>NC_071389.1:20361208-20996620 GCF_022682495.2 Desmodus rotundus
TCCCTGCCTGGTGATCCAGCAGAGTCCCAGAGTCACAGAGTGAGGCCAATGGGGACAATCCTGGCCTGCAGGAGTGGGAGGTCTGCGCTGAAGGCCTGTCTCTGCTCTGTGACCTCAGGGAGCTCACAGTGCTTCTCTGGGCTGCTGCTGTCACATTGCCTAAGCGGGAAGAAAGTCCTTCGGAAAGTGTGGGGCTGAACAAACACATGAGGGTTACTGCTCTGGGCGGCTCCCTGGCTTCCCAGTACCGTGTCCTGGGCTGGCGCCTCCTCTGCAGGGGCCTCTCCATTGATGGCCTGGCCATCCCCTCAGGGGCCATCCCCACAGGCGTTCTGGTCTTCTGCCTGGCTGCTCCAAGCTCTGAACTCCTTCCCCAGGGAATTACCCTCACCAGCCAGGAGGGCCTGGGGTGGGCACCATGCCAAGTCTAGTCTAGTGGCTCTTCTACCTGCCATCTGGCAACTGGGAACCCTGCCTTAGCTTTGGCTCCTGACTCTTCAGAAAAGGACTTGGGGACAGGGTTCGTGGTCTGGCCATGGAATTGAGTACCTTCAGCCCTCCTAGTCATACTGCCCACCAGAGCCAAGCACCCACAGGTCCTGGCCGCCACTTTGTAAGCCTGAGAGGGTTCCTGTCCCTGCACTTCACTTGAGGGGCGGGGTCGGTAGGGGGGCGGGGCCAGTGGCCAAGGTGGGAGGAGGACCTGGGGAGCAGCCCTTCTCCCTTCCCTGCCCGGGATCTGCGCAGCACAGCTGGGCTGGCCAGCGGACTGCATCCCTCAGTGCTGGATTGTGGGGAAGGCGCCTCGCCGGGCATTCTGGAGAGGTCGGGATAGCGACGGTCCGACTAGCGCCCGCCGTCATGGTGGTGTTCCGGGGCCGCCACCTTCCCGCGCTCCTCGGGCTCTTTAAGAAGAAGGGTGAGTGGATGTGGCCGGGTTGGGGGAGAAGAGGGATCCCCGACACCTCCATTTGCCAGACCCTGATGTACAATGGGGTGATCAAGGCCGGGGAAGGGTAATGGATGGGGGATGGGGCCCAGTAAGGAGGCCAGACTCCCCTGTTCGCTGCCACGCCTTTGTCCAGCTGCTTTGCCTCTCCCTTTGTCTGGCCCAGCTTGTGTTTGGGAGGATGGATCCAGGTGTCTCTGACCTTGAAGCCTGCAGCCCTGGGGCGAGGCTGCCTCCAAGGATTACCCACACTTTACTGGGTACTTTCCAATACCTCAGTTCTGAGAGGAAGGGCACCCTCTCCCTGGGCAGTGTGTCTGGGAGGAAGGAATATGGGGAGCAGAGTAGAGGGGAAAGCAGTTCCACTGGAAATTGGGGAGCATGATCAATGGAATTCTGTTTAGAGGCCTGGGGGGTGAAGGTTTGGAGGGAGGGACGGATGCCCACTTCTAGGAACTGACCTCTCAAGCCTGGATTAAGGCGTGGATGCCAGAGGGTCCCCAGTTTGCGTGTGACCCAGGAATTCCCTCTGGGAACTTGGGATTTAGTCCTGTGGTGTAGTTTGACTCTGATTTGTTGGGGTGACCTTAGGCAATTCCTTTCCTCCTTGAGCCTTATTCCCGATTTATAAAATCGAGATTGGGATTAGGCGAAAGGACCACTGAGATACCTCCTAGATCTGACTTTGTGGGACTCACGCGGATTCCCTGGGCTGGAGCTGGCTGTGGCAGGACGGGCTGGGGAAGGGAGAAAGGGCCACGGAAGACCCTGACTTGTGGGCGTGGCCCTTTAGAGGGCCTGTTTTGTTCTTGCTCCTCTACAAGGTACTGCCAAGGTCACATGATCCTCTCAGCTATTTTGCTTGTGTTGTGGGTTCCTTTTAAAGGGGGGCTGGGGCTGCAAAGTGCTGACACAGTCCCCCATTCCCAGGATTAGATGACCAACTTCCCAATGGGCGGGGCCTGTAACAGGATCATTTGTAATGGATCCCTGGCTCCTGAGTGTGTGTGTGTGTGTGGGGGGGGGGATGGCTGCAGGAGAGGGGAATACTTGGGACTGTTATCCCAAGAGTCTGGAGCTTCCTTTCTGGGGGGTGTAGGGGCCTGGGTCCCTTTTCTCCCCGACCTCGCTTATTCTTCTACTTAAGGACAGCCACATGGGTGAGTAGGGGACCCCAGAGGCCATGTCCCTACTGTGTTCCTCCTCCCTAATACTTCTTGGTAATCTGTTTATGACCCCTGCTAGCCACCACCTGTTCCTAGTGTCCCATGGTCTCTTCTGTCTGGACCCTGGCCAAGGTGTCTATGAAAAGGGAGTTGTTTTGTTTTGTTTTCGTAAGTGGAGCTTGGAGTCTGGAGATCAGAGAAATGTATTTGCTATGGTCTGTGTGGGTACTTGGTGTCTTGCATGGGGCCCTGAGTGACGTGTGGGTACACAGTTGTGTGTGTGTTTGGGTATTGTTTGTGTATATATGGAACGGGGGCTGTGGATGTTGTGTGTATACATGGGAGCTGGGTGTGTTCTTTCACAGCCCCTTGTGTGCAGTACACACAAACGTGTTTATATTTGGGTGCTTTGTTTGTGTACATAATGAGGCCTGTGGGTGTTGTGTGCATATGTGGTGGGCTTGTGGGCCCGCAGTGTGGTGTCCTGTATGGGGCCTTTTGTGTGGTGTGGGTACTCAGGTCTGTGCATGCTTGGGGATGTAGTCTGTATGTGTACATGGGGCTGTGTGTACAGATTGGCCGAGTGGGCATTGCATGTATGTGCAGGGGCCGTGCGCGGCCTGGAGACTGAGTGCCCTTGTCCTTCGTGCCTCACTTCTCTTCCTCTCCCATCCCTCTAGGTTCAGCCAAGGCCGAGAGTGACAAACGTCTGAGTGTAGGGCCTGGCCAGGGGCCTGGGTCTGCAG
This sequence comes from Desmodus rotundus, assembly GCF_022682495.2. Taxonomy (NCBI): domain Eukaryota; kingdom Metazoa; phylum Chordata; class Mammalia; order Chiroptera; family Phyllostomidae; genus Desmodus; species Desmodus rotundus. The sequence continues at coordinate 20,364,070 of NC_071389.1, forward strand.
TGGACGAGCACCAGGACAATGTCTTCTTCCCCAGCGGGCGGCTGCCTCACCTGGAAGAGCTGCACACACAGGCCCAGGAGGGGCTCCGTTCCCTGCAGCACCAAGGTAACCTTCCTGTCCTGTCCAGCGCTCCTCTCAGCTCCCGAGGTGAGAGGCCTAGCCCAACAGACTTTTCTGGTATCTTCCAGAGAAACAGAAGCTGAACAAGGGTGGCTGGGACCGTGGAGACACCCAGAGCCTCCAGGTGAGCCCTGCCCCCCCCCCCCCCCCCCCCCGCTCAGTCTGATTCTCCTTTTCCTTCCCTCTTGGTCTCTGGCAAGTATGTCTCCAGACCCTTTTGGATCTGTTTCCTTCCTGTACCACGAAGTGTCTGCTCAGTGCTAGGTGATGCTGGGGGCAATCTGAGCCAGAAATTCTAAGGGGGAGCCCTGTAGAGGCAACAGTAAGCCCCACCCAGGCCTCTGGGGGTGGTCCTGGTCTGAGGCCAGGGCCTGATCTCCTTTTTTCCTCAACAGTCCTCCAGGACAGGGCCAGATGAAGATAGCATCTCCTTCTGCAGCCAGACCACATCCTACATGGCTGAGAGCTCCACGGCAGAGGATGCTCTCTCCATCCGCTCCGAGATGATCCAGCGCAAAGGTGTCTGCCCACCAGCCGGGATTCTTGGACAGGGTGGAGGGGTGGTGGGCAGGCACTGTCTGGGTTCCAGCACCTGCAGCTTCCTTCCCGCTTTCCTCCTCATCTAGCATTTCTCAAGGCTCTGTGATTCAGTGAATTCAAGAAACAGAGTACCTTGTGTGCTCTTGGACAGCCAGGATGCACGTTAACTGCGGAGCAGGACGGTTAAGGGGGGTTTGAGCCTGATACTGCTACTTACTAGCTGTGTAACCTTGGGCCAACTTTCAACCTTTCTGAGCTTCTGTTTGATGCTCTATAAGAATGAAGACAAGAGCACTTATATTATTGAAATGAATACCAAGTGTTTAGCATGCTAACACATAATAAGTGTTCATTACATGGAAATGATCATTATTGACCTAGGAAATGGGGAAGCCTTGCAGAAGTCTTACAGAAAAGAAGTGCCTAGCTTTGTCTAACTTAGCTTTGCCCACGCCTACTTGACTATGGAAATCTTTTTTTGCGGAGTTACTAATATTCTCCAGAATGTCCTGAGACCTGCTCTAATGGTTTCTCTCCCCTGTATGGCCCCCAGGCTCTACCTTTCGACCCCATGACTCATTTTCCAAATCATCAGGGAAGTCAGGGCGACGGCGGCGGGAACGGCGGAGCACGGTACTGGGCCTGCCCCAGCATGTGCAGAAGGAACTCGGTGAGCCCTGGGTTTGGGGGGGCAGCAGTGGTGGGTGGGGAGCCCTGTGCAACTCGTCTGCTGACTCCCAAGTCCTTCCTGCCCATTCCAGGCCTGCGGAGTGAGCGTGAAGCACCAGGCACTCCTCGGCCTCCTGGTCCGCGGGATGCTGTGCGGATCCCCACGGTGGATGGCCGCCCAGCAGGTCTGGCCTCAGGAGCAGGGGTCCGGGTGTCCCTGCAGGCACTGGAGGCAGAGGCGGAGGCTGGGCCCAAGGCAGAGGCCATACTGCAGCGCCACATCGACCGCGTCTATCGGGATGACACTTTTGTTGGCCGGTCCACAGGGGCTCAGCCTCCACCAATTACCCGGCCCATGTCCCTAGCAGTGCCTGGATTGACAGGAGGGGCAGGGCCTCCAGAGCCTCTGAGCCCAGCCATGTCCATCTCACCCCAGGCCACCTACTTGTCAAAACTGATCCCACACGCTGTACTGCCACCCACAGTGGATGTGGTGGCTCTGGGTCGCTGTAGCCTGCGCACACTGAGCCGCTGCAGCCTGCTCTCGGCCAGCCCGGCCTCCGTCCGCTCACTGAGCCGCTTCTCCTCGGCCTCCAGCCCACAGCCCCGCAGCCGCCACCCATCCTCCTCCAGTGACACCTGGAGCCACTCTCAGTCCTCTGACACCATCGTGTCTGATGGCTCCACCCTGTCCTCTAAGGGTGGCTCTGAGGGCCGGCCAGAGGGCTCTGTAGCTAGCAATAGTGTGGCACCCCCACCCCAGGGGGGCAGCGGGAGGGGCTCTCCCAGTGGGGGCAGCACTGCTGAGGCCTCGGATACTGTCAGTATTCGGAGCAGTGGGCAGTTGTCCAGCCGGAGCGTGTCCCTACGTAAGCTGAAGCGGCCCCCACCTCCTCCCCGCCGGACCTACTCACTCCGTCAGCGGGGCTCAGCAGCCCCTGATGGGCCCTTGGGGTTGCCTCCCAAGCCGGAGCGGAAGCAGCAGCCACAGCTGCCTCGGCCACCCACCACTGGTGGGTCTGAAGGGACAGGGGCAGCCCCCTGTTCATCCAATGCAGCAGGCAGCTGGGTGCCTGGCTTGTCTCCAGGTGGCTCCCGGCACCTTCCACGCTCCCCAGAACGGACACTTTCACCCTCTAGTGGGTACTCGAGCCAAAGTGGTACCCCCACCCTCCCTCCCAAGGGTCTAGCAGGGGCACCTGCTTCCCCAGGCAAGGTCCAACCCCCTAAACCAGAGCGTGTCACTTCCCTCCGGTCTCCCGGGGCCTCTGTCTCCTCCTCCCTTACCTCTCTGTGTTCCTCCTTCTCTGACCCAGCCCCCTCTGACCGTTCTGGTCCACAGATGTCGACCACCCTTGGTGACAGGTTTGTCATACCTCCTCATCCCAAGGTGCTGGCTCCCTTCTCCCCACCTCCTTCCAAGCCCAAGAATCCTAACCAAGCTGCCCCTGCTCTGGCTGCCCCTGCTCTGGCCCCTGGGCCCATTGCTACCATCAATGCCAGTCCCGAGTCCCCCCTTATCCCCCAGACTTCCCTGGCCCCACCACAGGAGTCTCCTGTTGCCTCCAAAGACCAATCACCCCCACCATCCCCACCCCCCTCTTATCATCCACCCCCGCCACCCAATAAGAAGTTGGAGGTGGTTGAGGAGGCCCGATCTGTCCCAGAGACTGCTGAGGAGCCCCTCCAAGATCCCAGCTGGCCCCCACCCCCACCTCCTGCGCCTGAGGAGCAGGACCTGTCCATGGCTGACTTCCCCCCACCAGAGGAAGCCTTTTTCTCTGTGGCTGGCCCTGAGCCTGCAGGCCTTTCAGACCCTCCAGCTCTCAGCTGCCTGGCTGCTTCGCCCTCAACCACCGTCTCTTCTCAGAGCCAGCCCCATGGCACCCCAGACCCTCCAGCTCCGCCAGCCCTCCCTGACAGTCCTGTGGCAGGGCTTCTAGCCCAGCTTCCTCGGAAGGAACCAGTGGGCTGCAGCAAGGGCAATGGGGCTCCCAGAGAGGAGGCTGGTGCCCCCCTGGTCACGCCCTCCCTCCTGCAGATGGTTCGGCTGCGTTCTGTGGGTGTTCCTACAGTGGCTCCAACTCCAGCATCGGGGCCGTCAGCCCCCCAGAAGCCACTGCGAAGGGCCCTGTCAGGGCGGGCCAGTCCAGCACCTGCCCCCTCCCCAGGGCTGCATGCTGCCATCCGACTCAAGGCCTCCAGTCTGGCTGCCAAAGAGGATCCTGTGAGTGCCCAGCCCAATGGGCCACCTGAGGGAGAGCCACGGTCTCCCCAGTCGCCTGCCTCTATGGCCAGCTTCATCTTCTCCAAGGGCACTAAGAAGCTGCAGTTGGAGCGGCCTGTGTCCCCTGAGAACCAGGCTGACCTCCAGCGGAATCTGGTGGCTGAACTTCGGAGCATCTCAGAGCAGCGACCACCGCAGACCTCAAAGAAATCGCCTAAGGCTCCCCCACCTGTGGCCCGCAAACCCTCTGTGGGAGTGCCCCCACCCACCTCTCCCAGCTTTCCTCGGGCTGAGCCCCTCACTGCTCCTCCGACCAATGGGCTCCCTCATGCTGAGGGCAGGACTAAGGGGGAGCCGGCCGAGAATGGAGGTGTTGTGCAGCTGGTGGGCCCGGAGAAGCTGGATCTGCCTGGCTCAGGTACAGTGGGCAGCAGCAGCGCGTGGGTCCCACTGCTGGTGATGGGGCTGGGTGTGGGGGTCCTCCATCGGGTTGCTCTCAGATCTTTTGACTATTCTGGTCTCAGGCTGTCTGGGGAGGGTGAACTGTCTCCCTTGAGCTACTGTGAAGAAGCATTGTGTGTGGGGGTTGGTTTTTTGGGTGGCTTTTTGTTTTTACACATACTGTGTTTTTATTACTCAATTACAGTTGTCCCAAGTTTCCCCCCCCCCATTGTTCTGCCCTGCCCATCCACCCTGTTGTCCATTACCATGGGTCCAATGGGCCCTCTATACGTGTTCCTTGACTAGACCCTTCCCCTTCTTTCCCTCGTTATCCCTCTTGTGTGGGGCTTTGTTACCAGAACTACAGAGTTTGAATTCCAACTTAGCCATTTTGGCTACCCGTCCTAGCCTCAAGCGCCTCACTGCCAGGTGGGGACAATTGTAGGGTCAGAGGTAATATTTGTGGAGTATGGAGTTGCTAGCCTGGTCAGTGCGCTGAGGGATGTGCCTTGGGCTTCTAGTATCCAGAACCAAGTGGGGAGGCCCTTTGCTGAATGTTCCTTCTTTTTCCCCCCACAGACCCACAGAAAGAGCTGGTCTAACCACCAGGCATCTCACTGGCACTGCTGACCCCTCCCAGGAATACAATCTCAGGGACCTGAGCAGTTCCAAGGATGAGAGGATGTGGCAGAGACTTAACCTAGTAGAGAGGATGCCTGCAGCCTTAACCTCCACGGCCTTCGATATTTATGCAAGCCTGGTCTTGACCCTGTCCTCCAAGTCATCCAGCTCTCATGCCTTTTCCCTAATGGAGTCACCTCCGGCGCCTGCCACTTGAGTCTTGGCCTTAGCCTCATCTTGAAGGAGATAGCTGGTGGAAGTGGGCGGCTGCGCCCCCTGCTGGCCCGGAGGTCAGAGTTGGGAGAATACCTCCCTTGGGTTTCTTTTTTTTAATGTTCAAATCATGCACACCCTGTAGCCCGGAATCAAAGCACTTTCAAAAGGAGACTGCATGTCCACCCTCCGGGGCCCATGAACCCACATTCCAAGGGCCTGTTTACATGGCGGCAGCGTCAATCCCCGGCAGTCAGCCCATAGCTGGGACCATCCCTTCCTTCTCATCCAGTTTGCTCCTTTCTTAGTTCTCGGAGGTGGGCAAGTCACTGCATTCCCACAGGCTGGAGGCAGGAGCAAGGCTGTGGAATTCCAAAGCACAAAAGGTGCAGCAAGGGTTAGCCTTCCTGTGCCTCAACTTACCACCAACCACCCGCCTGCCTTCCAGTTACGCTAGGTGCTCCATGCAGGGAACAAGGAGTGGGAGGCTGCTTGGGCCTGTGGGTGGGGAGCAAACAGAGGGGAGGTGGTCGCAGGCTCTGTCCTTAGAGGACAGAACAATATAGGGAGCAATCTTGGGGGTCACTTGGCAATCGTCCCTTGTTTCATCTGATCAGGTTGGGGGTGGGCAGGCACAGCTCTTCAGGGACAAAGCTGTGTCCCTTTCAGCTGGGCAGAATCACTGAGGAGGTGGGTGGCCGGGAGACTAGCACAGAGAGGGCCTATCTGGGCAGCGGGCCCAGGCCCAGCCCTACAGATTTCCTCCCTGACCTTTCTTCCCTCGCCTCTGTTCATGGCCTTTGTGCAGCTGCCTTTCGGCACAGGTGGCTCCACTGGGGGGAGCTCACACTGAGTGACAAGCTTGGGAAGGGAAAGGTACATCCTATTCTATGCTCTTCCCTAGTCATTGGGTGCAAGGGGGACACTCCATGCTCCAAGGGAGCAGGATGGGTGGTTGCTGACCCCCCGCCCCCGCCCCCCGCAAGAAACCAGTCTCTGCTACTGATCTGTCCTCCAGGAGTTTTAGTGACTGTTTTCAGCCTGTGCCCCCTATCTAGGTAAGCTGGTTTCCCAGCTGGCCCGTGTGGCTGCAGAGTGACTCAGGCTTGAGTCTGGCAAGGAACCTTACCATTAGCTGTCTCTTTTCCACCAAGGAGATTGGAGAATGAGTGCTGGGACCACGTGGTGGAGAGCCCAGGTTCCTCTGGCCCTCTCACTACTTCCTTCCTGGAGCTGTAAACCAATGTTCTACCCTTGCCCTTTGGGTAATGGAGAGCCGCTGCTGGGTACGTGTTGTGCCTGCCCTCGAGTTGGGGTAAAGAAGATGGTCAATAAGCACCACTCTGCTCAGAACTCCTGATCCAAGCCCCTGGGAACCAGGACCAGGCTAGTGCCTCTGCGAAACCAGGTCCTGGCAGCAGCCTTGGAGCTGCTGGAGGCGGGAGGGAGCCCAAATTCCCTCTTTCCCTCCCTTCTCTGTTACTCAAGCTCCTTTTCCTCAAGTTAGAATCTCTTATTTCCCCACCAGGTGGGACAGAGGACAAAGGGAGGATCTAGGAGCAACTCTTCTTTGTCCTCTGGGGTAAATGAGCTTGATCTAGTGCAAATGGAGAGACCAAAAGCCTCTGATTTTTAATTTCCACAAAAATGTTAGAGAGAAGTATATATATATTTCTTTAAATTTTTGAGTCTTTGATAATGACTATATAAACAAGCCATTCATTCTGCCCTGAAGCTGTGTTTCAAGTGTTAATTAAATGATTAAAACTTGGCTGTGGCTGCTTAATGGGAGAGGGCAGAGCTGTGTGGGGCCCATATTTAGAAGGGAAAAAGTCTCACTGCAAGCATCGGCCCCCCAGAGGGGGCCTGTGCTGCTTGGCACTGCCAGAGGGGAAGTCAGATGTCCACCATCCCTCAGCCCACCCACCGCAGGGTGAAAAGGACAAGGTACAGCAGCCCCGGGCTGGCTGAGGGGCTCAGCAACTGCTGCACACTCGTGTTCCTCTCTCCTGAGGTGGTCCGGTCCGACTCACAGACAAGCCTCATCCAGACATGCCTTTTCAGACATTTTATTGGAGTTCGTGACGCTGATGGTCAGTGAGACTGATTGAGATGCCTTATAGAGAAGTAGCCAGCCTCGTACAAAGAAAGAACCAAGCTGTACGATCCCCCCTACTCCTGATGTTAACCACACAGCTGGTTTAGGCACCGTCCCAACCTGGCAGAATCAAGGGAAATTCCAGGAGCCCTGGGGCAGACCCTGCCTCCAAAGCCAAGCCCCAGGGCTGGCAGGCATTGGCAAATGCTGCCACCCACGTGGCAGACCACTAGGTTCTCTTGATTTCCCTTCCCTTCCCTTCCCTTTTCAAATCCCACAATTTCCTGTTGGGGAGAAGCTGTAATTAACCCAGTTCAGGCACCAGGTCCCAGGCAGAGGCACAGCTGCTGGGGATAACTCTAGGAAAACCAGGAAACCAACATTTTTCCAATTAGAAGACCTGTGGCATAAACTTTTTTTCTGTGCGTTATATTAAAACCAGGTTTCTCAAGTCAGCTGCCAAGGGAAGAAGAGCTGGACTCTCTGCTGCTGCCGCCCAGCCCTCATCACTACCTGGGAGGTCGGCCTCCCACTGCAGCCAGCCTGGGATGGTCCTGGATTCTGGGGGAGACTGAGCTGCCTCTCACCAAGTTCTGTACCAAATAAAGCCCCAAACTTCTTGCTTCAGTGTCCGGGAGATGGGTAGACAGAGGACAGATGGAGCAAACCGAGGAGACAGCAGATGACGCAGGATGATGGGAGAAGGGTGGAGGGTGCTGGGTTAGCTAGCTAATGTTCCCCCCTTTCAGCGATTTACAGGAGACGTAACCCAGCTTGGTCATCAAGTTGGTTTGCTTCCACTGTGCGATGCACTCCTCAGAGACTTTAAAATCAGCCTGGACGAGAAACAGAAAGTGGTTACAGTGGTGGTGACGGGCCTGTAAGAAGACAAAGACTGTCTACACCACGAGCGCGCACGCCGACTCACTCCTCCGAGGGCAGTCTGCCAAAGGCTTCCACATTCGTATCTTTTCCTGCTTTTCAGTCCTTTTTTTTTTTTTTTTTTTTTTTAATGTTTCACATCTTTTGACTTAGGTAAACCCAAAACATTGCTGGAAGCAAAATGACAAAACTAAAGCTATCCTACTTCAGGCACATCATGAGAAGGCAGGATCCCTGGAAAAGACAGTCAGGCTGGGAAAAGCGAAGGCAGCGGGACAACAGGAAGCCCAAACACGAGCTGGGTTGGCTCCATAAAGGAAGCCGAGGACCTGAGTCTGCAGGAGCTGAGCAGGGGTGTTGGGGACGGGACATTGGGGACGTCACTTGTTCCTAAGTCACCAGAAGTCAGGGCCAAATTTAAGAAAATAATCACGAATAAGTGCAAAGGACTATGTAGCAGGACGTCCCCCACAGCCCTCACGGTGAAAGACTGAGAACAGCCTCGATGTCCAGTAAGGGTAAACAATTTGGTGAGGTACAATAATTATGATACAACACTACACATTAGGAGTCCCCCCTCAATACTTAAGAAGATAGGAAAGTTTTTCAGGCATAAAGTTTAAAAACAATATGGTATGACTCAAACTATAAACATCTCTATGTATAGAAGTCCAGAAGAAAATGCTAATGGCATTTTTCAGTGTCTCTAGGTGGTGGGACTAGGGATACTTTATTTCTTCATTTTCTCCTATATTTTACATGTATCTACATTGGAAATTTATTTTATAGCCAGAAAGGAAAATGACTCATAAAACCATCCTGGAAAGCCAGGAAAGGAGGCAGGGGACAAAGCCGCTTGGCACACACGGGAACGTGGAGAGGTGGGGATCACTCGAAATGCCCTCCAGAAAACCTCTAATTGCAAAAACAAGTTATTAACTAGAAGAAGTCACACAGGTAGTGTTAGTTCCACAGGAGAGTGAGTTTTTGCTGCTTTGGTCACTGATGTAGCCTGAACACCCAGAACAATGTCTGACCTATAGTAGGGACCCAGTGTTTGTTGAGTGAATGGGCTCAGGGGCCACAGGGGCAGGCCATACAGTGCCCCAGAGGGAGAGGAGGGAATGAGTGCTCCAAGATCAAGGTGGGTGACAGGGACTCTGGGGCACTCATTTGATCCTGGCTCCCCCACTTCTGGTGACCCTGTGGGGTCCTGGCAGGTATCCTGCTGGGTAAAATGGGGATCACCCATCACAGACTTTAGATCAAATGAGGAACTGTCTGAAGTCCCTCAGGCAGGGCCTCAGGTAGCCTGTGGTCCTCAGCACAGGCGAGGGCCCCCCTGCTCCTTAGGCGCCTCACTCAGCAAGGTCCAGAATGAAGAAGGAAGAGGGGCTTAGATGCAGAAGGGCCCGGCTGGGAAAAAGGCAGGTTTGGATTCAAGTAACAGACACAGTCCAGGCAGCCCAGGTAAGAGGATAACAACCACGGCTTTTTACCTGCAACTTCTCAAAGACTTTCTTCTTGGGCTTGAGTTCTTCGTCTGGTTGGCCCTTCTCATAGCCCTTCACAAACACGCGCTCACCAGGAGCAGAGCCCGCCGGAGGGTCCAAGGGCTCGACCTTGCGGCTGACCCCTTCTCTGGAAGGACACGCAGGACAAGGAAAGAGTGAGGCTACGGACGACTTCTGGCTGCCATGGAGGCCAAGGCACGAGAGCCCCGACACAGAGGCCCTGCTGGGATGGAGGCCCCCCCACTACACTGTACACGTCTGCACGTCATCAGCGTGGGGTTAATCAGGACTAACCTGAAATCCTATGTCAGGAGAAACCACAATCTGGGCTCTCAGGGGAGGGAGTATGACATAACAGCGAGATCAAGGCCTCAACAGCCCAAGAGAACTGGGTTTGAATCCTGGCCTCAACTCTTGTTAGTAGTGAGAGGTGGGCAGGTACGCACCGCTTTGAACCTTCCCTTTCTGTCTTAACTATAGGCAAAGCACTTCATTCCGAGTACTTGTACAATAAATAATTCCTTCACGCACTATCTTTTGGCTAGTGTTCTCAGGGCTTCCACCTGGCGTGGGCAGGGCCATCGAGGGGGCCAGTTCCCCACTCTTTTGGCCTTCCTGGTCCTGTGCCCCTCCCCAAGCCCTCACTCACATAGAAGCACACAGAAGCATGCCTTGAGACTCGATCCCTCTCATCTTCTGCGGTTTCAGGTTGCACAGCACCACCACCAGCCTATCCCGCAGCTCCTCCTTGGGCACAAACTGCACCAGGCCGCTCACCACAGTCCGTGGCTCAGCTTCCCCCACATCAATCTTCTCCACATACAGGCTGTCTGCATCTGGGTGCTGCCAGCAAGAGACGTCAGACCCAGTGTCATAACGGAATAGATCATGGCGCCTGGCGAACCCTCTGACTCCGGAAAGGGAGGGACATCTCCCTAGAGAAGCCCCTGAGGAACCCTCTAGAACTTACTTTCTATGTCTCAGATGGTGCACAGGAGACTGGGCCTTGAAGGTACATTCTACTCTCAACCAAGAGGTGGGATTTAAATAAAATGAGCCACATTACTTGTGTAAGAGGTGGAGGTAATCTCTAATAACAGAGAAGTAATGGCGCCGACTATCTGGGGGGGTTACCGTGGTGGCCACAGCCGCACCAGATCAGTCCTCCATGCGAGACAGATGAAAACGGACAATGGCTGCTGTTGCCACCCGAAAGCACCAGCAGCTCTCCAGGTCGTGGTGGTGGCTGGGTCCATATAGTGAAAAGCCAATCACAGCTGGGAGCAGAAAAAGCCCTGACTGGTGCCCTGACTGGTGTGGCTCAGTGGGTCGGGCATTGTCCCGCAGACTGAGGGGTTGCCAGTTTGATTTCCGGTCGGGACACGTGCCTGGGTTGCCAGACAGGTCTCCAGTTGAGGGTATGAAAGAGGCAACCACACATTGATGTTTCTCCCCCCTTCTCCTCTCTCTAAAAATAAATAAATGCAATCTTGAGAGAGAGAGAGAGAGAGAGAGAGAGAGAGAGAGAGAGAGAGAGAGAGAGAGAGAGAGAGAGAGGAAGCCCACAACAATGGTCCCAGCCATTGGGTACATAGCCTTCTGTCTCTGAGACAGTCCTCTCCCTTTGCCATTTTCTCTGTGTGTGCGTGCCTGCCTGTGTGTGTATTGGGGGTGGGGGTCCAAGAGACAAAGCGGCAGATCCAAGATAAGGCCCACAGCTAGTCCAGACAAGCTGGTAGAGACCAGGCAAGTCCACCAGACCTGATTTAACAAACAAACAAGTTCCCTCCAACTAATCTCCGCCCCCTTACTCTGAGTTCCTGGCTATGTTTGGTTGCATAAGGCCCAGAGACAGCAAAGGGAAAAGCCTGAGGCCTGGAATTAGACACCTGGGTTCTGACTTGCAATATGACCTTAGGGATGTTACTTCCTATCCCTGGCCAAGTTTCCTCCAGATGGAAAGAGACCAACTTGACCCCTGCCTGCCTGTCTGGGATGGTGACAGTAAGTACCTTGTCCACACTAATGACTCTCCCCACACGGATATCCAGCCGGGATGGGATGACCTCCTCTGGTTCCGAATTCTTGGCAGGGCCTCTGGCTACTGGCTCTGGGAATGAGAAGAACCCCAAGGGGTCAGAACTGTCCTCCTTCCCCACAAGAGGTCAAGTGTTGATCCCACCAAATGAGGTACCAGCAGGCTTCCTGCAGAACCCCCAGAATCTACCCACTGATTACACCTTCCTTCATCTATCTATCTATCTATCTAATCTATCCATCCAGCCAGCCAGCCAGCCAGCCACCCACCCACCCACCTATCACCTAATCCTTCCTCCTTATTGTAAAACTTTACCGAAAAGATTTACAAAATTATATATGTCATGTAGGATTTCATCATGGAAATAGCTGAGGACCTGAATAGGAAACACCATTACTATTACCAAATTTTAGGGACCATGGGAATCCTGGCCTCTATTTTAGAGGTTTGGACTTTTATTGATCAATTAAAATTTACCGTACCGTGAATGCTACTTCTGAGTTATATCTTCTTTAAAACAGGGTTGGCAACCTTTGAGAAGGGACACACTAAGTTTTCACCTATTCTTTCCCTCAGTTTTAGGCTGGAGGGGAGGGGACAGTAGTAGCTCTGCCACCTTTAGGTGTTCCCATTCCTGCATTCCACACATATTTGCTGAGTCTCTTCTGGGCGGGGTGGACGGCCAGTAAGGGCCAGTCAGAGCTCCGTGGAAGGGAACTGAGTGAACCTAAAGATGAGCCCCCTGAGAAGCTGTGCAGCCTCTGCCCGAGCAGCCGTGTCGCCCTCCCGGCCTGACCCAGCTGGTCTCCGTAGCCGAAGAGGACTTCACGAAAGGGCCCACACGCGTGTTACACCAGCACCTCCCAGCAGTGCTGGTGCCACAGGACATGATCACTGCACAGCACCCCTCAAACCAAAACCAAGATGACTCAGGTTCCGTTCCAGGAGTCACCGGGACGACGGTCTTGCACTTCAGACCCCCTGGCTTCTTGGGCCCTCGGGACAGGACAGACCTTTTTCGGAGGCCCACTAACAGGTGAGCTATTCTGATGACATCACCCCCTCCCTGGCCCTGCTCCTCCCCCACTGGCCTTACTCTGCTTCGAAGGATCTGGGTAGGCAGCGCTGGACAGTTTCTGCAGGGCTGGGGTATGAAACTTTTCCCGGATGGGATCCAGCAACTTGTTCAGGGCGACTTCAACAGAATTCTTTAGGTCTCCAGGGTGTACAACCTGAAAAAGTGTATGAGGCCCGGTGAGATAAGGCACTAGAACAGGGCGCAGGACACCTGAATCCAAGAATCATGGGCGTACAGGCTGCAGGGTGTTTCCCCAGCCCATCTGACTTGTTCGGGATCCAGGTCTTTTCACTCTGAATTTGATACCAACTTGAAGGTTTTTAGAGGCTACACGTTTTTATTAGCCAAAATCTTCTGGTCCCCCCATTTATGCTTAGGGTGCTGGCATAAACCACGTGCCATTTACAGGCAGAGAAACATTCATACAGGCAACGGCAGGGCTGTAAGTCCAAAGGGGAGCTGAGTGAGAAGAAAGAACAAGGGCTGTGGGTTAAAGTCCCAGCTAGCTGTACGACCCCAAACCAGGCACCCTGTGTCACTTTCTTTGCTGAAAAAATGAAGACAATACCTTTATCTCATAGGGTCAAAGAGAGGATCGAGTCACAGAACACAGGTGAAAATGGTGAGTAGTGCTAGTACGTGGGGGAAAAGCTCCTAACTCAATTTCAATGAACTGGGATGAAACTTGCTTTTATATTCCAAACTGGCCTGCAGTGATCTAGATATTCCGAGAGTATATCCCTTAGGTGTGAATACCTGTAATACAACGCCTATATTTTTTTGTTTCTGATGCTATTCCTGCATTTCCTTGCAAATGTGTCGAATTTTTAACAACACAAAAGCTTTAGACCTGCACTGTCTGACATGGTAGCCCCTAGCTGCATGGGGATATTTAAATGTAAATTAAGCTTCAGTTACTCAGTTGACTGGTCCCTACAGGCAGATCCCTGCAGGCGAATGTGACCAGTGGTGGCGGTGTGAGACTGTGTGGGTAGAACAGGCTACCCTCACAGAGAGTGCTCTCCGTTATGGGTTATTGTTGCTCCAGGCTCTTCATTCAAAAGCATTTCTTTTCTTCCCATTATTCCCACAGAGGACCGTTCACAGGGTTGGGGAATGGAGGGCGGGTTCTGTGGCCTGCCCCAGGCTGCGGCTGCAGCAGCAGCGAAAAGGGTTTCAGAGCAACTGCTTTCAAATACCCCAAAAATGGGCCCTGAGGGCCCACAAACCTCAGAGGTCACTGCGTCTTTCCAATTTGGTGCTCAAAAACCTTACACCGCATTGTCTCCTGTGGTCCTCTGGCCTCTGACACTTCAGTGGTGGGGAAGGCAGGGTCAAGCAGCGCAGCCCTGTCTGCGCCCACACAACTGTGGTCTTTAGAAAGTTCTTCCTGAGGCTGAACCTGAGCATGCCTCCCTGTGGCCCCACCACAGTCCGGGTTTAGCCCTCTGGTGCCCCAAGAAACCTAACCTCCTCCCCTGAGGGTCCTTCATGTATATTTGGGGATGACTGAACCCCTGCTTGCTTCTCAGTTGAACATGCCCATTCTTTTACCTGTGCTTCTGTGACATGGTGTTGAGTCTGTGGCCTGTAGCGGCATCTCTCCTCTAGCCACCAACACTCCCCAGACATACAATCACAGTCCAGGGCGCCGTGCACAACCCCAAACGACACGGCACAGTGGAGAACTGAATGAATACGAAACCCCTGGTCCTAGGACCTACGTTTCTGATGACTTAGGCCAAGACTTCGTTAGCATCTCTGACAGCCCTATCACATTGCTGACTCAACTCAAATTCAGTCAGTCAAAACTCCCCATTTCATTCCCCACACACACTATTATTAAGTTTCCCCTATGATCTGGCCCTGCCTACATATCCCACAATGCCCTACCTCACCTTTCAGACTCACACCAAGCCACTGAGGATCCCTTGTACACCACGTTGTTCCATTTTCATGACTTGTGGCGTGGTTTATTCCCTCACAGGTCTCCTCACGAACTCCTACTCACGTGAAACAGTGGAGGCCATCCCCTCTACAAAGCTCCCCAGACAGCCAGTTAACCACTTCCTCCCATTTTATGTCTAGACCACGTAAGTGTCTTCATTGTGCAGCGAGACAGGAAATACTTGTTGTACGTCTGCCTCTCCTACTGCATTATGAGCTTCACGAGGACACAGTCCTCTTGGTGCTGCCAGCCCCTAACACGTGGCCACCAGGTAAGTCTTGTTAAACTGTTTGTAGAAATGAATAGTACCCTCTAGTCTGTCCCTTTTATTAACATTTTATTTATTTATTTAAAGTGTTTTTTTCAATCCTCACCGGAGGATATATTTTTATTGATTTTAGAGAGAGAGGAAGGGAGGAGTGGGAGAGAAGACAGTGGGAAAGATTAAAACATCTATTAGTTGACTTCTGTATGTGCCCCGACTGGGGATCGAACCCACAACCTAGGTATGCGCCCTGACCAGAAATCAAACCCATAACCTTTTGGTGAGTGGAACAATGCTCCAAATAACCAAGCCACCTGGCCAGGGTTCTCTATTTTGTCCTTTTTTGTCTCCTTTTTTCAAACCCTGATTTTGCACCTGTCCTTGAAATGTTTCATTTTGGGTTGGGCTTGGTCCGTCATTCCAGATTAAGTCCCTTGGAGAATGATTAGCTTTGTGCCGTTTGCCCATCTGATCTGTGAATCTTTGGAATCCTCACCTTACCCATTAAAATAACCCTAGGGAGCATCAGAGAGCCCGAGAGCGCCCTGTGGTACATAACTAGAATCCCGGCTAGGACAAGATGGGCAGGTTTGTTGGAACAACTTCAATGGGGATTATGCCTCCTCTGGTATTTACCTCGTCAGCAAAGTCCTTTTCCAGGTCCAAGTAAGCTGTGTAGGTTTTATTTCCTCCCCATTTTTCATCTCGAAGGATCACAAACTCTGTAATGAAAAGGATCCACACCAACAAACTCACTGCTAATGGCAGAGCCAGCATTCCTAGCCCAAATATATGGATACCTGTTGTCTCTGCCATATATGTATTTGGAACTTTATTGTATGGTTTTATTATTTTTTTAATTGGACGCACGGCCATGTTGCACACCCAGCTAGCACCCAAACCCAAGGGGGAAGGATCCTGTCTTACATTTGTTTTTTTCCTCTACTTCATGCCTGCCCCCACCCTCATTTCTGCCACCCCTGCCCACCCTGACACCCCACTTAGAACCTAACCTGGTAACAACACAATCGCATTTAAAGGTATCTCAACTCCAGTCGTACATTAATGTATGTGAATTCAGAGCAGAGAACCAGGGAAGCCAGCCCTGGAGGAAGACCGTGCCTAACCACAAGTATGATATGCTGCATGATGACAAATATTCGCACTACTAGCTTTGCGATTTCACCTGGTCCCTGAGAAGAAAACAGGGAGTGTCTTACCAGACTTGAGGGGAAAGAGGACATGCTTAATGAAGGACAGAACCCCATTGTTCTCCACGTTCCCTGGCTCGCAGAAGGCCTTCTTCAGCTTTTTCTTCACATCCTCCTTTGAATCAAGGAGATCGATCTTGGATTCCTAAAAGCCAAGGAGGGGAAGAGGACCTCTTGTGGTTGAAAATGAGAATATGCTCAACTCATCTGTGTACAGCTGATCTTGAACAGCACGGGTTTAAACTGAGTGGGTCCCTTATATGTGGTGTTTTTTCAATACATATAGTCCTATAAATATACATTCTCTTCCTTATTTTCTTAATAACATTTTCTTTTCTCTAGTTTATTTTATTATAAGAATACAATATATACTACACGTAACACAAAATGTGTGTTAACGGACTGTTTACGTTACTGGTAAGGCTCCTGACTGTTAGTGGTTGTTTCCGGGGAGTCGAAAGTTTACCTGTGTGCGGGGGGTCAGTGCCCCTAACTCATGCATGTTCAAGGCTCAAACTGTATTTTAATTTTTTCTTTTTATTTATTTATTCTTTAAATTTAATTTTACTTTTTCTATATTACTCTTTTTCATTTTGTTTTTTCTGTATTTTAATTTTTTTTTAAACAAAGATCTAAACGTTAAATAACTTTAAGAAAAGCATAATTAATCAGTGACGGACCACTCATAATATTGCTACCCAATAAATAAGACTATTTTAATTTTCTATGTTTTCCAAGGCCTTGTCTATGGCATATGGAATCATCACAAAATTGTAGCTGGAGAATAAATGTCCTGTGATTTTTCACTTAAGGCTCTGCCGTAAGTATTTTGGAGTGGCTACTTAGACTGCACTTAATTAGTGTATTATAATCCAAATAATCGGTGACAACATAGTTCATGTAACAATTTCTAAACTTTCAGATTATGTTCTCATTATCATACATTATACAGCCTGCTGCCATGCACAGCCTAGCAGAGAGTGTTTTTTGTTTTTTGTTTTTTACTTTCTCTAGGATTATTTCCTTAAACTACCAAAAACATTGCCAGGCACCTGAAAGGGGCACGCAGAGCAACACCGCCACCAGCAGTGTGCGAGGACGCTTGTTTCGGGGCGCTCACCAGCGCCAGGTATCACGCATTATCCAGAGCCACTTCTCCTTTTTTAGGGAAGTAGAATTTGTTTTGTATTTGGGAGCGAGTGAGCTCGTGTGCATTTGAGTTCAGTGGTTACCGAATTCTGGCCCACATGTGCCTGCGTATGAGTCACCTGGGGTGCTTTTTAAAAAAATATAAGTTACTGGGCTCCACCCAAAACTCATGAATCAAAATCTCCTGGGGTGAGGCCAGGCATTGTGCTTTTAAGAAGCTCTCCAGGTAATTGTGATGCATTCATGTTTGGGAACTGCTGTTAGTGCTGATTTCCAGGATTAAGATGTGGTGAATGTCACCAAATAGGATGAGTAATATGATACCTTGTCAGAGAAATAATTGGCACGAGGAGCATTTTGAGACAAAAAGTGATGAGTATATTCTTTTAAAAATAATAGTAACAGTTTCCATGCATATATTTATTAATCTCTGATCACAGATCAAGAAGCAAAGACTTAAAGAACCAGATGAGTGCCCACACGTGACTTTAAACAGAATCACCTAGTAGGATTTGAAAGGAAATACAGACTCCTGAGTTGTTCACCCAGAACTATTTTATCAGAACCTAAAGACAGGGTCTAATCAACTTTTTTTTTTATTCCCAGTGATTCTGAAGATCAGCCATGCTTGGGAACTCTGAACTCAAGCTTTCACTATTTGGGGCTCCACCGAGTCCTCTGTTCTGTACTCTTAGCGAACAAAACAAAAGCGTACATTCCTCAAACAGGACTTTTTAGTGTTAAAAGACAGCATATATGTCACATTAGTTACATGAAACATCACCCTAAGCATCAAGATGCTGGCTGGTGAAACGCAACCACAGCCTTCTCATTAATAAGGCTGAATTTTATCACGGTTCTATGAATAGAGAAATTCCTTTTGCTTGTTCTTTTTATCAGCAGCAGCAAAACTCTGAAAATCCTTAGGACTGCTTCTGGATCCTTTAGTACTCAAGAATCCCTGGAATTAATGGAATGACTTAAGATTACTTATAACTCAAAGTTTTGAGAATTCTAGTGAGCTAAGTTACTCTTCTTTTGAGTCCTTAACCCATCTCTTGCCGAAGATTTCTAAACTCAAGTCAGAGCTGGCAACCTACCTCTTCTGAAGAACTCATTTTGCTACCAGTTAATCCTGGAACCATAGGATTCATCAGATGGATCCGCTTTGAGTAGCCAAGCGCAGGGAGATACTGAGGGTTTGGAAAGAAACACACCAGGCAGGCATTACTATAAATTCTGCCTCAGTACCCTGATCTCATCCAACTTGGCCGGCAACCCAACAGTTTCATATACTCCTTCTGATCTTCTTTTTCTACTGAATATATAACTTTCAATGGTGACCATAATGTAAACAAAGCTGTTTTTTCCCCTAAAGCTTTTCTATTAGTATTATATTGTGAGGCCGTTGGACATACCCCCCCGCTATCAACAGCTGTAAAATCTGGCAACACATAAAACAACTGTTCGCAGGTACTGACAGCAACCGGTGTGTAGAGACAGAAGGGAAAGCAAAGGTGATCGCACCTGCACCCTGGCATTCTCCCTGAGGGCGTTTTCCCAAACCAGGTGCTGAGAAAAAGAGACTAAGCCGCAAGCAGTAGGCTGACTGCACAGAGGAGACAGAGTGGGGTTTAGGGCTCTCACGAGGCTAGGATTTCGGAAGGGTTCTAGAGAGGACTCCCCCCCCGGCCCTAAAAATCTAAGTCAAAATTCCCCACTGACTTAACAACTGACTCACAGCTGTGCACACCTATGAAGAGAACCCAAGGAGCCCAGCTGAGAGCAGGCTCTGGGAGGCTGGAGGCCTGAGCAGAGATTTCAGAGGCTGCACAGTGCTAGGGAGACAAAGGTGTAGATTTAGGTCCAATCAAAGCAGAGGGGGTTTTGTGAACACCTTCGAGTTTCAGTATGAGACTCCAAAAACACCACAGCCTACGAATAAAAACCACATTGTGGGAATAAGGGCAAAATCGTAATAGACCTGTTCTAACAAAGCCTAAAACCAACCCCTGACAGGATCAAGGTATGGCAGTAATTTAATGATAGGTACGTTAAGTAGTGATATGTAAGTAATTTAACAGTCTACAGAAAACACAGCACTCTATAAACATAATCCAGGGCCTCTGTAACATATCTACAATGACTCTGATATATTAGTAAGTATTAGATCGGGATCGCCAGGGGAGGAGGGATAAATGGTGACGGAAGGAGACTTGACTTGGGGTGGTGAACAGGCCATACAGTGTACAGATGATGTGTTGTGGAATTGTGCACCTGAAACCTGTATAATTTTGTTAGCCAGTGTTACTCCAATAAATCCAAAAAAAAGAAAAAACAAGTGCTAGAAATGGAAAGCAGAAAAAAGTGACTGATCGTTAAAACAGTCAACAAAAGCAGAGCCTGGCTGGTGTGGCTCAGTGGACTGAGCACCACCCCGCGAATCAAAGGGTGACCGGTTTGGTTCCCCGTCAGGGCACATGCCTGGGTTGCTGGCCAGATCTTCAGTGGGGACACATGAGAGGCAACCACACATTGATGTTTCTCTCCCTCTATTTCTCCCTCGCTTCTCCTCTCTTAAAAAAAAAAAAAAGCAGAGCCAGAAACCATCCAGATATTAGGATGAGCAGATCGGGGTATCTAAATAATTACGACTGGTGTGTCAAAGGGAACAGAGGACTGTACACGAGAACAGGAATCTACAACAAAGAATCAAATGAAGTTCTAAAATGGCACCATACAGTATGAAACGGATTCAACAGAAGACAGGACTCGTAAACTTGAAGTAACGTCAAAAGAGAAAATCCAAACAAAAGCACAGAGGGAACAATGAAAGGAGAACAACAATGCAAGAGACATGTGGGGCAGTTACGAGGTCTAGCCTGTACATAATCTGGGTCCTAGGAGGAGAGAGAGAGAATAGGATAGAAGCAATATTTCAGGAGATAATAGAGGACAATTAGCCAAATTTGATGAAAACATCAACCCATAGATCCAAGAAGCTCAACAAAATCCAAGCACAATAAACACAAAGAAAAATATAGCAAAAAATATCATAGTCAAATTGTTGAAAATCAGGACAAAGAGATAACCTTAGAAACAGCCAGAGAGAAGACACAGTACCTACAAAGGAGAAATGATAATACCTTCCAACGACTTTTCAACAAAAACTATGGAAACCAGAAGCAATGGGACATCTCTTTAAAGTGCTAACAGAAAAATAATTGCCAACCCAGAGTTTTACACCCAGTGAAAGCAAAGGAAAGATGTTTTCAGACAAAAGCAAGCGGAAAACACTCCTCGCCAAGGGACCTGCACTACAAACACAAAATACTAAGGGAGGCTCTTTAGGCTGAAGGAAAATGATCCCAGATGGAAGCACGGAAACACAGAATTGCAGGAAGAAATCAAGAGTAACAGAGAGGGAAGGTAATGCTAAGTACACAAGAAAATTGTAACACAATTATAACAGTCTTTGGAATGTAAACTATACACGACAGTGACATATGCGACAGCAATATGGCAGGAAGGGCACTAAACGCAGTAAAGCAGCATGTCCTCGCACTGTTGGGAAGCGCTGAAAACACCAACCGACACTGCGCTCAACTACAAAGATGCGTGTCACCACCTCCAGAGCAGGGGGGAGCAGAACTTTCCAATAAAGGGCAAGATAATAAATATGTTAAGCTTTGTGGGCCACACATACAGTCTCTCTTGCAAACTCTGTTGTTTTTTATACCCCTTAAAAAAATATAAAAACCAATCTTAGAGCATCTGAATTATATGTAAATAAGACCTGGGCCATATCTCTGCTAGAATAATAAAAGAAGGCTGAACTAAAAAGTTAATAGTGGAGATGAAATGGAACAAAGAATACTTGATTAATCAAAAAAAGTTACATTGGAAACATTTCCCCATTCACTAAATATATCCAAAAACCACATAAAAATATTATATAATATTCTATTGTGAGGCTTTATCCTATGTATTTAACTAATTCTTTGTCATTTGATATAAGTTTATTTCCAGATTTTTGCTCTTAATTGATAATGATATATCCTTTTATACATAATTCAAGCTGCACTGTGAAAACACCCTCCAGGAATTTTCGCTAGCAGTGTTTTCTCTCCACGCTTGCCAATGTGAGGTTTTGAGACATTTTCAAAAATACCAGCCATTTCTCAAAAGCCCTTTTCAACTCAAGTTCTTTCCCAGAAAAAAAAAAAAATACTATGGGCTTGTGCTAATTTCCTCCTTTAAACCCTTCTAAAGCTCATCTGAGAAACGACTGGTTTACGTAAGAGCCAGAGCAAACAGGCCAAACGCTGGGGGAGAGAAGAGGAGCGCGCTTCCCCAGACACTGAGCTGTTAGGAAAGAGGAGTGTCAAACAGGTCTGGGGCAGCTTGCCGGAACAAGCGAAAGCACACGCTTGTGCGTCACACAGATCTGGGCGCTAATTCCTGCTTGGTTACTAACTGCTACACCGGACAACTTTCTTACACTTTCTATCCTTAGTCTTCTCACCTGCAAAACAAAGGAAAATAATACTTACTATACAATACAATATGATTGTGAGTGGTGGGACCGGCATTTTCCATAGCTTTTAACTGCATAGCTCTGAGGCTCAAGAGAAAAAAAGATGGGCAAGAGGATACTAACCTTCTCTGCAAAGGTGAAAATCTTTCTCTGATCAATGCCTCCAAATTGTGCATCTACTTTCAAATACTCTTCATCCAAGGCCTGTGAAGAGAAACACGGGGACATGAACTCCTACTGTATTTCTTCTGTATGCATCTGAGTAATCACAAACTTCTGAAATCACCGCACTTTTCGGAAGGCAGAGGTAGGAAGCAATTAAGCAGCATTCAGGCTCCATGTTGGCCTCGAGAGCTGCATAAACCTTTGCTGAGCGCCTTCCGTGAGCAGCAGTCCCCGCGGATGCCCTGGGGTAAGTCTCTGCCCGCAGGAAGCTCACAGTCCAGCGGGGAGAGAAGTAGACCACAAACCACAGTCACGTCAAGGTACTCCCTGGATAAGGAAGCCTATGAAAAATGTTAAGTAAGTGGCAGAAAAAGGTGCTGAGCGGGTTCAGGAAAAAAGGCAAGGTTAAACTTGTAAACAAAGAGTCACTGTCACTTACTCCGTGCCAGGCCTGGTGCCAGCCCTGTGCATGCAGAGATGAATCAAACCCAGACTCTGCCTTCAAGAAGCCAGTCACCCAGTGGAGGAGAGAGACATGTAAACAGGTAATTTCAATCCAGTGTACTGAGTGAGGGCTAACCTAGATGCTCACTTCGAGAACAGTGCTAGCACAAAGAAGGAAATGATTATCTGTATCTGGTCAGACAGGTGGTGGGGAAGGCTTCCTAGAAGCAGACTGTGGACTGAACTTGGCTTAGAGAAACTTCTCGGTGGTTTTCACCACGCAGCGGAAACAGAATGTGAGATGGCACAGAAGTGTGAAGTGTTTAGGGAAACTGAGTGACTCAGTCTGCGAAAGCACTACTTCCAAGGGATGTGGGAAGTGGTTAGCGGTAACGACATTAGAAAAGTAGGTAAGGACCCTGAATGTCATGCTAGGGTGCCTTGCCTGGGGCCAGCCAGTGAGTGGGCTTAAGGTGGGGAGAAACATGACCTGCACTATAGAAAGATCACACACCAGTAGGGGCAGAGCTGGGAGCGGGGGCTTGTGACCTGGCGACAAAGCAAGTATCTGGAGAGCTGCTGTGAGAGTCCAGATGACAAATAATGACAAATCAGGTCTGTGGGGACATAGAACAAGGCTGAATTTAAGAGTTTTTAAGAAGCAGAATTGATAGCTTGGCTGGTATGGCTCAGTTGATTGAGCCCTGGCATTGGGGACCGCCCTGGCTGGTTTCAGAAGCTGTAACTCCCCATGGCTGAGGCTGAGTGAGAGACCTTGGGACCACAAGCCACAAAGGAGACAAAGCTTATCTTCCTGGCAGGGGTGCCGCCTCTGTCCCCTTTACTTCACCCTGCTTGGCCCTGGGCGGATGATTGGTTAGGCAATGACAGGTAAGATTCTTCAAGGGAGGGACCACCTAGGACAGGGATGGTTGCAAACGGGCCCTCATGGAAGGACTAGGGGGGCTATAGCAAAAGAGGGTGATGGACCCTCATCTCTCGGCTGCCTCACTTTCCCTGCCTGATTTAAGCCTGAAATAATGCTGGAGGGCGGTGCAGCCCTGGGCAGGAACGGGTGGTTCCCTGGGGCGATCAGCCTAAGAAAGAATGCATAAAATCCTGTGAAACCTGCTTTGCTAAGAATGCCCTCAATTTCCTGATAAGGGTCCAAGCATGAAATGAGTTTGTTTCCCAAAGTTTTATAGCCCTTTAGCTAACTGACCCTGCCTCAGAATAAGCTCTTATAGTTCTTTGAATGTTATCTATTGTTTGATCATTACTGCGTGACAATGATTGATGAGGACCTTCCTTGATGTAATGCTCCCAGAAAGCAATAAAAGCCTGTCCAGGCAAGGGTCGGGGTGCTCTCTCACTCAGAGAGTGGCCATGCTGTCCCTTTTCTCCAGAGGACTTCTGCAATCACTGTGCATTTGTTCGTAGCATCCACAGCACCGTGGACGCAGCTGGCCAGAATCCACATCACCCCAGCCTGTGAATTGAAAGGTCGCTGTTCGATTCCCAGTCAAAGCACATGCCTGGGTTGTACAGTTGGGGATGTGTGGGAAGCAACCAATTGATGTATCTCTCACACATTTCTCTCCCTCTTTCTCACTCCCTTGCCCTCTCTCTAAAAGTAAGTAAATGACATTTTTCAAAAAAAGAAGTAGAACTGATAAAATTTAGAGTCTGACTGGATGCGGGGGGAAGAGGAAGGAGAGCTAGAGAAAGATGAGCAGGCAGGAAGAATCTAGAACAGCAGTGTCCAATAGATCTTTCCGTGATAATGAGTACGTTTTACATCTGTCTGCCCAACACTGTTGCCTCCAGCCGCATGGGACTCGCGAGCAACTGAAATATAGCCAACGTGATTGAAGAACTACATTTTTAATTTTAAACTTTTAACAGCCACATATGGATGGCTATGACTAGAGGCTCCCTCCCACAGTGGACAGTGTAGATCTAGAATGTCTCCTGGTTTAACCTTTGGAAAGATCACGTGGAGGTGACAAGGGAAGAATAATTTCCTTGTGTCAAACGTTATAGAAATATGCAAAGAAAAAGTCGAGTCTATCTACATTTTCATCCTGCCTTCCTAAGGTAACCAGTATCAACAGCTGATTTGTATTTTCCCATCTCTCTCCTTACTCACTGCACACACTCAAAATAGGATGTGCTTGTTTTATTTAACAGGAAACAGGATCAGGCCTAAAATTTATTTTTCACACGTTGCTCTGAAATTAATTTTCTTTTTTTAAAAAAAAGATTTTTATTTATTTATTTTTAGAGAGGGGAAGGGAGGGAGAGAAACATCAGTGTGGTTTCTCTTGTGTGCCCCCAACTGGGGAGCTGGCCTACAACCCACGCATGTGCCCTACACGGAATCAAACCCGTGACCCTTTGGTTCCCAGGCCAGCACTCAATCCACTGAGCCACGCCAGCCAGGGCTGAAATTAATTTCCAACGAAGAGACTGTGATTAACTTAAAAGAAGATTCACAGGATGAGCAGTGTTTTAAAGGACAGACAGGTAGGAGAGACTTACAGTTGAAAAAGTCAAAGAGGGTTCTAGGAAATGGAGGCACAGGGAGGAGGGAGACAGAAAAGAGGACCCACAGCACAAGTGGCAAACACAGGCCCGCGGGTCAAATCCAGCCTGGCAACTTGTTTCTACTTGGTGGCAGAGCCGAGCTCTCGCTTAACGGTTAAGGAGTAGTTACATTTATACAGTCCTAAAATTACATTCGGCCCTTTGAAGGCAACTGCAAGGCTGATGTGGTCCCCGGAGAAAATGAGTGTGACACCCCTGGCCTACAGCTTGGTGAAGGAGCAGCAAGTGCACCAGTGTAACTGGGCTGAGAGAGAGGCTTTGACCAGTGGTTAGAAGCAGAACAGAAAGGGTCACTGGGCAGCTCCGTGCCTTGCAAGTACCTGTAGTCCGGGGTACAGCAGACCGCTCAGCAAAGGGTGCTCCACCTGCTTTACCACCTCAGCTCCAGCTTTCTTGGCATCGTGCTGGGTGACCACAGAGGAGAGTCTGTACACATCTAGTGTGTATTCTCTGAAGAGGAGAGCAAGAGGGGACAGCTAAGAATGGGCCCGGGCCTCGGTTTTACCCCAAAGCTCATTCACGCACTCCCCCAATCTTCACACACTTCACGAGAGCACTGCCTCGTAGCTCTGAGACACGAGCAACCCATCCTCTCATTCAAAATACTATTTCATTCTTATGTCTTCCCCTTTTAAAGATGGCTTTAATTAATCCTGTTCTTCACGTATCTCTTGAAAAACTGCTTTTCTGCCATTCCCCTCCATTTTCTTCTGGAATGCCTATTGAATGAACATCAGAATTTCTCAATCTACCTTTCACGTCTTAAGGATAGCGTACCCATCACTTAGTTTAGGAAAAAGCACGTAGATACTTCTTTTTTTTGTTTGTTTATCCTGTCACAGTTGTCCCAATTTTCCCCCCTATGCCCTCGTCTGCCCAGCCCACCCCCTGCTCTCACAGTCCATCCCCACACCGTTGTCCACGTCCACGGGTCATTCATACGTGCTCTTGGCCCCTTCTGCCCACCCCCCGCCCCGTGCACCGCTCCACAACCCTACTCCACCTTCTCCTCCTCCACAGTAACCACTATCCTCAACTTCTGTCCCTTTCCAGTTTTACACTATTTGCATCGCTAAACAACGTGTTGTAAACATTCTTATTTGTGTATCCTGTGCAAGTTCTTGTATGTGTAGATGTGCAAGTTCCTTGATATCATGCCTAGGAGTGGAATTTCTGGATCATGGGGGATCGTGTCTTGAACTTAGTGGCTAATGTCAAATTATTTTCCAAAGTGGGTTTTAGCAACTTTTTTACTTAATATTATCATTTTATTTTATTTTTAAAAGGCTTTACTTATTTACTTTTAGAGAGAGGAGAAGGGCGGGAGAAAGAGGAGAGAAACAAAACATCAGTTGGTCGCCTCTTGCGAACCCCCAACTGGGAACCTGGCCCACCATGCAGGTATGTGCCCTGACCTGGAACCAAGCCTGAGACCTTTGGGTTTGCGGGACGCCGCCCAACCCACTGAGCCACACCAGTCAGGGCTGGTTCAATTCTTGATAAACATCCCCAAAGACCCAGGCAGGTGGCCAGAAGTGCCCCATATACCAGCTCTACTTTCTTTGAGGGATGGGAGCGAGAATGGAAAACGGGGAAAAGCCCTACTTTATCCTCTGCATTTGAGCAGTAAGCCTGGTTTGTGCCCATTGCCCCCTTCCAGAAGATCCCAGCAGACCTGTAACTTCTGCCCAACTCGCCAATGTGCATTTCAATCCCTCCTCTTACCATAGAGATGGCCAGCTTGTTGTTGAACCTGGCTACGAGGTCTGGTTTATGTTTACCCATCACTGCTGTGTTTGGAATAGAGGAGCGCATCAAAGCATGCGCTTACAAAGCCATTCTCCTTTGAAGTCACTTTTATATACAGGAAAAAAACCACATGTTTGAAGCCAGTTTTCCGTATCCCACCTTTATTCTAGGAGAGTGAAAGCCTTGCCTGAGTTTGCAGATAACAGTGCCTGGCACACACTGAGAACTCGATGAAATGTTTGCACGACTTGCTCTGTCTGGCATCATCGTAGCGATCTCTAACTGCTCCGTTTACACAGAACCCCCTCCCGAGAACTTTCTTCCCCTCTGCCTGCTTTGTAGCACCTGTCACCATATACGAGTGCTCCCTAAATATCTGTAGAATAAAAGTAAAAATGAGTGAAATCTCAGGCTCTCTATCGAGGCTATAGATTCAAACATTTGTTAATAGAAGGATGTTTAACACTCTATTTAACTATTTAACACTCTTAAGTGTCCAATAGTGGGGAATGGTAAAGAAAACTGTGTTATATGAAGTAAAAGGAGACATTAACTTGTAAGTGAGAGATAGGAGTTCACATCCTGGCTCTTCTACTCGCTAGCTGTGTGAACTTCAGTCACAATTCACCCCTTATCTGCGAAATAGGGTAAAACAACGTTTACCTTGAAAAGTTGTTCTTAGGGAAAGTGACTAGTGGAGTGATGCATGGCTTATTTGAGAGATTTTTAAAATAAAAAAATGGGGAGGCTATAAGGCAGCGGGGCCGGGGGGGCAACTTCGAGAACTGTCAAATTAAAAAAAAGTAGGACACAAAAATTATGTGTGTGCTAACATTACAAACATGAATAAAACTGACAAAGATGAGAAGCCACAAAAGTTGCTCAGAAGGTGAAAAACAAGTGAAGCATTTTTCTTTCACATTTCTTTTATCAGTATTTGCTGAGGCTGGGAGGAGGAAGGGAGGCTGAATTGCTCATCACTATTCTCCCATATGCTGTGAGCCCTACAAGGCCCAGGGACTCTGTTTTGGTTACATTTGTATCTCCAGCAAATAGGAGAGTGAGTACCTAGGTATTTACTAGTCAGTATGTTTTTGATGGATGCATTAGAAGGACAAAGGGTATCCATTTTTAAATGGTTAACAGGTACAGCCAAACAGCTTCTAATCCAAATTGAAGAGTGCCTAGACTCCACAGGCCTGTAATTAGCTAGGAGCATCAGAGCCTCCAGGAGGGTGGAGGATCAAGCACTTACTTGCTGAGCTGGTAATCAGTGCCTTTGATGAACTTGAGCTTCTCCAAGGGCACACCAATGCTCTCCAGCATTGCCTTGATCACATTCTCATAGTAGCTGGTTCGGAGTTCTAGTAGTTCCCAAGGGGCTTTCATGTTATCCAGGTATGCGTGAAGGTCCGCAAACAGAATTGTTACCTGGACATAAGAGATAAGGGACCACCCGAAAGTGAATTTGTCCAAGTACCTCCAAACCCTCCTCCCTGCCCTACCCTTATTAAGTCTCTCTTTTGGCCATTTCCCGAGGGCAACTGCTTGGTTTAAAACATTACTTCTTACCTCACATCCTGCTTTCAGGAAGTCTGCGATCTTTGACATAGGCACGAAGTAAGCCACGTGGGGCTTGCCTGTGGTGGCTGTTCCCCAGTAAACTTTAAGTTCCCGCTCCTTTAGTATCTCCTTCAGCTTCTCTTCCCCCAGAACCTCCTGTTGTGGAAGCAGAAGAGCTGGTTTAATGCCAGTGCCCCACCTTGCTCATCCATCACCCTGTGACAAGGAAAACAAAGGCGTGTGTCCCTGGGGGTCCAGGCTCCCAGCCAGAAGGCGTACATCCATGCTCTTAGTGCAGAGAGAGAGCCAATTTAAGATGGCGTTGTTGCTTGAACCACTCCAGTGAAACACACTGATATTAGGGGAACAAGGTATTTCTCTAATCCCGTCTTCCTGACCAACTACCTCTAACACACGCTCCTTCCTTTCAAAGCCAACTTCTTGAAATAGTTACCTCTCCTTCAGGTCTCCATTCCTCATCTTCCACTTGAGTTCGAATTCCACACAGCATCACACTATTGAAAATGCTCTTGCTAAGGTCACAGACGGTCTCCATGTTGCTAATTTTAACGAAGACTTCTGAATTTTTACTCCCTTCCTGAAACACTTTCTTCTTTTTTCCTCTATTTCATTGTGTTAGTTTTCCTCCTACTTCTCTGGCTGCTGGGTCTCAGATTTTTTTGCATCTGTTCTTCTCCCTAATCATTAAATATCATCAATTCTTGCAGCCCTACCTCTTCTTACTCTACATTCTCCTTGATCCCCTTCAGTGGCTTCAATGACTATTTAAGAGCTAGTAGCTCCCAAATCTCCTGCTCACACCCATAAGTAGAACTGTGTCTGAGGGGGCACCCCCCAAAAAACCAGAATTATCTTTGGAGGGTGGGCCCCTTGTAGTACAGGCTTCCCCTCCTAGGTGAGTGTTCTGGGAAACCACCTGGCATTGTTGTGAGAGGTTGCATTCAGCTCTAGTAAAGTTTTTTGAAGACTCTTTCAACTCGTTTGCCCATTTCATGATGGGTGACTTACAAGCAAGTGCACCTGCCCACACCATGCTGAGTGTTCAGCAGTTTTTGACCGAAAAACGACACGGTCCATGCTCCCCCTACCTGTTCACTCAATCTCATCCTGAGCAACTTTTTTTTTGTTGTTTCCCCGGATGAAAAAAGACCTCACAGGGAAATGTTTTGCTGATATGGAAGAGGTGAAACAAAAATGGCAGAAGCACTAAAAGGCAACACATTCGAGAGTTCAAAAACTGTTTTGAGCAGTAGGGGAAGTTCCGGTCAAGATGGAGGCGTAGGTAAACACGGCTCGCCTCCTTGCACAATCACATCAAAATTAAAACTAAACTATAGACTAACCAACACTCAGGACCATCAGAAATTGAGTTGAATGGAAGTCTGACAACTAGGGAATTAAAGACCATGTCCATCGGAGTGGTAGGAGGGGGGCAGACGCAGAGATGCTAAATGGGCTGGTCCCATACCCACATGTGGTAGATAAAAATTCAAGAGGGATACCTTGGAAGTGAGGAGTCCTGCCCCATACCAGGCCCCCCAGCCCAAGGTTCCAGAGCCAGGAAGTAAAGCCCCCATAACTTCTGGCTGCAAAAACCAGCAGGGATTGAGTTGGTGAAAGAAACTATTGGAGCCCCAAGCAGTTCCTCTTAAAGAACCCATGGAGACTAATACTCACTCCCTGAGCTCCAGCACTGAGGTGGCAGCTGGAAACACACCAGTGGCACATGGGGAGGAACTGAAGTGTTTGGCATCAAGACGAGAGCTGGGGCACAGGTTTCTCCCAGAGAGAAAGGCGGGCAGAAGCCACTGTTTCTTTTCTGAACGCTGCCCCAACAAAGACACAGGGCCAGCAAGTGGGTGCCGTATCTGAGACTCCATTAACCTAGCTAACACTGTTTGCCCTGCCCTGGAGATTCACAGAGTCTGTTCCACCCAACTATAGGCCCATCCAAGCTGCTTTTCCATATGAACGGCTGGTCTTGGCTCATGTTTCACAACTGCCTAAATCCTTTCAAAAAAGCAACAGCCAGCCTCAGCTGAGCTCCCAGCCCGGGAACCTCCTGCTAAATGGCCCCAGGTCTGGCACTAGAAGCAGCCCACCTAGGTTCACAACTTGGCTTTACCTGGGAACCTCCAAGCCCTGCACAAGTACCAGCCATCTGCAGACTGTTATGTAGCTCATGCAGGGTGGGCCTGGGCAGAACATAAGTGGGGACTGTCTTTGGCCTGCACCACCGGAAAAACCCCAGAGCCCGTGCACCCAGTGGACAGCTACAGACCACAGTGGAGTACCACCACCATGCCCCTGCACAGCTGGTCCTCCACGGAGGGCAGAGGTTAGTGGTCAGTGGTCACAGCTAGTCCTTGCAGCTGACGGGCCTGGGTAAATCCCTCCCATTGACCTGCCAACAGCATTCAAGACTCAACTACAAGAGGAGGGCGTACCCAGCCCACACGGAGGGCGCACCTCAAGTACCCAGCTTGGGTTATAGGGGAGGCTATGTCACTGGACCCTATAGGACACCTACTACATTAGGCCATTCTACCAAGATAGGGAGTCAAAGCAGCTCTACCTAATACACAGAAACAAACACAGGGAGGCTGCCAAAATGAGGAGACAAAGGAACATGGCCCAAATGAATAACAGGTCAAAACTCCAGAAAACGAACTAAACAAAATAGAGATAAGCAATCTATCAGATGCAGAGTTCAAAATACTGGTTATCAGGATGCTCAAGAAACTTAATAAGAACCTCAACAGCATAAACAAGATCCAGTCAGAAGGGAAGGATACAGTAATTGAAACAAAGAACAATATACAGGGGAATAGCAATAGAGTGGATGAAGCTGAGAATCACATCAATGAGTTGGACCATAAGGAAGTAAAAATCAACCAAGAAGAACAATAAGAAGTATAATCAATAAAATATAATTAAAAAAAAATCTGTTTTGAGCAGTGGAAAAAACATCTCGATAGGTGTACTGCATCAAGTGGAGAGCGCTCTGAAGGTGACTGAAGTTGAAACATGTAAGAATACACACACAATTTTTTATAAATAAATTCCATTTTTTGGGGGGGGTCTACCCTCATACCTGTCAGTAATCCAGTTAATTCAACCTCAGTGTGCTCAAAATTAAATTCATGCTCTCACCTTTCTACCTTACTCCCCAACCACCCCTTTCACTTAACGGTTTCACCCCTGATTCAGTAAATGGTACTATCATTTACTAACTTGCATAAGTTACTCTGAAAGAGCTCTCACACCCTCCTGCTTCTCTTCCTCTATATCACCAGCCTAGTCTAGGGCAGCATCAGGTTACACCAAGATTACTGTAGCAGCCTCCTTACAGGTCTCCCACATCTACTCTTGTTCTCTGCAATCCATGCTCCAAACGGGCAGCCAGAGAGATCTTTAAAACCCAAAATCTGATGAACTCATTTACCTGTTTAAATACATTAATCATTTCCTTTTGCCCTAAGACATATTGGGAAAATCCTAATAGTCCAGTATACTGCAGATAAAAAGAGACTTTAGTGTTTTTTCAAGGTCGATTGGGGAGGCTGTTGGACCCCATGGTAACAAATCCATGGATATTAGCAGGACTTGTTTAAATTCTGTGCTCCAAGCAGGTTGGAGGTTGGTCCTGCACCCTCCAAGCCCCTATTTGGACACTTGGAGGTTCTTACCACCCAAGGAAAGGTCATATCACTCACCCTTTAAAATCTCAGTGAGTCGATGCCCTTAGCTTTGTATATGGTCTATTCCTAACCAGCACTATCTGATAGAGAAAGGCTAGGAAACAAAGGGACTGGCTAAGGGGAAGCATGTAAGAATCTCTGATTAAGATCAAGTTATGAGTGGAGATAACCCAAATGTCCATCAACTGGTGAATGGATAAACAAAACACAGTTAATCCATAAAATGGAATATTATTCAGCCATTAAAAAGGAATGAGGTTCTGATAGGTATAACAACATGGTTAAACTTTGAAAATAATTTGCTAAATGAAAGACGTCAAACACAAAGGCCACATTTGGTATGATTCCATTTGTACAAAATGGCCAGAATAGTCAAACAACACAGAGAGACAAAGTAGACTAGTGTCTCCCTGGTTTGGGGCAAGGGGAGGAATGGAAAGTGATTGCTAAGGGGTACAGGTTGAGAGTGATGAAAATGTTCTGGAATTAATGGTGATAATTGCACGACCTTGTAACTACAATAAAACCCACTGAATTTTACACTTTAAAAGGGTGAATGTTATGGTATGTTAATTGTATCTCGAAAAACGCTGGGTCCTAATCATCATTCTTAGAATAAAACCCCAATTTTAAACAGCCTACAAGGCTCTCATGACCTGGTTCCTGCTGCCTCTCCTAACTAAACAAGTACGAGGAATGGTGACCAGTTCTACAAAGAAACAACAACAAAAAAAGCAGAGCAGGGGATGAGACAGTTCTGGCGGCAAGGAATTTGTTAGGAAAATAGGTGGTTCAGGAAAGGCCTTCCAGATAGAGGTGACCACAGTCAGAGGCCTGAAGGAGGCAATGGAATGAGCAGTATGAGCAATACATAGAAATACTTATTATTAAGTGCTTGATTATTTGCTCATTCTACTCCAGCCCAATTAGCCTGCTCTCTGAATCACTGTTCTTTCCTTCCTCTGAGTCTTGATCTGGGTTCCTTCTACCTAAAATGTACCCCCGCACCCCATTCCTCCACTGGTTAACTTCCACTCCTGCTGGTCCTGGAAACAGTAGGAACTTTGCGGAGTGAAGAGGGATCAGCATCCTTCAGGGCTTTCTGGGTGCAGTTTAGAGGACACTTCCTCAACCTTCCCTGACCAGCCCTCCCTTTAGTTTCCTTTCAAAGTTCCATGTATAGTAACTTCCAGTACTTTCTTTAGTTGTAATTAATTGTATGGATTACAGGTCCTTTTTAACGTCTCATTCCCTACACACAAGCTCTGGGAGGGCAGGGCCTTCACATATCTCCATCCCCAGCGTCTAGCACATAATAGTAGGTGGGGTGGGAGTTAAGCCCGTGTGATTTTTGTGGTACCCGGATAACGGACTGATTGAGTGACTAACCGACCAACAGTGGGGACTGCAGGCTGTCTCACAGCTGTCTTGGCGTGCAGCCCTGGCCCCATACAGTTAGTAGTGGGGCTCAGGATCTCTAAATCTCAGGTTCCCAGTCCCCAGTAACGCGTTTTCAATGCCAAGGCCCAACCTGCAGGTTCCTTGTGATAAGGTGCAGCTTCTCTTCTGGGCTCGGAGCATCCCCCATGGCTCTGTCACCCTTGTCTCGCGTGCTGCGTCCGGCACCCCGCGCCCTTCCTCAGTCGTTGCAGCCGCCGCGTGCCGGGAAACGTACTGCGGGTCTAGTAAGGTTGCATCAGCTGAGCTCGTCGCTCGGCTTGCTGGCTTGGACCTTTCGCCTGGAAGTGGCCCGAAGTCAAGAGCAGCAGAAAGTCGAGCGATTCGATGAGAGGCGAAGAGGTGGAGCTTGTAGTTGAGGGAGGCGGTGCGGGGGCGGGGTTACGGCGCCTGCGGGGCTCCACCCCCTGGGAGGCGGGGCGTCTTCCTGCCAATCACTGCCTGTTTGCCCACCCCCTGGAGCTGCCGGGGCTGCTTTAGGGTGGGGGAGGTCGGGGAGAGGGGCGATAAAATGGCGCAGGGGGCGGAGTGAGACGAGGTCTTTCACCCAGGCTTCGGCCCGGCTTCCGGAGGTGAAGAGTGGGAGGGGCGAGGGGTCGGCATTCCCTGGCTGGAAGGAGGATGGGGGCGCCTGTTGCTTCTTCTGGGGACCGCGTACGCCGTCCGCCCCGTTAAGGGGGTTGAGAGTCCCTCACTCTGCTGGGAGAAGGGCTCGTTTTCGTTCTTGAGGTGATGGCGGCGGGAGGGAAGAGGAGGGGAGTGTCCCTACCCCCACCTCCACGTCGGCGGGCTATAGGTGCCCCTCACCCTGCTGAGGAAAAGGGAGGTTGTTCGGCGGCCTGAGAGGCGGGGAGTGACGTCGGTTCTCTCAGCCCAGGAGGGATGGGGAGGGATGGAAGTGTAAGTGGGTGGGTGATGCCGCTGTGCCGCTGCCCCCCTGCACCACTGGGGGATGGTTGTAGGTGGGCAGGAGATAGTGGTCTTTCTGCCGCTCCTACCGGGTGGGGGGAAGAGAGGATGACCTGCCACTCGGGGGAGCGGGGGCCTTGGTCCCGCTGCGGTGTGTATGCGGGTAGCCATCCTCAGGAAGAGGGGTGCTGGCGCGGGCTTGCCGACGGTCCGGTTTTGCCCCTGCTGGGGGAGGGGCGAAGATCAAGCCTGAGCTTCTCCCGCCTTCCGCGGGGAGGCGGGAATTACTGATTTCTCCGGAGCTGAGAGGAGGGAAGTGCGAAGGCCGTGTCCCGGGGCGATACTGTTCTGGCGGCTGTGGCATTTCTAAGGGTGTGCTGGGGGAGGTCAGGCGGCAACCTCCGAAGGGTGGATTTGGGCCACTCGTCCTCCTGGCTCTCAGAACTGGAGGCGCCCACCATTTCCTTCCTGGGCCGGAGGGAGGGCAGTGGGAACGCAGGGTGGGCCCAGAAAGTGATCGAATTGCCCACCTGCTACCCCCACCTGACTTCCAGTTTCTTGTGGATGTGTTACAGGCTCCAGGCTTTAGCAAGCCTGTCTAAATTAATTTTTTAAATTTTCTTCTTAAAAATAGACCTGTTGCTGCAGCTTAGATATTTGTCTCCCATGTCTGTGTGGGAGGAGTGCCCTGCGGCCCTTCAGAGATTTCCAGCTCTGAGTTGTTTTTCTGTCCTACAGCTTTTTCAGATACCTCAAAGGGAGTTTCACAGTTCTTACAGATAATTGCAGCTCGCTTTGATTTTGTTTAAACTTTATATCTGTCCCTTTTATAGGGTGGTAAGACCTACGGAGTGCAAGGCATATGGGGAAAATTGGGAATGAAAGGCCGGTGGGGAAGTCCTGTCTTTGAAAATAACCCTTGCTCATATCTGTCAGATCGAGCTTGGAAATACTCTTAGTTTTAGAGCCTTGAAAGAGGGATACGGGGTCGTGTCTGATGTTGCAGTTTTAGTGGCCTGAATAAAATAAAGCTTTGTGCTTTAAGACAATAGGTTTCTCAGGTATGATAAAAATAGGAAGGGAACCAGTTTCTGAGGTTGCAACCAGGAGGTTAGAGAACAGGCAGCGTGGGCGTGGTAAACTGAAGTGTGAAGAAGGGGGTGGACAAGTGAGAGACGTGGAAGGACAGAATAGGGTCACAGAAGGGATGGGGAGCAGAGGAATTGAGAGAGCTGGGAGATGGGGAAAGTATTCTTCCCTTAAAAATAAAGAGATCCTCATATTTTTGGTAGAGCTTACAAAGTAAGTACCAAGAAGGGCAGAGAAGTACCAAGGAAGTCTTGTGGTACTTCCCTTCAGAACTTTGGTTTTATCTGAGATTCCCCCCCCTCCCCTTGCAAATTAATTAAATACCAACTTCCGTTCGTATAGGGCATTTAGGGTTAGGCTGCTTTCATAAACTTGCCCTCATTTGAATCTCATGATAACTTGTATTGGACGTTAACATTGAATAATTCCCATTTTTCCAGATGAGTATTCTCATCTGTATTAAGGTTCAGAGACTTGAAGTGAATTGCTGAAGTTTCTGAGTTTTAGTTTAGCTCCTCTCCATAAGATACTTCATTGTTAGTTTGCAGAATCTGCCTGGTAGTTTAGATGTCCGTACAACCTGGACTTTAATTTAGTGACAAAATGGTTGGATGCTGGGTTAAACTAGAAGAGATGGGGTGTCTGACCTTTTGGCAGCACTGGGCCACACATTAAATACACAAACACCAACAAAAACTGATGAGCAAAAAAAAGGTTTTAAGTAAATTAGTGACTTTGTGTTGGGCCGCATGCAGCTGGCCGCCGTGGGTTGGACACCCGGCTAGAGCATACTGGATAATTTCTTAACGAGCAAGGACTGGGAGAAGTTCTTACCAGTTTAGCACTTTCTTTTTCCTATCATTGGTGTGCTTCTCTTAAGACCCTTAAGGGGCCAGAGAGGTGATGGGCGTGGGGCGAAGTAATATCGATAGCCACTCCTCACTCAGCCTTTACATTGTGCCTGTGGTGCACTCAGGGCTTTGTGTTTGCGATCTCATTTAATTCTTCCAACAGCCCCAAGAGGTAGGTGTCCTAATGGACCCCATTTTACCGGGGAGGACATTTGAAACTTCAGAATGTAATCATTGTAAACCCACTGACTTCTCATTTAAAAATGTTTTTATTATTAAATATTTAAAGCGTATAAAAATTATAGAAATGAATGCCAACAGTTATGAATACCATGATACCCACCATTTAGCTGTATCTTCCATCGCCACATTTGTTTTAGGGTTTTGTTTTGTTTAAGAAAACAGGTAGAACTGAAGCTCTTACGCCCCCTAGCCATTCCTCTTCCCTCCGCGTGACCAGAGAGAGAGAACCACTGTCCTGAATCTGGTGTTTCTTATCTGTGTGCATGTTTTTAGAATTTCATGATATATATATGTATCTATGCATACACAATTTGTGCTGTTGTTTCTTTAACAATTTACAAGAAAAAAATGGGGAATCTATAGATTAAAATACAAGACATCAGCCAATTGTATGGACCTTATTTGGATACTGATTTTTAAGAATCTAAAAATCTGTGACATTTATAGAATAATTAGAAATCTAAACCAGATACTTTATGATAAGGACTTCCTGTCATCTACAGATGAAATGATGTGATGCCTGGGATTTGCTTCAAAATGATCTGGTCAAGTTGGGGAGGTAGATGGGGTAAGATGAGCAATATGTTGATGATAGTCGTTGGGGTTGAGTGATGGGTATGTGGGGGTTCATTATGCTATTATGTTATTTTTGTATATGTTTTAAATTATGAGTATGTTTTTAAATGAGGAAGTAAAATTAGGAGGATGATCTGTGCAAGTTAAAAGTTACATGTATGTGGTATTTTTGTGCATGGTTTTGCTCCCAGCCCTTTTGGAACATTCTGTGAGAGAAGCCCAGAAGAGCCAGCTCTGGGGCGCTGGATGTCTGAATGGCGTAGGAATTGACATTTTCAGTGGTTGTGAAGGATATTGGTCCTATGTGTGCACAGTAAAGTAATGATGTTTTTCTCCCAGTGAGTTTTGGCCCCATTCAGGGGTATTTCTCATGTTCTTCCATTCTACCTGGGAAGCCAAGGGAAGCCTGTGCATAATAAAGTGGCTTAAATTAGTTTTGCCAAGGCACCAAAACCCTCACTGGTGTCCCCGTCTTTCTGTATGTTAGAGGGTGTAGTGAATTTAGAAGGCTCTGCCATTTGCTGACTGACCCTGGGCGAGTCTGTCACAGGGTGAAAGAAGAAAAAACATTGCCTTTGGAATTAGACCTGAGTTTGGATCCTTGTTCTAGCATTATTACTTCTGTGTATTTGGTTAAGTTACTTTATGCCTATGAACTTTGGTTTCCCAAGAGTGAAAATCTGTTGAATCCTACTTTGGTCAAGCAGGTGCTTGAATAGACCGTGTGGAAGGAGTTGGAGTGAAAGTAGGGGTAGGGGCCCAGAAAGGGCTTCTCAGAAATGGAGTTGCTTCACCCCATTCAGTGCCTGCGGTACTTGTGATTGACAGCCCCAAACTTTAAGTGAAAAGGAAATTTCTGGAAGTAAACTTTTCTTCTGCCTAAAGAAATAACTTCTAAAAAACTCAGTCATTGGGCGGAGAAATTACTTTTCTCTTCTTAGAGGAATCTGCTTCAGTGCCTGGAACTCTCACAAAATAAGAAAAAGTCTTAGCAGCTGTAAGATTAAATACAACAGAAAATTTAGTTTCTTTGATAAGATCTGTGTTACAGAGTTAAGTTGAAGGGTTAAATTAAAGTTGTAAAGTGTCTCACAGTGCCTGATTTGTAATAGTTAATACTTCTTCCCTTTCTGTCCCACCTCATTCCTAAGATGAGTAAGTCTAACTGGTTTTCTTCTTTCTTTTATTTATTACCGTCCCGGATTTATTGAGACATAATTGACACATAACATTGTATTAGTGTGAGGTGTTCAACATAGTGATCTGATATATGTACATGTTGCCATATGACTGTCACCACACGGAGTTAATTTTTTTTTTTCTTTTTTTTTTGGTGATGAGAACTTCTAGGATCTATTTTCTTAGCAACTTTCAAGTATAAAATCCAGTATTGTTGACTATAATCATCATGTTGTGTACTACATAGGTCCCTTTTACCATAATTCTAAAATTCTGTCATCCCTTCCCTTCCCTTCCCTTCCCATTCTCTCTATGGCACTGTATTGACCATATGTACCATTTTATATTTTCTTGTAGTGGTGCATAATTTTAACTTGTCTCCCTGGCAAGAGTATACATTCTTTGAGGGTGGAAATCACATCTCTATTTCGTAGAAATCGCAGAGAGACGTACTGTCTGGCTCAGTGCTGGGCGATGACAGGCGCACGGAAAGGGTTTCTGTAAGAATGCATGGCCAGAGCTGAGATCCCAGGTGTCGTGTGGAGGCACGTGGGGTAGGCAGAATTCACAGTTAAAAGGCTATGATGAGTTTTCCAAATTATTGAGTTCAGTGTTTAATCATTTTTTATAGCTTCCCAGATGTTGACATGGAATACGTAAAATATTAGCTTAGACACTGCCTGCCCCCCCCCCTTCCCATCTCTTCTCCTCCGTTTTCTAAATGAGGAAACAAGTCCAAATGGTTAAGTGTCTTGCCCAAATGATCATAGCTGGTTAGTGACAGAACCAAGACTATAACCAGGTCTTCGGACCCCTAAGCCAGTATTCATCCTACTAGCACAAGCGATATCCTTAAGAAGGAACAAATTGTTGGGCAAAACTAGTTTCTTAGTTGCATAATTTTTCCTTTAAAGGTTTTTCTTTGATGTTCTTGACTCAAAATCCAACTTTCTGGTGTTTAAAAAAAAATCAAGATGAAAATTAATAGATGGAGCACCTTAAAAGCATAATACAGTTGACTTTGTAATTAGCAGAGTTGAAAGGATGAGAAGACATTTAATTCCCTTTGTGCCTGCAGGAAGGTGGGAGGCCATCATTTTGACGAGTCTCCCGAAAGGAGCAGCCAGCAGGGGCGGCACCTTTTCCAGTCGGTCTCATGACAAAGGTAGAGCTCGCACCAGCAGCTCCTCACAGTGTGGAAGATGCTTCTTACGTTCTTAACATTGTGTTTTTAACTTCAACAGTAATATGTTTGTGTTTTTTAAAAGTGTAAACTGTGAAAATCCAAACATTTTATATGATACACATTTGTCTGTTGTGGGTGGTATTCCATGACAGTACGTACAGATCTCATTGTTTTGTAAATACCGTAGTCCCCACTTGTCTGCAGGGGATGTTCCTGGACCCCCACTGGATGCCGAAACTGTGGATATTAATGACCCCTGTGTATACTGTGTTTTTTCCTACATACACATACTTTTTAATGCAGCAATTTATAGCTTCTCTTTGGCATATTCGAATTGCCAGCATCACTACTCTTGCACTTTGGGGCCATTATTAAGTAAAATAAGGGTCATGTAAACATAAGTGCTGCAATACCATGACAGTTGTCCCGAATAGCGAGATGGCTACTCGGTGACTAATGAACGGGTGGCATGTACGGTGTGGGTACGCTGGACAAAGGGGTACTTCACGTCCTGGACAGGACGGAGTGGGAAGGCATGAGATTTCATCACACCACTCAGAATGGTGTGTGTTTTAAAATGTAAGAATTGTTTCCGGAATTTTCCCTTTAATTTTGAACCTTGGTTGACCTCAGGTAACTGAAACTGCAGGTGACTGAAACTGGACAGTGAGACTGCAGGTAAGGGGGCTCCTGTAGTTGTGAACTATTCCATAGCATGAGTGTGCCGTGGTTTCACTTAACTGTTACCCTGGTGATGGACATTTAGGTGGTCTCCAGTATTTGGCTATTTTGGATAACGCTGCTTTGGACGTCCTTGTAAATGTATCCATGTGTACTTGTATTGGTATTTCTGTAGGATAAACCCCCAGAAGTGAAATATCTGGGTCAAATGGTATTGCTGAATTATTACCCACAAAACATTGTGCAGACTTACACTCTCACGGACAGAGTGTGAGAGTACTTTTTCCTCACATCCTCACCAGCCTGGATTACCGTGTCATCTTAATGTTTACCTTTTTGATAAGGGAAAAAAAAGTATCTTACTGTTCTAATACGTATTTCCATGATTCTGATAAACTTAAATATCTTAGTTGTTTTTCATGTTACAAGTCACAGTGTAAAGAATTTGAAGTGTTAGGACACCACCCCCCTATAGAGCAGAGTGGAGTTGGAATAAGGTTCCTGTTCCCCAGAGAAACCGCCTCTTATTTCTCCAGATATGATGTGCTCACTAGTGCCCTCGCGGGCTTCCTTGGATGAGGACGCTTTGGATGACGCCTTGCTGGACCCAAGTGAAGGAGAAGAAGATGATGGCCTTTTCAGTGTCACTGAGGAAGAGGAGGAGGAGTTGCTGAAGTCAGATGAGGAAGAGGAGAAGTTATTGCAGCCAGATAAGGACGAGGAAAATTTATTGGATAGCTGTGGACCAGTAGCGGAGCCTCCTGGCCTCTGCAAATTACCTCAACTAAACACATCAGTTGGTCAGGAACCAACTCTTACAAAACCATTGAACAGACCCTTTGCACTAGAAAAGAACCATGTAAAGTTAACAGTTGTTGCACCGTTTGATCCAACAGTTTGCGATGCCGTGCTCGAGAAGGACAAGACTGATACATCCACAGGTGTTGAACAACCCTCCTCCCTTGGAGAACACGTGAGAGGAGATGGTGTGAGCCCAAATAAGAGCAGACTTTGCACTTACTCTGAAGGGATCATTCCCAACGACCCTGCCTGGGATGGGCCCCCCCTCCCTTCTCCTTCAAGGAATAACTTTAAACAGACTGTCTCTGATAAAAGTACTCCGGATGGTAAGAAACCCACACCTGTCTGCTCTCAGACCTCGGACCATTCAGAGAGCCCTCGTACAGGGTCGTCCTGGAGAAACGGATCGCACAAGTCAAGTAGTGAAACGCGGTTGCCGGTGGTTTCCAGTTCGTCAAACAAAGTAAGTGTGTTTTTTCAAGGTAAAGAGAAAAGTAAAATTACTCTCATTCAGAAGCTGTATAGCAGTTTAAACCATATGTGGCACCGTGACCCTGGACAGATTATTTAGCCTCTGTTTCCTCACATTTCTTATTTATAAATTGGAGTAAGTATTTCATGGTATAGTAAAGATTTTTATAATAAAAGTGTATTTACACAAACATACATGATATTAAATTACCATTTATTGAATAGTTACTGAGTTGATGATGATTTTACTATTATTTCTCCTTTTGCGCCTCAGCCTAAATCTTAGTCATTGGTCATATTGCCATATTAGATAGAACACCAGCTCTGAGTCAGCCTCCGAAGAGCTGAAATGTCTTGGGCAATTTACTTAACCACTTTAATTCTGGTTCCCTTTCTCCCAAATAAATTCAGTAATCCCTACTGCTTAGTGTTCCTTTTTTCCTTAAGATTATAGTCACGCTCATTTAAAGAACTAGCATAGTGCCTGGTACACAGTGAGGACCAAGGAGAGGCCTCTGAGGCCTTTAGTTCAAGAGTATTTCCATAGTGTGTTCAGTTATTTTCTTATAACTAAGAACCATCTTTCTTTGTGCCTTTCTTCCTCCACTCCGAAAAAAAGGATGTTCTTGACAAGGATTCTGGGAAGCTGAAAGTCCCTGAGAGAATAGGCAAAGTCATTCCTGTTCTGCAAACCAAAGCAAGGTAACTGTCTAATGAAATATTCCGGTTTCTTCTTCCGGTTTCTTCAGTTTCTCTTCTCAGTTTCCCTGTTCTGTGAGGGGGATGGGGGGTGGGGGGGAGCGGAAACCCTGCCCCAGGAGTGAGCATACTTGAAGTTCTGGGCAAATCAAATCATCTCTGACCTCAGTTTGTCAATAAAATGAGGCTAATGATGCCTCACAGGGTTATTTTTGAAGAGTGAAAAAGACACATTAGTGTCCTGGCCGGTGTGGCTCGGTTGGAGTGTCGTCCCATAACTGAAAGGTTGCCATCTCAATTCTTGGTCAGGACACATTCCTAGGTTGCGGGTTTGACCCCGGGTCCAGGCACATATAGGAAGCAGCCAGTTGATGCTTCTCTGTCACATCAAAATTTCTCTCCCTCTCTCCAAAAGCAGTGAAAAAAAAAGACAGTAAAAGCACTGTATAAATGTAAGATTTCTTTTCCTGTGTTTGGGCAAGCCTGGTCACAGATATAGTAGGAGGGTAGAATAATTTTGTAACAACATAGAAAATCCTTTAGTCATCTCTCCCACCTTGCATACAACTGTTCTGGGGAAAAATTCTTACAGAGGTTGCAGATTTGGGTCGCCTTTGCAGTCTGTGCTCTTGTAGCCAGGAGATGGCAGTGTCTCCACATGTGCCTTTTCCATAGCAAGGCTGTTTTTTAGGTTGAGTCACACTGACTTTTTTACAGTGATACTTAAACATTTTTTGTCTTTCCATTTACTTATTTGTTTAGTGTTTGTTGTATTTTTTCCATTACATTTAGTCCCCTTATACTCCCTCTCCCCAATTTTTTTACTACAGATATTTATTCTGCTTTTGAAAACATAAAATTATTACAAATAAGGTTAAATATCTGTTTTTTTTTCTTTTGTTTATGTAATTTGGAAACTTTGTGAATTGCTTACAGTGGAAATTACACCAGAGAATGTAAGTCAGGCTACTTGGAACAGCAATAAATTGACTATCTCAGTATTATCACCCGCAGACTCCTCAGTATAGTGCAGTCAGTATGAGCAATGGCCAGGCGTTGTTCTTGCCAAGGTCACCAGAGTTCTGATTGCCAGATCCATCTGGTTCTCTGTCTTTATCTCATTTAATTTTTCTGTGGCTCTGTGAAGGAAGTTAGCTATGTCCTGACTAACCTTGAATTACTGAACAGATTCTTCTCTAGGAACTGGGTAGTCTTCACTTTCCTATGCCTTGTTACTAAATAGCTGTGTATATTTCTTCTTTTTACTCCCAGCTCCGTACTTGATTTCAGCTTCGTGCTCTGTGACTAAAACAATCGTCTGTCACCGAATCTTAGAGAGTTTTTTGCCTCTGAGAGTTAGTTGTTCTAATTGTTTAGCAGTATATGACTTCTGTCCATAAAACTTACTCACGATTCTAATGGACTGTTTTTCTCCTGATTTGCTTTGTTCCAGGAATAACGTTCTGACGTTTTCACAATCGGATCTAGAACGGAAGAAGCAAACTTATGTCAGGAGTGTCTTTGCTCATATAAAAGACTCTGTGGACTCGAACCAAGGTAACACGGTAACCAAAGAATGGCATGTGACCATGTGATGGGAATTCTTTTTTCCCGGGGTAATATAGCTTAAATTGGGAGATTGTTTTGAATTTTCTTAAATTGGCGAGAAAGATAACTTCCTTACCCCCAAATTTTCATTTGAAGGGATTGCCTAACCGGGTAACTGTCAAAGTGGCTGGGCTAACCGCGTTAGCGGGGATCCAGAGAGACTCATACCAGTACATGGAAGGTATCTTCCCCGTGGCTGAGGGCTGTAACCAGACCTGTACTTTTTGCTGGGGATTTTCTTTCTCTGAAAAATGGTAGAAGTGAATTCCCAGGCACTGTTTAGTAATCACTGGTTTCTATTTGGAATTATTTATTTTCTCTATGGCCTTTAGCATTTAAATATAAAAAAGCAAGCATTTCAAATTTCCTCCTGCATCTTGCTATCTGTATAAAAGCTCTTGAAAGGCTTTGACTACCTTCCAGATCCTTCAAGCTGAATTATTCCTAGTTCATTAAAACCTGTTGCAAACCAAAATTGCTACACTCCTTCCCTAGCCCTCATGAGACTG
The DNA here is from genome assembly GCF_022682495.2 of Desmodus rotundus. NCBI lineage: Eukaryota > Metazoa > Chordata > Mammalia > Chiroptera > Phyllostomidae > Desmodus > Desmodus rotundus. The sequence continues at coordinate 20,408,131 of NC_071389.1, forward strand.
TTATAGTTCATGTTATCATTTGTCCTGAACTGTTGGCTGATGGGAAAACCTTTCAGAGGAAACTTGTGGGCCGTACTGAAGGTGCAGAGGTTAGAGAGATACTGGTAAGAGAATTCCATGAAGATAACTCCATATTCCGTCACCTTCAGTGTCTTTATTTATCCAGCAAATCTTTTGAAGTACTTTCACTGGTGCTAGGTTTGAAGGTAGGGATTGTAAACGGAAAGAGCAGTGAGATAGAGTCTCGGCCCTTTGGGAATGGGTAGCCAGGCAAGGAGAGGCAGTTACACTGCACTGTTGACCAGTGCTCTGCTAGAACTACGTGCACAGCAGGGAGAGGGCCCTTCTGTTTGTGTGTGGGCAGCGTGGACGACGCGGAAGGAGGATGCCCTAGGTGGGCTCCACAGAGAAGATAAGTAGTTCAGTTACTCTAAAATTACTGGAGAGGGTTTTAGAAGGATTTTTGGCCAAAGATCAGAGGAGTCTCCCCTTTCTTTGACAAATCTTGAATTAATTAGTGGGTTTTTTCTTTTTTGTTTTATAAGGCTGTGAGTGAAAAGGTTTAGAACTCTTGACATATCAGTCAGACGAATTTTTTATTCCAGGTTCTTTTATTTTTTTACTCAAAGATTTCATTAAATAATCGAATATTACTAATACTGATTGCTCAGCCCTCTGGTTGTGAGATCCCTTTGCTTGGGTTATCTTAAAGGTCTGGTGGGACTAGGAACACACCTCTCCCCCCCACCCCAAGTCACTGGAGGCACAGATTAAAAGAAGTTTGTCAGTATTCAGCCTCTGGAAGAGGCCTGATCGTTGCTTTTCCCTCCATGAGGTGACTTTTCTTTTTTATTTTTTTAAAGATTTTATTTATTTGTTTTTTAGGGAGAGTGAAAGGGAGGGAGAAAGAAAGGGAGAGAAGCTTCGATGTGAGAGAGAAACACCAACTGGTTGCCTCTTGAACATGCCCCAACTGGGGAACAAACCTGTGACCCAGGCATGTCCCCTGACTGGGGATTGAACCGGCAACCTTCCGCTTTGCAGGATGACGCCCAAGTGAGCCACGCTGATCAGGGCGAGGTGACTTTTCTTTTATATCCTAGGCAGTTGATACCCATATATTCAGGTATACATTTTCCTTTCTCAGTTGCAGCATTTAGAAAAGAAATTTCGCAAGAAAAGCAATGAGCAGCTGTTCATTTTGTAGCATCCGTTCCAGTCTCTTCTCTCATTCGGCAATCCCTCTCCTATTTTATCACAGCATCTGTATCCCATAGGAAACAGCTAGAATAACTGGTACGGAGGAAAGACAGCATGCTTTAGCGGCTGGGAGAGTAAAGTCTCGTCTAAAGTTAATTCTGGGTTCGTGTCCTAGCACCATTGCTTACTGGCCCTGTGACCATGAAACAAAAAAACCTCAGTTTTCTCCTTTGTAAAATGGGGGTACTAATGAGGCCAGGCTTGTGTAAAAATTATGTTACATGTAAGTATAAGTATAATGCATAGAACAATACCTAGCCGTGGCAACTAACATCATTTATTGAATACTTGGTATTAGCAAGAAAGTGTATTTTTTCATACTGAAGTTTTTATAGGTAAAATAGTATGATCTCAGGTGTTGGTTTTTAAATCTCAAAAAAAGAAAAAACCGTATGGAAAATGAGAAAATAGCTTTAACAAAATGTTGATAAATGAAGCTAGCTGAGTGATGGGTATGTGGGGTTTCATTATACTGTTTATACTTTTGTAGGTATTTGAGAAATTCCATAATAAAAAGTTGTTTTTTAAAAAGTTCATCTTTTGCCCTGACCAGTGTGGCTTAGCTGGTTGGGCGCTGTCCTGCAAAGTGAAGGATCTCGGATTAGATTCCTGGTCAGGGCGTGTGCCCAGGTTGCAGGGTCGGTCTCCCATTGGCGTGTGTTCAAGAGGCAGCTGATCAGTGTTTCTCACACTGGTGTTTCTCCCCCTCTCTTTCTCCCTCCCTTCCCCTCTCTCTAAAACAATAAATAAATAAAATCTTTTTTTTTTTTTTTTTTTTGTAATCTATGTGTCCAAGGCATGAACCAGGCATGGGCACAGACCAAAAGCCAACCTGGGATAAACAAGGAGTTACTTTGTCCCTGGCTGATATGAGACAAGCACCACCAAGCCAGATGAATAAATAAAATCTTTTTTAAAAAATGCATCCATTAGGGAATTCCTCTTTGACATCTAAGAATATTTCACATTAACAGTTAAAATTTCACAGGCCTCTAGCACTTGCTTCTGCCTTCCAGGAGCCCAGTGTGATACTAAGTTCTTTTGTCACTTCCCACTGCCCAGTATTTATACATCCAAAAGTTAAAGACTTTCTGTACCATGTTGTTAGGGGGACAGGGGCTAGTTTTCATTTCTTCTGGGTTAATCATCTTATTTCATTTTATCAATAATGTGTATATTATTGATACAGAATATAATAATATAAATCCCCCTTCAACTCCATTATTCTAATGTAGGTATAATCTCTTTTTGCTTAGTGCCACCTGGTTCTTTAGTAGCATTTACAAAGAAATACCAACCACTTTCTGACATCCCAGCTAATGGAAAACTTCATATGAAAGTATGAGTTTCGAGTAAAAAGGACCACTAAGATCTCTTTAATTTCCAAGCACATAATTCTGTTCTGTGTATCTTTGCCAAGTAACCATTCAGCTTTTGCTTAGAGTTCTAATAATGCAGAACTCATTACCTCATGAAGCAGGCCAATCATTGCTTAGAAAATTCTAATTGTTAGAAAGTTACTCCTTACTTTGAGCCAAACTCTGCTTTCCTATAATTTCCAGTGGTAGTTCCTAGTCCTGCCCTCTAAGATCACAAAAAATATCTGCTCTTTTCCTTAATGGATTTTAAGGACCTTTTGATGTTAAATATCTCAAATTATGATTTTTTAATGATTACTAAGTATACTATATCTTGGATAATTAGGTTGTGTCCGTTTTCATTAGTAAGGCTGCAGTAAACAGACTGGTCAATAAATGTTTATGTACAACTTTTATTTCTGCGGGATGAATGCCTAGAAGCGAAATTGCTGGGTAAAGTGCATAAACATTTTCAAAACTGTTGAAACATGTTACCAGATTGTCCTGCCCCTGCCCACAGACTGCTCTTCAATGGCTATTGCTGTTGAAGGGCCTACAGTGGGACACTGCGCAGAACTCATAGATTTGTTTTTAAAATCAGTGTGTTATAATCAATTATAATCATTATTCTTTTTATTTGTCCCAAATTTGATTATGGCAACTTCCTCAAACAAGCCCCTGTGTCTTCTGGCATAATTCCATTAATCCTGTTTTTAATTGTGGTATGAAAGTAACATTTACCATGTTAACCACTTACAAATATATGGTTCAATAGTGTTATTTTTATTCACATTATTGTGAAACAGATATCTGAAACTTTATTGTGCACATCTCAAACTCTACCCATTAAAAAAAACAGTAGTGTTCCCCACTCCTGGAAGCCCTGGTAACCACCATTTTACTTTGTTTCTATGAATTTTCCCCTTTAGATAACTCTTATAAGTGGAACCACACAGTATGTGTCTTTGTGGCTGACTTATGTCACTTAGCGTAATGTTCTCGTTCAAGTTTCAGCCATTGTGTAGCACGTGCCAGAATTTCCCTCCTTTCCATGGCAGACTACTACTCCATTGTACATATCTACTACATTTTGTTTTCCATTCATTCTTCAGTGGACATTTGGGTTGCTTTAACCCCATGGCTGTTGTGAATAGTGCTGCTGTGAATGTGGGCATGCAGATACCTCTTAAAGGTCCTGCTGTTAATTCTTCTGGATGTGTAACCAGAAGTGCGATTGCTGGATCATATGGTAGTTCTAGAGTTAATTTTTTTTTTTTAATTTCTAATACATTCTTTTTTATATGAATATCTTATTTTTTTAAATTTTTACTTAATTGATTTTAGAGAGAGAGGAAGAAGAGAATGGGAGAAACATCAATTTGTTGTTCCATTTATTTATGCATTCATTGGTTGATTCTTATATGTGCCCTGACCAGGGATTGAACCCACAACCTTGGCATATTGGGATGATGCTCTAACCTACTGAGCTACCTGGCCAAGGCTGTATTTTCAATTTTTTGAGGAATCTCCCTGCTGTTTAACATCGGTTGCACTATTCTACAACCCCACAAACAGTGAACAGAGGTTCCAGTATCTACATTCCTGCCAACACTTGTTATTTTCTGTTTTCTGGTAGTTATACTAATGATTGTTAAATCAATACTCACTGTTGGTATTGCACCTAAGTAAATACTATTCACTACAGTGTCACTAGTACACTGTGGTTCTGTTTTCTTTCTTAAATCACTTGTTTTTCTGAAGTTTTTAATTACCTCACTTCTTTTAAACTACAAATGAATTTATCCTTAATTTTTTACAAATCCAACTTATATTCTTTCATTGTTCCTTCTTCTACCCTTTAAATGCTTAAGCATATACAGTAATCAATCAGTTCCTCTTTAGTTTTTTCTGGGGACCTTCTTTCTAGAGTCTTCTGTTCTTTTTGCTCCAGCCTGCACTGCTTGTCCTCTAGGCCTGTTGCAGCACTAACCTCCTGGTATTTACCTTCGCTGCCCTCCCGGGGTGGACCCTCTTTTCTGGATACCATTTCTTCCTCTTTCTTGATCTTTTGTTTTAGTGACACACATCTCGGAGAAGTCTTTTTTTTTTTTTTTTTTTTTTTTGTAAGGTAAACAGGTGCACTTTTACTTGTTCCTTTCTTATTTGGATGTCTTTTATTTGCTTTTATTGTCTTACTGTACCGGTTAGAACATCCAGTACAATGTTAAATACAGGCAATGATGAGTGACTTGTTGCTGGTCTTAGGAGGAAGCAATAGTCTTTCACCATTAACTGTTATGTTACAGGTTTCTTTTGGATACCCTTTTATCAGTTTGAGGATGGTCCCTCCTGTTTATAGTTTGTTGAGAGTTTTTATTACAAATCGATTCTGGATTTTGTTAAATACTTTCTCTGCATCTGTTGAGATCATCGTATAGTTTTTTTTAAATAAGTCTATTAATTAGACTTATTTTGCCGTGTATAAGGTGTGCTTTTTTGCCCAAATTTTTGAGGGAAAAATAAGGATGTGCATAATACATCGGTAATACTAATTTCGTATGTATATAAATGTTTTTAATTCTTTTATTTATGCTTATGCATTAGAAGTGTAACTCTAGAAAGCAGTAATGATATCCATATGCAAAATAATACCCTGGAATGCGATTAAGTGGTTTGTTGTACCGAATTTCTTGTACCTTGTATCTGTTCTTATAATTATTTATTACATAAAATTTCTTGTATCATAATATGTTCAAAAATAAATGCTAAAATTCCTTTATAATACAAAAAACAAGTATCTAAATACAAATAAATACATAATTGAATTAAAAATTAAAATGAAAAATTTTTTCTCTGAAAGAGTTTGGGCCAAAAATGTGGCTGCACATTGTACATGGCAGAATAGGGTATGTTACTTGATTTTCCAATGTCAACCAATTCTGCATTCCTGGTCTTACGCATTCTGTGCTAAACTAAAAGTATTATCCTGTAATAAAATATTAGGCTAATTTGCTAAAATTTTGTTAAGAATTTTTGCATCTGTCTTCATAAGGGAAGTTGATCTGTATTTACAATTTCTTCATCTGGTCTTAGTAGCAGAGTAATGTTGGCCTCACAGAATGAATTGAGAAATATCCCTACCTTTTCAGTTCTCTGGAAGAGTAGAATTGGTATCTTTTCTTGAGTGAGCTTTGGTAGTCTTTCAGAAAATTTGTTCACTTCATCTAGGTTGTTAAATGCATTGGCATAAAGTTAATATTCCCTTATTAGCCTTTTATATAGTATCTATGTGATGTCATCTTTCCCATTCTTGGTATTGGTAGTTTGTCTTTTCTAATCAGTCTGGCTAAAAGTTTATCAACATTTTAAAAAAGATTTTATTTATTTATCTTTAGAGAAAGGTGAAGGGAAGGAGAAAGAGAGGGAGAGAAACTAAATTTTTGCACACCACCAACTGGGGACCTGGCCTGCAACCCAGGCATGTGCTGACTGGGAATCGAACCAGAGAACCTTTAACTTGCTGGCTGGTGCTCAATCCACTGAGCATACCAGCCAGGGCTGCTTTTGTTTATTTATTAAGTGGGTGTTTTTTTCCATCATTTAAAAGAACTTTTTATTTTGAAAATGTTTAGTCCAACGGGCTCATAAGAACTTTGAAGGCTCACCTACGATTTTTCCCTTCCCTCAGGGATCACACAATTCTGAGTAGTCTGAAAACAGTGTCGTATATTCTGTCCACTTTCTAGTAACTTACAGTGGGACGTAGGCCCATTCATCGTGACTAGAAGTGGAAGTCCCTGCCTTGGTTTTTACTGAAGATCAAAATCAACAATAGTTACGTAAATTCTTGTTCTGCATTTGCCATTACTGTTGACAACTTACATAAATCATTCCCCTTATATATCAGTTCAGAAATGAGTTTTATAATAACTCCTGTTTCTTTTGCTTTTGCCTTGTCTGCAAGGAAAATCAGTCAAGATTTGTGCTAGATCATTGTAGTTTTGTTGACCTACAGGCCACATGTTTGCATTCTTGCTTTCTACTTAATCTTTTTTTCCTTTTTATTCCCTTTTTATTAATCTGTTCATAAAAGGAACGGCCTACGGCGCTGTAGCACGTTTTTTCTTTCCTTCCCTTTTCCTCCCCTCCCCTGTGCTTGGTATTGTTTTGGTTGTGTGGCATAGAGACATTGTGATTGCCTTTAAGTAACTAAGTGTAAGGATTTACAGGGAAAAAATGAGGATTATTAGATCCTCAACAACATAGCCAGACCTCATAGTAAGAAGAATCAGCCATAGAGCCCGGCCCCTTAGAAACAGGTGCCTCGTTCCCTGCTCAGGTTCTCCCTGCTGACTGAGTGCTGCTTCTGCGCACTGTTAGCTATCTCAGGGGCCTGCTCCTAGCCTCCTGCCTGTGTGCTCCTCTCTCTCTCCCGTTCTCATTACTAAAGCCCACATTCACATTACGAAGGAGAGTATCTGGTTGATGCACTCGATGCCTGGTGGGTGCCAGGCCAGTTGGTAAGACTGAGAGACTCTCTGTTCTTGGGCCATGTGGCACAAAGTGCAGTGCCAATAAAACCTGTCACAAGGGCCGAGGGCCTAGCGAGCACTCAGCATTGTCATTGCCCCTCCTTTGTAACAATTGATTCACTTTTAACTTATTAAGGACAGTTATTAGACTGAATTTTCCCCCAGACTAGTCGGCTACATATTTATAGACTAAGGTTTAGAAGAATTGCTGATCTCACTTCTGAATGTTGAGGGGTTTTCTCCTCCTAATTTCATTCTTAGGTAAATTTCGTTCTTAGCCACAAAACAAGACAGCTTTCACCACCTTTTAGCCACAACTTAAAATAAACTCGTGGTACTGATTGTTGGTCCAAGGAAGCCCATCTGTTAGAGACTATGAAGGGAAGAGAAAATGCAAAAATTCAAAACAAAAATGATGTTTCCATTCTTGTTAGCATCTCTAAATTTGGAGGAAGAAGAGATTCAAGCAGGAAGCTGAAATAAGGGCTTTGGATTATTAGCTCCAGATGGGTTCGAATCCTGGCTTTCCCATTTACTAGAAGAGTATCTTTTCTAAGCTTCCATTTACTCAGGAATAAAATGGAGATCATGGTATTTGCCTCATGTGGTTTTTAGGATTAAATGATAGCATACATGCAAAGCAGTCAGCAAAGTGCCTGGCACATAATAAATGCCTGATAATTGTTAGCTCTCGTTATCTCTAGATCATTAAGTCTTATTAATAATAAAGGTTACCATAGTTCATCATTAAGTTCTAAGTGCTAATGAAAACATTTTTTGTGCATGAGCTGAGACCTAATTACTGAGCCCTTGTTTACACAGTGCTGTGCCAGGTAAACAAGGCTCAGCACTGTGTAGACAAGTGCTCCTTCCTTCCTATTTAAAAAAAAAAAATATTTTATTTGTTTTTAAGGAGTGGGGAAAGAAGGGGGAAAGTAGGAGAGAAAAACATCGATATGAGAGAGAGACATCAATTGGTTGCCTCTCTTACACACCCCGACCAGGGACCAAATCTACAACCCAGGCATGTGCACTGATTGGGAATCAAACCAGTGACCTTTTGCTTTGCAGTATGACCAACTGAGTCACACTGGTCAGGGCAGTCGCAGAAAAAATTTTAAGGGCACTCGAACCATGGTATTGTCGATACTCGGACTGTGTCTCTAGTGGTTTAACTTTGGACAGATTACTTCTCTGTGTCTCAGTTTCTTCATCTGTAAAATGGGGGAAATACCACATATGATTGTTATAAGGAATAAATGTGTCAACATATATAAAACATACAGGACAGTGCCTGATATGTAAGTTGCTGCTGCTAGGTTATGATACTTAGCAGTTGAATATTTGAAGCCTCCTTGGCCTGACTGACTAGTCTTTTTCTTCTTTTAGTTTAAAGTGTATAAGTTTCTGGGCAATTTTATAGAATCTAGGCGGTAAGAAAGGAGTGACCTGAAGGACATGGCCTATAGATAATCTTGTTTCATTTTGAGATCAGACACCAGAATTTCCATTTCTTTTAAATGATTTTTATTTACTTATTTTTAGAGAGAGGGGAAGGGAGGGAGGGAGAGAGGGAGAGAAACATCAATGTGTGGTTCACTCAGAGGTCCTCCACTGGTGCCCTGGCCTGCAACCCAGGCATATGCCCCGACTGGGAATTGAACCAGCGGCCCTTTGCTTCACAGTCCAGCGCTCAGTCCACTGAGCCACACCAGCCAGGGCGTATCTTGTCAGCCCTCCTTTGATGATACAAAGCTGATTTTTGCCCCAGTACAACATCCTTTTGTGGGGGCAAGAGGGAATGGAGGTCAATGATGTAAAAGTAGGGTGTATAGAAAAGGGGCAGTTTGAATCAAGACCTTTGATTTTAGCTGAACAAATGTAGCAAGCAAGAGATTTTCTAGTTAAAAGTTCCTGCCTGCCCTGGCTGGTGTGGCTCAGTGGATTGAGTGCTGGCCTGTGAACCAAAGGGTCGCAGGTTTGATTCCCAGTCAGGGCACATGGCTGGGTTGCGGGCCAGGCCCCAAGTAGCGGGTGTGAGAGGCAACCACACATTGATGTTTCTCTCCCTCTCTCCCTCCCCTTCTCTCTAAAAATAAATAAATAAAATCTTTAACAATAAAAAGGTACTTCCCTTATTAAAGGGGGAATTTGTTCCCTATTTATATTAACTTATGAAGTGAGACTAATATGTTTTCTTTCCATATAGTGATATTGAACATGTTTTCATTATGTTTGTTGTTCACTTCTGTTATTTGTGAATTGCCTGTTCATGTCCTTGACCTACTTTGTTTGTGTTATGTTCGTTGTGCTTGTGACATCTTTCTAGAAAAGGGGCATTATTGCCAAATACGTTTCAGATATATTTTCATTTTGTCAACTGTCATCTTTTGCCCTTGATTGTGCTTTTTTATTTTAACTGCACAGAAACTTTTAATGTAATGAATCTATAAATTTTTCCTGAAAAGTATTATCTCATTATGGTTAGAAAGAATTTTTGCTGAGTGCTGCTGAGTATCATAGTTCGTACATAGACTGATATATTTAATAAGCATTTTTCCTTACAAGTAGGTGATTGATTGTCATAGCATTTAAAGATTCATTGTAAACCAACATAGGGCTGAGGCTATAACACTGTAATGATAGCTACTACTTACTGCAACGGGCTGTGTGCCAGGCAGTATGCTAGGTCTTTTGTGTACTATGCTCTTAATACTCAGCTTCAAGCTAAATATTATTGTCCACAGTTCCTTGGTGAATAAAGTAGGGCCAGAAGAAATGAAATCATTTGCCCGTGGTCAAAGAACTAGTTGGTGACTGGATTGGAATTTTAATTCATCTGCCTGACTCCAAAGTATATACTTTTTGTACAAAGCTTGGCTCCTTGAGGCTTCAAATAAATTAAATTCGTCCCAGAAGTTAAGTAAATATTTTTTACCAGAACTTGAAAAGATGGTCTGTAGCCTGGTTAGAGTGCTGTTGGTTCCTGAGAGCACAGTAGATAAGATGATGAGAAATATGTAAACTAGCTGAAAGAAAAATCTCCACTGTCCAGGGCAGTGGGTTTCAAAGTGTGAATCCCAGACCAGCAGCATCAGCATCACTCGGGCATTTGTTAGAAACGCAAAATCTCAGGTCCCACTTGGACCTACAGAATCAGAAGCTCTGGGGTTGGGCCCAGCCGTCTGTTTTATAATACCTCCTTCTGATTACGATGCATGTTAAGATTTGAGAGCCACTGGTTTAGGGAAATTATTTTATTCTAATTCTAATTTCTGCTCTTGTGAGCTTCAGCCTACATTTCAGCCCATAAGTGCAAAATTAGTGTCATCGAATAGTGGCAAAGCTGGACTCAAACAGGAGCTGGTTTTGAGTCCTGTTTAATAAGCACTTAAGGCAAATCTTCCTCCCCGAGCTGTAGTTTTCCATCCCTAAAATGATATTAATAACATCTATCTCCATATTAAGGTATTTTTTTAGAATTAAGGTAATGTGTAAAGTACATATTAGCACCTTGCTAGACTCCTGGGTATTTGAGAAATTGCCTCTAACAATTTTTCTTGTTGAGCAAAAAGCCCCCATCCCCCTTCTCTTCTCAGTTTCTTTCTTGAATGTATTTTGCTGTCTCATGTCTCTAGGCCTTTGTATTAGCAATTTCTCTTGGACACTCCCACCTTCTATCCTTCTTTATCTCACTAACTTCTTGTATTCTTTAGATCCTTGCTTATAGTTTACTTCCCTTGGAGGGGACTTTCTCTAAGCCCCCAACCCCCAGTCTCTGCTCACATTGCAGCCTCTATTTTTTGTCATTGCACATGGCACAAATTTTGGAATCACCTGAGGGCAGGTGTAGTGTCTTATATACCACCATATCCTAGGGGCCAGTGAAGTTCTTCACACACTGCAGGAGCTAATAAATGTTGAATGAATGAATGAATGGTGGCTGTCATTATTGTTGTTATTCTTCATGATGATCATCATCATCCAAGAACAAGCTTTCCTCTCTAGTTTGTAGTTTTTGTGCTGAGTGCTTATAATAGTTGTAAATAGATAGTATTGGGACCAGCGCCTGTTTTCCCCTTCTCTGAAAGCTTTGACCTAGGCTGACGGGGAAGTTCACCGAGTGGCTTCCTAACCGCTGATCTCTTTGTATCGCAGGTGCCTTGGTGGAATTGCGTTCTTTGATGGATCAAGTTCATCATATGCATAACCATTCACATCCTTCGGACCTCACCATTCGGTGAGTGGGTGATTAGAAAGGAGGAGAGGGTGGAATTTAGCTCTAGGAAGAATGTGGTGGGGATTGGGTTATAATTAGTGTTTAATTCCAGAGCTGAAAAAAGAAACAATACGGTATAATGGAATAAGAACTGGACTGAAATTCAGGAAACCTGGTTCTAATACTAGCCTTGCAGTTTTTAATTAGCTATATGATTTTTTAAAAATTATTTTTAAAATTTATTTTTAGAGAGGGAGAAAGAAGGGAGGAAGAGGGAGTACAGAAACATCGATGTGTGAGAGAAACATTGATCGGTAGCCCCTCGCACACCCCCAAGCAGGGACCTGGCCTGCAACCCAGGCATGTGCCCTGACTGGGAATTGAACCAGTGACCTTTCGGTTTGCAGGATGACACCCAGCCCACTGAGTTATACCAGCCAGGGCTTAGCTATATGATTTTGATCTATTCTCTTCACTTCTCTGGTCCTTCCATTAGTAAAATTAAGATGTTGGACTAATAGATATCGGAGGGCCTTTCTAGTTCTGAAATCTTCTGGATCCTTGGTGCAGTGTTATTTTACAGATTTATTCAGTTACTTTGATCCAGTTACCCAGAAACCTTAGGGTCATCTTTCACTCCTTTCTTTCTTGCCCTATATTCGGTCCATTTGCAAATCCTATAAGCTCTACATACAAAATATATCTAAAACCTGACCATTTTACACCATTTTCCCCTGGATTATTGCAAGTCTCCTAAAATGATCTCCCTGCTTCTGATTTTGCCTTGCCTCCTATTCTCAGCTCAGCAGTCAGAGAGATCTTCAAAGCATAAGTCATAAATCAGATTCTCTTCTTTGCTCAGAATTTTCCAGTGGCTTTTCATCTCACATCTCTCTGTCTTCGTGACCCTGCGCCTCCTGTAAGGGTCCCGGCCAAGGGCGACGTAGCTCGCCTGCCGACCTCATCTCCTCTTACTTGTGCTTTGTTCACTCTGCCCTGGTCACACTGACAAACTGGCTGTTTTCCAAGTATTTAGAGCTCTCCTACTTCAGCCTGTACACGCATCGTTTCCTCTGTGGTCGGCAGACAGACAGTGTAGTGTAATGGTTATTAGATAAATCCTGGAGTCAGGTGTGAATTCAAATCCTGACTCTTCTAGTTCACTGTATGACCTCTGTGACCTTGAGCAAGTTATTTGACCTGAGGATCAGTTTCCTTACGTGTACAAGTTGTTAATGAGAGTGCTTTTCTTATAGGATTGCTATTAGCATTAAATGAGATGAGGTGTTTAAAGAACTCAGCAAGTGCTCACATATAGGGCTAGGTAAATGTCGAGTACCGTTATAATTATTTTCAATCCTGGCTATTTCTTGTGATCACTTTCGGGATGTCTAAAATACAGGTGTTCAGGCTCTGACTACGAGGATTCTAAATCATTAAGTCTGGTGGTGAGACAGCCCCTTTCTTTAAAAAGGTTCCCAGGTGGTTGTTAGGAAGAGCTGGAGTGGAGACTGGGCTCACACCACCTCAGTGGGTCATGTTCAGGACCGCAGCCCAGCACATGACTGAGGGAGGCTCTCAGGAAACTCTTAAGTCTGTGCATTAATTGTTCGGTCTCTAAACTCGCAGTGTGATACTCACATGACGACTTACCTTCTCTGGGAATTTTATTCTAATTTTAACCGCTGTGTCCTGAGCAACCTTGAGCTGTGCCAGACAGTGAGGTCCTGTTGGAAGTACAGCCCCGGTGCAAGCAGTGAAATGTAGATCCTGTTCTAAATGTTTCTGGAGGGAGGAATTTTTCCCCCCCCACTTAATCATTAGTACTCATTGTACATTGGGTTTTCTTGGGACATTTGTGTATATGGCACTTAGCACCATATTACCTGTCTGGGAATTAGGTAGCTTTGGAATTTGGAAGGGAATGGCCGTTCTAATGTAAGTTTCATACAAAATTTCTGTAATTGTTGTGAGAATTGAAATATAAAATTAATACTTGGTTTCTTAAAGTAATGATATTCTTAAAATAGTTGTATACAAATAGCCATACCAGCTGAAACCTTCATCTTTTCTGCTTTTACTTTCCCTCCCTCCTGATAGAAACTATGCCCGGTTCCGACAGAAACCTCTGGAAAGATACAGTCTGACCGAGTGGGTTGACAGGAATAAGCGAAGCCACCAGCGGTTCCAGAGTCTCTAAGACGCCGGTCCAGGTCGCACGTCTCATCCATCAGCAGTGGAAGCCCCCGTGCAGGGTCCTGTCCAGGGCAGCAGCTCCTCTCCTGCGCTTTCGTGCTTTGGAGATTTTGAGTTTTATTTTTTGCAATATTTTTATTTAAAGAACTTGTCACCTTTTGGAAATGCCCATTGCTGACTTGAATGTTTTGTATAGTGTGTGTGTGTGTGTGTGTGTGTGTGTGTAAGCAGAGTTTAGTTGATACAATTTTTTTTTTTTCTTTAAATTGAAGGTGACTGCCTCCTGAAAGCCAACATTAAGCCAAAACACCCTTGGCCTAAGCAAAATCCCCACCTTCATACAGAAGTAAAGTTTACTGGTGCCCAAAAGAAATCATCTTTTCATCTCTGAGGAAGAGATTCTTTGTCAGGCTGCAAGGTGGTGGTGTTACTGCTCATGACATGTAAACGGATACAAGTCACTTTTAACAACCCGTCTTACTTTTTTATTTGAGTCTCTAAATCCTGTCAAAATGTTAAAGTTGGTAATCCAAGATACTGAAACAGGATGGGGCAGGAGAAAAGTCCTGTTGAAAGGACAAATTAAAAGAGTGCATCTTCTCTCCTTTTTGTACCTGCTATCTGCTTTGATTTTTTAGCTTTTGTTTAATTCATCACATTTACTTTGCACAACAGTGTTTGCCCGTCTTGTACAGCTGCACTGACAGAAGCCTGCTGACTAACCCGTGTTGACTTGTGGTCTTGTGACTCTCCTCTGCCTTTCAAGGGCTTTCCTTTTCCCCGGTGACCGCTGTGCTCTAGGGTCCGACAGGCACACTCCTGTGGTGTGGATGTGCCTCTTAAGAAGAGTGTCCCTGCTCTCTTTATTGAAGAGCTGGTCACCTGGGGTCTTGACTTTGGGGCAGGCCTGAAAGCCAGTGCAAGTGAGATGTCAGCTGGTCTTCAGTTTCATCTGCTGAACCCTAACTTGAGGTACAAGGTCACGTGTTAGTGAGCCTCCCTCCTACAAGAGAGACTTTGGAGAGGTGCTCCTGTCTCCATTATTAGTCAGCAAAACGTGCCTTTGGACCCTGGATGTTACCTACTCATTGGGTCAAACCTCTGAAACGTTCCACGGTGTTTGGTGAGATGGTATATATTCCTGTAAAGGGTTGAATTGGAGACCTTAAGAGTGGATTCCCGAGGACGCCCATCCTGAGAAGCTAGTGCTTGAGGGGACAGGATTAGGAGAAAAGGACTCCGGCCCCCACAGAAAGACTCCGCGGTCCTTCCCAGCGAGTTTCACCAAACTGCTGAAATGGCTCTCAATGAGGCTGTGATTAAGCCTGTGCACAGGGCGTTACCTGGTCTTAAGTACGGCCTGATCTTGGGTATTCCAACCTGAGTCGACAGGCCTTGTGCAGCCCTCTAATGCATGTGTTAGCAGTTTGCTATTGCTTTACAGACAGCTCTCGACACCTGCGGGTGCTCTCGCAGTCCAGCATTCATGCTGCTGTCCTCTTTCTGTGCAGGTTGTATACATAGTTGCCGAGTGCAGCCTGTGATACCGGGCGAGCCGCCTCTGTCTGGTTTGGTGGTTTCATCAGCCCGTCTTTGTGTGTGAGTGACCCATCTGAAACATCCCCCTGCCTTAGAGATGGACTTGGGAAAAGCTTGGCCATTCAGGCCACCAATAAATGTAGATGGATGCCCCTAAGTATTTACTGTTTTTATCCAGTTAAGGATTCTCTACTCCTTGGACATTTGGTTTAATTCTGAGACCAAAATACTAAAAAGTTCTGTTCAAAGGCAAGGGTCAGATCTGTTTTTTCAGTTGTCATTTAGTCATGAGTCACTTCTCCAGGTTTCCCGAAATTAGCTTGAGAGAGTGAGACCACGTCTACCTTTGGAAGCACAGCATGGCTGTTAAAATTGTGTATTACATTCTGTTATTACAGAGTTACAGCTGGAGTAGCTTGCTGGTTCCCCGAAGATAACCAAGGAGGAAAGGGACAGTGCTTTGCTTTGGCAAAAATCTAAGACTCACGTTTCTGCTTCCTTGGTGCAGAAGGGTTTAAGTCTGAATGTGTAATGGGAGCATCGCCTTTGCCAGTCAAATGAGTGACGGGTTAACTATAAAATGTGACAATCACATTTCCTCTTTGCTCACATAATTCTGTTTTTCCAAAGCTTTAGCAGCTTAATTAAATCAGTTGGACTGGAGGAGGAGAAATTGTTCTCGAGCAGTTCACATGATATTCTTTAAGGAGGGAAAAAGCTAAAGAAAACTCATTATCAGGCATGCTTGCCTTAAAGGTGGTAGTGGGTAAAATCCGGAGTTTTCATATTTTTAAAGATGCGTGTATCATGTTTGGTGTTGGCCTCTAAATCTAGTATTTCATGTGGAATCCTTGCTGTATTTTATGTTATGTACATTTAACTGCCTGACTAGCTTCCTTCATCCATGAAGACATTCTCACCACAGCGGGATTGATGAAGCGGAGTAAAAATGTGCTGTTTGTGTGGTTTACCTGTAGTCTTGCCTCTAACGCAGGCCCTGCGCTACTTGAGTTGTTGTCAGCATCCATTATGAAACAAGTTTGGTGCCTCCTCTTTATCATGTTTTTTCTCTTGTAGCAGTTGTGTTTAATGTCATTAAAAAGAAATAAAAGTTCTCGTTAGTGGCATATGTACTGTGACCGTCTGCTGCAGGCTTTGAAGGAAGGTTCCTTCCTCCTTTGCGTAGGCAGGTTAGTGGGATATGGGAGGGGGTGGCAATTAGTAGAACGTGGTGCTGAGGAGGCAGGGGGGCATGCTCCGTGTTCTCTGGAGGGTAAATTACAGTGTTGAGGAAGGCGTTCCAGCCGTGCACAGATGCTGAATGGGACTGGGGTCTGCAGCTGCATGTAGGGCACGTCGGGAGCCCGGCGTGGGGAGAGCCCAAAATGCCGCTGCGCCGCCATTCCTGCAGAGGGGAGAGGTGGCTCAGCCTGGCAGACAGGTGTGGCCTGGCACTCTTCCCGTGTTTGCATGGCCGACCCCTGTGTGTCTGCTCTCCAGAGTTAGCCCTGATTAAGGAAGACACTCTCCTGGGACATTCTCCCTTTGAAAGGGTTGTGAAGTCAGAATTGATACTACAAAATTGATGGTTCTTTAGAAATTGACTGCTCCTAGAATCTGGGCTGAAGGTTGGATAAGTACGGGGAGATGTGGGAGGCATGGTGTTCCTTAGATCTTTTGTGAACCTGAGCTGCTTAGACTTACCCCCCAGGGGCAGGGATGAAAGGGACGGCAGTAATAGCTCGACACCTATACCAGCCAATGCTTTTTAAATCTCAGCTCTTGCTGCGAAAATGAGTGGCGGCGCGTTTGGACAGGCTTTCTGTGCTGCTGTTCTATAAATTTGATCTAGTATATATTTTGCAGTCCAAGCAAAAGGTTCAGTTTAAATTTGCTAAATACTATTTGGTATTCTTGTCTGGACCTGAGGTGTGTCTGACCTGTACATCTCTATTTTGTTCCAGTCAGGTAGATGAGCCTTTGTCCAGTAGTTGCTTATTAACTTTTTGGCAACGTGTGACTGTAGGCTTCAGAGACCAGGCTGGATTCTCCGAAATGGTGTGTCCCTTACCCTTAGTTTGTTCCATGTTATGGGAAAGGGAGGAGAAACGGACCTTCTCTAAAAGGAATGGGCTCATTCTGTAACCATTCTTTAAAGCATTCTCCTGTTTTGAGCTTTTACAGGGAGGAAAAACCCCAGGCACCTAAAAGTAGGAAACAGTTCCCTGCTCTTCTGAGTGGTGTTCCGCTTTTCTAAGAGAAAACAGTTATTCCTAGGCTGATTCTCACGCATGCTTGCTTTGTGTGCCAGAGCACCTGTCGGGGTGGGGGGCGGGGGGCGGATTTCCACTTGTCACAGGAAGTGTCAGCTGGTCAGTGGTGGAATTCCTCAAATGAACAAGCCCCTGCCTTGTCAGTCCTCCCCACCTGTCCTCCCCCTGTGACAACTGGCACATGCCATAGACAGAAAACCCGACCTTCCCTAGCACCCATTAAGAAGGGGGTGGAATGTAATCATTTGGATAATCTTCAAAATGGTCCATGTGTTAGCCCTGAAATGTATCCTGAAGGAACTATTTGTTTGCAAAGATCTTCAATTTAGCTTCAAGTAACATTTGAGGGTTTGGGAATACACTGTTGGAGCTCGGTGGGGTTGGATCTGGGGGTGGGGGGGGGTGTCCCATTTATATAAACAATTTGTTCTTGGAGGCTACTTCTTGAAAGCAAAATCCAAAAACTGAAATAAGTTTGAAGGAGGTGAGAAGTAAAGTGGAAGCCTGAATTTACATACTTCTGTAAAGAGCTGAATTAGAGACCTTAAGAGTGGATTCTAGAGGACGCCCGTCCTGAAAAGCTAGTCCTTGAGGGGACAACACTAAGGAGGAAGGGACTCCTGCCCCCACAGAAACACTCCACGGTCCTTCCCTGAACCCTGGGCTCTCCCTCGTTCCTGTCCAAGCCCCCAGTCCGGGTGGTGGGTGGCACCTGGGAGTCCTCTGTTCTTACCCCTTTGTTTTTGACAGATGAGCCCACCCTACTCCCCGGGTAACTGGCCTGAGGGGTTACAGGCACCCCACTGCCTGTCTGTCCCGCGTTCTCCTCACAGGCCTGCTGTGGTCTGCAAGTCAGGTCTCAGTCTCAAAAGAATTTGCCTGGGCCCCTCCCACACTGAGGAGTCTGGACCTAAGTGGGCGGTGCAGAAAGGACCACTTCCCAAGGCACAGCTGGCGGGTTCTGTGCCATTACGTTGGTTCAGGAAAATCTCTATTGTTAAAAGAACTCAGGGGTGTAGGGAGCTAATTAAAAGGCAGTGGAGTTTGAGCCAGGAGTGTTGTTTGCCCCTCTCCCCTCATCCCCCCCGCTGATGTGCTGCAGACAGATTAGGGGGAGACAGGAAACTGCCATGAGCAGTGCTTCCTGAATCCCACCCACGGCTGTCTCTGCCTGACGCTGACTTGGGGGCTTCTCCGTCATTGGGCGCTCTGCAGACAGCGGACCTGGGCAATAGCGCTCCCGAGACGTGGCTTAGAGCTCTGCGTGCTAATGGATTCCCACTCAGCCTCTAAGACCTGCTTTCCTTCTGCTCTCAGAACAGCCTTCCCTGAGCTCAGACATCTTCTGCCTGAGCTCTTGCTGGTTTTGACCAAAATGTTCGAGGTGCCCCAACATGGTTTGCTCCTTGGCTAAAGGCACCATCACTCTACCTTGCAGCCTGCTGTTGGGATCGGAGTGATGTTCCTTTCACAGCCCAGAACAGCACGCTGCGCACACTGAGCCGCAGGCAGCAGGCAGCTTTGGCAGTTCCCCTTCACTTCCCTTCTCACCGGAGGGAGAAAGAGAACGGCATTCCTTCGGCCAGGGAAAGCACCCAGCCCCAACCGAGGGGAAAACCCTTTGTTTTAAAAACTGAGCACCAGCCTGCATACCTATGTGGTGAGGCAGCCTAAGCTCAGTTTGGGGGGTGGGGATGGAGCAGCTATTTTCTCCTCCTACACGTGCACCCCCATCTGTTCAAGATTTCCCTTCCAACTCCAGCTTGGCTGGCAGGCATGTCCCTAGGAAGCTGCAGGCCAAAATGGAGAGAGAACTGACTGGCTGCCAACCACCAGAAAAAGAGGGCAACGTTTGGGCATTTACCAGATGACAAGGATGTGCCTTTTCATTTGTCTTTTTATTTTACATTTAAAAAGTGGTTATTGCTCTAACTGGATCAGAGGTAAGGACCTCTCCCCTAAGGAGCCTTGGCCTTGCAGCCCCATTCAGCAGGGATGGAAGTCACAAGACAATGAGTGAAGCCTCATGCCCTCCCATGAGGAAGCCCTTAGTATTGCCGACATCTGCCTTTTTTCCTGTCCCTCCTCCCTCCCTATGCTTCACACTCGGGCAAAGCAGATTGGTGGCTGGCCCGGCCAGGAGAGCTTTTGTGGACCGGAAGGAAGGGGTGGTCACTGGGTGATGGCTTTCAGCTCTCTGGCTTGGGGGCTATTGCTCTTATTCAGTTCAACAGGTATTCACAGAGCACCTACTGTGTGCCACGCTTGTGCTAGACACAGTCCTCTTACACTCCTGTCTGTAGCCACTGCTGGAAGATGCAGAGGTCCATCTCTTCCTGTGCAGGCATGCAGCAGCCGTAACTTGTCTGGGAAGAGTCTGTCTTCCCTTATCAAGCACCATTTTTTTTTTTTACTGGAAAGGGGCAGTGGAGAGAGACACCTGTCACCTCATACCACACAGGCTCTAGGGAAGGACACGAGGACTCTGGGTAGCTTTCACAGAACCCTGGATGAGATGGCGAGATATGGAGACCCCAGAGGCCAGGCCTGCCTTCCAGCAGCTTCCACTACAGCACAAGTGATTCAGCAGCCCTCAGGATGTCCCGTGGGAATGTACCTTTTCAGTTGTCCAAGCTAGTGTTGAAACAACTCCGAGAGATTTTTCCCAAGGAGAAATGGGGCCCGTACCTTCCAGGTGTCTTTCCCACTTTTCCTTCTTAAAACCCCAGACTGATAGTTTTACAGTCAAAATAAGGGCCAGAGACGACAGGATGCAGGCAGCCAGGGCGGGGAGCCCCTCTGCCCTCTGGAGTGGAGCCCTTCGATCGTGTTTTCCAAGAGACAAAACAGGTAACATGTCACACACTCACAAAGGTGCGCATCACACCGCAAACAAGTCCTTAATGGCTGGATCCAGAAAAGGCTTAATGGCAGCCATGACCCTGCCGGCGGGCAGCCCATGGCTTCCCTGGTGGTTCTTGGTCCGAACAACAGCTTCGGTCAGTCTAGGTTCCTCTCATCTCCCAGAAGCTTTGTGCATCTTCTCAGGGAGAAATCCAGTCCGGGAGACGAGAGGAGGCAGAAAGAAGGCCATGTCTCATGCAGCTTTGCCTTCTGCAGAATGGGGCCAGGCCTTTGAGTAGTGTGGCTTGTTTATTTTTTGCAGAATTTGGGTTTGTAGTTCAGCCTCCTTCACCAAACTTGGACATGGGGGGAGAGAGACAAAGGTGCATCTAGCTGCACCTCCCTCCACTGCAGTCCTCCCTCTCCTTGTGCCTGTGGACCTGGGGACCAGTAGAGAAGAAAAATGAAATCCTTCTCCCTGCAGACAGGGGGTCAGGCTTCGATGATATTCACCGAGAGCTTGTTTGGAAACTGGGAGGGGAAATGAGAGAAGCGTCCAGGGCGAATCGAACACTTCTTGTGAGGTTGGAAACAGAGAGCCCGAGAAGGAAGGGAACAGCAGGGCTGCAGCCTAAAAACCAGACTCTTGTCCTGCACTGAAGGAAGGGAGTAGCCCTGCCTGGGTGTCTCGTCTCTGCCTTTCCAAACCCAGCCTTCGGCCTCACTCAGCTGAATGGCCAAGTCTGGGTCCCAGACCCACCGTCCCTGGTACCCAGTCCACCCCCAGCAGAGCCATCCTGCTGGCTGGCTCTCACATCCTGCAGACCTGCCTCTCAGTACAGCCTCAGCCACAGACATTGTTGAGGTGCTTCTGGAGATGGGGGTTAATAAGAGGCTTCAGGAAAATGCGCCAGAAAGAGAGAAGCCAAGAGACAGGATGGAACGCAGAGGGTGTAAGGAGATGCAGGGAGGAGGAAATGTAGAGAGGGCCAGATGTTTGTTGGATAATCATCGTCAGAACCATGAGATCCTCTCACATCCTCTACTGCCTGTCTTCTGCGCTGCTCAGAGCCAGCACTGGAAAGGTTTCATATCTGTTTTACACAAGAGGAAATGAAGGTACAAAGTAATGAAGCACCTGCCCAAGGTCACACAGCACAGCCGGAGCAGAAATGAGCTCAGAAGCCCATCTCTTCTTGTCCCACACTAATCAAGAGTTCTGCCCTCCCCATTCGCTTCCCCCGCACCCACTGTTAGCCCCGACTGGCCCCTGGCTCCCTGCAGAAGGATAGGATCCAAAATCAATTTGCAGTATCCCCTGGGTTACACAGGCAGCAGCCAAGCTTGGCTCTGCCCGGCTGTAGGCATGCCAGACCCCGAGCTGACCCCTTCTGTGGTCCAGGGACTCCCAGTGCAGGAGCCCTGGGGCCACCCACTCCGGTCCCAGTCCCGCCCTCACCTTGCTGCGGAGAAGACCCCCGCCTTGGTGCTCAGGTGTGCTGGTTTCTGACGCACTCTTGGCTTTCTCCTTGTTGTTATTGGGTTCATTGTCCTTGATAATGTCATACTGGCGGCAGAAGAGAACAATGACGCCTGGGGGGACAAGGGAGAGCAGTCAGAGTCCTCGCCACCTGCTTCACTCCCACGAGCACTTGCTGAGCTCCTGTTAGGTGCCGAGCTCCAGATGGTCTCTCACCTGCACAACTGCAACAGTCTGCCTCTGGCCTCCGGCTCCTGCATCCAACCTGTGCCCTTGCCAACCGTCCCCTTCACTGCTGCTGGGTTGACCTTCCACAACATGCATGTGATCATGTCTCCTCCCTTCCCTCCTTTCAAATCTCCGAATCCTCCCCTTTTCTTTTAGGGGAGAACAGAAACACGTGCCAAGCCTGTGCTGGGCACTGACCTATTCTAGCCGACTCGCTCCTCACAGCACAGTGAGGGTCCGTTACCGTGCCCAGATTAGGAGAGAGGATGCTGATGCGGAGCTTCGACAACTCACACGAGGTCCCTCAGGGGCAGAGCTGGGATGTGCGCCCCAGCGCCTGTACCCTGCTAAAGGTTTAAAAAGCCTCACAACTCCCCCTGCTTCCTTCCCCATCATCCTAACAGAGTTACGTGATAATTCTGGGTTAATTCACTACATTTATATTGTTGTGATGATGTAATGCTATCTGTGCCAAGTCTAAGAATGCACCATAAGCAAACCTCCTCTTCTGTATAAACCTTTGTTTTTTCCAAGTGCCTGTTTTCTGTGTGCCTGTGGAACACTGTTTTCCAAATTCTTCTCCCTGAGAGAGCCTGCCCTCCCACCCGCCGTGCTTATACACACAGTGGTCCGGTCCCTCAGAACAGACTCCAGTCCACCGCACAGCCTCATCACCCTTTACTCCCCCACTTTCTACCTTTCTCCTTGGGTCCCAGCTGCACCGAGCCAGAGTGAACTTAATTTGTTTCTTGAACACACGGCGCCCAGAACACCCTTCCTTCCTCTTTCTGGCCGCCTGCTGAACTCCTATTCACCCTGCAGTGCTCAAATCCCGTGTTACTGCTCTTTGTGCCTTTCCTGTTTGGATTCCCTCTCCTCTGCTCCCACCCATGGTACCATTCAGCACTCATCTCATTGAATTACAGGTAAGTGCGGGCCTGGCTGCTCCCAGACCGAGCTGCTTGGGAACACGAGGCTCTGTCTTCTCCGTCAAGCTGGAGCACTACCTGGAGCACGCTCTCTGGAGTGCGGCACTACGTGGAATGGGGTGGCTGTTCAGACAGTGCTGGCTGAGTACAAAAATGAAACTTGATCTTTGTCCTCAGGGAGCTCACAGATAAATGGGGAAAGAGATATAAGCCCAACTGATTTATCTAAGATGGGCTGAAGACAGGGGCAAACAACCCTGGCTGGGTGGCTCAGCTGGTTGGAGCATCGTCCCATACACCAAAAGGCTGTGGGTTCGATTCCCAGTCAGGGCACATACACAGGTTGTGGGTTCGATCCCGGGTCGGGGTGCATACAGGAGGCAGCCGATCGATGCTTCTCTCTCACATCGATGTTTCTCTCCCTCTTTCTCTAAAATCAGTGAACAGATCCATGGGTGAGGATTAAAAACGGGAGGAGGGGCAAACTGTGCTGTGGAGGCACTGAGGCAGGAGTGACATTCTGGTGCACGGACTGGGGAGGTTTTATGGAGGCGGTTTCCGAGCCAGTGCAGAAGGATGAGAAGGTAAGAGCGTGTCCCAAGCCTGAGCTGCGCCAGCCTGCAGCGCCCGGAGGCCCAGGAACCCACGGTGCCGCGGCCAGAGGGCAGAGGGCCGAGGGCCTGTGGATGTGTCACCACAAGGCAGTTTTCCGTATGCTATTTTTTTGGTGAGGGCTGAGCTAGAGAAGGGCTCAGATCTGGTCCCCAGAGCTGTCCCAGGCAGGACTTAGAAACTTCTGACCTCTTAGCTCTCTCCAAGCCCCTTACCCTTTGTTTTTATGAGAGAAGGGGTGTGGTAAGGGTCCTCCCCTGCCCAGAGGTTAAGTGAAGACGGGCTCGGAGGCCAGACTCACCGGCCCACATGAACAGGACCACAACGATGATCAGCACCTCGCCTGTCTGCAGCTGCTGGTTCCTCCCCATCTCCTTCATGGTCACCTCATCTGTGGGGAGAGAGACAGCAGGTCTGGGCTCCTTTCCTCTGCCAGTCATTCCTCTGCGGCCAAGCCCAAGATATTAAGTGCTTGTTTCTATAGGTGTCCACACATCTATCAAAAAGAAGTTGTAGCCCTGGCTGGTGCAGCTCAGTGGACTGAGCGCCGACCTGTGAACCAAAAGGTCGCTGGTTCGATTCCTGGTCAGGGCACATGCCTGGGTTGCGGTCCAGGTCCCCAGCTGGGGGTGTGCGAGAGGCAACCAATTGATGTTTGCCTCACACATTGGTGTTTCTCTCCCTTTCTTCCCCGCTTCCTCCCTAAAAGTAAGTAAGTAAATCTTAAAAAAAAAAAAGTTCTAATGGTTACTTGGGGTTGCAGCAAGACGACAGTCCAGAATTAAGTGTTTGTGTACCCAACCTCTTACTGCTGTGGCCCTGACCAGCCCTTCCCCAACACCCCGCCCCACTTCCTAACAGTGAAGGGGCCTGCCTTTGTTCTTGGAGGTCATCTTCTCTGCCTCGCGCGGGGTCTTGAAGAGCACTGGCTCGCTGGCCGGACTCTGGCCCTGGATGGAGATGGCTTGCACGTGCACGATGTACTCCGTGTCCTCCTCCAGGTCCCAGAGGGCGCACGAGCGGGTGGTGGTGTTCACCTCCTGGATGAAGCGCAGCATCCGCACGTCCTTCTTCTGCCAAGGCGAGAGCCAGCCCCGTTTCAGTGCCCAGTCACAGCCCACTCCGCGCCTCTCCAGTGGCGACAACGGGCTCACCTGGCTACCATGCTGCGCCCTTTGCATACATGCCCTTCCTTACTTCGGCATTCCCTCATCTCTGCAGATGTCGCCATCGCCATTTTACACATGAGGAGACGGGTCAGAGGGCAGGGAAGCTGCCCCAAACCACCCGTCTCATGAGAACCAGAGCCAGGTCCAAACCTCAGGTCTGTTTAAGCTCAAAACCACACTCAAAATTCTCAGGCTCCAAACAAAGGCTCCGGAGCCCTCCCTCACTGACTGAGCCCCTCCGGGGCTTGAAAGGGGGGCCCCGGAGGGGCTCAGTTATGTGTGACTCTCTGCCTGTCCGCCTCGCTCCTCAGTCCTCTTCCTTTATCCCGCCCCGTCAACGACTGCTATCTTGATGCGTTCTTCCCTCCCAGAGGGTTACCTGCTGAGAGATGGCAAATCCGATGACAACTTCATCCTCCAGGACATCCCAGCTCACCACCGCGGAGTTGGCCTTGAGGTGCCGGACAGTGACATTCACTGGGGCAGAGGGGCTCTCTGGGGGTGGGAAGGCACCTGAGCCTGAGCGCCCCCTGATGTGAGGCCCAGGCCCTGTGCCTCATGAGTGGGAACCTGGGGCAGGCCATGCAGTGCGGGGAGGAAGAAACCAAGGCCTCCATGGCTGTGGCACATGGGCCTCAGTCCCTCATTGGGCGGAAGGGCCAGGCCGGAGAGGCCCAGGATCCTCAGGTTCAGGGTGGGAGCCTCAGATGGCCACAACTGGCCCTACGAGGGGTCCATGCTGAAACTGAGGGGCCTGGGCCAAGGCTAGATCTAATGGTGGAGCATTAGGAGGTCGGGGGCCTGGCTAGGGGAGGCCATAGGTAGCCAGGGTTGCAGGAGCTGAAGGCTAGTCTGATGGAGAGCAGTCAAAGGAATCCAGTGCAGTGCTCTTTCCACAGCTCCGCACTGTCAGGTGAGTGGCCTTGGCCTTGAGGAAAGGGGAAAGACGCACGGGTCGCGAGGCTGCAGGCTGGGCTGAGCCCTGGGTGGCAGTGAGGATCAAGCCAGGGTTCCCCAGAATGCGGTGATCCAGGGAGAGTGAAGCCGGAGGGCCTCTGTGAGCTCCAAGGGGCAGGTAGGGGGTGGGGGTGGGGGACCGGGTCACGCAGAGCAGGGCCCCTCAGCCGTGAATCAAGAATACAGAGTAGGTAGGGCCTTCTGGACGTGGGAAGAGGGTGGAAGGGGGTCAGCAGAGAAGGGAGCAGGAGGAAGTGGTGGGGCAGTGGGGGTCGGGGAAGGAAGGACCTTCTAGGAGAAGGTCAGTGGAGTCACACAGCCTCTGTATCTCACAAGGGACAGGTGCTGACGGGGGAAGACCTGGGTCTGAGCTGCACCCTCCCCCCACAGATGAGTGGACCCGAGATCCAAGAGGAGACAAAGCCAGACGGGGACCCAGAGCCAGAGGGACACAGACAGGTGGCGGCATACACAGACCAGAGAACAGTCAAGTGGGGTGACAGAGACAGACAGAGAGATGGAAGCAGTGAGAGACAGCACTGGGCTGCGGAGAGATGGACAGAGGGGTCATGAAGCAGGAAACAGCCGCCAGAAGGGACAGAGACAGGGCCTCAGGGAAGGCTGGGTGAGGATGAGGCCAGGCCTCATGGGACAGGCCAGACACTGACAGCACCAGGCTAAGGGGGCCACCCTCTCCCACCAGGTGCCAGTCCTCACACGCGTCCTCACACACGCTCATGCACGCTGGGACCCCATTGGGAACCCGTCCCTCTCCGACCTGCAGAGTTGGCCTGCAGCCTCTGGGGACAGGGAGGGAGGCCCACGGTGGGGGGACTGGTGTCCTCAGATGCTCCCGGGGCCAGAGAAAGGGGCCAGAGAACGGAGCCAGGGCAAATGAAGCAAGGGCCTAGGCTCAGGGCAATGGAATGAGGGCACTGAGTATCACAAGACCTATACCCCGGGGCTGGGGTGGCTGGAAAGGATGGGGAGGGGCTGGAGGATGGGACTGGGGGTTAAGATGGCAGGGAAGAGGCTGAGGGTGGCGTTAGGGAGCAGTGAGAGGGTAGAGACGGGTTCCCAGGGAACGGGGGAAGGAACTGAGGGCTCCCGCCGCCAGGCCCCCGCCGAGCCCCCGCCCGGGCCCCCTTACCCGCCTGCACGAGCGCGAGGCAGACGCAGCCCAGCCACAGGCGAAGTGCGGCGCGGGGCGGCGCGGGGTGCATGGCGGCGGCTCTGGCTGGCCGGCCCGGGGCGGCGCAGGGGGACGCGGCTCCCGTGCCCGGCGGCCGCTGGCGCTCGCACTCCGGCCCGCGGCCCGGCCACCCCGCGCCGCCCCGCGCCGCTTGCATGTCGGCTCCGCGGACAGCGACTCCCGCGCGGCGGCGGCGGCGGCCGCGTCCACGTCGGGCGCCCGGGGGGCGGGGCGCCCCGGCTGCGGGGAGAGGCGCGGGGCGGAGTGAGGGCCGAGGGCCGAGGGTGCCCCCAATCCACCCCGCTCCCCACTTGGCCCGCCGCTGGGTCCACGGGGCTCGATAACTGGCCGCTCCCACCCTCTCGCCAGTGCAGGAGCGCAAACGGGGTTCTCCGCGCCCCACCATGCTCAGCCTCAACCTCGCTGCCCCTCTTCCTGCACAGAGCCCGGACGCGGACCCCATCTCTGCTCTTTCCCAAGGGAGAAGGAGGACAAGTGCTACGGAGATACTTCTCTCTGCCTCTTCCATCCTTCGACTTTGGGGGTCCTCACCCCTCACTCTACCCCAGACCCGAGGCCTTGCAGGTTGGGGCAGGAGTGAGCTGGGGGAGTAATCACAGTAGGGATGGGTGGTGACTGTGGAGTGCAGGGTAGGTGCTGGGTGCATGCAGTAGGGGCTCTGACTCACTGGAAGACCTAGCTCTGTGACCTCTGGCTCTGTGACCTCTGGCCAGTCCTTCCCCTTTTGGGGCCTCCCTTTCCATCTCCATAAGGAGAGTAACAACGAGCATCTACGAGGTGGCAGATACTGTGTGAAGGGCTCTACTTGCATTATGTCACTGACTTCTCACTTATAAGGCCCTGCTCTGCTGTTTGAATTTTGCACAGGAGGAGACTAGCTTGCAGAGGTTACTTGACTTGCCCCAGGACCCACTGCAGAGCCAGGATTTGAACACAGACTGATCTGCTTCCCAAACCTGTACTACACACGACTGCCACCCACCTAAAGTGAGCTTGGTCACCCTGGGATCCCTGAGATCCTAGAATACTGTGCCAGCTCCTTCCCACCCAGAGAGTAATCTGGAACAATCTTTTCCCAAGAGCAGGGTGAGGGAGGAGCGGCTCCAGTGCCCCCACCCCTCCCATACTGGCAGGGCTGAATGCTGTGAGCAGTGAATGAGCTAATGACTCTAAAGAGCAGGGACTTTGGAGCCAGGGCAAGCAGCCGCCATTAGTAAAAGGGCTTGGACGACCCCTCCCTCATTACCTTGGGACATCTATATGCCTACCACTGTCCCTACCTCGGTCCCACGCCCCATTCTACCCAATTTACTTTTTGTCAGATCTTGGAGTGCAAGAAAAATGTCTTCACCCCGCAACCGCCGTGTCCTCGCCCAGAGGAGGATCTCTGAACACTGGACAGCTAGGGAAACTCCCTTCCCCCGCTCTATGACACTCTCCATCCCAAGTCCCTGAGAAACAGGCTGAGGAGAGAGGCACAGACCAGGCCCCAGGGCCTGCAGCACGGAGGGGCCGCCCATCTCTCCAAATGAGCCCCTTTCCCCACTGTCTGAAATTCCACCATTAGAAAGGCATTCCTTTGGATCTTAAAGGCCTCCTTGTCTTCCAGAGGCCCCTGGGAGGGCTAGTCCTTTGTGAGGGGACCCCTTGCAAAGTTACCCCACAGAGCCATCTTCAAGATCTCCCCACTCCCCCTTCTAGATTAAGAAACGGGGGTCCAGAGAGGGAAAGAGATTGGTGCAAATTCACACAATGAGTCAAGAGCAACAACAGAGCCCTCATCTCACAGTGCCCACCCCCAGGACTCCTTGTGCTGCACCCTGAGTTTCTACTTGATCACCTTGGGAGGGGTGGGAAGGGAGGGGGCTCAGGGGGCCTTGCTGAGCAGCGAAATTTCATTGGCCAGCCCCTCAGTACCCCCGGGCCTGCTCTGCTTGGCAGGCTGACACTCCCCCAGCCCCATCTGCTTCCTCAGCCACATACCTTGTCCTGGCGTGAGTCTCAGCTGTGGCCCTGGTCCAGAGGGCTGTCCCTCTGGTCCGCCTATGTGGGATAGGAGCCTGGGAACCAGAGCTCCTCTCTCTGTCCTTTATCTCTTCTTCCTCTTTTTCTTTTTCTTTTCTCTCTCTCTCTCCTTTCTCTTTTCTCTTTCTCTCTCCCGCAGCTGCTTTCTGCCCCACCCTACCCAGCCCCGCCCCACCAGCTGCAGCTTGGCCCCTAGGGACCCCCTCACCCACCAGGCAGGATAGGACTACTCAGGGCCTGCAGGAGCAACTGGCGTTTCCCTAGGTCTCCTCTCAGGAGCCAACAGGCAAGAGGGGTCATCTACAGGGCACAGAGCCCACTCCTGTTCCTGCTGGGGAGGAAAGAAGGGAGGGACAGGGTCCTAGTGTGGTCTGGAGTCCGGTCCAGCGCTGGGGAAAAAGGAGCCTCAGCACCACCTGCTGGTCACTCCCGGTAAAACCCCAGGTAGATGTAGGGCATCGGGAGGGGGGAGATGGCTGTGTCTGAGAGTTTGAGAGGGATGAGGAAGGGGTGCTGGAGTTGGGACAGGAAAGATGGGGAGGCTGTGCGGGCACAACCTTCCCAGACCTCATGATACATGGGGTGCTTGGGCATGACCTTGATGCTGGGAAGAGTCCAGACGCTCGGAGTGTGGCAACCCCCGGAAGCTGGGTTGGGAGTGAGAAGAACTAGGGAGATCTAGAGGCACCCTTGCTGGTCTTGGGAAGGAGTCGTCAAGGCCATTCACTTCATGCATATCTCTTAACACAGAGCTAAGAGCGGCAGGTGCTCACAAGTGTTTGTTGAATGTATGGAACAATGTTGTTCTCCCAGCACACATTTAGTTAACACCTATTCTGAAAATACAGCAGGGGAAGGACGAATCAGTGCGTGAATGAGGATATGAGCGGGGGTTGGCAGGTGGGCCTCTGTCCTCCCAAGCTGCACTGATGTGGGTCCATTTGGAGGGTTCCCCAGACATCTCCTAGGGGGGCTGGCTGGCCACTTACGCATTGGCACCTGGTGAGGTCAGGAGCATTTGGATGCACCTGAGCATCTAGAGCTTCCCAGAGTCCCGGCACCTAATCCAGGCTGCAGGTACGGCAGCCAGACCCCAGGTAACCATGGGAAGCCTCCTCTTTGCTGCCTAGAAAGGCCATGGCCCTATGTAGAGCGCCCTTAGATACGCACACCCAAAACCATAGGAAGAATCAGGAGAAGGGCAGGACATTGCTCTGGGGATATAATAATCGGGCACCCACTAACGACTCGGCTGTTTGTCCATGTAATGTTGAGGGTTAGGCTATGTGTTATCGGCTCCCATTCCAGATCAGGCCGCTGAGGCTCACAGGTGTGTGGGGACTTGCTCTGAGTCACACAGCCAGTGAATCATAGAGCCGGGTCTCAAATTCGGTTATGGAGCTCCAAGTTCAGGGTTTGATCCAGTCTGCCTACCTCCTTCCTTCACCTCTGAGGGTGTCTCAAGGCAAAGCCCCCGGGTCAGGGCTCACTAGAAGACATACATTCCCCTTCCCTGGAGGGTTTGAGGGGGCTTGCGGCTCAAAGAGACAGTTGCTAGGCTTAGGGTCCAGACTACCCCTGGGAAGGGACCCACCACTCCCCAGCCCCGCCCATGTGCCGGCACATTACATACGCAAGAGAAGCTTCTTTTGAATCCTCTCAACCCCGAGAAGTCGGGATTGTTACATCCATTTTACAAATGAGGAAAATGAGGTCCGAAGGGAGGAAGTGGCTTGCAGGGGTGACACGTCTGGGAGATACTTGTCTGACCTGTCCAATCCCCAACACCCCCATCACAGTAGTGACGAGACCAGTCCAGCTCAGTGTTTCCTGAGGACCTGTGCCAGGCCAGCCTGGCGCTGAGTGCTGAGGCAGATGGGTGATAAGCCAGATTGGTCCTTGCCCTTGAGGAGCTCTCATAGTAAAGAAGGAGAAACACATTCTTAAAATACAGAGAGCAGATGACCTTCTGGACCAGGAGGCACAGAAGGGCCAGGGGCCAGAAGTAAGCATTAACTTGAAAGGAAAAGCATGGAGGGCTGCTGGGAGGCAGTGATGCTTGAGCTAAACTACTACTAACAGTCAGGTGAGAATTAGTCAAATGAGGGGGAAAGGACAGAGGGGAAAAAGAATATTTGGTCCTGAGGCCTGGGAGAGCTGTGTTTACGTGGAAGGGAAACAGTAGGGTGGTGGAGTGGGTGGGAGGGGTTGTGACAGGTGCTGGGCTGTGACAATGACAGTGGGAAAATAGGACTGATTTGAAAGACTGTTCCAAGCTTGCAAAAGAAGTCAAGGCTAGGGAGGGCTTTTCTCATTTAACAAATACTTATGGAGCACCTATGAAGTGTCAGGCATTATGCTAGGTCCTGGGGCCACAGCTGTGAACTAAGGCCACCCACCCCTGTGGATTTCCAGTGGGAGAGACAGGCAATAAACAAGTGAGCTACTAACTAAATACAGTATCTTCAGGGACTCACAGGGGCTATGAAAAAAAATGGGATAACGTGGTAGAGAATGGATGGGGTACTGTTAGGTAGTGTGGTCTGAGAAGGTGACAAATGAGCTAAGACTGGAGGAAGGAAAAGGAGGCAGGTATAACACATATCGCAGGAAAGGTGCTCCAGCCACAGGAACCACAAGTGCAAAGGCCCTGGGGCAGGGTCCAGCTTGGTATGTTCAGAAAACTTGAAGCCAGTGAGACTGGGGCTTCGTGAGCAAGGAGGAGGAAATAAGGGCACAGGGCCGGGGTCAGGGGAGGGTTGCCAAAACGTTTAGGTTAATCCCACTTGCAATGGGGAGCCTTAGAGACAGACCTGCTGTGATGTGATTTACATGAAATAAAAGGTTCACTGTGCCGGCTGCAATGTGTAGACGGGACTGCAGAAAACTGGGCCAGGTGACCTGTGAGGAGGTGAGGGGGATGCTACAGCCGCCTGGCCAGAAATGATGGATTTTGGCCTGGGTGGTGGCAAAGGACAAGGAGAGAAGTCGATAGAGGCTTTGGGACACTTTCTGTAGGAGGAGATGAGGGATGAGACGAGGGGAGTGAGGAGAGAGGAGGTGGAGAGCGAACAGGGCAGGGTCAGCTCTCCAAAGTCTGGCTTCTAAGCCAGAAACACCTGGCTGGGTGTCTCTGGCCAGTTACTCTACCTCTCTGAGCCTCAGGTGCCTCCTGTTGAAGACGAAGATAGTAATAACATCCATACCACAGAGGGGTGGGAGTGGTGATGGGGGCTGGAAATGAGGAGGAAGAGAGGAAGAAAGGGAGTGGAGAGAGGAGGAGGGAGGAATCAGAAAGGGGAGGAGGGGGCCTTCTGACTGGGAGAAGGGGACGTCCTGAGTCTTTCAGCAACTGACTCCCATCTGACAGCGCTCAGAAAGGTCGAGAATCTCTCTCCCAGTGTCACTCGGCCTGTCAGTGGCAGCTCCATGTCTCAAATTGCCTCAAGCCCTGGACCCCAGCTTTGCTTTTGGAGACAGATTTTCAGCTACAAACCACAGTCTCCAAGATGTGGAGGGGCATGTGGCAAGAAGGGAAGGCAACTGAAGTAACATCTCTTCCTCACCAGGGAGGGGTGGCAGGCCAAGAACCTGGGAATCCATCAGCCATTAGGCTCAAGCCTCAGCTCAGCCCCTGAGTGGCTGGGTGACCTCAGGTACCACCATCTGAAGGCAGGGTCCAAGGCTCCAGGACTCCAGGGCTCCCATGTCCTAGGTACAGGAGGATCTCCCTTACTCTGAAGGAACAGGGCTCTGCAGAGCCAGGACATGGCCAGCAGGGGGCGCCCACCTTGGTCTTCATGAAGCCACTGTAGCCCACAACAGGGAAGGCTCCAGGGACAGAGCCCCTGTCTGGGAGAGGTCGCCCAGCCTCCTGCTTTGTTCCCTTGGCAGGTCCACAGGTGGGCAGACCACAGACTCAGCAGTCAGGCAGAGCCTGAATCTTCCTGCTGCTGCACTGAGCACAAGTCGCTGAACCTCTCAGAGTGGCAGTTCCCTCATCTGTAAATGGGCTCGTGCTCAATAGTTCTGCGAGGAGACAGTGAAGATCAACCACCTATGGGGCCTAATACACGGGAGCTGCTGTTGTTTTTTAACCCTCAGCCGAGGATACGTGCATTGGCTTTAGAGAGAGAGGATGGGAGGGAGAGAAACATCGATGGGAGAGAGAAATTGATCGGCTGCCTCCTGCATGTGTCTCAGCTGGGGATTGGACCCAC
Source organism: Desmodus rotundus (assembly GCF_022682495.2). Lineage (NCBI taxonomy): Eukaryota > Metazoa > Chordata > Mammalia > Chiroptera > Phyllostomidae > Desmodus > Desmodus rotundus. Next base: position 20,441,185 of record NC_071389.1, read on the forward strand.
AACCTAGGTATGTGCTCCAACCACGGACAAAACCTCCACCGTTTGGCGCAAGGGATGACGCTCCAACCGAATGAACCACCTGGCCAGGGCCGGAGCTGCTATTTTTAATAGCAGTGGTGGCAGCTGTAATAGATCTTAAAGTGCCTGACACAAAGGGTGTCCAATCAGTGGTAGCTATGACGACAGCAATGACAGTGATAATGATGCAGGACTCGGTCATGGTTTATTTTGGATTTCCTAACCTGGAAGCATCCAGGGCCTATTCACCTGGGATGCCTCCAGGGACAGGAAGTTCACTACCTCTCAGCAGCATGTTTTCACTGTCAGATCGTCCTCTTGCTGAAAGCTGCCTCCTGGAAGACATACTCCTGGCTCAGGGTGACCCCTGGCCTAGCTTCTGCCTTCAGTCCCCTTGTTTCCCCAGGGTCTGCCTGAGAGGCCCACGAGGTCAGAGAGCCAGGCACCTGGCAGCTGGGTTCCTGCTTTTGCAAGAAGGGCAGGGAGTTTACAAGTGAACCCAGGTGACTTCACTGGCAGAAAAGTCCCAGTGGATCTTGTTATTGCTATTCAAAGTTCCTCTCCTGCTAACTGGGAAGAAATAAGTGGAAGGAAAGCCCCCTGCTGGAGCCCCTGCAGTCCTCAGTCTCAGGAATGGTAGGAGGCCAGAGAGGGAATCTGAGGACCCCGTCACACATCCAGGATCCCACACATTCCAGTGGGGAGGCCTCAGCTCCGGCCCCCCTGCACCAGGCCTCCCCATCTGCGCCTGTGGGTCTGGCATTGAAGGATCTGGTGGATAGGGGGGGAGCCAAACAGTCCTGGGCTCAAATCTTGGCTTGGTCACATGTGCTCACAAGGGGCACAGGTACACACATGCAGTGGGTGTGCACACATGTGCAAGTGTGCTCGTGTGTGCGTGTGCACGCACCCAAGGTTGCCCATCCAGGGATTCCCTGGGCACATGTGTGCTTGCAGGCCTCTGTGCAGTATTTCTGCACTGATTCAGGAGGCCCCTCTGTTCACTGTTACCATGGAAACAAAGAGGCAATCCCCAGCCTCAGGGAGAACCTAAGGTTCCAGAAATGAGAAATTGACCCAGTCTTCCCGGCAAGGGAGACAGATCCAGAGCATGAGGCCCCTGGGGTATAGCAACCTCGGCCTCCAGGGGTTGGGTTCTGGGACTCTGGGTCCCTCTGAATTCTCGGGGAAGCCTTCCCGTCTTCAAGGCAACCTGGCCCCCTGGAAAGAGCTCGAGAAACAGAGCTGGGTCCCATCTTGGATCCGGCTCCAACCCCATGCAGTCTCAGGCAGGGCACTTGATCTCTCTTTGCCTCAGTTTCCCCTTCTGTAAAATGGGGATAATAGCAGGTGCCAGCAGAAGCCTTGAGCTGGGATGTTACTTTTGCTCTGCCTGGGGGCACCTGCTCTCAAGGCTGCATGAGTGCCCCCCTGAGCCCCAGAGGGTCACAGAGCAGCCTCCTTCGTGTGCATTGGCCTCCCTGGGGTCCTCCAGGGCTCCTCACAGTGGTCCTGGGAAGTGGCTTCTCACAGAAGAACTGAAGCCCCGGGAGGACATAGATGGCATGCAGGGGGTCAGGTCTGCTATCCCCCCCCACCCCCGGCCCAGCCCTGCACCACACGTGCACAGAGGGGCCTGCAGATTCCAACCACTTTTCTGGTTTGGGAGGAGAGTCACCCTGGGGCCATGGGCAAACCCCCAGGGCAGAGCCGAGCTGCCAGAAGGCTTCCAGATTTTGACTCCAGTCTCAGCCGTCCCGTATGCAGGCTGCGACACATCAGACAGAATTGTGTGTGAGGTTACAAGTGAACATGCAGCCTCCTGCCCTTTGTCCACTTCCATCTGCTGTGGACCCGGGAGCAACTTTCAAAGGGTCAGAGACAGACAAGGGGGGTGGCAGGAGCACACTCCCCAGCACAGGGGATGTGAAAAAAAAACCCCAAATGCTTATCCATCAGAAGAGCTGTGAAGGGGTCACTTCTGATTTGGGGAGAAGTGCCAGAGTGATCCCTGGGCCAGAGTGATAACACAAGGCCATCTGAGAAGGCAGAGGGGCAGGGGAGGTGCTGGGGCAAGGACAGGGCCGGCCTGAGAGACGTCCCCTAGTAAGAAGGGCTGACTTGGGAAAGAAGCAGGTGTGGAGGTGAGGGGTCCTGGATGGGGTGGAGCCTCCGGCTTGTTTAATGGATGGCACAGGCACAGGGCAGGCTGGAGTGGAAGGTGATGAGTTTGATACTGGCTGGCTTGGGTCCAGGGTATCTGTGAGCTTCTGGGAGCAGGTCCAGGAGGCAGCTGGAAACACAGGTTTTATTGAGAAGGGTCAGGGGGGTGTTTCTGCCAGCGTTTGCCAAGCGGGGAAGGGGCAGCCCCGGAATCTTCACTGGGTCCGTGGTCCTGTGAAGTCTGTGCTCTCATATGGAGGGACCAGCAAAGATGCAGCCCCTTTCTTTCTCACAGGTTCTGGGCTTCAAGCTTCTACTTCAAGCTCGAACTTCTACTCTGTAGAGGGACCATCTTCTACCACCTTCCCAGTCCCCTGACACCAAGCATTCCCTATTATCTGCTTGGAATCCACATTTATCGGATGCAGACTGTGCAGGCCCAGTGCCTGAACTTCACGGGTTTTCTCTCGATCCTCACGATGACCCTTGAGTGGGGGCACTGTTATTATATTATTATCCTCTCCATTTTACCGATGAAGGAACCAACTGAAGCTTCCAGGGCCTTGCCCCTGTCCCCCAGTGGGGTGGGGAGTGGGTCATGGTTTGCCCTGCTCGGTGGGAGCTACAAGGCTGCTGTGTGACCTGGGCAGGCATGGCCTCTCTCTGAACCCCGTCTATAAAGTAAGTTTACTCAGGGACTCTGGCTCCACCAGGACGCCCCTCTCGCCCCTGACTACAGTTCTGCAGTCCCGGCTCCCAGGACTTTCCCAACACCCTCAGCCGCCGCATCACTCTGTTCCTCCTGGCCCCGCTTCCTCGGGAACAGCCAGGCCCAGGCTGTGCTCCTGGCAGCTCTGCCACCCTGGGCTCTGGTCCGGGGGTGGTCCCCGGCGGTGAGGGGGGCAGGCAGATGCTGGGATCCTTTGGGCTATGGTGTCGGGCATCCGAGACACCCAGGCCTCCGCCTCAGGGTCCACTGTGCTCCAGGCTGGGGTAGGCAGGGCCCTTTGGAAAAGGGTGGCTTGAGGTTTTAATCACTTTATCAATGTTTGTTTGTGTAATTCAGCCCCGAGATGCTTTTCCCTCCATCTGTCCCCACCATCTGCTCCCATCAGGATTTTCCAAATCATTTGGGACCAAAGAGGGGAGGGTGGGGGCTGGGCCTCTGAGGGATTGGGGAGGGGCTACCTCCACCTACCTCAATGAGAGGCTTCTAGGCAGGGGCAAGGGCTCCTGAGTCAGACAGAACTGGGTTCAAATGCTGACACCGTTACTTTCCTGCTGTGTTACTTCAGGCAGGTGACTCCACTTCTCTGAAGCCTCAGTCTCTACACCTGTCAAATGGCAGTAATAGTATTGACTCCTCAGGATTAGTGACGATCAAATGAGGTGACACACGCAAAGCACTCTGCACCCAGTAGGTGCTCAGGAGCCATGTGGTCCCCTCTCCCCTCATCCCCACGGCTTCTTTCTCTGGCATCCTGTGAGCTGGTCTGTTCCTCTTTTAGTGCGAGGGGAGGGTAGCCAGCCCTCGGTCAGGTGCTGGGGACATCCCCTCCCCTGGGACTTGCCCTCTCTTCCGTCTCCCATCGATCTCGCCCCATGCTCTGTTCTTTTCCCAGCCACCCTCTACATTTCCCCTAAGACAGGCCTTTTCTCCCTTCTAGAGGCCGCAGTCTGGGGCGGAAGGGGCTGAGTATCATCAGCAACGACACCCCCGCCCCTGCAAAAGACCTTCATGGGAGGCTCATGGGCAGGGTCCCAGGGCCTCGTCTGCGTGTGCTCCTGTCCAGAATTGCAGGCCCGAGGGGGCCACTGAGGCAGCGAGTGAGGTCTGTCTCGTCCCTGCTCTGATCTTGGAAAATGTCAAGGCACCCAAGTCACCAGTCTAAACCTTCTGCTCAGATAGGGGAAGACACTTGCTCCAAATCATCTAGAAGTGAGGCACCAGGCCTCCCGACAACTGCCCCCTTGTCCGCCCCCCTTTCTGAGCTGTATCTCAGGGCACGAAGTCTTGAGCCAAGGACCTTGATGTCTTGATGTGCAGTGTGGAGAACGCCGAGCCTTCCCCTTTTGCTCACGGGGGTCTCCCAGAGCTTCTTAGGCTCCTGGGATGGGGGAGGTGGCTGATGGGAAGCACCCAGCAGAACCTACCGGCGCCCAGACTCTACCTCCAGATGCACCTACTCACTTCAGGTGCAGGGAGAGTCGGAGGGAGGTACCCAGGCTGAGGAGAAGCCACGGTTCTGCCTTCAGAAGCCCCTGTCTGGAGAGAAGAGGCAGGATGAAGACTGGGGGTCCTGAGGGCTGGGCACCAGAGCCCCCCTCACAGAGAAGAAAAACTGTGGGACTAGGAGAAGTGGCCTCCTGCCAGGCTGAGCTGAGGAGTCAGCCTGGAGGAGGTGAAGCTGGGGTGGCAAAGTCGGGGAAGCAGAGGGAGGGGCTGAGCAGCCTGTGGGAGGGTAAACTGAGACCCACAGGATGGGCGAGAAGACCTAGAACAGACTGGGAGGATTCTGGCTTCAGGTGGGTGGGAGAGGAAGGGGGAGGAGGGCGAGGAGGGCCTGAAGCCATGACTGTGGGGCAGGCCCCTCTCCCTGCCCAAGCACAGCAGGTCCTCCTGGCTTACTGGTGAGAGGGGAGAGAGCTCGTCCCTGAAAGGGCCTGAGGTGCAGGCTGAGCAGCAAGTCTCTTCCCACCCCCAGGTCCTGGCGCAGGAGGCAGCTGGGAACCACCCACGCATGTCTGGCGTCTCTCACGCTTCCACCGGGGGTCCCAACACCAGCGCCAAGGCGCACATCGGAACTGGTGTTCTGGAGGGCCCAGCTGCCTTCCCAGTCTTCCACAGCCTGGTCCCTCAGCTCCTCCAGCTGAGACCTCCCCTCTCTGCTTGTCCTCAAGCAAGAGGGGGCTTCAGGCTCTGCCTCTGAGCAGCTTGGTCAGGGAACCTGGGGGTGGAGCTTTGGTTTGAGCCCCCGGGGGCCAGGAGGGTCCCAGCTGCTGCCACAGAATTGGGAGGAGCTAACCAGTCAGAGGACAAATGGAGTCGGCCCACCTTCAAGGACCTCCGGAAACTAGGCCCGTTTGTGCTACCTCCGTCATGTCTCACTCCTAGTTGGTCCCCTGGTCCCACCCTGGTCCCCAGTCCTCAAAGTTTGTTCTTGACAGAATGCCTGAGCAAGCTTGACCTGGAAGTCAGACCCCCTCGCTCTGCTCAAAGCCCCAAGAGCTTCCCGTCTCACCTGGAAGGCACCCAAAGTCCTTGGCATGTCCCTGAGCACTGCCACCATCCCAGCCTCGGCAAACAGACCTCAGCTTTTCCGAAAACACTTGTCAAACACCCTGTACTAGATGTGACTTGTATATCGAGTCCGTGGTTTACTGCCTGCTCCTGTAACCTCGCTGCCGAGAACCCTGCTGGGCACCGAACTGGTGGTGGTGCCTGATGAACGTGTACGCAATGAATGGCTGCGGGCGCGTGGACTTTAAAAGTGCAAGCCTCCTGCTCACTAGCTGTCAGACACCGGAAAAACCATTTCACCCCTCTGAACCTGGTTCCTCATCTGTGAAGAGGGGACAATAAGGACCACCTCCAAGAGATGGAGCAAGGACAAAATTCGAGCTCAGGATAGGGGATTGTTGCTGAGGCTGGACCTCGATGCCCCTCCGAACCCCCCAGGCTGGAGATAGATGCTCCCCAGCCCACACGGGCAGAGACTGCGGAGGGAGGCGGGGGGGGGGGGGGGGGGCGGTGTTCCTTGATCGGGGTGGGGGAGGAGCACTTTAGATCAATGTTGGGAGGTGGGATTCATTCCGAGAGGGGTGGCGCGAGTGAGATCCTGAAGGGCGGTCGGGATATGGGGGTGCGCTCTGCTCTCTAAGGCGGAGGTAGATGGGGGCGTGCCTGGTCCCAGAAGACCTCAAGGATGGAGGAGTGGGCGCTGCCTCCTCCCTGAAAGCCCCCGGTTCTGTTTCGGAGTTGAGGCGCGGGGGCAGCGAGGGCAATTAGCGCACCGCCAGGATCCGGATTCGACGTGCGGCTCAGCGCCCAGGTGGGGGCGGGGGGGGGGGGGAGGCGGTGAAGCGGCCGGGTGTTGGTTCACTCCGCTTCGAAAAGAGGTGTTTGGGCACTGGCCACCCGCCGCCCCGTTCAGGCCACCTGAGTCGAGATGCTGAAGACATGGGGACCGCCGTCCTCCCCCTCCTCCCCCCGGCGGGTGCTCCCTGGCGAGGGGGGCAGGGAAGTGAGGGCATCCCCGTCCTTCTCCCGGGCAGGGGCAGGGGCGGAGCCTAGTCATTGCTCCCTCCACCCCTCGAGCTGGAGGGGAAAGTGGGGGAGCGGGACCCGCCCCCCCCGAGGAGGGACTCGGGGTGAACGCTGCGGGGCGTCTCCTTCGCAGTCCCTCCCCCCCGCCCCCCGCCCGCCCCTCTGGCCGCCTCTGCCGCCGCGCGCCGCAGCAGCGCCGCCTTCCCTGCGCAGTCGGTGTCTCCGCGTTGCTGGGTGAGTGGGGGCCGCTCTGGCCGGGGCTGGGGGATGCGGGAAGGGGGCATGCCGGAGGTAGAGGGCCACGTCCAGGGCTCCCCAGCCCCGCTGTTCCCGCGCCTCGCAGGAATCCTCCCTCCGGGTGCACAGGGAGTGGGGGCTCTCCAGGGAAAACGCGTGGAGCTCTCCAGGGTCCTGACCTTCGCGTGGCCAGCCTGCAAGAGTCTTGCTTCGGCCGCTCAGAGCGCCCCCTCCAGGAGGGGCCACTAGCCCGGCGCTCTTCGAGTGCTGAAAGGGTTGAGGCAGAAGCTGAGGGCGAGAGCTGGGGAGAGGTTCAGGGAAGGTCCTCGAGGCAGGTTTCTGAGATGGAGCAGTGGGTCCTTGCCATTTGGGGGATTAGGAGGGGGATGTTTTGCGCGACAACAGAATTTTCTACCACCCTCGTTGCCAAGTCTTCCACTGGGAGGGGCAGCTCTGAGGGTGGCAGGGAAGAAGGGGCACTGGAAGATCTCTCCCGCCCAGCGCATCTCTCTGCCCCCTCCCCGATGACCCAGTTCCTTGGACCTTGAGGAAGGGACTAAGGGGCACACTCTGCCACCCCAGCCCCATGCATTTCCTCAGCCCCCTCCCACACGTTTGTTCTGTGGGTCCTCAGCTTGGGGCAGAAGGGGCTGATCTAGAAAGGAGGGTGACCAACCAACTTACAGAAACATGCATATGAGATACTACTGAGGACATGCACAGGTCCCCCAGATGGCCACACAGGCACATCCCCCTCACATTGTAATGGGTGACACCTAGTCACATGCACAGATATGTGCTGAAACACACGGGGAGACAAATGCAATGCAGAAGCCAGAGACACATGCATACGTGAGCACACGCACACACTCACCCGCAAATGCACACAAGGAACCCCCTTGCCCAGTTTCAGAGACCCGAGCTGAGGGGAGATTCGCCTGTGCACACTCCCACATCCTTGCCCAGACCCGCCCGGCTGTCCCCTCTCCATTGCCGTCCCCTTAGCCCTTCGCACTCTAAGCTCCTGCACTGAGGGGACCTTTCTGGGTGGACTGGAGGAAAGGTAAGTGTCGGGGGAGGGTTGGCTGGCCACAGGTCTCCATGGAAGACGGGCCCCTTGTGGGTCTGAGAAGGGCTGCAGCTCCCTCTGGAAGAGAAGGATGTCAAGGGCGCCTGGGGGTCCCACGCGCAGATGGCTGTGTGAGAGGTGTCGTCGGCATGAGAGTGCGATGGCATCTGTGGGACATGTGGGGCCGGGGGCTGGTGTCTTGGTGCACAGGGCATGGGAGCGTGCACGCGTGGCGCCCCGTTTCTGTACCTGTGAGTTGTACAGCAGAAGGAATGTTGTCGTGTGTGGAGGTGAGGCGATCCATGGCGGGTGTGGGCTGGCATGTGAGTGGCATGGGTGCCGGTGTGTGGAGTGGGGTGCTGTGTAGCCTGTGTGGCAGCGTGTCTTCACTTGTGCATTGTCGTGCAGGAGTCTTGTGGCATCTGTTTATTTAATACTTATGCAGCACTTATATGTGCAGACATCGTTCTGAATGCTTTATATGTATTAACTAACTTAATTCCACCATTATAATGAGGTAGGTACTGTGCCCCTCACTTTACAGATGAGGCAGAGAGAGTTTAAGGAAATTGCCCAAGGTCACGAAGCTGGGAAGATGCAGACCTGGGATTTTAACCCCGGAGGTCTGGTTCTGGGGCCCAGGCTAACACCTGCCTTACATCACCTGTTGTCAGGTGCAGGTGCAGAGGAGAGCAGGCCAGCGTCTGGGCTGCAGGTGTGTTTCGTGGTACTCAGGCATACGTGAAAGGATGAGGGGGCAGTGAACAGGAGGGAGGAGGACCAGAAGCCTTTCTGCACCTCCCTGGACAGCTCTGGGAGTCAGCCCTGTCACTCCATGGCTGTGAACTTGAACCCAGGTCACACTTCCTTGATCTTGTCTGCTCATCTTGTGACCTTGGGCCAGCTCCTCTCTCTCACTGGGTCCAAAGAGAGGCTGGGGCCGCTGGTGTCTGGGGGCCCTCCTGGAGTGGTGTCAAGGGACCAGGAGGGCCTGACTCCTCCTCTCCATCCCTTGACTTTCTTGGGGACCCAGGTGGGATCGGCTCAGTGGCCATGGGCAAGCAGAACAGCAAGCTGCGGCCGGAGATGCTGCAGGACCTGCGGGAGAACACGGAGTTCTCGGAGCTGGAGCTGCAGGAGTGGTACAAGGGCTTTCTCAAGGACTGCCCCACAGGCATCCTCAACGTGGACGAGTTCAAGAAGATCTACGCCAACTTCTTCCCCTACGGCGACGCCTCCAAGTTTGCTGAGCACGTCTTCCGCACCTTCGACACCAACAGTGATGGCACCATTGACTTCCGGGAGTTCATCATCGCGCTGAGTGTGACCTCGCGTGGCCGCCTGGAGCAGAAGCTCATGTGGGCCTTCAGCATGTACGACCTGGATGGCAACGGCTACATCAGCCGCGAGGAGATGCTCGAGATTGTGCAGGTGGGCCCTGGGCCCCTCGGAATGCCAGGCGCGGGGCCCAGCAGCTGTATCTACTCTTTTTAGCCTCTTGACAGCCCTTGTGGGTAGGTGGCGGCGGGTGCTATTCTCACAACCCATTTATAACAGTTTTTACTGGGAAATACTTTCTAATCTAAAGAAAAGTTGAGAACACTCCCATATACACTTTACCCACATTCTCCAATTAACATTTGACCACTTTTGTTCTATCGTTGTGTGTGTACGTGTGTGTAATGTTTTGTTGTTGTTCTGAGCAGGCTGCTTTACCCCTGAGTCTGTCAGGGTATATTTCCTAAGAACAGGGGCGTTCTCTTACGTAACCCATAGTATGATTGGCAAAGTCAGGGCATTTAGCATAGAAACAATGTTATTGTCTAACTTACAGACCATATTCTAATTTTGCCAGCTGTCTTGGTAGTGTTCTTTTTTGCCCCGATCAAGGGTCATGCACCGCATTTCGTTTTCATGTCTCATTAGTCCCTTTTAGTCTGTGACAGTTCCTCAGCCTTTCTTTGTCTTGCAAGATTTGACATGTCTGCAGAGTACAGGCTAGTTGTGTTTTATCGCTCCTCATTTACTCAAGAGAAAACAGATTCTCAGAGAGGTAAAGACATTTGCTTGAGGCCACACAGCCTCTGAGTGGGCCACCTGGATCCATGGCCCACGTCCCATCTGGATACTCAGCCACATTGCAACTAATTGAGGGCCCACTGACAACCTCATGCTGAGTGAGATGCTTAGAGCCATGAGGTCAGTGCATCTTTACAACAACCTTGTGAAGCTCAGAGAGGTGAAGTGACTTGTCCAAGGTCACACAGCAAGTAAGTGGGGTCAGGCTCAAGCTGACCACCACTCAGAGCTGCTTCTTGAAAGAGGTCTGGCTTCCAGTTCTGACATTGTGTCAACTTTTAGGTGGCCCTTCTGAAAAATAGGGATGGTGATTCTGATCTCACAGGTTTAAAGGCCTGGGAACACCATTTTAATACAAATGAACATCATTTAAATTGAACATTAAAATGAATACCATTTTAATACAAATTTAAGTGTGACACATCAGCTTTATCTCAAGCTTCTAAAGCATCCATCCGCTCAGTCCAGCATCAAAGACCACAAAGGCTGTGGTTCTATTTTTACCTATCCAATTTCCTGTTCACTACCTTCCTGACCTTCTGTAAAGTGAGGGTGTTAACTAACCCTCAAGGCTACTATGGGTATAAAGTGGGGTAGGCACTTGGGCAGAAGGCCCAGTATACAATGGGCACTTGGTAAAACTTATTTCCCCCTCTGCGCATTCTCTGCTGTAGCCAGAATGGCCTTTTCCACATACTTGGAACGTGCCCTGAGTAATCCTGTTGCACAGCTTTGCACAAGCTCTTGCTCCCTCTCCTTCTGCCTCTCTGAGTCCTTTTTCTTTTCGTCCCTCAGCTCTGCTGACTGCTCCCCACTTCCAGCTCATCCAGCCCCTACTGGACTCTTGGCTTGTCTGTCACTAAGGGTCTTTGTCTGTTCTCTCTGGCTGGAGTAGAATGGGCTGCCTTGGGATGTGGTCCCCTCCCTATGCCTATCACTAGGGGGAAGACTTTACATTTGTCAATGACTCCCGTGGGCCAGGCATTAAATCTGCTGTTGATGGACAGTGGGGAGTTCTGGGGGTACTGGTGGAAGGCTTGGGGTAGCCAGGGTGGTGGCGGATTATTCAGGGATTGGGCAGCAGCTGGATACCAACCAGTGTGAATGGGGTGTTCATGTTTTACCACTTAGTGTGGTTGCACTGGTATCTACTGGTAAATCTCCAGCCTGCTGGAGGCGCCCGCCGGTCCCATTCCTTGGGCATCCTTGGATCTCCCTGGCTGGCCTCTGCTCTCTGGGCCCTGGTTTCCCTCACCACAGCCCATCAGTCAGCCCCAGCTGGCCAGTGCAGACGGAGCTCTGCAAACCCCCATGGCCGATTAATTACAAGTCGGCTTGGGTGAAACAATGAATGAGCAGCAATTCCAGACAATTAATTAGGAGGCCTGGGGGTAGAGTTGTCACAAGCGGAGCATTTACTCTCTAAGTCACTCGCACAGTCCTTCTCAGGACCCTGCCCTGTGGCCAAGAGGTGAGTACACTAGGAGGGAAGAAATTGCATCTCGGGGCTCCCACTCTGGTGGGCAGGCCACACTGACCAGCTTGACGACAGGGGTATAACTGTGACAGGGAAGAATTGAGGATGTGGCGGATGATGAATAATTATATACAAGCTGCTGTTTACTGACCACTTACTTTTGCCAGGCACTGTTCTACACACAGAGTCTCATTTAATCCTCTAGACAATCCTCATGAGGGAGATACTGCTCCCATTTTGCAGATGAGGAAACAGGTTCACGGAGGTTAGGTACGTGTCCCAGGCTCCACAGCAAGTGATCGGTGGAACCAGGATGCCACTCCAGGTCCACCCCACAAGCATCTATCCAGCAACTAAGAGGGAGCAGGTTCTAATCTTGTCTTTGCCATCAGCTCCCTTTCTGAGTCTCCATTTCTTATCTGGAAAATGGGGATCATGACACCTACTTTTCAGGGCTGTTGTGAGGTTTAGAAATAATGCATGTAAAGTACCCAGCACATAGTAGGTGCCTGGTAAATGGTAGCCGGTAATATTGTCCCAGGCAGAGGCTGTAAATGCCAGGGAATCTGAAACGTGCAGTTGTTTTGGTTGTGGCAGAATTATCTACCAGGAGAGAGCCAATGGTACAGAGGTCAAGGGACCGCAGTGTGAAGTACTTTGAATGCTAAGGACCAAATGGTTTGGACTTGGTACAGAGGGCAGTGGGAGGTGCCAACTGCTTTCAAAAGGGACGTTCCTGCCAGGTGCCTGGCACTACGCTCAGTTCTGGGGATATGGGCACTAGCTAGATGTCCACGGTCCTTATTTGTATGCTGAAGACTAGGCACAATCCAACAAAGGCGTAATTATTTCCAGAGAGGGGTTTCCAAAGGAAAAGCCCAGGAGGCTCTGTGCCAGCACATGGGCCCTGACCCAGCTTGGATCAGAGAAGGACTCCCTAAGAAAGCGCTATGTAAGCTGAGCCACAAGGAGGAGTGGGAGGCAGCAGAAGAAGCGTGGGGCAGCATCCAGAAGGATGAGCTGAGTGCATGGCAGGCCTGGGGGGAGGCCTGTGTATAACTGGAAAAAGGGGGCGGTCTGCTGGGCGGGGGACGTGGTGGTAGATATTTGTGTTTGGAAAGAGCTTTCAGAGGTAGAGTGGGGGACAGAACCAAGGAAATGAGGTTGGAAGAGACCAGTGTGAAGGCTAAAGCTGGATCTGAGGCAGGGTAAATTTTGGTATGGGAGAAGAGAGGCAGGCTCCTTGGAGATGGTTTCAGTAGCAAAAAGCTGGAAGGTCGATGGGTAGGTCCGGTCCTTGAGCTCCAGGACCCAGCCTATCCCTACGTGCTCTGTCCACATTTAGCGCAAAAACCTCCCTTAGCGTCGCCTCCAGAGCTCCAGCAAGAGGCGACTGCAGCCCAGGGCCCAGGCTGTCCCCGCCCCTGGCAGATGCTCATTTGCGTTTATTTGCATAATGCTCCCCGGCCCCTCTGGGCCCAGCTGCCTCCGGCCTTCCAGCCCGGGGTGCTTCCCACGCCCCCTGCTGGCCACAGCGATACCGCAGCCCAACGCCTCCTGTCGGTCACCAAGCGCCCGTGGCCGGGAGTTTCTGAGAAGCAGTGCTAACTCCGTACGGACCTCGGAATCTTCGACTCCGATGTCCTCCAACATCTCTACACATCCCCTGCACTCAGCCACCCCCACATTTTCGGCGCCCGCTCAGAGCTTCCCGCTGTGGGTCTTTGTATACGCAGGCCCCTCGGTCAGCAATTCTTTCCCACCTAGCGCTCCAAGGGAACTTGGTCAGGGCTCACTCCAATAGCGCCCTCCTCTTCTGGGAAGCTTTCCCAGACACTCTTTCTTGAATCCTCCGGTTCCCTACGCCTCCGTGCCCCCTCCCCACCTCGCCCTGGCGGGAACGACAATCATCAGTGTACCCGGGGGCGTTTTTGAAGACTGGGGGCTGGGGGGGTGGCTCAGGCAGTCTCCACTCACTCCCGCCTTCCACTCCCGATCCCCAGGCCATTTACAAAATGGTTTCGTCGGTGATGAAGATGCCGGAGGACGAGTCGACCCCGGAAAAGAGGACTGAGAAAATCTTCCGCCAAATGGACACGAACAACGACGGTGAGGAGCGGGGGCGGGGGCGGGCGGGCGCCACATCCCTTACCCTCCCGCCGCTGGGCTCTGCCTTCCCTTGCTTCGGGGCTGCCTTCTCCCCATCACTGTTCCTTCGCCCTGCAGGCAAGCTGTCCCTGGAGGAGTTCATCCGCGGAGCCAAAAGCGACCCGTCCATCGTGCGTCTGCTACAGTGCGACCCCAGCAGCGCCTCCCAGTTCTGAGCGAGGTGCCAGGTTCCTCCTCTTCCCTGCCTTCACTGGCCCTCTCCCGGCTCTCAGCTTCCTCTCCCTTGTGTCCATCCAGGCTAGGGGCAGACTGGACCTCCCCCCCAGGGTCTGCACTCTGCGGGGAGCCTATGGAAAAGGGAACCCTGCGGTACCCCCAAGGCCCAAGCAAGCGGTTAGTACCCTCCAATCCAAGAAGGCAGTATCTCCCTTCGGCAATGATAGAGAGACACACAGGCTCTGGCTTGGTCCACCCCTCCGAGTCAGCCTTCCCCTTCCTAGATATCAGAACTTCAACCAGCCTCCCTCCCTACCACACGCACAGCCATGAGGCCAGACTTCCCTCCCCCAACTACCAGGCAAGCTCCCCCCCACCTGTGCATCTCAGCCTGGGTGGAGAGGGAGAAACGAAGCACAGGTGAGGACAGGTCTTTTTATTTGGAGCGGAGAGGATTGGCGGGGAGGGGTAAGGGAAAAAGCTTGAGTCATCCTTTCCTGCAGGAGGGGCTTGGCCCTTCCTGCTCAGCTTCTGTTGGCCTGGAGGTCATGCTGCCAAAGGAAAACCTCCCAATTCCCGCCCCAGCTGTGAGTCCCCTGACCCTGGCCTGCCTTCTAGCATTTGGATGAACACAGCCCCACGGACCCCTCTGTGCAGTTTGCCTCCCTCAGACACACATACACAGGCCCACATTTAGATGGGCAGACACACCCTGGAGCCCTGCCCCCCCCCCCCCCCCCGAATCCTGCGTGGGAAAGAAGCACAGGCCCCCTGGCCAAGTCCCTCCCCTGCTGCATGCATCCTTGTGGAGCATCTCTGTTCTTTTTAATAACTTCAGAATAAAGTCTCATTTCAGTGCATGGGCTGGGTGGCCGGGGAGGGGGTTTAAAATCCCCACCCAGGTCCAGGAATGGCCACTGAGTCCTCCTGGGCTGGCTCCAGCACTCCTGGCCTGGTCACAGTGCAGACTTGGTTGCAGGGCCCGAGTGGCCACGGGGTTTGGGTGTGGCATCAGCTGTCAGAGAGTCAGTGGCCCAGAGCTGGAGCAGCTCAGCAGGTCCTGGCCCTCCACGGGCTGTAGGATCTCCTGCATCGGTGGAGACAGGAGGCTGCCAGGCTGTGGGATCTGTGGCTGGGTCTCCTCCTCCAGGACACCCAGGGAAATGGAAGGAGGGGACGGCTGGGAGGGTCTCTGAGGCAAAGTCATCACTGCATCCTCCCACCAGGCAAGAGCCAGGCCATACCCTTGGAGTGCCCCTCAATTTGAGCCCAGATACCCTTCCCCCTCCCTCAAGTCCTGGGACTTGGGTGAACCAGGTGTCAGCTGTGTGACTTAACTGGGAGATCTGACCTCTCTGAGCTTCCAAGTCTCTCCCGTTGGTCCTGGGGAGAAAACTACTGTCCTAGTTCTCAAGTGGAAGCCCCATACAGAAGGATGGGGCTGCCTAGCAGGGGTTCCCAGGAAATTTGGGGAGTCAAGGCTGTGGAGGGGGTGACAGGTCTTACCATGTGATGGCTGCCTTTCCCCCACCAGGGCCTCAGTTCCAGCAGCTGGCGGGCAAGCTGGGCGCATCGCACAGCAAACACACTTTCTGCCACGCAGAACAGAAGTGAGATGCCCCAGAGGCACAGGCTGGAGCTCTGCAGGGGCACAGGGGGCAGAGATGGCCGCAGGCATTGGGGGTGGAGGGCAGGACTGACTCGGGGCACCCTTCCCACCCCTGATGAACACCTGGATGACCGCCACCCCATCCCAGGCCTAAGCACTCACATAAATGCGTGTGGGGTCGAAGGGACAGTCGGGCGCCAGCGCCAGCAGTTCAGGGCTCTCAAAAGTGCAGGTAGCCAGCAGTGCCTGGCCCTGGGTGGCAAAGGTCACGGCGATCGAGGCCAAGAGGCCAAGAGCACAGGTCAGAGAGAGAAGGGCACAGGCCGCGCTTGAGCTAAACACTGCCCAGCGCTGGATAGGAGAGGCCACTGGTCAATGGATGTCAGGCTTGACCCCCACGGGCAGCTCTGGCCCCCGTGGGGTCAGCTCACCCCCTCCAAGCAGGCCAGGCCCTTCCTACCCCTAAGCCCCATCCCAGGAGGTGCCACATACCAGGGGGATGCTGGGGAGGTAGCGTGACAACACGATGGCTGCAATGCCTGAGGTGATGACCTGTGGGGACAGTGGGCAAGGGGGTGAGGGCCACTCTGGGATAAGGATTCCACCAGTGCCAGCTGGAGCTCTCCAGCCTACCTCCTCCTCCCCAGCGTAGCCTCGGCCTCATTACCTTGATCTGCAGGGAGGCGCTGCCTCTTCCTGGTCCAGCCCCGAAGTGATGTTTCTAAAACAGTCACTTCCTGCCTACGGCCCGCCATGACTCCCCACTGCCTACAGCTGTGTGTCTCAAACAACGACCTGTGTATCCCAGGACCACGGGGGGCATGTACCAGGATGTATATGACTTGCCTCCCTGGAGTGGAAGAGATTTGGGAAGAAACTAACTCATCTGGCAAGAAACTAAAAACAAAATAAACAAATCAGGACCCTTTGTGGAGTAGAATTCAGAATCTCAGGAGTAAATCATCTCAGGCTCTCCGTGACCTGGCCTCAGTCACATCAGCTTCTCACCCCCACCCTGGCCAGTCCCTTCCCTCTTTGCCCTGGATATGGACACCCACACACAGCCTGCTCACGGAGCTGTCCACGTAGTGCCCTCAGGAACACCCTCCCTGCTCCTCTTCCCCTGCTGGGGTTCGTCCTCCTGCAGGATCCCCTAACCACCCTCAGCCCCAACAGGTGGGCATCTCACCCACCAGTTGCCCCCTGGATCTTTTGGGCTCCATTCAGCCATGCTTCCTCCCTGAGCTCCCTCACTCTGCCAGGCACTGGCTGGACCCATAGGAGGCAGGTGGTGCGACAGGAGGCCTGCGGTGTCTTTAATTCACTGTGCAGCCACAGGTAGGTGCCTCTGTCCCTCTGGGCTAAGTGCCGCTCTGCAGGATGAGTTTATGCAAAACACACTGGCTTTGGTGTTGGACACAATCATTTCAAATCCAGCTTGGCTTCTTTTTACCTGCAAGCGGCTGAGTCCCTTACTCTCGGTTCCCCCTGTAAAGTAGGGATAACAATGGCCCCGTATTGCTGCGAACAGTGAGAGTTAAATGAGGAAATGAGGGTAAAGCAGAAGTGGTCCCGCCTGCAGCCCGTCCCTGGTGGACCTCCAAACCCTGAGCTCACTGCCTTCCCCGCCTTCTACCCAGGCTGGTGGGAGAAACAAACAACAGTAATGGTAACTCCAAGGGACACCGCGCATGTCAGCACGGCCAGGTCCAGCCCTGTCCCACTGATGGAGGCTCCCGAACTCGCCAGGCCTGTGCCCCTCTTCATCCATGCCTTGGAGCCCAGCAGGCTGGCTGAGCTTCATTATGAGGGCAGGGGACAGGCTCAGAGAGAGAAACAAGTCCCTCAGCCAGAGGTGGCAGGGAAGGAACTCAGACACTGACATGCAGATGTTGCCCCAAGGCTGCGGCCACCTCTGCTACCAGGTGGGAAAGAACTCTGTGAACTGGAGAATATCGAGCCCCTTCGTTCATGTATTCTGATATCAAATGGGTACTGACATCCAGCCAGAACCGTGGCTACCATTTATTCAGTTCTCACTGTAGACCAGGTCTAACGCTAAGCTCCTGATAAATTGTTTTTTTCAATGTCTCCAGAACAGACATTAGCCACTCCCACCTCCACACCTTTGCACCTACCACTCTCTGTACTTGGAATGCTATCCCAGCTTCCTCGACTACCTGTGGTCCCAGCATGACACATACATGGGTTATGGTAATTGCAGCCAACCTTTGAATTTCTACTCATCTGTCAAGTCCCAGCTCAGGGGCCTCTACCTCCAGGAGCCCTCCTAGCCCTCTCAGGAAGAACTGGTGCTCCGTCCCTCTGTCCAATGGAGCCCTGCCTACTTCCGTATTATAATAGTAATCCTGGCTCACAGTAGTGAGCACCGAGCATGTGCCACACACGGTGCCAGGCACTTTATGTGGGTGATCTCATCCAGCACTCATCAGGACACTCTGAGGGGGACACTGTTGGAATCTGCACTTTATAGATGAGGAAGCTGAGACAGAGTTGAGAGGCTCGTGTGGCTGGTAAGTGAGGAGCAGGGGCCAGAGCTCCAGCTCTCTACTTGCCCATTCCAGGCTCTGGGTGGAGACTCATCAAAGACCTTTCCGGCCCCTTCCCAGCCTGGTCATACCACGATGGCAGAAGTGACAGAGAGGATGTTGACCACGCAGTACTGCAGAGCCACAGCATCATGGGGGGCAGCCACATAGCGCAGCACAGTGCCATGGAGTAAAGCGGCTGCGATGAAGTTCACGTGGCCCAGTACCACCAGCACCAGGCCCGTCTTCATCAGCACCTTCCGGAAGTCACCCACACTCAGGCCACCTGTGGGGGACAGCTGCATCAGGGCCATGGGTGGGGCTCACTCTGCTGGGCAGAGGAGAAAACCAAGGCCCTGGCAGGAGTGATGGACATGGGGTTCTAAACATTTCTGGAGAATTTGGGGCCATTAACTTGTCTTCTCTGAGGCTCAGTTTCCTCATCCAGAAAAGGGGTTCGCAATGCCTTTGTGAGAGTCCTTGGAACTAAGGTTGGAAAAGCACCAGGTGGTACTTAATAAAGAATGGTAGTCCTTGTCAGTTCTCAAGGTCATGAGTGGCTGGGCTAGGACTGGAACCTAGCTCTCTAGCTCTAGACCCATGACCCTTCTGTAATGGGGTACAGAGCATGGGTCCCCTGATAACAGAGGGACATGCTCACCATCCTGCCTTCATTCAGGCAGGATATGAGGCAGGATTGGAGGCAGGGAGAGCGGATGGTAAGGCTTTTAAGATAACATTGCATAACAAAGGGCAAATTAATAGCCGTGCCTTCCTGAAGGGAAGAGGGCTGCTGCCCAGGGCATCTGGAAGAGGGTCAGAGTCACCGGGGAGCTGACAAAAATGGCGGACACTAATGCGCCACAGGAAGGGCTGGAAATTAGATCACACAGTAAGTTCTGAGCTGAGCATTTAAAATTGGAGCAGGAGGCCTGAAGGTCCAAGAGAGAGAAACCAGAGGCCAGAGAGGTCTGAAGGGGCGGCCTGCCGGGAGGTCTGAAGGTCAGTGGGAGACACAAGGTCAGGGAAAGTCTGCCGGGAGAAGATGATGGCAGAGCCGGCGGTGCTGCGGGGGACCTGCCTGGCCACCCAGACTCGTGAGACACACGTGGAGCTGAACTGTGCCTGAGAATGCTGAGCTGCACACTTCTGCTGTTCTGAAAGGTGGAACCTCTGAGTGGCGTACTCTGCAACTGGCCTAGTTTGGCAGAGGGAGGCAGGGACGTGTGTTTCTGGTTGTTTTTAAAGGGAGTGGGACTTAACGGCAGAAATCTGCCACTATTCTAAAACTGTATAACCTTTAAATAAACAACCCCTTTCCTCTTTCATTAAACTCTCGCATTGGGAGTCATGCTTCTTGGTGGCGGGCAATAAAAGCCCACTGGCTGGTTCTGGAACACTTCCATTCGGTGCCCATTCACTGACTTGTTTTTTCCTGTGTTCATTACACAAATTCACACAAATGCCCACGGGGTTCCTGCTCTGTGCCAGGCCATGTGGCAGGACAGTGAGCTTGACAGGCCCTGTCCTGGGTCATCGGGCAGGGAGCAGGTCCTGCTCGGAATTCAGTCTGGTGGACAGGGCCTGGCGCACAGTAGGTACTCAGCTTACAACTGCTGAACTGAACTACTTAGAGGTGGGTGATTCAGGGCCGGAAACTCAAGCCTCTGAGTATCCATTTCCCCATCTGTAAAGAGGAAAGGAAAAAATCTTGTTTTTCGGTGGGAAAGGGGGGCACACCCTGGGGTGCTGGGGAAAAGCAAGCTCTTGGTGCAGGGGCACTGGGCAGGGGCTGGCAGGTGGTGGTGGTGGGGGGCTGGGGTCAAAAGAACATCAGGGACTCAAGCCAATTCCCAGTGGTCAAGTGGCCTCTCTAAACACCCCCAGGAGCAGGGCACCCTCCTGCTTGAGCAGCTCAGGCTGTTCCAGATCTGCTCTCTGGGACTTCCCCTGTGGGTCCTGGCTCCACCCTTGCAGACACACCATGCTGGTTCCCTGGCCCTGCTGGACCCCTTACTCTAGCCAGCTCTGTGATGCTGGAAGGCCAGGTCTCTAGAACTAAACAGCCCCCCTTTCCTTTAGCTGCACCTGGTGGGACCTGAGTCCCTTCCTAGACCTCAGTCTCCCCATCTGTAGATTATATTTCATATATGGGAACTTTGCAGCTAAAAAAAAGGAAATCACTAGATTAAATGTTCTTGAGGACCTTGTGCCAAAAGGCAGTTCCCGGGAATCAGGGCGGGAAGGGGCCATCCAGTCAGAGACACTCTGTGTGACCTTGTGCCGGCCCCTTTCCTTTCTGAGGCCCAGAGTCCTCCGATGGGAAATGGGGAGGGTTTGGTCTGGCTCTTCCGAGGACCCAGACCCTACAGGACCCTCTGGAACTGGAGCTGGACCAGATGTAGGAGAATCAGAGGGCAGAAGCCAGGCTGGACAGGCATGTGGAACTGGACTGGCATTGTGAAGATAAACTGCCAGCCCAACAGGAAGGGGCACGGCAGCTTGGTCCCAGGGCTCCCTCCGACCCACCACACCCCATCCGCCCACCCACCTGGCAATGCAGACACCACCCGCTCAGGGTTGACTGGGCTCATGAAAAGCAGCAGCGTCCCAGGCCCAAGACTGTGGCCAAACTGGAGGCACTGTGCTGTCGTGGGGCTGTGCTTGGAGCACTGGGCAGAGTGAGGGCTGTCTCTGACTTCTGTTTCTAAGTCACCATTCTTGGAGCACTTAGCAGTGTGTTTGGTCCTGTGGTAAGCACTTTTTTCTTAGAGCTAACTTCATCCTCACAGTAGTCCTAAGGCAGTGGGGCTACCGTCCCCGTTTTATAGGCGAGAAAACTGAGGCTCACAACGTCTCCTAGCTAGAGAGCAGTGACTCCCCAGGTCTGTGTGACGCCCAAGAGCAGCATCACTGTACCCAGGGAGCGAGCGCACTCCTCTATCTGGATCCTGTGTGCCAATGGTCCTTCTCTCCCGGCCTGTTCGGGGGAGTGGAGGGTGTGGAAGTGGGAAGCCTCTACAAGGCTGAGGAAGCATAAGGTGGGCAGCCTCTGGTTCAGAACTCCCTGGACCCTGGACCCCACCTCTGCTTTTTTTTCTGGGTGACGTGGGGGCTGGTCTCTCCAGCATTTCTTCCCGGGCCTGGGGGTCCCATCTCCGCAAGAAAGTAAGGTGGAGAAGACGGGGGATGGGCATGGATAAGATACCAGCAGCCCTCCTCCCTCCATATCACTGCTGGGGAAACTGAGGCCCAGGGCGGAAAGTGACCTGCAGAGAAGGCGGCCCGGACCCGGGGATTTGGGGCTCCCAGCACAGCGCTCCGCCCCCTGCCGGCAGAGTTGGGTGGGTTCGTGCCTCCCGGGGTGTACCCCCACGGCTCACCGAGGCGCAGACACATCTTGTTTTCCGCGCAGGGTCTCCGAGGCCAGCTCAGCGGGGCTCCAGAAGCAGAGAGCGGCTTGGCGGACCCACTCCCATCCTGGTCCGCGGCTGCCGCGCGCCCCGCAGCCGCGTCGCGCCCACTTCCCGCCTGGAGCGCGGACTCGCGGGCACCCGGCCGGCCTCCCTTCCCGTCACCCCCCGGGCGGCCCTGCCCCGGGAGGGCCCTGGCGGCTTGCTTGCATCCGGAGCCGGTCAGACCGGCTGGGCAGCCCTTCCTGGTCGGACCCGCTGAGTCACAGAGCTGGCCCCACCCTCCCACGCCCTCCATGGATCCCCGCTGGCACCTGGCCGGTGCCCACACACTCCTAGCCCACCCCCACTTCAGTGATGCCCATTTCACAAATGGAAACTGAGGCTCAGAGGAGCCGATCCTCCAGGCTAGGGAGTATGGCGCGGAATGGTGGTGGTGGGGGGCGGGGGGACGTTGTATGCATATTAGCTATGGTTATTGTTACCTGGCGGGCAACTGGGCGGAAATCTCCAGGGCGAAGGCTGGGAAGTCACTTCTTTCTAGAGGACGGGGAGATGCAGCAGTGGGTGGTGAAGCAGCACTGCCTGGAGACCAGGGTCTGTCCTTAACCTGCTCTGCGACCTCAGGCAAGCTGTTTTCTGTCCTGTTCCTGGCCTGAGATTTACCTCTGCCTTGGAGTTGGGGTGGGGGGGAGGGTCTCCGTTCCCTCATTGGAAAATCAGGGATAATAATTTCTGCCCCCTAAGATCGTGGTGAGATAAAAAGATAAGAAAATGCTTTGAAAACTCCCTAGAGTATCTTTACAAAGTGTACACCTGGCAGGAGCACATGGTAGGAGCTTTACTAATCCTGGCTATTGGTTCCTGAGCCCTTTTAGTGTTCCAGGAGGGACCAGCGCCCTCCCTTGCTCCATCCTCAGCATCCAGAGGTGGACTTGCCCAAGAGTGGCCAGCTAGAAGCGGTGGAGATTCCCACCTAGGTCTCCATGCCCATGTTTTCCAGTGGGTGCACCATTCACTTCTCTGGTCAGTGCCCTGGGGGGCAGGGGCTGGTGTTGATGGTCCCTGGGTGCCCAGTCTAGCCTGCCATACGGATGTCCACTGAATGTGTGGCTTTCTGCACAACTGTACCCATGCCCACCGTGTGTCGGACGCCTGGGTCAGCACACACGGGGCCTCTGAAGTGTTAATGGAGCACGTTACCACAAGAGGAGGAAGAGGAGCCATCTGGAACAGGGACTACCCACAGTCCTCTCTGCCACCACTGTTAGGCAGATGGGTCTAGTAAGTCCCGGGCAGATGCGCTTCCCTGTCGTATGCTTTCTGAAGGGGGACAGTGCATGACAGGTGCAGGATGGGAAGAAAAACCCGTGAGGTAAAAGGCATAGTAGGGACAGTTCCTCAGCCATCAGCTGCCATTTGAATGTGGATGTCCACGTGGGCAGCCTTTCGTAGGGCAACCAGGTAGGACACATCCATACTGTGAATGGTCCAACACTGGCTCCTGTGACCCGGCAATTCCATTTCTAGGCCTGCACCCTGCACACCAAGGAGTGCAGACACGTACGTGCCTTTGATGGCGTTTACGGACCAGCTGTTCCTAACAGCGAGCGGTAGCACCGAACTGGCAACGAAGAGGGGTGTGGGCTGACGGCAAGCAAGGGGAATGGTTTTTGTTTCACAGGTGGCTGTACTGTCGAAGTCTGACAATGAGCATTTATTCATGTCCTGCTTTTATAAGAAAGGAGGGGGAAAAGCCCTCCTCATCACTGCTGCCCTGCCCCCACTCCACCAACAACTCTGTGACGACAAGGGCCACCCACAGGGGCTGCCCTGGAGAACACGTGTGTGTGTATGCATGTGGCTTCTCCATCAGTCAGTGTCAGGCAGTCCCCTTGACACTGAGCCTGTCCGCGGCCTTCTGGAATCAGGTTGAGGACCAAACCTTTTAAATATCTCTGCTTTAAGATGCATAGATGAGGGTTCTCTCCTTTTATCCTTGGAACAATACTGACAGTGAAAGATCATCACCCCGTTTTACAGATGAGAAAACCAAGGCAGAAGGTAAAGGGCCCCTCAAAGATCACACAGCGTGTTATCAGTGGGGGAGCTGAGACTTGAATCAGGCCCGTGTATCTGAAGGCTGCCCCTGACTTCCGAGTGTGGCTGGGGACAGTGGGGAGCCATAGCCCTCAGGGAGTGCGCCTGCTTTCTGGGGCCTCTGAAGAGGGAGAGCTGCTTACCTGTGTCTCCCCAGACACAGTTTCCTGGCCAGGGCGCAGCCTTAGCAACCTGAAGTTATTGCCCTTTCTTTTCCTTATTGCCAATCGGCCAAGGTCCATTAGTCCGAGCCACGCAGTGTCCCTTGCCTCTGCCCCACCCCTCTGCACACTGGCCTTAGGTTCCAGGAAGAACCCCAGGCCAAAGCTTTAGTCACTTGTCCTCCACCAACTCACTGTCATTCTCTGGGCCTCAGTTTCTCCATCTGTCAAATAGGATAATGATTGCCTTCCCTGCTTCCCAGATTTCTGAGGCACAACCGACCTGAGGGAGATGAGAGTGGGTTGAAACCTAGCCAAAGAAATACAAGCAGTAATTCTCTCTCTTCCTGTTAAATGTATTTAGTGCAATACATTTAATAACAAAGTATTGCGCTAAACTGGACGCCGGGTCTTCCCAGGGCTGCTCAGCTGGGGATGGCGGTTCGGGCTCCTGTCCCGGTGCAACCGCTCCTCACATTAACAACCCCCCCCCCCCACATTACAAGAACAGTTCCTCCAGGTGAACAAAACAATCACACACAGACCCTGTGTATTCTCACGTAGGTATATGTATGCCTGTATACAAAACTAAAGCCAACTGACCGTGCTTGCCTGAGACGAGGAGGCAGTTAAGGGGGCTTTGTGTGTTCACAATGACAAGTTCTAGATGGTATGAATGGGGGTGTTTGTTATTCTTTGTATTCTTCTATCTTTTAAATTTCTAAAAAAGACTCATTGTAGAAAACTTAAGGGGCAAACCGGAAAGTATAAAGAAAAAAATCAGAACTGCCACAGTCCTCTCTGCCCCCACAGAAAACCACCATTCGCATTTGGAAGGTTTTTCCTATGTGCGTCTATCATGTTTTTCTTCTTGAGACTCCTGCCACCTGGCTCTACTCTGCCACCCCTTCTCATCACCTTATCAGTCTCCCTCCCTGTCACCCACTTCCATCCATCGAAGACTTGGGTTTCCAGAATCCCATCAGGCACTCTGTGCAACAGTCCTCTCATCCATGTGAACGACCCCCCAATATTCTTTCTTGACTTCCTCAGTGACCTTCATCATGACCTCAGCCATCCTCTCTGGGGCCACATCTTGAATGCCCCCCCACCCCGATATCCCAACCCCAAATGTCCCTAAAGGCCGCTCCCATAGCCTGTCTCCTGACTCCCCTGCTTCGTCCTCTGACTTCACGGAGCCCGCTGGCCCCGTTCTGCTTTCTGTCGTTCAGTTAGCCGCCTGCTGGTCTCTCCACCACCAAACCTGTATCACAAGGTTGTGCATCTAAGAGCCAGTTCAGTTGTTCAGGGGAGACATGAGAAGTCTGGGGCCTTGGACTTGGACCAGGATAGTGGCTATGGAGATGGAGAGCAGAAGGGGGATTTGAGATATGTGACTTGAGTGCACATTAAAATCGGAAAACACTATTCGTAACCCACGCACCTCCTTACTTCTCCCAGTCGCTCCCCCAGTCCCACACGGACACTACTCCATCCCGCATGCTCTCCCTTTCTGCTAAGTCCTTCCCACCAGCCTATAAACATGTCCAAGTCTCTTCATCCTACAAAAGCACACTCTCTTCTTGACTCCCTTTACATTTTTAGTTACTCCTTTTTCACTTCCTTTCCATTCCATTCCAAGCTTCCAGAGTGGATAATCTTTACTTGCTGTCTCCGTCTTCTCAACTCCCACCTCCTCAGTCCTCAGCAGTGTGGCTCAGCCCTCCGATGGAAGAGCCCTTGGCTAGGGTCTTCCCATGAATCCCGTGGAAGCGTTGCGGTCCACTCCGCCTGCACCCTTCTGTCCTGGTGTTTCCTCCTACTTCTGGTTGTTCCTTCTCAGTCTCCATTGTCATCAGCTAAACCTTTAAACATTAGTATTCCTTTGCACCCTATCTGCTTCCTCCCTTGTTCCCATTGGTTGGTTCGTGCATTGTCACGGTTCCCCTTTTATATGATGCCTCTCCAATCACTGTCCCCAGAGTAGATAGCTCCCTTGAGCATCAGACTCAAATATCCAATCACCTTATCTCTCCACCTGTGCGTCTCACAGTCATCTCAAGCTCAACATGTACCAATTGATGGCTTCATCTTTTCTCCCAAACTGCCTCTCATGTTTTTCTGTCTCAGTTGGCGGCTTCATGATGTTCTCAAGCCAAAACCTGGGACCTATTCTTTAGTCTTCCCTGTCTTTCTATATAAAGCCAAAGATCACGTCCTGCTGATTTACATAACAAATATTTCTATAACAAGTACCTTCCCTGTTGTCCCCGCTATTACTGCCCTTGTTCATGTAGCATCTCTTGCCATCCCCCCAGTCGTTTTTCTACACTGAGTAATCTTCCTAAAGTATGAATCAGATCACATGACTCTTCAGCTTAACATCAAATTAATAAATTAAAGAAGACAGAAAAATGAAAAAATACCCTGGATTCATGGATCGTAAGGCTTAATGTTGTCAGGATGTCAATTCTCCCCAAACTGATCTACAAACACAATGCAAACCCTACCAAACTCCAAGGTGTCTGTTGTTTTTTTTTTTTGCAGAAATTGACAAGCTGATCCAAAAATTCATATGAAAATTCAAAAGAATAGCCAAAACAGCCTTAAAAAGAATCAGTCACACTTCAGTAATCAAGACAATGTGGTGCGGGTGTAGGGACAGACATACAGATCGATGGAACAGGATCATGAGCCCAAAAGTAAAGACCCCAGAAATAAACCAGAAATAAAAGCACACACGTGGTCAATTGATTTTTGACAAGGCTATCAAGATGATTGAAGGGAGAAAAATAGCCCTTTCAACAAATGTTGCTGGGGCAACTGGGTGTCCACATGCAAAAGAATGGACCCCTCCCTCATACCACATACAAAAACTAACTCAAAATGGATCACAAACCTAAATGTGAGAACTAAACCATAAAGCTCTTAGAAGAAAACACAACCGTATATCCTTGTAACCTTGGATTAAGCAATGGTTTCTTAGGTATGACACTGAAAACATAAACAACCATGGATAAATTTTACTTCATCAAAATGAAAAACTTCTGTGCTTCAGATACCGTGACAAGAGCATTAACAGCAGAGGCCTTAAGTGTCTCTATACAGCTCACCACTGACTACTCGTGCCCAGAGCTGTCACGTGGCAGGCGCCGACTGATGACTAAAGCAGCAAGTCAGCGGTTCTCAAAGGATGGTCTGGGAACCCAGGAGGGCTCCTCAAGACCCTTTCAGAAGGCCTATGCAGTCAAAACTATTCCATAATCAGAGCTACGTGTTATTTTGCTTTTTTGGTAGAGGAAAGGCACCAGCGGGTAAAACAGCTGGCCCCCGAGCACAGGCTATGCTTCCAGTCATTGCTTTGCCGCCGCCACGCGCGCACGCTCAGAGAAATCACTTAAGCGTGACTTGATGAAACAGTAAAAATTATTAACTTTATTAAATCTCTCCCCTTGAGCATACTTCTTTTAAATATTTTGACAGAATGAAAAGCATTCTGCTGGATGCGTAAGTACCGTGGTTGTCTCCAGGAAAAGCACCGGTGCCATTGTTTGAGTTGCAAGCTGAACTAGCTGCTTTTTTTCATGAACACCATTTCTACTGATTGAAAGACATACTAGGGTTATGCAAATGTGGATTTTTGCAGACATTTTCCCTAAAATGAAGGAAGTGAGCCTGTCAATTCAAGGGAAAGAACTGAAAATGTTTGCTGCCACCCTGGCCGGGCAGCCTGGTTGTTTAGAGCGTTGTCCCCGCACACCACAGTGGTACGGGGTCAGTCCCAGTCAGGGCACATAGAAGAAAGGCACCAGTGAACATAAATAAATGCAACCACAAATTGATGTTTCTCTCTCTCTCGAATCAATAAGCTTTGAAAGAGAAAATATTTGCTGCCAATAACAAAATTTGAGCTTTGAGTGAAAATAGATTTTTGAAAAATTCAACATTTGGAAGATCTATACAACTCGGTGAGCTAACATTTTCCAAGTGACCAATACATGATGTTACAAAATCATGAATGAATAACGATGCATTCAAAGTGAAAGGTAGACCAGTGGATTTTAATTTAATGAAAAGTTGATTGATATGGTTTCAGGTTCCATATTAAAACTAAATTCTACAAACTATCAGTTGTCAAGTTTTGGTATAGTATTGAGGAGAAACACCCACAATTATCTGCAAAGGGTTTTAAAATGCTCATGCTTTTTTCCAATTACATATTTGTGTGAGGCTGAATTTTCTTCATATGCATCAATCAAAATAATATATCTCAACAGATTAAATAAAGAAGCAGATGGGAACCTAGATGATTTTTATAAAGCTAGACATTAAAGAGATTTGCAAAAATCTTAAAACAATATCATTCTTTTTACTACTTTGATTTGGAAAATGGAGTTATTTTTCATTGAAAAATGTGTTATTTATGTTAACATTAATGGTTGATTAATTTTAAATAAATTTTTTTAAAAATTCTTAATTTTAACTTCTAATATTATAAGTATTGACAATGTAGCCCACATAAACAAAAGATCTTTCAAGTCTTCAATTTTTCAGAGTATAAAGGGGTCCTGAAACCAAAAGGTTAGGAGACACTGCTATAAATCAATAATAAAGTTAATCAGCCCCTAATATTTTGGTGCATTGGTGAAGGGGAAAGAAAGATACATAATTATAAACAAGCAACCCCATTTGGAAAAGGAGAGGAGTTGAAACGATGCCCCATGGTCTACAGTGTGGACTGCATCCTGTGGATCAAGAACAGCAAGAAGTCCCTGCCTTGGCACAATCGGGCCTGTTCGATTCCCGGGCTGGCACATGCCGGAGCTGTAGATTGGTTCCCAGTCAACGGGCACGCAAGAGGCAGCAGATCGACGCTTCTCCCTTGCATTGTTGACGTTTCCCTCTCTTTCTCTCTCCCTTCCCCTTTCTCTAAAAGTAAATAAATAAAATTTCAGAAGAAGGAGGGGGAGGAGGAGGAGAGAGAAGAAGAGGAAGAAGAAGGAAAAATTTGAGGGTTTCCTGTTGGTATTGTTTGAAGCCAAGACATTGCCTTAGGGGTTGATCAATCGCAGGTTCCATGTACCAGGGTTGGGGTTTCTTTGGCAAAACCATGCCCTTCATAGATGGTTCACATTTGGACTATTAACTAAGTTAATAGTTAATTCTTCTGACTTAGTCAATAGCCCATGGTTGACACGTTATTAACCATGGGCTATTGACTAAGTCAGAAGAATTGTGAGTTATGGTCCTTGAATCTAGACCTTGATTCTGGTGTGCCAGGGAAAGGGAAGGAGTCTCTTGCAGCAACAGGACATCCCAGTCCTTGGCTCAGGGCCTCCACCTCCACCTCTGCCTTGGAACAACCGTGAACACCAGGCATGTGGGGAAAGCACAGCTGTCCGCTCCGACCATTAGGCTGCACCCGTAGAAGGCTCTTTACGTAGGGTAACGGTTTTCTTAGTGCAGACACGTAGGAAGAGCTTAGGAGGGGCTGTTTGCTGCCTCCCTTACTTTGGCTTTGATGGAAGAGAAGCTGCCATGCCGGTCTTGACCATCAGACTCCACATCAGCTTGGATTGCGGTCTACAGGCAGTTTCTCTCTTAGCAAAGGTGTAGCGGCCAGGCTTCCTGATTCGGGTCATAGTCCTACCCTCGTCTAGCTTTGTGACTTTGGGCAAATTATTCTGCATCTCAGTTCCTAAAGTGTAAACTCGGGAATAACAGCAGCATCCACTTCTTTGTGTTATTGTGAATAGTAAATGAATTAATATGTGTCAAGCAATTAGAACCGGGCACATGACGAGTGCCTCAGAAATGTTACTTTCATTATTCTCTTCGCAAAATTTTTCCCTTTGACTCTGAAGACTTGGGAAAAATAGCCAACACAACCTCCTGACATATATCTACCAAGTCCCCAAGTTTTCACCTATGTTAGGTACATGGTCTGAGCTTCAGGGCACCCTGGCTATGCAACCACATCATGGGGAATGCTGACCCCCTGGCCTGGATGGGGAACCTTTCACCCTTCTGTATTCCCTTCAACTCAGCTAACTGCATGTGTTAGAGACATCACTAGCAACACCCCATATCAGCCATAACTTCTTCAGTTACAGGTGACAGAATCCTAACAGACATGGGCTTTGGGTAGGGGGGAGGGATTTGTTGGATTACAGGAAAGTTCAAGTCTTTCAGGCACAGTTAGCTCTCGGCACTAAGAGCATGTCATCTGGTGTGTACAGATGGTGTTTCTGTCTCTTGCCCCCCTCTCCACATCTCAGTTCTGCTTCCCCCTTCTTGGTGTCAATATCAGACAGTCTCTGTCCATGAGTGGAAGACCCATGCTTACACCTTCTCAGCTTAGGAATCTCAGGAGAAAGCAGCCTCTACTCCCTGGATTCCAGAAAAGCTTCGGATTGTCTCTAATTTCTCTAGCTCTAGCCTTGTGACATCCAAGAGTGACATGGCATGTGGCCTCAGAGGACTGAATCTGCACCACTGGGGAGGGGAGGGGAGGAGAGGGCAGGACTGATAGTTACCAACCATCTGTTTTGTAGAAGACATTTCTCATCTTGTCACGTTGAAGATTACCCCCTTTGGGGAAGGACACTAAATCTCATGGCCATCTCCCTCTCCCTTCAAGCTGAGAGGGCAGGGGTCCCTTCTTGTGTCCACTGCCATCCCCTCTGCTGTACCCTTGATCCCATTCATCTATCTTCTTATTCAGAGAAAGCACCACCAAGTCCCTTCCTCGCTTTTATATTGTCGCTCTCCCCTTCTCTACTCTATTTTCTCCTGAGCTTCCAAACAGGCATAAGTCTTTTCTGCTAAAAAAAACCCAAAAAACAAATCTCTTCCCCTTCTTAGAAGAGAGTTGACTACCATCTCTACCTCCACACCTTTCACTCACATCTCAGCTAAATGGAATCCGTTTTCTATTGCCGCCATCTGCTTTCTGTTGCTGAGGTCGCGCTCTCCAATTATTTCCCACGTGGCAAATCCAGTCCCCCACCGCTTTGACCCATCTCATGTGCCAGCTAACTGAGGCAGGTGAGTAAGAAGCTAGGAAAATTCATACACAAGTGGAATGGGGAAACTGAGACAGCTGAACAAACCGGCAGAGCAATTTATAGCCAGATACAGAAAGTCACCTGGGTGGAAAGTACCAGGTGCCTAGCAACAGGCAAACTGGCGTGGCCTTTCCTCCCCTGGCATTTTGCTGGTCTTGTGGTTTAGACCCCCTGCCCTGGCACTGACCAATCAGTGGAGACCACAACCCTGAAAGGGCACACCTGGAAAAGCTGACGACTATTCTATTGAGATCCCCCTAAGACGTCTCCTAAGCCCCCAGCCTTTAAAACCCTCAAGATGAAGGACTCAAGGCAGCTGTCCCTCCGGGGAGGAGGCCCATGCCTTTCCCTTCCCGCTCTTCTTCCCCAACGGGTGTGCATCTTCTAAACTCTGAGGGGCCCCTATGAGACCTGCAACCAGGGGAGCAATGGGCAGCGGCAGCATGTTCCAGGTTAACATTTTCTCTGACTCTCCAGTGAGCTGACAGCAGCCCCACCTTGGTTCACTTCTTCCCCATAACCTTTCTAGAGAGCCACAGCAGCCCCACCTAGGCTCTCTCCTGTTGCTTCTTATGTCCTAAGCCCTTCCTTGTTTCACCACCCCCAGCTTTAATAAACATACTCTCAAAGTCACCTGGACCCATTGTGAAATCTTCCCTAAGCAAAGTCAAGAACTCATGTGCTACTGGCTGGCCTCAGGCAGGCCAGCTCTGGGCCCTGTCCCCATTCTGGTACCACAATCATGCTTTCCTTCCTGAATTCTCACCTCACTTGGCTTCCAGTTTTTTGTTTATTCCTGGTTCCCTTGCTCCCTTTTCTGGTTGCTCCTTTCCTGGCACTCTTTGGCTAAAGGTTTATGAGAAGAGAAAGCCATTTCTCCTTTCATTCACATCTGTGGTTTCAAGTGCCAATTTTCCATTGGTGGCCCGTCTCTGGGCGTCAGTTTCTGTGCCCCTGCACAGAGCCTGAAGAGAGCAGCTGTCTATATACAGTGAGCAATGGATGCATTTCTTCCAAGGCAGGTGCCTAAGGAATGGCAAAGCGGTCTCCAGACGTGGAACTACATCCCAAACTACTCACAGAGGCAGACCACAGAGGTCAAGTTAAGCAGCATCTCCAATGCAGCTATGTTCAGATGACTTTTGGTAACGGGGGCTACAATTGGGACACAGAGGAAGTGAGATTATCAGGGGAAGCCATGTCAGCTGCCCAAGCAGGTCCCTGGAGAACAGGAACAGTGATCTGGTGACATTCTGTTGACATGCTCTGGGTGTGCTCCTAGCACTTGTCTCCCATACCAGACGGTCTCACACTGGCAGTTGGCCTCCATCACATCCAGGTTGTTCACAGCAGCCTTTGGCTTGGGCCCAAACTCTGCGTCCAATCAGCTGCAGTAAGGTTGGCAGGTGGCCTCCT
This sequence comes from Desmodus rotundus, assembly GCF_022682495.2. Taxonomy (NCBI): domain Eukaryota; kingdom Metazoa; phylum Chordata; class Mammalia; order Chiroptera; family Phyllostomidae; genus Desmodus; species Desmodus rotundus. The sequence goes on from NC_071389.1 coordinate 20,473,135, forward strand.
TGGATTTACATGCTCTAGATTACAGTGATTTCCTGAACATCAGTTCATGTCCGCTGGCCTTGGGAGGAGGCTCAGGGAGTTGCATGCACTCGGCTTCATGATTTTTTTTTTTTGTCTTCCTAGCTGTATCTCAATTTCCTTCCCTCATTTCACAAATGAAGGAGTTGGACCAGTTGGTCTTCAAAGGTGCTTCCAAATCTGACTCTCCAGGGATTTATTGTTATTATTGTTTGGCTGCACGTCAGCTCTAGCAAAATGACATGTCATATCCCGGCTTGAAGGTTTCAAGTTCAGCTATTTCTGAGTCAGAGGTCAGTCGCAGGGAAGAGAAAGCACTCTATTTTTAAGCAGAAAAGGATTTAATACAAGGAATTGGGTGTTTAAAAAGATAGTGGGAAGGGCTAGAGGAGTGGGCTCTAGGATAAACCTCCAAGAAAGACTCTCAGAACAAGACCACAGAATAGCCGCTAACCCTGATGCCATCAGGAGTCAGGAGGCCGCCACTAGAATTCTGGCACTGAAGAACACAAGTGAAGAGATGGCCCACAGAATGGGAGAAAGTAGTTGCAAATCACGTATCTGTTAAGCAACTTGTAACCAGAATATATAAAGAAGTCTTATAGCTCAGCCATAAAAATGACAAATAGACTAATTTAAAAATGAGCAAAGCACTTGAATAGATATTTCTTCAAAGAAGCCATACAAATAGCCAAGGAATACATGAAAAGATGCTCACCATCATTAGTCATTAGGGGAATGCAAATTGAAACCACAATGAAATACCATGTCATGCCCACTAGGATGGCTATAACAATGAAGACAGACCATAACAAGTGTTGGCAAGGATTTGGAGAAAGCGGAACCCTTGTGTATTGCTGGTGAGTAAATGGTATAACCTTTGTGGAAAAGGTTGGTGGTTCTTCAAAAAATTAAACACAGAATTTCTATATAATCCAGCAATTCTACTCTTGGATATATACCCCAAATAATTGAAAGCAGGAACTTGAACAGATATTTGTATACCAATATTCATATGGCATTATTCACAATAACCAAAAAGTGGAAATAACCTAAATGTCCATCAATTAATGATTATATAAACAAAATAATGTGTAGCCACACAATGTACAGTGGAATGTCATTCAGCCATAAAATGGAGTGAAGCATTGTTACACGCTACACTTGAAAACCTAATGCTAAGTGAAAGAAGTCGGACACAAAAGGCTACACATTGTGTGATTCCACACATACACAATGTCCAGAACAGGCAAATGCATGGGGAGAGAAATTAGATTAGTGGTTGCCAGGGCTGGGGGGAGGAGGGAATTGAGACCGACTGCTAATACATTTCTTTGCAGGGGATGCAAATGTTGTGGAATTAGTGGTGAGAATTGCACAACTTTGTGAATATATTTAAAATCTACTGAGTTGCACATTTTAAAATGATGAATTTTATGTTATGCGCGTTACATCTCGATAAAAAAAAAAAATAGGATGGTTAAAAACTGCACACAGCATGCCCTGCCCAGGAGGCTCAGTTGGCTGGACCATCGTTCTGGTGCAACCGGAAGTAGCCCCAGACAGTCCTTTAGGTGCCAGGCATACCACTTCCCATCCCTCACTGTGCAACAGTAAACCTGTGTTCCTTGGTAATCAGGATCAATCACTCCACCTAATACCGTTGCCCCCGTTTAGGCTATTGGTTCAGTGGATGAACCACCCACATTGGCCAGAAAATTTCTAGTCGATGGACTCGTTATGTGCCCTGGTAGAAGTATTTATCTTGGGGGTGTTGAGAATTGTAAACCATTTGCGAGCCATTTGACTATTCTGTAAGGCCAGCTGCTTTAGGATGATTCCGTGGGTCTTGGCCCATTGCCTGCTTGATGAGGGGCAGTGTTGTGTGGAATACCATATGATGAATAAAGCATTTAGTAAGTTTATAGACAATAAGAATGATGATCATGATACTAAGTGAAAATGAAACTAATACGTATAGCACTTATTACAGGCAAGGCACTATCATATGTATTCATTTAATGCTCACAGTCCCTAATAAAGAACTGAAATAGGGAGATTAAATAATTTAACCAAGGTCATAAGACACTTAAATGATGGAGTTAGAATTCCTACCCAGGCTTTCTGGCTCTGGAGTCTATCTTCTTAGCCACGGTGCTTCTCAATGTGAACGTATCATCAAATTTAGAATAATAGGGGATGGGGGAAATGTCTGGCTTTATAATAATTGGTTTTTTTCTCAGTTTAAAATTTCTTTGTGAATATTTTAGGCTTGGCATACACGGAAACAGTCCATATCTTGAATGATGAACGTCTTTTCCAGTAAGGACAAATTGCTGCTTTCTCTATGATGGAAGGGGTCTGACGCAATGTAACCGCTACAAGTGCCCAGCTGGCCCCCCCAGATCATGGAGCAGGGCTCGGTAGGAAGAGAATAGCCATTGCCACAAATAGCTTGGCTTCACTCCAAAGTCATAAGGCCCTGTGCTGTGATTCTCTTACGGAAGCTTGTCACAGTGTATACTCTGTATTCTCATTTGCCAAGGGACTTTGCACACCACTGGATTTTCACGGTCTTAAACCAGACTGCTTTACGTTGCGGCCTGTACCCACTGCCGACCATTCTCTTTCTGGAGGCCCATCAAAGCTGGTAGTCTTCCGGGTTACTTGGTAGGCAGGTCAGTGCAGCATAACCCAATGTGGTACGCTACCTCTAAGACCAAAAGTGATCCATCAAATGTCCGGACTTTCCCTTAGTGGTGGGGAGTGTACAGTGTAACAGCTCATCTTTCACTTTAGGTTACCTGCCATGCTCCTGACTGCTCCTCTGGATCCCTAAACATTTCACAGAGATGAAAATGCCCTTAGTTTCCACAGGATTATTGCCTATCCTCTAAAACACATTTTATTTATTTATTTATTTATTTATTTATTTATTTATTTATTTCCCAAAGCATTTGGATACCTACCTGCTACTCCTTGCTTATTAGGTCCAAAAACATGATGCAATCACATGCCAGGTGATGTTCTGCTGGGAAAGGTGAGATGATTAAAGTGCCTTGGATGAGATTTCAACAGAGCTGGAGAGCTGATATAACCCAGATGTAGGGCAGCAAGATGGACCGTTGACCTGGATGGTGAAAGTAATCTGCTTTCCGCAGTTTCTGCTACTTGGGCTACAGGGGGAAGAAGCATATTCCAGGTCAATAGTTGCCTGGCTGCAGGTGCCAGGGGCAGGTTTTATTTGCTTTATAAAGAGGTATCTGAAATAACAGCTATAAGTTAAGTCCCGTACACGGCAAATGCCCTAAATGTGACTAGATGGGGGTGACCACTCCTGAATTTGTCGTCTTTGATGGTGGTGGTAATATCTACCATTCCCTCAGGGGGGCACTGCCGCTTCTGGCTTGTGATTCTGTGGGGAAGGACAGTTCCAGGGACTTTCCTTTGTTCTTCTTACATAGCTTTCACGCTGTATGTCAATGTGAAGATTCTGCCGGTTGCCAAGTATGTCCATTACAACTGCAACTATAGAAACTGGGAAATAACCCCGGTATGGGCACGTAGGATTGACCCAGGCCAAAGTTCCTTTTAAATGACCTGGCCCCACGTATTAGTTTGGTAGGTATGCCATAACAAAGCACCGCAAACCGGGTGGCTTACACACTACTTAATTCTCAGTTCTGGAGGTTCGAAGTCCAAGATCAAGGTGTCTGCAGGGCTGGTTCCTTCTGAGAGCCACACGGGAGAATCTGTCCCATGCTTCTCTCCTAGCTTCTGGATGTTCTGCAGCCATCTTTGGCATGGCTTGGCTTCTGCTGTATCAGCCCAATCTGACTTCATCTTCACATGGTGTTTGTTCTCCCTGCGAGTGTTTCTGTGTCCGAATCCCCCCTTTTCATATGGCACCAATCATATCAGATTGGGGGCCCATCCTACTCCAGTACAACCTCATCTTAACTACATCTGCAACAACTCTATTTTCAAATAAGCTCACATTCTGAGGTGGGGGTTAAGATTCCAACACATGAATTTTGGGGGACAGGATTCAACCCACCATACCCCTTATGCCTCTATTCTAAGTAGTAGACCACAGAGACTTTTTAGGTTTCTTAGGATTAGTGCTAGCTTAGGGTCAGTTTCCAAATATTCCCTAAAGGCCTGGGTATTTCCATTTTCTCAAGCACAGGAACAGAGGTTAACGGCTTGAGATTCTTTGGGGGAAGACTGGAAGATCTACGATTCAGTTATGATGATATACTGGTGCTCCCTTCAGGGCACCCAGCATCCCTTTATTAAAGGGCCTTAGGTCCGAGAACTGAGTGTCTGTAACTCTCCATTTTGGTGATTCAAAACAGGCTTCTTTTATGAAGAAGGCTTCTGTGTTATGCAGACCAAATAGAAACTTAGTGGGTTGTATTTCACCACTCTAGCTCTGTTGCCTTGGTACTGCCCCTTGGATCCCATCATCCCTACTGATACCAGGGATTCCATTTTAATGGCCGCATCTCGTAGCTTCATTCCCAGCCTAAGGAGAATAGACAGTCCAGTACTTTTCAAGATAAGGTGTTCCCATTATTTATGTACTTCCAATTCCTTAGTGAATGGAATATCCTCTGGGCAATTTTGAAGGGCAAAATTAGGAAATGAGGTCACACATATGATAAATCTGCATCAACAGCCTTGGCTGGTGTGGCTCAGTGGATTGAGTGCTAGCCTGCGAACCAAAGGGTCACTGGTTTGATTCCCAGTCAGGGCACATGCCTGGATTGTGGGCCAGGCCCCCAGTGGGGGATGTGAAAGAGGCAACCACACACTGATGTTTTTCTCCCTCCCTTCCTCCCTCCCTTTCACTCTCTCCAAAAATAAATAAATAAAGTCTTTTTTAAAAAATCTGCATCAACATTCTATCTTCATGTTTTGGCTTTGTCTTCCGATGCTATACTAAGTAATTTTCGGCAGTTCAGTTGTGAGTGTAGACCACTGTTAGATCCAAGTTTCATCCAACCGACCAGCTAAGAGGCACTCCTAGCTCCTAAAGCCAGAATCTCTAGAATGTCCAGATTAGTAAATTCTACCCAAATGAAAATAAAATTATGCTTTTCTTCCTGGTCGAATACCTTCTGAATCCAGTTTTCAAACATTCCTTAGGCTTCTGCTGATTCAAATTAACAAAATCTGACAATTTTTCTCTAAGCCTCCCAGATCAGACTGTGTTTGCCTTCGAGATGCATACTGGGATCTGATTATAATTACAGATCTGGTGGTAATAAGGGGCAGTGGACAGTGACAAGTAGTATTAGCATTTGAGAAGTACTAGGGACAATGAGAACTATTAGCATTTGCTTCCAAGGCAACTACCCATTGGTCTCCAAGTAAGACTGAGAGGGGAAAGTTAACGGGAGCCTGCGGATTCCGAACAGTAAGATTTACCGAAATCCACTGAAATGTCCCCATAGCTTATTTCAGAACCCCACTCGTTCCCAACGCCCTGTGATTTTAACTTATATTGCAATTCAATAACCTAGAATCTCCACCTGAGTTTCAGGTACATCAGCCTTGTGGCTACAGGAGACAAAATTCTTTGGGGGCTCTGCCATACTTGCCTGGAGCTGAAAATGTAAAACTACCGAGCCTTTCATTTTCTTTAACCTCTCTAGCATAGCCACTACCATTTAAGTCTGCTCATCTCTCTTCCAAGACATTTCACCTCAGGTGACCACAGACGTACGTAATCCTTGCCCGCTAGTTCACCGTTTTCCAGTGGCAATTAGATTCCCTTTTCCTTCAAATCCAACTCAGACATAACTAACTGAGTCCCATCTTTGAGGACCTATTGCCTGTAACCACTTTTGGAACAAAATCCTTTATCAGTTAGGGTTGAGTAGTTGAAGGAAACAAATCCCTTCTACCTATTTTAAGTAGAACAGGAATCAACACAGGTAAGTTAGGTGCTCACAAGAGTTGGGAAAGCCTGGGCAAGCGGTCTCTAGGCTGGGTGTCTAGGAAAGACCCCCACATTGATCCACCATGGGAGCTGCTACCTCCGCCACCATCAGGATGGTGAGGAATCAAGAGGCCACCACAAGCTGACTACAAGAACACATATCACTGTTATACACGGATCAGGAAGCCCTTCCACACCCACAAAACTCCTGGTGGACAGTGGAATACCACTGAAGAGAAACCCAAGGTCTCCACATTCTTGCAAGGAGCAAATCATAGCTGCTAAAGATGACCCCTGAATCACTTTTTCCTTCCACATCTTGTTTGTGCATCTGATTGGCAGAACTGAAATTACACTCAGAACCTTGGTTTCAAGGAAGTTTAAGATAAGTACTGTAGTTTCTAGCTTTCTGGCCTGTGGAGTACAAGAAAGCACATTAGAAAGAGGTTGGAATGAGTAAGTACCTATTTATCATATCCAACAGATTCTTTCCACCGGCCCAAGGAGGACTTGTGAACAGACACGCCCTTTCAGTTTCACAAGCACCCATCTGCCTGGCTTCGAAGATTATCTCTTCCCGGCCTGAAAGGAACCTAAAATTCAGTTGTTTTGTTAATCTACAATCTTAATCCCAGCCACCTCTTCAACCTAATCTACTACTCCCCTCCTTGGTCCATTTGTTCCAGCCATATAGGCCTGTTGGGTGTGTGTGTGTGTGTGTGTGTGTGTGTACTAAGGATGCTTTTACCAAAGGGCCTTTGTACTTTATTCCCCTCATGCCTGGTATCACGTGATTCTCACTGCACTCAGGACTCTGATAAAATGTGACCTTATCAAAGAGGCTTATTCTGTCCATCTAAAGTAGCAACATCGCCAATTCTCCTCACTTTCCCTGCTTTGCTTTCTTTAGTGCACTTACCCTCATCCCGATTATGTACCTGGTCACCATTCCCCACTACGATGTTACTTTACTTCCATGCGGACAGAACTTCTGTTTTCCTTATTAACGCATCCTATACCTGAAACATAGTAGGTATTTTAGAATAAATGAAAGCTCTACCAAGAGGAAATTACATGTCCCAAATTCTACACTGACCAACTTTTCCAATGCATTATGATCTCCAGGTGGTGGTGAAGGGCCTCTCACTTGCTCATGTCTGGGAGACACAACAGTTGTGCTGCAAAGGATTAGAATAAATTTAGTTTTTCATGGCCTCTGGTGTAAAGTTCTGGGCTTTTCTTAGATGACACCCATAATTCCCTTTCCTTAGCTCTTGTTCCTGCAAGAGGAAGAAACAAGGGCCTTTACCAAAAGCGTTTTTAGTACACCATTTCAATCTTTACAACCCCATAATTAGGATTATCATCCCCACTTCAGCTAAGTGAAAACAGACTCAGAATAAGGTGCCCAAGTCTCACAGCACTATGAAGTAGAGCCTAGATAAGAATACAGGTTTGGTCTACGGCCATACCACCCTGAATGCGCCTACTCTCCTCTGATCTCAGAAGATAAGCAGGGTCGGGCCTGGTTAGTACTTGGATGGAAGAATACAGGTTTGGCTGCAAACTCCTGTCCCTTAACCCTCTTCCTTGATTTTGTCCAAGTTAATTGCTCTCTTGAGGTTTCAAGAGAATTACAGGTCTAGAGTTGATCATTTACAGTTCAGAGATTACTGGACTGTCTGCTCCTTTTCCCAACAGGCTCCCTTTTCACACATGGACACCCTCGAGGATGCCTTTTTCCAGACACCCAGAGTCCACTAACAGCATTTCCTGTCCCAGGTGCAGGGAAATGTGCTAAGTCTGGCTGCAGTGCCCAAGAGATAAGAATCTTCCAAGTCTGCTGTTGTCCAGACTCATCATCCTCATTGTAGAAAAGCACAGGCCAAGAAGACAAAGAACAGGTGCACCTGTGAAAGGATACAGAAAGCCATCTGGTCCTCAGGGAAAGGATGTTTTCAATGCTGCCTCTGGGCCCAGGGCTAAGGTGACAGAGACATTTGGCACTGGAAGCTTCTTAGATACTGTCTGAGCTGGAGAAATCAGGTGGCAGGAGAGTCACTAACTCACCCAGTTTCAAAGTGAGTTACCGCCAGATTTGAAATCTTACATGATGTCTCATAAATTTTTTACTTTTTCTGATACACTATGTATGAGCATTCATTTTTAGACTTATTCTAGACAGAGCCAAAATCCCAAGTAGTACTAATTCAGCTCAATTCTGACAAATTTGTAAGATCAGATAAAATTAAGTATGTTGAGGTTTTAACTGCATTTCTTTTCTCTCTTTTCATTACAAATTTTAGTCAGATTCCTTAGTCACTCTTAAACAGGCAAAACTGAGAAAACCTTTTTGAACAGGGAATATGTACCTGAGAGCATACCAAACACCCAGGTTATTGCTTAGTGATTGGGTTATGCAGAATCAGTACCTTTCTTCCTCCAGTAAGAATACTATGTTCCCCAATTTACAATCCTGCAGCATTCACTGGGACCACTCTGAAGAGCCACTGAACTGCCACCCCTTCCTTCCCTCCTCTGGGAACACATTTCTAGAAGTGACTATAATACAGAAACGGTTAAATAAAACTTTTAACAGGAAAACTGCACAGCTGCCTCTAGAGGGCAAACAAGGTCCATTTTAATCTATAGCTTCTCTATTTGGCTGACTCAGCTAATTCTTCAGTTGGACTACAGTCCAAAACAAGCCCGGCTTTACTTCCTGTTACGCTAGAAATCCCTGGTTTATAGATGGCTCCACTGCAGTCAGATCAGAATACAACCCTTCTTCCCTGGGAATAGGAACCTCAGATCTACAGACTGTTAAGGACATAGCGGTCTGTTTCAAACCCTTGGCTCTGCAGGACTACCCAAGCCAAGGAAAATGACATGAGTTGAATTACAACAGAAGTCTTTATTAAAATGTGTCCTTCGGCAATGTTAGCATACATACAATATACACACATACATCTGTACACTCTTTGACACACCTCACGGATTGCCACCATCAGTTTAACCAATAAATTAAAACTTAAAAAAGGGGGGAGGAGGATGGGGTGTGGGACTAAGGGCAAAATTTCCCATGTTTTATCTGTAAGAAATTGCAAATTTCTTAGAGTTTCCCCGGGGAAACCTGTGACCAGAGAATCTTCGAAGTAAAATACATAAATCTCCACTCCCACCCCCACAAAAAAAAGATTCCAAAAGATGCAGTTACAACAAGTGTGCTTCTCAGAACAGGAGCATTCATTCCCCTTCATACTCTGGCTTCTGCACCTTCTGGATTCAAGACAGTCTTCCCCTCGGCTGGGGCAGAGAGGTTCATATGGGCACTTGGGCTCGGCGCACCTTGGGCTCTGGGAGTCGAGGGGCAGGCTGCAGTATGGGAGTGCGGGGAGCCACACTCATCTGAAGTGATGTCTGGCACATCATCTGACTGTGTATCTGAGCTCTCTAGGTCACTGCGGATGCTCTCGGGCTGGGCCAGGCTGATGTCCCAAGGTTTGCTGGCCAGGCAGTCTTTCTGTTCACAGCTTTGGTGTTTGCAGGGGGGATCCTCTTCATTGCTGCCACTGCTGCCACCCCCACTTTCCTCTTCATTCTCTGCCATCTGAGCATGAACATGGAGCGAGTCCTCTGTGCTGCTTCCACTCACCAGCTGATAGTGGCTTGGTTTGGCTTCAATGTCCACTTGGATTTCCATATTGTTGCATTCTCTGTGGAGACAAAATCCACTATGCTGAGTTATGCATGGGCCATGCTATACCTGTTGGTAAAAGCAGTTTGTGGGTTTAGGATTAGAAAGCCCCAAAACATAGGTAAATAGACTAGAGCTCATTTTTAGTGAAAATAAAAATTTAACCTAACACTTACATAGGATGGAGAACAATTAGATCCTTTTTGTTCATTTAAACATACACGCATACCTCTGTCGATTTCTTTAAACTAAAAAAGAGCTTCCAAAATTCAACTAAGTGTCAGGGCCTCACACTATCTTACCCTATGAAAGTGAAAGAAGATTCATAGCTTTTTACTGCTGTGCCACAATTAGAAGAAACCAGGAACTCTCCAGGAGGAAGTGCTGCACTCACACCATACCAGATAACACTAGTTCTCAAAAATAAAGAGAAATAAGGTACAGGAGCCACACCAAGCAAAGGGCAACATGAGAGCAGAAGCCATAGATCCACAGATATCAATGAATACCAAAGCTCTCAAAGTTCCATGTAAATAATTACTGTTGCAAAAGCCAAGGGAAAAAAAAAAGGAAAAAGAAAAGGAAGAAAGAAAAACTCCTCTAAAAATCAAGTGCTAACAAAAAGAATCAATCAAGAGCTGCCAAGGACTTGCTCAGTGAAGTCACAGGGTACTCACGCTACGTATCCCACTAGACGGTACGCACAGCTCTCATAGAAGGCATTGCGTTTCTGAAGGTCTAGTACCTGACCAAAAATGCAACCTCTCCTGGGCATCTGACTGGTCACATACCTGTCCTGCGGGTTGTAGGAACTGATTATGGAACCGGCCATAGCGCGAGTACTTGCGTTGTCACTAATTGCACCAAGACTGGCTGTGTCTTTGGGGAAAATTTCCTTTTGGACATCGGCTTGGACTTCTAACCTGTGTAAAGAGGGGACGTTCAAGTTAATATGAGACCTGGGTATTCCGAGGCAGTCTGCTTCCTGGCACAAATCTCTTCCATTATTCCCTTGCAAACTGAATTGATCTGATCTCCAATTGTCAAATAGCTCAAGTAGATGCCCACACATTTTCTCTCTTAAGTATTTAATGAAATCGTCCCCTCCTTTCTATCCCCACTGTAACTGCTTAACTTCAGACTCTCTAGATCTCCTGACTGGATAACCACAACTGGGCTCTCTCCGCAGTAGCCCTAAGTCCAAGTTAAAGCACTTCCAGATCAGTGCCAACGTGAACAACGATGTGATCACTCTAACACTCCTCTCTTGGCTCCCTATTGACAATTGGCATTTAAGGTCTTCCTGATCTGCCTCCAAGCGCACTCTCCAGTTCCTCTCTCACCATAGGTCCTAAATCATAATCACTCTCAATTTTTCTTTCCTTTACACACCTAAACACATTTTATACCTCCATGACTTTGGATATGGTATTCCCACTCTCTAGAAGTTTCCTTTCTCTAGATGACAAACTCTACTCAGTCCTTAACAAAGAAATTATCACTTCCCCTCAATCCTCCAGCACACCAGTCACTTCCTAAGTGCTCCCACAGCACCTATTTATTTATTAATCAATGTACACATCTCTCTTCTATTCATCTGGCTCCAAAAAAGGAAAGACATCTCATTCACTCTACCCTCCATGACTTGCACATACTAGGAACTCAAAACATGTAGAAATCAAATTACCTCCCAGCTATGAGACTGAAGGACATACAGAAACCAATCTCCTGTAAGAGCAGCAAACTTTTCCAACGGTGTCTCAGAGCTAAGAACCTGTAACTATTTCCTTTCTTGGCTCTAACACCATTTTGTTGTACACTTAAATATTTCCTCATAATGGGTTTCACAGTCAAACCCATCTGACTCATTCACTTCCTATAAAAGGAATTTCCATTCAGAAGCAAGCCTACAGAAGGCTTCCACAGAACTGGAACAGCTGGACTGGCTAAACTGCAGTTTCAGCAAGTCAGTCTCCAATTATGTCTGTCTGCTTATTTACAGGAGTGTTGGTTTTAAAAAAGCACAGCAGTGAATTCTCCAGAATGTGGGGGTGGGATCCCCTAATAAACACCCAGTCATGAGATGCAGACAGGTCAGCAGCAACCTCCAGCTGCACATTCAAACAACCTCCAGCCTGCCACCTGTACCTTTGCTGTGCTGCTCCAGCTTCAGATGCCTTTCGAGAATGTGCCATGGCCCAGGAAAATGAGGCAGTGCAATGGGAAAGTGTATCACGTCAGAGACCGGGGTTCTAGTCTCAGCTCCCCCACAGGATCACTCTCAGAACTGGAAGAGGCCTTTCATAAAGACCATTTACTTAAGTGGTTCCCAGGTGCTCGTTCTTGCACTATGACAGAATCATTTGGGAAGCCTTTTCAAAATACAGATCCCTAAATCCCACTCCCAGAGATTCTAATTTACTAATCCTGGGATAGGGCCCTGAAATCTATTTTTAAGAGGCTCCCAGGTGACTGACAAGCACTCAGGTGTGGGATCCAGTCTAACTGCCATCTGTTGATTGACTCCTAATAGCCAAATGGCCATCTGGTCTCACTTTAAACACTTTCAAGGATAGGTAGCTGAATATTTACTAAGATAATACATTCCTTCTTTGGACTTTTACATAGATTTTCCCTATATTCTCTATAATGAATCAAAATAAGTTTCCCTCTAGCTTATGCCAAGTCATCTTAATCTACCTCTTGGCAAAACTCAATTCTTTTTTCCAGTTCAAGACCCTTCAGGTATCTGAAGGCAACCACCTACCTCCCCTACTTCCCTAACTTGTATTGCGCCCCCCAACTCTTCTCGGGCCTCTGTCTCTAGTGCATTAAACTAACTGCTTCTCATGCAACATCTGTTAAGTTCCTCTGAGTATGTTCTCATTTGTCTAACTGGTGAAATGACCAAGTCAGTCACAACCTCTTTAGTAATAAAGCTTTACATATTCTCAACACAAGTTCACGGAATTGATTTTCCTTTTCTACCAAATGGGAATAGGAAGCTAATGAAGATGACAGCACTGATAAGCCAACAAGATACAGCATAAATGCTGTTCAACTGAAAGCCAGTGACAAGCCTAATGGAGAGCACAGCCTTTGAAATCCTATAAAAATACGTGCTTTCCCTTTCTGAAGCAAGCAGCCTAATATAGTAGAGGGAGGATCTAAACATTATCCTTTATGTGGAACAGTGTAAAGAACACTTAACCTTTCTGAGCCTGTTTTCAAATTGTACAAGTAGGAAAAAAACCCCAAACTACTGAAGCCCTAACTGGTGTGGCTCAGTGGGTTGGGTGTCATCCTCCAAGTGGAGAGGTTGACAATTTGATTTCTGGTCAGGGCACATGCTTGGGTTGTGGGGCCAGGTCCCTGGCTGGGAGTGTGTGAGAGGCAACTGATCAATGTTTCTCTCCCTCCCTCCCCCTCTCTCTAAAAATAAATAAAATCTTCAAAAAAAAACCAAACCCAAAACAAACAACGACTCACTGATGGTTAAATCAAAATGAAATGATAGGTAGGACATGCCTGGCACAGAGAAATGGTTCATATGGGTATTATATGTTATAATTCCAACTGGTTCTTTCAATAATGATCTATTTGCTTACCTGCTGTATTTTCCCTTGCCACTGGAAAGAATGCCACCACTCAGCGTGCCCCCAGAGAGGGCTGCAAAGCTGGCTGTTTCGCTGTATGGACCCTGCATAACACTGAGTCCATCTGTAGGGCTTCCACTGGTGCTTAAGACACTAGTCAGACCTTCAATGCTACTTTCTCCAATGCTGGGATTCTTGAGGGCTCGCCAGGCATCTGCCACTGGGAATGGAACCAAACATCTCAATTCAAGAGAGCACAGCATCAAAACAGTCTGGCATTTTCCTGCAATGACTCTTCTGAGTGGAAAATATTCATGTAGAAAAACAGTCATCTATTCAGTTAACGAACAGCTACTATGCACAGCCACCACACATCAGGGGTTTTACCATACATTTATTTGTACTGTAATCTTTCCAATTTTAGATGAGGACACAAAAGCTTAGAACTAAATGACTTGTCCAAATCATGGCTAGTCACACAAACACAAATATTCTGATTCCAAGTCCACTATTCTTTCCAATTTACCATAGATACCATCTAATCAAACACGAAGATTTCATAATATGTGCTGAACCTAGTAGGAAGCTTGAAAAACCTTTGGAGATCTCTGTGCCCCAGATGAGTTAATAAAATAAAGTGGAAACAACATTTAAGTAGAAGTCAGAAGACTTGTTCTAGTCTTAGCTCTGCAGAAGCTCTTAAACCCATTTCACAGATGTTCAGACAAAAGCTTAAAGAAGTTCCCATTAAATGGGGAATAGTGATAACTCTCACCCTTCCTCTTCAGAGAGCTGTTATGAAAAGACCAAGTGAGATAATGACTGTGTAAAGTCCTCGGAAAATTATAAAGTACTGTGCAGATTTGACTTTATTATAATCACTACTATTACCAGCATACTTGGAATCCTACGAGTTTGTACCTGCCACACAGAGGCAGGTACCAGAGGAATTAACCTAATAACTCTGGAACAAAGAAATGAAAAGCTAAAAATACTTTACCCCCTACAAAGCTCATTATCCAAAGTAATCCAATGGCAATCTCTCTGTAAAATGTGCTAAATTTTACTGATTTTTATCTTGTGTTTCATAAACTCAAAAGGAAATTAAAAACCTCCTTTTACCTGTGATTGGGCCATCATCTTCATCAAACTCAATTTTCACTCCCTTTCCATTGGCTGTGCTAACTCCGCAGCCACCTCCACGACAGAGAGAAATGGGCACAACCCCATAGACATAAGCCAGCATAATGGGGACACCAATACCTGGGGGGAAAGAAGGAAATATGTCAGCAGGCCATCAGGCTGCAACTGCCCTGAATTTCTTTCCCAGCCTGAGCACAGACAAACCACTTTATAAAGGGCCAAGGAAAGGCAGAAGATGGCTATCCCAAAGAGGAAGACCAGTCCTAACAGAGTGACCACTGGCCTTAGAAAGGCTTGTATTAGAATCTTGGCTCCAACTTACTAACCATATGACCTTGGGTATACCTTCCCAGAGTTGTCAATGATCAAAAGAGAACATATATACCAGGGGTGTCAAACTCGTTTTCACTGGGGGTCACATGAGCCTCACAATTGCCTTCAAAGGGCTGAATGTAATTTTAAGACTGTATAAATGTAACTACTCTTTAAGTAGGGGCAAGGAGCTCAGCACTGCGGCCAGGCAGAAACAAGGTGCTGGGCCAGATAAAACAAGGTGGAAGGCTAGATTTGGCTCACGGGCCTTGTGCTTGCCATCTGTGATATATAGTGTCTAGTATATATATGTTACTTTAATTCTTTTCCCTTCTATTCATTGCTGAAGTGCTAATCCAAAAACAAATCAATAGCCAAACATTAAATGACTCCTGTGGTTAGGATCCCCCCAGAGTGTTGATTCCAAAATCTTATTCTACATGAGGTAGAACGGCGTCGTTGTTAAGAGCACAGGCTCTAGGTCAGCTTGCCTTGATTCATGTCCCAGCTAAGTGACTTTGGGCAAATTACTACATCTTTCTGTTACAATAGTGCTGTTGCGAACATTAAATAAATTAATGCATAAGAAACATGCAGAACTGCACCTGGCACATGGAAAGCCTCAATAAATATTATAGTACTATTATTCTGAAACAAATCCTCATGCTTCCCCAAAATAGTGGGATGCACTAAGCAAATCAAAATAAAAATAATTTTGTTTTGTGGGTTCCACTGCACGTGGAGAAAAAGAAAAAAGGTGAAAAACTAGGTCTTAAGTAATATTCTTTAATTTAACCTTCTCTGAAAGATTCCCTAACTGATAATTTAGTGCAGTTGATAATAATAATAATAGTACCTAATAGAGTTAACTCTCCAGGTAGGTTTGGTATAAAATGTAGGGGTTTCCAGGATGAAACATCTGGCCAGCTGGCTAAGCGCTAATCAGAAAGCCAGCTGTGGAGGGGAGGGGAGGAAACGGGGAGCAAGGCAGGAATGAAGTCGTGGTCCTGGCCAGCTTCTTACCAACACTAACTGCAGCAATAACTGGGGATGCAATGACCGACAGAGTCACTCCTCCTGTGATAGCCAAATTCCTCTTATGTTTGGAGGTTTTCCTTCCTTCATACCTGCTATGAATCTATAAATAAGAAAAAAAAATCCCGGCCAGCAGGTTAGAACATCAATTTTTTTGCCAACAGAGTAAAACATATCCTCCACCCCCAAAAAGCATCTTCCTTAAATTTTAACCTCATCAGACCAGGATGATCTAAACTAATACAGAGAAAGTTAAACCAAGAAGAGACAAAATAACTCAGGAAGGTAAAGTAAGCATTTCACCTTTTAAGTTACTGACTGAGACAAACCAAGTCCAGGATGTTAATAACTTTCAGATCTCTTGGGGGTTTATGAAAATCCATTTAAGAAATTAAGGTTATTTTTATCCAACAACCAGCTGGTTTTCAGGCAGCTCAGAAACATAAGCTCCTCCCCATTTCCTTCAAACCTTTACCAAGCAACCTGAAAATGGAACACGCACAGAATTCAGTATCTTACCTTCCTGCCAACATAAACAGGAATGCCGATGACCATGGCAGGAATGGCAATGCCAGCGATGAGGGAAATCCCCACTGGGGCGCCAATCAATGTGCCCAGCTGCCAAAGAATTTTCTTCTTACGGCTCCAAGGCTTCTTGCCCCAGAATGTGCAGCCAGAGGGGCTGCAGAGGAAACATGAAGTTAATGTCAATATTACAAATAAGAGCAGCTTTGTCAACAGAGAGCTTGATAAGAGCAAGAGCCTTCTTTTCAATAAGGAGTGGTTAACAGTTACAAGAAGTTACAGGAAATGAATATGTTACACAAGGGGAGCAAAGGCCAATGCCAGACTACTGGAGCTCTGGGGTCTTTCTTTTTTTTTGTAAAGACTTGAAACCTTTTTTCTATTCTTTTCTGCTGAACTATGTTCTCCCTAGTCCACCAACACTGATCTAGCTTCCTTGACTGATACTACTTGGGACCCTGCACAGCTTGCAGACTTGACATCTCATCCAACTACATTGTGCTTTGCAGCTGATGAACACTCTGATTTGCAGTTTTCTTGGCATATGTCCTACCACATCCAATAGATACCGCAAACCATGTTCCTGGAAAACGATATAAAAGGCTTGACTCAGCCTTTATGTCAGTTTCATACTCTTAGTTTGGCTACTTTTACACTCAGCCCTTTTGAGTCCAACCATTTTGCTCACTCTCTTTGTCCTGTCCCCTCACCAGATGGGATAAGCAATGTTTAAAGTAGGGATCATGGCTTATGCACACTTGTGCCCCAATTAATTGGTAGACTGTAAGTACTCAATGTTTGTTAAATTGGAAATTAAAGTGTTTTATCCACACAACGAATATTAAATTTGTAAATATTAATTCCTTCAGGACAATATTTTAATATTCACTGAATAAATTCTTTGGAAACCTACTATATGTAAGGAACTTGAAAAAGTAATTCTAACTTTAAGAAACTTACACAGTTTAGCAAAATTAGACATGTACATGAAGTAAAATGATCACATTTATAAAGAAGCATTTAAGCAATGTCAATGGAGAAGAATGCGGCAGAAAAGACTAGGGAAGGCATAACAGATGAAATAGCATTGAAGTGGCCCTTGAAGGGTGGGTAAGAACTGAACAGGCTGAGTTAAATGGGGTTGCTGGGAGGATGAGGTGATTAGAAATCATTCCAGGCAAAGTGAAGAACTTGTGAACAAGCATGAAGGGGGGTAAGATAGCACAGAAGAGACCCAGGGAACAGCAAGCCTAGATTATGTATTTGGAATATAGCATGTACGAAAGCAAAATGGAAAAAGTAAGAAAAGTAGATCAGGGCCAGGCTGTGGAAAGCCTTATAAGCCAAGCTAGGGAAACTGAACTCTTATCTGCAAGGTCATGGAAACAGTCCCTAGAAAATGCTGAGCTGGAAAAATACCGTGATCGGAAGGGTGCTTCAGAGAAACTTTTTTATAGTTTCCTCATCCTATAATGACAGGACAGACAACTATGTCTCTTTGATATCCTTTCCCCCAAATCAATAAGAGAACAGGACTGTAAGAGCAATGGACACTTTTTCCAACTCACCTGAGGTAATGCAAGTCTGAGATCTCTTTCATACAAAGCCAACAGAACTCACAGCCACACACTGCACAGGTCATATGATTACAGCTTCCATCATTCATCTTGATAATGTAAGCACTGCATCGTGGGCATGGCTTGATGTCATCTGCTAAGAGGGGAAGGAAGAATAAGCAGAAAAAGAATTCCAGTATACCTACTTAGACTTTATTATTCCTAGAAGTACGTATAAAAAATAAAGAGGCAGTAAAGAACTTTTGACTGAGAATTCCAAATTGTGCAACCCACTTCCCTGGAAGGCTGGCTGTGTCTAGACCTCAGGAAAATTCATAAAATGAGTCCTGCTTGTATAGATTGAGCTGCCTATCTCAAAAACTCACAATGTACACACCACGTGAATCATACTCTGAGCAAGAAGGCTTCCCTAGAGAAAGATGGTTCCAAGAATAATGGAATTTCACCAGCCAATAGGCTGGTAGAATTAAAAACACAGTCCAGCCCTGATTAGTGTGGCTCAGTGGATTGAGCACCGGTGTCTGAACTAAAGGGTTGCGGGCCAGGTCCCCAGTAGGGGGCACATGAGAAGCAATCACATACTGATGTTTCTCTCCATATCTTTCTCCCTCCCTTCCCCTCTCTAAAAATAAATAAATAAAATCTAAATAAATAAATAAATAAATAAATAAATAAAAGCATAGTCCAGCAGGAAGAACAGTCTGCAGACTGGAATTGGCTTTAAGTTTTGAGAAAATTTAGTTCAAGAAATTCATTTCTCAGGCTCAGCAAGTACCATTGTGACATGCTCTACTGCAAACCCAGTCCCTCCCCAAGATTCTTTCAAATTCAAAACCTACAAACGATTGGGTACAATATGTAGCATACACCTGGTAATCTTCACAGTAAACTAGGAACTATTAAATAGCAATTTTAGGAGATTATGCTGTGCCAGGAAAAAAGTGAATGATAAAATCTTTCCTACCAGCTTCTCCCAAATCATATCAGTGAAATAAGTACATTTATAAAAGGTAATAAACCCACTGACATTTTAAAATACGTTTTCTCTGACTCGTAAAGATTGGAACTGAATGTGTGCTATTCCTACTTTTAAGGTTAATCATTAATCCACATTAATATTTCCTTTCCTTAAATTTGTACTCTATTTCCAAAAGTGATAATGCACCTAAAGATAGTAGATAAACAATACAGGTTAAGACACTAATTAAATGTCTTTCTGCTCACAAGTAAATTTTTTAAAAAACCCTTAGCAGAAGGACCCGACTGCTTGCCAGCCTGAGACATATTACTAAGAAGGTAGAAATGAGAGAATTTAGCACTGGCCAGATAGCTCAGTTGGTTAGAGTGTTGTCCCAATATGCCAAGGTTGTAGGTTTGATCTCTGCTCAGGGCACATAAAAGAGAACAACCAAGCAACCAATGAATGCACAAGTAAGTGGAACAACAAATCTATGTTTCTCCCCCTCTCTCGAAACTCAATAAAGAAAAGAAAGAAAGAAACTAGAAAATGCAATTTCTTGTATTCTGATTTTACTGGAGTTGGATAATATATAATGGTCAGAGAAGGAATCTATATATATCAATGATAATATTGGCAGTACTGCCAAATAGTTTCCAATCTCTGATCCCAAGAAATACTTGGTTGTACAGTAATGTAATCCCTTCCAGCTTTGGGCTCATGTAATGAAGTATAAAATAAAGAGTTAAATGAAAACAGTGCCAATTTATACCTGGTCCAGATTCTTGCCCATAACTGAGACCTGAAGTGTGCTTGGTCCGTACTCGCAAAGTCTGCGCCCTCTGCTGACGGGCCATATCGCATGTCTGATTTGGATGCCATATTTGCTTGCAGTGGTAGCAGAACTCAGTCTGGCAGCCTTCCCTCTCACAGGTCAGCTTTGGGCAGCTCGCACAGCCATAGGCAATAACAGCATACCTGGGTAAGGAAACAGAAAGCAATATTAGTACGGTAAGAATGGTTTAACCAAGACAGACGGACAGACATTCACCAGTTCCAGCGGGGTTACACTGTTTGGCACTCCCGACCACCACATACGATGTAGAGAAAAGAACACAACACACACGCACAAGTGTGCCTAACAAACTGTCAAACATATTCTGTGTGAGACAATGAATTTCTTCTTGACATTCTAAAATCACAAATCATTTATTTCCTGAAAAAATAGGGGGAAATACCACATCTAGCCTGAATTTCTAGCATGTATTCAGTCATAGTTTAAGCTGCTTTAGAAGCAGTTTGCCACAGCAAGTTTCATAAATAACAAGGTACAAACTGATTTCCTTTTGATGGTTTGCTATATTTAGAGAGATTAGAATTTGTTTACATTAAGGGACAGAACATTTGTAAAATAAAGAACTAGAGCAAAAACTAAAGCAAGAAACTACTTTTTCATTTTTAAGTTCCACAGTGAAGCTGGTCTGATCACAGCCTCAAAAACAATTGCTTTTTTCCTCCTTTTTCCCTTTCTCCTTCTATCTCTCAATTCAAATCTTTACCTTGAAATATCTTCTTTCTTGACAGGCTCCAGATTCCAAGAATACCACTCTTCTACCTCATTAATTAATATAGAATTAAGGCCACATCTCCTCCCCTCTCTTCTGACCCATATTCTCAGTAAAGAAGGGCAATTCAGAATCTATCAGCACCAGCATCAAATGGCTCTTATAATTCATGTTTATTTACCAAGAATTACTCTCCCACAATCTCATATATTTACAACTATTAGCCTTTCTGACTAATTCTAAATATGTCAACTAAGTGCTCAGATTACACTAACAAGTGGACACTTGTTTAAAATAAAAAAATTAAAGTAATTTAAAGAAACAAAGAAAAAAGGGAAGACAGCAGTTATGAAATTTCACACAATTTTCAGACAGGTCAGTGATTACAGGGTTAGGTGTTACACTCTGGGTTTTGTTGTCCCCTATTCCACACTCTCCTGCAATAGCCAAATAAGGTTTTCTTGGATTTATCCTATGTTTGCTGTTTATTTGAATGTACATTAGATGTTCACAAGAACATCTCAAGTTCTCAGGTTTATCACAGATTCTGCAAGTTGGTTTGAGAATGAATCTGAAAATATTGACAAGGTACCATCTGTTATATAATATATGCTCTATTAAAACTCTTCTCAGGAAAAGCAAAGTTAGAATAGATCAATGTATGAATGCAAATGATTCATATCCTGTAGGAGTTCTGAGCAAATCTAGCTGCAAAATAACGACAAAGATAAACAACATTTCTCCTGAAGAATGTGAAATGCTTGCTATTGTGTGTTAAATGGGAAAGCTACTGGATGATCTCAGAAAAATATTAAGTCAACTTCTGATGATACAAATTAGATAGACTGCTAATCAGTAAGCCTTGAACATTTCATGATCCATTGTTACCTTATGTTGTAGGAATAAATATTTATTAACAGATTCCCTCAACCCTCCTTCTTTAAAAATAAGAACATGTGATAGAATTGGTAATGTCAATTTTGGGTGTGGAATTTGGTTAAAGGAAGTAAAATAACCCCAAATACTCAGGAGCCCAAAGCAATCTATTACCACGACACAAAATTACTCAGGGCACAAGACCTGGCATTCCTGTTTTCCAGCGCCTGGTCTGGGCTTCTGGCCCCTGACTCACACTGCATGACACTGTGCTAATTAAAACCTCCAAACCTTAGCTTCTATCCCGAAAATGGATGTATAGGTGCTTGCCACTTTCAAGTGTTACTAAATATGTTCTGAAACTGCATTTGAGGTCTTGCTCTGACAGGAGTGGTATAAAAATGACAGCACATATTTTTTTGTCCTACTTCCTGGCCTTTGCATACTCTATTCCTTTTGCCTAGAAATGTTCTTTCCTTACTTCTTGTCCTGGTGAATATTTATCCATGTAACAACCAGCTCAAATGTCATCATCCCTATAAAATCTACTTAACCTCTCCAGGCAACGGATCACCTATTTCATGCCTGTGCACAATTTATAATACTTAAAATACTTACATACTACTTTTTAATACTTATCACATTATATAGTAATAATCATTTGTTTATATGCATATTACACTAACCAGACTACACTCAAGGAAAAGTATCCATTTTTTAATCTCCAGGGTCTGGCATGCTAGTTTACATTTAAAATACCTGTGTTGAATGAATGATTGAGACCTTCTCCCACTTATGTTTTTTCACTTGTCTCCAGGGCATTCTAGCTCTTCTCCTGAGCCATTACTTTGCCCTAAAGCAATCTTTTAAAATTATTCATGCACCAACTGGTTTACTATATTACTATATTTACTATGTCAGGTATTATAACTTAATCCTAAAATTTTGTGTTAGACCACTTTAGGGGTAAACTTCTAAGTTCTAAATAGGGCAATGTGGCCTGGCTGGTGTGGCTCAGTGGACTGAGCACCACCCGCCCTTGTCAGGGCACATGCCTGGGTTGCAGGCTAGGTCCTCAGTCAGGGGCATGCAAGAGGCAACCAATCAATGTTTGTCTCGCACATCAATGTTTCTCTCCCTCTCTTTTTCCCTCCCCTCTTCTCCAAAAAATAAATAAAATCTTTAAAAAGAATAAATAGGGTGATCTCATTCCCCACGTGGTTGAGAAAAACCTCATCCCTGAGAGACCAAATCTGCCCGGACAATCTTGTGTCTTCTGCCTCTTGTCTCACATTGGAACCTCTCCTCTACCCTGCTCTCTTAGCTTAGCTAAGCATTCAGGTTTGCTTAATTAGAAGCTAAATAGAAGGTGCAGGAAATTCCATGTTGCTAAGAATATAGATGCATACTTTTCCCCCTTGAAGTTCATACAACTTTTACTAATTTTGTTAATTTCCTTGTCTTCAAAAACATCATAATGTGTGACAGGCTAGACCACAGCATTATCTAACTTCA
Organism: Desmodus rotundus; assembly: GCF_022682495.2. Classification (NCBI taxonomy): domain Eukaryota; kingdom Metazoa; phylum Chordata; class Mammalia; order Chiroptera; family Phyllostomidae; genus Desmodus; species Desmodus rotundus. The sequence goes on from NC_071389.1 coordinate 20,495,899, forward strand.
GCCCTGGGGGGGAAATCCCTTTAGTATGAATTTGATTATGTTCCGACAGGCCCTGGTAGTTAAAGAAATGTATTCCTATATTATGTCTATACTTCCCAGCTCCAGGCCATGTTACTTCATTCAGAAATCAACCCTGAGCACATAAAAGGGTGGTAGACATGGGCCCAGTTGTCACAATGACCTGTAGCCTTTCTATCTTTTTTTCCTGCCCTTGTTCAAACCCATGTCACCTCCTGAAGAAACTACTATCTGGTCTCCTTATTCCCCACTCCACTCCAAATTCCATTCTAAAAGGTGATCTATCATGTTACTCTTTTGCTTAAAATCCTTCAACCAAAAGAAAGAAGTCCTTCAAACCTAAAAATCTTTGCATGGCATAAGACTGGCCTATCAACTGGATCCAGTCTACCTTTTCAGACTGATCTCTAGTCACTGCCAGATCATGCTTCCTATACTGCACATTCAGAAGCTAAGAAAACTAGACTCAAGACATCAGCTTTTCTTTTTATACCTCCATGCATTTGCTCATAACATTTTTATTTAAGATCCTTGTTTGTCTACTCACTTCCTTGTTTGCCTGATATGAATTTCTACTCATATTTTTCAAGGCCCTCATCAAATGTTTCTGCCTCTATGAAGTCCTTCTTGACACCACCTTGCAAAACCTTTCTTCTATCCTCTAAGAGGATTTGTATTTTCTTTAGTATCTGTTACACTGCATTTATAATTACCTACCTACCTACCTACCTACCTACCTATCTCCTCTACCAGGTCAAACTCCCTGTTAAGAGACCCACGTTTAAGTACTTTTTGTAATACCCAGTACTCACCTAAGGTCTGTTGAATAATCACCAACCCTCTTGTTATCTTTTCTCCTCCCAAAACTGTGCTGTTTGTATTCTTTATCCTTATCAAAATTCAACTATTCATTCTATTCTTCTGGGAGCTAATTGAAAGAGTCTGTTCACAGTGTTGTAGAAAGAGTTGGACTATAGATATCCTAGTCTAGAGCAGCTCTACCTACTCAGAGATGAAGACTTATTGTTAAATAAGGTCACTAACAAAGCCCTGGCCAGGAAGCTCAGTTGGTTAGAGCATTGTCGAATATGCCAAGATTGTGGGTTTGGTCCCTGGTCAGGGCACTACAAGAAGCAACCAAAGAATGCATAAGTAGAACAACAAATTGATGTTTATCTCTCCCTCAAAAAAAAAAAAAAGGACACTGACAGAAGGCAGGCCAGAATAACTGTTAAAGGAGTTTGCAAAACTGCAAATAGGGAAAGTTTCAGCTACGCCTTAAAGATGCCATAGAATATACAACATGTTTCCCGGTGATCTAAGTTTGGGAAGATTATACCAGATTGAAGATTCACTGCATTATTAGCATTAACAAGATTTACAGTGCATATCAGCATGTCTAAAGGGTCTAAGAAGCTAATGAAAGCTCAGAAGTAAATTTGCTTTATTTTGTTCAATCCAGTATTTCCCAATCTTATACAATCACAAAACATTTCTCTTTCTATAAATACCTATAAAATAGGTACCTTGGAAAACATTCATATATATGAAAAGTAGAAAGTAAGATCAAAAGATTATTGGACACTGTAAAGGGGCTTAAATTATAAGGATATCATATAAATACTAAGTTATTAAAGACATAAGAAATCGTCTTGCCCTGGCCTGGCAGCTCAGTTGGTTGGAGCACTGTCTTGATGCTCCAAGGTTGTGAGTTCTATCCCTGGTCAGGGTACATCCAAGAAACAACCAATGAATGCATAAATAAGTGGAACAACAAATTGATGTTTCTATCTCTTAAAAATAAAAAGGTAAACTCTAAAAATTAAAAAAAGAAGTCATTTTATAGGTCAGGTATGAATAGTTTTAAGCAGAGGAGTAATATAAAATGTTCCACTTTAGAATGAATACTTTGGCAAATATGAGAAAGATGCATTGGGCTGGAGGATGATGTAGATGGAGGGGAAGGGGGAGGAGATAGAGTGAAGAGCTTTGATATAGAAGGTATGGTATAAATTAAGAGTTCCAGGAAGGCTTCAGAGAGGAAAACTCCTTCTTCACGGAAAGATTTGTCTTGCTCAGGGAGCTTGCTCTTCCATCATAAATATGCTAGAGACAAGCAGAAGCTTCCTGTTTATGGGATGGTCCAGTTCAATTGCCCAGGAAGGCCAATAATGATACTTCCTGCTGTAGTCAGGTGGGAGGGGGCACTCTGCAGGGGGACTCTCCAATGAGAGGCTGCAGTGGTGGACTTGTACAAAGAATTTAGCTCAAGACAGCCTTACCTCCTAGTCATTTGTAGGGAAGATCTGCCCTGTTGTCTCCTTTGCTCACCCCTCAGTCTCCTAGAGATTCTGAAAGGGTTTAAAGATCGACAACAGGGCACTTGAGAGGAAAACATTAAATGTTTACATGAGTTGTGGGCTTCTGAAAACACCTCATATTTAAGCAGAAATTCCAAGGGCTAACAGATACACTGGGTTCCACACAAACTTCTCTGCACTGGTCTCTCCCTTACAAAATGAGTTTACCACCACCTACCTGTACGAAACTAAAATGAAATGGTTTCTGAATGAGGCTGGAGTCTGAAAATTATACAGAACTATAAAAATGTCAGTTATCTCTATTTTGAGTTAATTTTATCTCATTTAAAAGTATGTTTTAAAGATTATACTTGGTGGTATTATACCGAATATTAAGTAATATGAATGTTTCCCTCCTAAAATTGGTTCCCTTATTTACAAGTAAAATAAAATGGTTTCAAGTATGGGAAAAGAAAAACTCAAAACTCTTTGCTCTGCTCTCCAAGTATTTCGTAAACAAATAATGAATCTTGTCCTGGCCGGGTAGCTCAGTTGGCTGGAGCAACATTCTGATACACCTAGGTTAGGAGTTTGAGCGCACACACAAGAATCAACCCATGAATGCGTGGATGGGTAGAACAAACAGATGTTTCTGTTTCTCTCCCCTCTCCCTTTCTTTCTAAAAAAAATCAATAAATAAGAAATTTTTTAATGAATCATTTAATATATAGTGTTTCCATTATCATGAGTAATCACAGTAAAACTGGTGATCAGAACTCAGTAGGATCACTTACATACTCCCTTCACCCTGCCAAATACACATACAGACACACAGAGAGCAAAGGAAAGACTTGATAAATTTGGCTGGTAGGAACTTGATCCCTGGATAGTAAATATGGTCACGTAGGAGAAGAAGAGATGATTGGGGCATAGGCTTCTGCTCTAGTGCTCATCCATGACTTTTACCATACCCAGAAGAGCAGGCCAGTTTGATTAAAACAAAACAAAACAAGCTATTTTTTTCCTGGCATTAGAAAGAGACAAAACCATTGGCCAAATCCCTAGGGAACTCAGACACCTGTTTGGGAGGTGGCAGAATTTTAAAGTTACTCTCTGTTTATTTATCTAACACCTTCAACTGAAGATCTCAAAACACTTTGCAAACATTAATTAAGCCTCTCAGGTCAGGAAAGGATTAGACCTATTTCAGATAAGAAAAAATAAAGTAGGTAAGAGGCTGTTAACAATAAGAATCAGAAAAGAAAATGAATTCTAGCACACTTGGCTCTCTCAATGTTGCACAGACAGCAGCATCCCCAATAATGCTGACAAGCCCATGCTTTTTAAAACAGAGGTTGAGAGGAAAGAATACTGAACTTGGTTGGAGTTTAGACCAGTGTTTCCACTAGTTACATGACTCTGAACAAGTCACTCAATTTATTTAAACTTTGGTTCCCTAATCTGTAAAACTAGATCAAATTTATCTTACCATGTTGCAAGGATCAAATTAAATTATGTATGCCTGGCACATGGATACTCAGATGCCAGCTTGCTTTCTTTCCCCAGACTTCACTTTCTTTAAACCCACAGATAACACATTAAAAAAATTATATATAAGATTGCTATAATTCTTTTAACTACCTGGAAAAAAAAACCCTCTGGATGATAACTGATGCAATACTTGGCTAAAATAGAAAATAGCCTAATTCTTTAATAACTCCCAAATCAGTGATGGTTTGGAGTTGTCATCAAGATTGTAAATTAACTCCTGCCCCTTTTTACTGATGTGAGCAAAGTCAGAGATTGACTTCAGAGGAATAAAAAACCAAAAGGGAGCTTTTCCAGAAAGAAAATCAGTGGTCCCACATTTCTCAGTTAAAATTTAAGGAAACTCTCACATCTCAAAAACAGAGTTAATATATATACCATTCCAAAATTAACGGTGTTCACTTAAATTCCTTTGGTTCAGAAAACAGATCAATAGTGCCTGTAAAAATGTGAATACCATATCAATTAACCTCTTAAGGCCCGCTGGATCACCAGATATAGGCAAAAACTTCTATAGAGCCTGTGTGGTTCTTTCTGATACTTATTAACTGAAAGTGAAAGTGATGTACCATAGATAAACGCAGTTCCTTTGACAACAACACTTCAAAGTAATTCAGAAACCCCATCTGAGTTAGGTTAAATAACACACCCATCTCTAAACAAGTTTGGCAGAAGAGATAAACAGAAGCAGCTTACTCTTCTTACTCCCCTAGACAGTCTATGTCGGCTTCTTTTGAACGAGACACACAGCAGCATCGTGGAAATCTTAAAACAGCCTTGATATACAGGCTACAATTAAAAGCCCTTCTTAACTCCTTTGAAGCAAAGATCTTGAAGCTTTTTACTAGCATTACGTTACCCCCTGCGAAGAGTCCCTAGCATCTTTTTGTCCCCCAAACATGGCCCACAAGAATAAGATGATCTGCAGGTAAGGGCACAGCCTGACTCCCAACCACTTAGAGGAGCCCCTCCTTTGCTGCATGCATCCGTTCATGGGAGGTGCTGACAGTGAAACAATCAAATTTTAAAAAGGGGGGTTCTCTACTGAATGGCCAGACAGCTAAATCTGGTCGTATTTATGTCTCTGTAGTCACAGCACATTTTCTCACTGACCTTAAAAATTTAACATAAATGGCGCATTAAAAAGACCATCATCAAAACTCAAGATCAGAGGGGCTGGGAGACACATTTTCTCCGAACGTACCAGTCCTCTAGGCATCCTTCTTCGGAGTGACCCTTTGCTCCTCGGACAGACAAAGGGCCCACTCCTCACCCTGCCCAAGGCAGCAGTGCAAGGACCACGGCGGGCCCCCCAAGAGCTTGGCACAGAGGACACACAATGCCCACGGTGCCCCCAGAGCTCTGCCAGCGAGCTGTCCTTTGCCCGTAGCCATTCTCCTCACCTCCGTCCCAACTTTCACCAGGAGTGGTCAGGACGAACACACCTTCCCCCGCAATGCTACTCAGTCTGGCCCTGGCCAGACGGACACACCCCTCCAAAGCATATTCTCAGTTCGTCTTCTGCCACATATCCTCTCATTGAGAGACACTCCTTGCCTGTGGACAGGGGAGCATTTACCCGACAAAAAGCTGCCCTGCCTCCTGGCTTGATGGATGGCTCTCTCCCTCAACCACTTCTCAGCCTCCACCTCAGGCTCTCGGGCAGGGGTGGGGTGCTGGGAGCGTCCACAGCACTCGGCCGGGCTTCCGGAGGGTTACCAGGTACCGACCCGCCGCAGCCGCCGCCTCCCTCTCCCTCTCCCCCCCGCGGCTCGTCCCTCCCCTCTCCGTCCACGTCTGGACACGGACACGGACACACACACACACACACACACACACACACACACACACACACACACACACCGCTGCGCCGAGGGCCACCTCTAGGGGCCGGTCACAGGCGGGTCCAGCGTCCAGGCACCCGCCCGGGTCCCCCCGGCCGCAGCCGGCCGCCCCCGGCGGCCACGCCCCCGCCTCACCCGCAGTCCGGGGCCGGGCACCAGCGGCAGTCGGGGTCCGAAGCCAGGTAGCGGCGCAGCATGAACTCCTCGTACTTGTGCATGAGCGGTGGGTCCGCGAGCAGCAGGCGGATGTCGTGCGGGTTGAGTCGCTCGCTGCACTCGGGGCAGCTGATGGGCACCCGGCTCTCGCTGATCTCCAGGCGCAGGTAGTGGCGGAGACAGTCCCTGCACGAGCGGTGCGGGCAGCTGAGCAGGCGCGGGGCCCGCTCGGGCGGCAGCCGCACCAGGCACAGCGGACACTCCACCTCCTCTGGGCCCGGGCTGCCGCCCTCCGCCGCCTCCTCATCTTCGAACCCCGGCCCCGCGGCCGCCGCCTCGGCCTCCTCCTCGGCCTCGGCGGCCGGCTCGGCGGGCAGCGCCTCGGGCAGGGGGGCCTGGGCCGCGGCCGGGACCGGGGCGGGCGGCGGCGGCGGAGCGGCCGGGGGCGGCGGCTCGGCCTGCGGCTTGGCCCGCGCACGGCGGCCACGGGCCGAGGCAGAGAAGACGCTGTGGAAGGTGAGGCGCCGGCGCCGGCCGCCGCTGCGGCACTTGGGGTCCGGCGCAGCCGCGTGTAGGGATGTGGAGCGCGGCGACTCGGAGTCCTTCTCGGAGCCCATGGCCCCCAGAGGCCGAGGGGCGAGCGGCGCCCAGCGCCGCCACAGCTCCCACCTCAGCGCCCCCTCTGCCGGAGCCCCGGCCGCCGCCGCCGCCGCCCTCCCCAAGATAGAAACCGAGCAGCGTCAACCTAGCAGTTATAAAGCCTCCGCCCCTCGCGCCGCTGCCCACTGCGCAGGCGCTGTGCTGAGACACCTCACAAACCGCACCGCGAGGGCGGAGGGGCGCTGGGCGCGGTCAAATGGGGAGGAGCCGGGCGTGCCGGGGCGGAGCTTCACCGCCTCCCGGTCACGTGGTTCCAGGGCAGCCATCTTGAGGAGATCCGTACCCGATGGCTTTTCTTGGCCTTCTCCCTCCAGTTCCCTCACCCCTGCCCAGATCACCCCGCCTCGCGGGTAGTCTGAATGCCACTGCCAGCCACTGATGCTTCAGTAATTTCATCTGTAAAAAGCGGGCGAGCATAGATCAAATGGTGATTCCCAACTGGTCTGCCTTCCAACATTTCTTTTGTTGTTGTTTATTAAACAAACACCATTATTTAAAAATACAGTCATTCGCTGAGCATCTACAAGGCAGAGGCAATACTAGATAAGACGGACAGGGTCTCCCTACTTGCAAGGGATGTGCAGAATAAAGTACAAATTCCTTATTCTAGCATTTAATGCTTTCTGTGAGCTAATAAACTTTATTCCTAGGTCCACCTCCCATTCTATCTTCCTGGTAGCTTGGTTATTTAGAATTTGTGGGAGGAGGCTCAGCATTTTTTTTGGGGGGGTGGTCTGGAAGTGCATTTCTTCTGCTGGTTCCCTACTCTTCTGGCTGTGGGAGGATCTGGACTCCAGCTTCCAAATGGGAGGCAAACAAGCAACTAAAGAAAAAAAAAAACAAAACTTACGATAGACTTTATATCTCTCTTCATGAAAAATAAGTCCAAAGGTAGGCATCCTCAGCACTTGGTTTCCAACCTTAAGGTTACCTCTATAGTTCACATTCCAGACAATATGGAGGAAAAAGGAAAGAAAGGTCCACCTTTTTCCTTTTAAGAAAACACAGTCACATGGCCATACTGGGAAATGTAGTCTTTTAACTGGGCACAATGTGCCCCTAAAAATAGGAGCTTTGTTATGAATAAAGAATAGTAGAATGAATATTGGAAGGTAACCAGCTGTCTTTTTCATGGGTGCTATTTAAAACCACGAGAAAGGTCCCTTAGGGCCCTGGGAGGTTAGTTCAGTTGGTTAGCGCGACGTCCTGATACGCCAAGGTTGCAGGTTCTATCCCTGGTCAGGGCACATACAAGAATCAACCAATGAATGCATAAGTAAGTGGAACAAGTTGATCTCTCTCTCTGTCACCAATAAGTTAAAATAACTTTTTAAAGGTCCCTAGGAATAAACCCTGAAAAACTTAGGCATTTTAAGCTGAAACAGAAGAGGCAGCAAAAGAAACTAAGAAGCAGAGTCTGTGAAATAGGAAAAAAACCAAGCAGGTATGATGCCATAGACACCAAGAAAAAATGTTTCCAGGGTTGGAGTTGTCAGTTGTGACAAAAGCTGCTGAGAAATCCAGAAAGATCAAAACAAAGAAGGGACCACTGATTTTGGCAATACCAAAGAGATTTATGTTAGAAGGAATATTTCTCCTCAAGGAGGGAGGAGGTGTGATGTTGGACGGCTAAAACAATGAATTTCTATACGTTGCTCAGAGTAGGCTAGGCTCTGCGGTAGTAATGAGCAACCCCAAATCCCAATGGGTTAAGACAACAATGGTATATTTTTGCCCACTCACACAAAGTCTGCTGTGGGTTCAGGCACTTTCCAGGATAGCTCTCCTCCACTCCACTGGGTGACTCAGAGATCCAAACCACTTCCATCCCCAGCTCCACCACCTCAGCATGAGACTTTCAGGACTGGCTCAATAGTGGAAAGAGAGCTGGAGAGTTGTGCACCAGCAATTAAGTACTTCAGCATGGAAACGATGTGTTACTTCTACTCACAGACTATTGGCCAGAACTTGTTACGTAGGCCCAAGTTCCCTGTAGCCATTTTGACTCTGTTCTTAGTGCCCAATCTTCAACTGAAGGGCCTTCGAGGAGGTGTGTGCTTGTGGTGGGGATGAAGAGTAGGGGAGAAGTCTGCGTTGTTACTTGGATCAGATTGTGCCAAAGGACATAGGGACCCCCTGACTCTAGGCAGACCCAGATGGCTTTTAGATGCTTTTCCTGGGCAGCTGACAGGAATAGCTGTCAGAGTGCTAACTTGCTGAAAAGCTCAACATACTAAGTGTTAGCTTTGGCTCTGGCTCCCAAACAAACTCTGCTCAGCTCAAAGCTGCCACCGTCAGTGCTTTGGAAGAAAACTGACCTCTGATAAATGCCACTGGACTTTGCAATGCCCGCATTTCTACTGTTCTTTTTTTTTTTTTCTCTCCTGAATCCATCACCCTTGAATCAAGGGACTAAAGCAGTTCTCCTAGTTTTTCTTCTGTGTGTCCACCTGATAGAAACCAAGTAGTGACTCAGGGAAATGGCAGGAGAGAGAGAAAGAGAGAATGACTCTTACTCATCTGTTCACTCACTCAGTAAACATTTATTATATTTTGTGCTAGGCCCTTTGCCAGGCAGTGGGGTCATGGGGATAAAAACATAGCTTATGGGCAAGAAAGCAGGTCATTGAGATACTAGGTGATGGGGACATGTACAAAAAACTGTGACAGGCCAGAGGAGGGCATGGCAAGCCTTGCTTGGGGTGGTCAGGGATGGCTTTCGTGAGGAAGAGCTCTTCGAAGGACGAGTAAGAGCGGACAAGTTATTCCAAACTGAGGGAGTCTGGAGGGAAGACAAAGGGGGTATAAGCAGAGGATCAGTCTGAAGAAATGTGAACATCTGGGTATGACAGGAGGAGAGAATGTCTGGAAGGATGCACAAGAGAAGAGAGAATAGAGTGGTTCTCTATTATGGCTCCATTGGATACAAGGAAAAGAAGCCCAGACATGGACTAGTGAAGGGGACCAAAATATACCCTTTGGGATATTGATTTTAAGCTGATTATTAAGAAACAAAAGATTCAGAAAAACCTTGGACCCTCCCCCTTCCCTGCTTAAAGGAATTCAGATAGAAAAACCCACTCAAAGGAAGGAAGCATCACCTTAGCATCATAACATAAAGTAAATGTGGCAGACAAGGGGAAATCTAGCAAGGTGTGTTTCTCTCTGTGTCCCACTGTTTCTAGGTGGGCCGCCAAGAATTTAGAACGTTTGCTTTTTCTCATGTACCTGTAAACTACTTGCTTTATTATTGAAAGCTTAGACCCCTTTCCTTTGTGCAGAATAGCATACAAACCTAACTGTCCAATGACTCTGTGGGTCTCATATTCTTATGACACCTCCACATATTCGTAATAAATTTTGGACATTTTATTCCCATTAATCATCTCATATTAATTTATTAGTCCAGCTACAAGAACTTAGAAGGCGGGAGGAAAGTAATTTTTTTTTACTTCCCCACACTAGCCCAAGACAAAAACATGATTTTTGGCTTGTGTTACCTTTAAGACAAGTACTATGGCAACTAGGCCCTCGGTCATGGGCTTGGGATGCCACTATTGATAGTCCCCACCTGGACCATGCGGTTGGAGCAGGGCAGGAGCAATTTTTGTGTTTTCACAGGAAGGGAGGGGCCAAACATGAGCAGGTGAAACATGAAATGTTCACCAGGGACAGGTTGGAAACAGGTCACCAGGTGCCTGGAACACCAGGCTGAGGATCTCAGCCTTTGTTCTGTTAGGTAGTAGGCATTGTGGGAACATTTGCTCATGGAGAGCCGTATGTACAATGAAGTCGGCCTGCAAAACCTGTCTTTCTTTACTTGAGGCTCTACTTTTGAGTTTTCTCTTGCCTTTCAAGGTTGCTCCAAAAGCTAATTTTAATCAGCTTTTACCTGAAGAGTGAGTGATCTCCACCTGTTGTGACCCCTGCTTTTTCCCTCTGGATCAGGAGTGGTAGATGCTACTGAGTCTAGTCATTCCGATCTGAGTTCCTGTCTCCTGGGTCTCCAGGCACTTTCTCCTTGCTCCCTGACTCAGTGAATGGCCTCCTCATCCACCTGGAAGTACTCCTGCCTCTGACCCCCAAGTCCAAGTCTTATTTTTCTCCAAAGTGTTTATGGAACCTCCAAAGTGCTTATAGAACCTTTCCCTGGTTTGGGCCTCATTGTCTCTTTTGTCTGGACTTGGCCCCAGCTCCTCAACTGGTTTCTTTTGTTAAAACATCAGCTCATGGTGTTACCAGACAGGGGGCCTGACCCTGAGCAGGTCTGTCTGGAGCCAGCTGATAGTGTGTGGGTTCTTGACTTCGTGTAGGAAAGATGTTACAACACGAGCCCAGGTGACTATAAGGATGTTTATTAAAGCTGGGGACTGTGAAACAAGGAAGGACCTTGCACAAAAGAAGCAAGAGGAGAGCCCAGGCTGGGCTGCCTTAGCTCACTGGGAGGTCAGAGATGAGGGGTCTTAGAGACAGGTTCAGGGGGTTAGCCTGGGATGAGCTGCTGATGCCCATTTCTCCCTAGGTTGCAAGTCTCAGGGTCCCTTAGAGTTGAGGAAACGTGTGTCTGTGAGGGGAGAAGAGAGGGAAGAAGAGGGGAAAAGGAAAGGTGTGGCTGCTCCCCAGAGGGAGAGCAAGAACACGCGTCCTTTGTCTTGAGGCTTTTATCTTTTTCTTGCAGGAGGGAATCTTAGGGGAGGTCTCAGGGGAGGGTTTCAGCAGAATATTCATCAGTGTCCCAGGTGTGCTCTTTCAGGGTCCCGGTCTCCACAGCATTGGCCACCTGATTTTGCTGCTTTTCTGGTCCTGGAGCTGAAATACAACTAAGGCCTTTATGTTATCTCTAGGGAGGTGATCTTGTGTATCTGGCTGTAAACTGCTTGGCTAGTTTGCCCAGCTAACTGTTTCAGTTTTCCTCTTCCACTTGTCAAGGAATTTTCCTACCTTCTTACTGTCCTGTGTCAATGTGAACTCCTACTTTCAAGCTTTCTACAGTTCCCACAGCCAGCCTCATCTCCTTCCATGCATCCTGGAATTGAGCCATTTGAGCTTCTTGATGTTGTCTAACCATGCTCACAAAGGTCAAGCCCGATTCTTTGCAAATGCTGGGTTCTCTGCCCGTGATGTCCTTCCTAGTCCACTCTACTCGGTGTAATGCCATGCATACTTCCAGGCTCATTTCCATGGTCACTGCCCTCCTTTTTACAGTCAGATCCACCTCTTGGCCTCTTTTGTGTTCTCAGGGTACTGTGTAGATAACTGTACGGTTACACCTATTACAACGATGGCCACGTACTTTACTGCCCAAACCCAGGACACCCTTGAGAATGAAAGTAAATGCTATTATCAGTTGTTCTGGTTCAAAAGTTACCAGTCGATCTGTTCCAGGAAAACTGGAAGATATGGTCGGCCACCTACATCCACCATGGTCATAAAACCTGGCGCTCGGTAATTTCATTTGTCTCATTCGTGTTTCAGCCCTTTAAGGTAGTATCATTATTCCCATTTTTAAGATGAAAAGATGGAGCCTCAGGAGAGCGGAGACTTGTGGTCCCACGGCCAAAAGGTGGCACAGCCCGGGCAGCCGAATTATGGGCTTCCAAAGCCTGGACTCTGCGGAGTGGAGAAGTTGGTGTGACCCCCACACCTGACCTGACCAAAGCCTCAGGGTCTTATTTACTAGGTTAGCCATGTGTGGTCCCCCCAGATGAAGGGGGAAGGTGGAAAGGGGGCCTTACTTATTTTGCACACGGGCCCCTCACAGGGCCTCGTGCAGAAAAGGCTCAGGGCACGTTTGTTGGACAGATGACTTCGTGAGGACAGAACTGTGTGTTTCATCTTAAACTCTGTGCATCCCCTTCTGCACCTAATACCTAGCACAGGACTTACTATGCATCTATTTATTGTTCATTAATGTTTATTAAGCACCTATTATGTACCTGGTAGTGTGTTGGTGAACAAAATAGGCAAGGTCTTTTTTCAATGAACTTAACAGCCCAGGGGGAATACCATACAAAAAGCAATCACAAACACAGTTACAAATCAGGGTAAATGCCAAGGGGAAAAAACTGAGTACTGAGGTTTAAGAAATATTTTGGAGGTAAATTTAATAGGTTTGGGGCATAGATTTGATGGCCAACAGTGAGATGACAATGACTTGGGACTCTACTTAAACCATGGGGACACAAAGCGGGGGCAGTTGGGGGATTAATAAGGTCGGTTTGGATGTGTGGGGCTTGAGGTATCTGTGGGGTTTCTGCTTTAATCTTTCCCACCTCCAGCCAGCTTAATTGATTTGTTCAAAACTGCAAAATTGTGGCATGTAACAGAAACCTCCCTCAGTCAGCTCAGACAAAGCTGGCCTCCCGGTAGCGCGGTTGGAAAAGGGACAGGTGGGGGAATGCAGGGTAGAAGCGGGGAAGGGATATGATATGGAGACAATCAGCGCTCCCAACCTGCAGTGAGGACCGTGGCGGGCAGCCAGGGACAAGGGTATACAGGTTGCAGAGAGAGCCAGCCCCCTCCCCTCTCTGCACCGCGCCAGTGTACCCAGCCGCAGGCGCGGAACCAGGGGAAAGGGGGCTGCTCTGCGCGGGGAAATCCGACCAGCCCCGGCAGTCTCCGTTGTGTGACTCGCCAATCCAGCTGCGCTTGGTGGCTGCACCACGTGACCAGCCTCCCCTCATCTCCCACCCTCGGTCTTCTAGGGAAGACCGGCATCCCCGCGATCCCGCCTCCGCCACTCGTGTGAGCCAGCCTTCCGAAGGGCTCTCAGCGAATGGCCGGGATTCCGCCGCAGTCCTCTGCAGTGCGCGGGGAGGGGAGGGAAGGGGAGGCAAGTGAGTTGCAGCTGCAGCGCCCGCAGCATTTTGCGGCAAGGTCAAGCATACCCACTCCCAGGCAAGGCTGCCTCTGAATCCCTCCCTTGCCGTTCTCCCAGCCATTCCCAAGGCCTATGCCTCGCGTCCGGCTGCAGCATCCCTGGCCTTCTGGACCACTGACCTAGCCTCTCTCCTCACGCTTCCTGCGAGGACAGGGCTGGGGCAGAAGATGGGAAGGTTACAATCTATCCCTCCCCACGAGCTTCCCAGCTGCTTTTCTCACGCTGTGTTGCCGTGCTTTAAACCCCACACTGGCTCCCAGTGCCCCATGACAGCATTAGTGTATTTCATAACCAAGTCCCACCTTAACCCTTTCCAGTCCCACCACCCCCTTGCACCAGCAATCCAGTCCCTCTGGACCCCTTACCCTTCCAAGAACAGCCATCGCTTGCTACCTTAAGTGATTACTCTTTTTTAAAATCCTCACCCGTGGACATGCTTATTGATTTTAGAGAGAGGGAAAGGGAGGGAGAGAGAGAGGGAGAAAAACATCGATGGGAGAGAGAAACAGCCATGGGTTGCCTCTTCTAGGCCACCCGACCAGGATGATCAGATGGAACTTGGAACCTAGGCATGTGCCCTGACCAGGAATTGAACCCTCAACCTTTCAACCAGGGCTTAAGTGACTGCTCTTGCTGTACCTGCTGCCTAAGGTGCCATTTGTGAACTTAGCAAATTCATAGACCCAACTTTAAAATAATGCAACAGAGGGTGAAAACTGGCACTGAAATGTCTACTAGTAAAGGTCACAAAATTGAAAGCCTACAGGAGTCAAGCAGGAGAAGTAAATAAGGCCAATGGGTAGAGGCATAAAAGACAGGGACCCTACTCTGCACGCAGGCCGACATGCTCCTGGGGGGGGAATGTGGGTCCTATGATGCCAACTCCAGATTTTTCTGTGTAATCGCTCAATTTTCAAATGTTGATTTGATTTTTAAAACATTCCTGTAGGCCAGATGCAGGTCAGAAATCCTCAGGGCATAATCACCTCTCTCAGGGAAGAGGATGACTTTCATTGAAAAAATAACTCTGAAAAACTGTTCAAGGGGAAGGTGTGCCTTGGGGCTCTGAGAGGCATCTTTTGTGGAGGCAACAAGGAAGAGGATTCGGATTTGGATGTTTTAAGCTGCCAAGGACTGGACAATCTTACCGGAAACTGGAGGACTGGATTTGGGAAATGGGCAGAAAAGAGGGCTGGAGGCCGAGGGATGGGGGTAGGGAGGTTGGGGCCTGAGGGTTCAGGAAGCTAAGCAATGTGGCTCACCCACCAGCATCAACTACCATAAATGATAGCAAACATGTCTCCCCATCCTTGTATAGGGGTTTCATGAAGGCCTGAGAGGGGACCTCTAGTGCTTTGCCTTGCTGGGGGGTGGCGGGAACAGGGTAAGATAGGAAGGGAAGCCAACACCAAAATGGGATAATACCTGCAGTGGAGATGGAGAGCTCCTTAGGAAGTGATTATGGAGACAATAGCCAAACAAAGGCAGGTGTCCATTACCAGGAGACAGGAGATGGCCCAGGGCTGAGAGGCTGGGGGCCGTGTACAAACAGAAGAGCCAGCTGAGGCTGCATTGGGAACCAGGGTATTTTTAGTTCACCCTGAGGTTTTTTTGTAGCTATGATGTTATCTCCTTCTGTCCTCCATCCCTGGAAATCTTCAAAAAATTCTCCTGTCCACACTGAGGCTGCCCTGACTTTGTGAAAATGGGGTGTTTGTGAACATGGCTGAAGGGGCCAGATTTTACATTTGTGTTGGTGGAGTGCTGACCAAAGACAGTACAGTCTGGAGCAGAAGCTGAGCCAGGATTAACACAACCTCCCAGGAATACGCAGTAATCTTGGAGAGGGTTTTGAGAGAGTGCTTGGGCTCATCCTGAGACAGGATAGTGAGAAGATTGGAAAAGTCCTTGGCTAGTGGAACAGGAAAACTGAGACGGAGAGCTGAACACAGCGATTTACAGCCAGGTGCAGATGGTCACCAGGGCGGAAGGCCCAGTGCCTGGCAGGGGACAAAACCAGGAAAACAAGGGCCTCACCCCCAGGGTAACCTCTTCTCCTCTGGCCTTTTCTCCCTGGAGATAACATCCAGGCCTCAGTTGTGTTTCAGCTCCAGGTCCAGAAAAGCAACTAAACTGGGTGGGCGATGCCAGAACCAACTGCAGTGACTAGAGACCCCCTGCCCTGCCACTGACCGATCAGCAGACATGATGACCCTGAAAGGGCACACCTGGAGAACCGATGATGAGTCGTTCACTGAAATCCTCCCCTGACACCTCCCCTGAGGCTTTTACTTGCAAGAGACAGAGAAAAGCCTCAAGACCAAGGACCCATGCTCTTGCTCTCCTTCTGAGGAGCAGCCTGTGCCATTTCCTTTCCCTTCTTCCTCCCTCACTTCTTCCCCCACAGGCACGCATCTCCTAAACTCTAAGGCAATGGGCACCTGACCCCTTGTCCCAGGCTGATCCCCTGAACCTGTCCCCAGAGCCCCCTTTTCTCTGACCTCCCAGTGAGCCAAGGCAGCCCAGCCTGGGCTCTCCTGTTGCTTCCTCTATGCTAAGCCCTTTCTTGTTTCACTGTCCCCAGCTTTAATAAATGTTTCCTCATAGTCACCTGGACTCGCATTGTGAAATCTTTCCTCCATGGAGTCAAGAAGCCACACACTAGACAGCTGGCCCCAGGCAGACCCGCTCAGGCCCAGGCCCCCTCTCTGGTAACAATCCCACGATCTCAAGGGGTCAGGGGCCCCTGACTGACATCTGGGTTACAGTAAGAATTCACTTAGTGCTGACTTGTACCAAACACTGTGCTACACATGTGTTATCTCTATTATCCCCACAGTGATTGTACCAGAGAGGTACTATTATGATCCCCATTTTACAGATGAAGAAATTAAGGCCCAGAGAGGTGAAGTGACTTTGCCCCAAGCCACACAGATAGAAAACAGAGTCAAGCCACACAGATAGAAAACAGTGGGCTGGAACTGCTCTCCAGCTGATTGCCCCCAGCAGAAGAGACTGTCATCTTGTCTGGGGTTTTCGTAGACAGCACTTAGCGTGCAGAGCTATAGGTATTGGTTTGGCGTGCGCATCTGTTCTCCCCACTGAGTTATAAGAGGACAGGCCCCATGCCTCTGGCAAAGAACATTCTGAGCCATCCTAAATTAAATTACAGCAGGCCAGAGGGTAGCAGGAAGAGACAGAAAGGGGTTAAACGGTTAATAACTGCAGTGTAGAACCAACAAAAGACTGCTTGCATTGCTTAGTGTATATTGGAATTAAATGAATGTCCCCGTGGCTATTTTCCAGATTATCTAAAAAGAGAATAGTCAGGTGCCCTTGAACTCCAGGCGCCTCTGCTTCTTGTTTACCCTAGAGCTTCACAGACTCAGCTGTGGACTCTGCTGTGCCTGTCCCAGCACTAGCCCCGCTTGCCCCGCTTCACCTTCAGCCATCCCTTTTGTCTATAGCTCATGCAAATTCTTTCAGAATGGTTTGCCCCGTCTCCCCCCTACCTGATGTATGAAAATGCTTGCAGCTTTCCAGGACCATGGACATGTGTTCTGTCCTATCCAGACACACTACTGGTGGTTTGAACTCCATGCTCCAAGACCTGTCTTCTTTTTTTGCTAGCAATGGCCTAATAAACCCTTCCTTTAAAAACGCTTTCAACCGTGGACGTTTTTTAATACTACTAATTTTAAGTGCATGGCACACAGTGGGTGCTGGTAGGTGGTAAATCAATTACTTTAAGGAAAGGCAAAAGCAGTGCCCTCAAATCTCAGATCTTTGTGCCCTTGGGCAAGTCATTCACCCTCTCGGGCCTCAATTTCCTCATCTGTGAAAAGGTGATTATAAGACCTCTAGGCCTCACAGGATTATTGTGAGATTTCAGTGAGTCCAGGCCAGGGAATTTCTGTAAGTTGCCCTGCAGCCTGCAGCTGCTGTTACTATAAAGATAATAGTGATAACAGGGAATGAGGAAGGAACAGAGGAGAAAGCCAGGATCTGGAAATTCCACACTTAATTCAGACAGGAAATTCTCAGGAGACCCAGCCAGTTTCCAGTATACAAGACTACTGTCTTCATCCACTAATGATTGCTGGAACACCTACTATGTGCCAGAGCTTGATCGCATTTCATTCAAAACTCTGTAGAACAGACACCCAAATTATCTTTATTTTACAAGAGAGAAAAATGAGGTTAGAGAGATGATGTGACTTCTCCGAGGGAAACACAGCCAGAAAGTGGCAGATGCAGGATTCGAACTGAGATCTGTATAGTTCTCAAATCCTTGTGAAGGGGACCAAAGTTTGCCACCCCAAAATATGTCTTTTGGGATATTGACTTTCAGCTGGTTATTGAGAAATGAAAGACTCAGAAAGAAACTTGGATCCTCTCCCTAAACTGAGTGTGGCAGACAAGGAGAAATCTAGCAAAACCTGTTTCCTTCTGTGTCTCATTGTTCCTGGGTGGCCCAGCAAGAATTTGCTTATCACATGTTTGCTCTTTCCATCTACCTGTAAATTGCCTGCTTTCCCTTTCAAATCCCTGTCTCTGCCTTCCTCTTAGTCTTGATTGGCAGATAAATCTCAACTGTCCAGTGCATCCTGGGATCTCATTCCTATGGTACCCCCCCTATGTACATCCTTAATAAATGTTGGACATATTTCTGCTAATCTGTAATAGGACAAAAGCCCCCTTTTTAGGCCCTCTTTCCCAGAGCTGGCTGGACCCCACAAAGCATGACTGACCTTAATTGTTTTGTGAGCCTTTATCCTCAGGACTAGAAAATTACTGGAAGTGCCCTGAAGGCGCAGAGGCTCGGGGAACTTATGAAACAGGACACATCAAACCACAACGACCACCGGACCCCGCACCCAAAGATAACATTGAAACAGGTTGCAGCCCAGCTGAAACATCCTGCTCTGCTACCACCCCATTAACCAACTCAAAACTCCCAGCCCCGAGCCCTCAGAGCCGGTGCTGGTGCACGTCTCCGCACCTCGCCCTTCCCCGCCCTTGGGAAAGTGAAAATAAAACGTTTACTCTCTGTACTCCCTTCTCTCTGTGAATTTTCACAGCCCGCGTCACAGACCAACCACCCTAACAATCTGTCTCATGTTAATCTGATTGCTAGCCCAGCCAGAAGAATTTAGAATTTCAGCCCCATACCTGTTCTTTCTGTTTTCTCTCCCACAGCTTTTTAAGTCTTCTCTTTATTCACCGAAACATCAAGCATCGAGTAAGTGCTAGGTCTTCTGCAGGGGAAGTGGATATAAGACGCAGACTATCTAAGAGATTGTTTCAGGTCACGTTGGGGAGGCAGATAACTCAATGGACATTCACAATTCAGCACCATAAGCTTTCTGTTGGCAGAAGTGTGGGTGAAAGAAGAGTGGGTCATTGCCTTAGACTTCCCTTTCTCCTTGGTCTGGACCCCTGAGGGTCCAGACAAGTTTGACATTGCAATCTTGTCAAGTTCCCTTTAAGCCCCCTACCATAAAATGAAGGAAAAGATACACCCTCACCCCTCCTGTCTGGGGTATTGCCGTGGGGACCAAACCAGAACCAACAATCCTCTCCGAGAGAATCCCTCCCAACCAGCCTCTCCTCTCCCTGTCTCTCTCTCTGTCTCTGACACACACACGCGCACACACACACACACACACACACACACACACACACACACTCTTGATGACCAGAGATGGGTGATGGGTTAATGCTGGTCCAGCCGGTTTATCCATCCTTCCGCAGGCCCTGCTTGGGTGGTCTCTGGCATTCGTGGCCTCTGCCCCACAGCCAAGACCAAAGGAAATTTGCATTTAATATCCTGTTACACATGCATTAAAGAGAAATCAGGAAGGAAAGTCACCCAACTGTCAATAGTGATTATCTCTGGGTGATGACATTATCTGTAATCTCTGTTTTCTTCTTCTAACTTTTGCACTTAAATTTTTTTTTATACCATGAACATATTACTTTTACAAAGAGTAAAAATATGAATAAAATTACCCTCTACTTTAACAATTATTGGTGGCCTCACAGATGTGGGAGAAGGTCTGTTAGAAGCACTCTCAGAAGGGGCTTTGTCCTGGGCACAGCTGGCTCTGGCAAAGACAGCGCACGGGAGGGGTGAGGAAGTGAGAGGTCATCGAGGATTGAAAACAAGAGCCACGGTTCCTGAGAGCCTGATCTGAGCCTAGGTTCTTCCTAGCCCTTGATGTGCATATTTCAGTTAACAACAAAAACCGGTTTAGGAGATAAGCTGTTATTTCACAGCTGAGAAAACCAAGGATCCATTTTATAGGAAAAAAAAGCAAGACCCAAAGACGTTCCATTACTTGCCCAGGGACACACAGCTAGAAAGATAGGGAGAGGATTTAAATCCAGATCTGTTGTTTACCTTGTGGACCTAGAGGCCATTCCAACCCCTCTCAGTTAAATGTGCTTACATTTTCCCAGCTCTCCACAAACACACCCATCCACATACTAGTTCCATGCAGAGAACCAGGTGAAGTGAAGGTCAGTGTCCCACTTTCCAAGTGAGAAAAGCAAGGCTAGGGAGGGGACTTGTTCAGTGTAGTCACTGAGAAGTGGTAGTACTCCCAGAATCCAGGCCTTCTTTCTCTCTTCCAGCAGCAACCCTCCTCCTTCCGCCACCTTCTGCCAATTGCTCAGGCTTCCTTCTCGAAACAAATGACTCAAGGTAAATTGCTGGCTGACTTCCTCTTTCTCATAAGAAGGGAAGTCTGTGTTGTTTGCAGTTGTGGGAGAACAATTTCAGGTCAGTTGCAAAGTGGCTGGGGCCACATAAAAGAGTGGGTCGTCCAGGGAGCAGCGCAACCCCAGCTATTCAGAGGCACCTGCGTTTTTCCTTCCTGGGAGTTACATCACTGTGTCTGCTCAGTCGGGCTTGAAGTCCTGCCCCCAAAGAGCTGCCTGAACTATTATGGAATATAGAAAAATGAGCCCCGAAGGAGAGAGGGGATGATGATGATGATACATTTATGGTGCATTAACCTCTGGACTAGGCACGGTGTTAAGTGGCTGGCACATGTGAACTCACCGGTGCTTCATAACAGCCCTAGGAAGAAGATTCTACAGCTTCGGAGCCAAATAAATTTATATGCGAATCACAGCCATGCCGCCTTCCAGTTGTGTGACCTTGGGAAAGTTATTTACACTCATTCAACAAATATTTTTGAGCACCTGCTCTGTGCCACACACTGTTCGGTGAACAGAACAAAGATCGTTGCTCCTGTGGTTTTACAAGGAGAAGCAGACAAATCGTAAAGCCTCACTGAGAAGGCGATGTTTATACAGAGCCCTGAGGAGATGATGGACTTAGCAGTAGGTAACTGGGGGAAATCTTTTCTAAGCAGAAGGAACAGCCAGTGCAAGGGCCCCAGGGTGCCTGGTGGTTTCAAAGAACAGCACGGAGGCCAGTGGGGCCGGTTCAGAGAAGGAGACAGGAAAAGAGTCCTCCCTGCCCCACACTGCCCCAGTCATTCTTTCTCCTACCACGCTTTGTGCGCCCTTCATCGGCCTGATCAAAATTTGTGAATATTTTATCTATTCGGGTGTTTGCTTATTTCTTATTTGTTTCCTCCACTATCCCTAAGCTTCTTATAGGCAGAAGCTACATGAGTCTTGTTCAGTGCTGATCACAGAGGACATAGGAAATGCTTAATATTAGTTGATGAGTGAATTAAATCCATTCATCCATCCGTATAATCATATTTATGATAGAACCTCCCCATCCCATGTAACACTATTTCTCAGGTAGTTAGCACATTCTGAGTGCCAGCTCAGCATAATAAAAAACATAAGGCTGTAGTTAAGAGAACAGGTTCTGGAGCCATACTGCAGGGCCAGTCCTGTTCTTCTACTTACTAGGTGCGTCATCTCAGGCAATTTAAGGGAAAAAAAAAAACCCAAACCCTCTCTGTGCCTCAGTTTCCAAATCCACAAACTGGCATCATAACAGTATCGCTCTCCAAGGCTGTAAGCACCCAGAGCAGTGCCAGGTGTATAGTGTAGTGCTTATACGTGTGCTGGTAATTAGGTTTTCCCTCTGCAGCTCGGTCACAGGAGCCAGGACTCTTGCTTCTTTCCTCTTACACCAGATTCTAAAAGGGAAGTGAGAAGGGCAAGGGGTGCCATGGAGGAAGTGAGCCCGCAGAGCATTCCTGGTGCGTGCTGCCCCGTCTATGCTGAGTGCTGGCAGCTGGGGGAAGTGTGGCGGGGGCGGGGCATGGGCAGGAGGGACTCTAGGGGCTCTCCTGGAGTAGCGTTCTGGGGACAGTGTTTTTGCTGTGTAGCCTCCCAGCCTGATTCTCTAGCCTTTTTTGCTAGGCGACTTAGAGTGAACTCTTGTTTACAACTGAGGAAGCTAACGGGTGCAGCTATCAACACAGGCATATCGCAGAGATATCACAGGCTCCGTTGCAGAGCACGACAATAAAGCTAGTCGGAAACTTTTTGCTGGTAGAGGGTCTTGCCTTCAATTTGTAAAAAACTCAACATCTTCTGTAAAGCACAATAAAGTGAAGCGCAATGAAATGATGCCTGCCTGTTCTGAGCACCTACCCTAGTTCTGTGCTTGGTATTTTACACCGCATGGTTCTATGCCTCATTATTTCATTTGTTCCTTATTCAGACCTGAGAGGTAGGTATAATTAACCCCGTCTTACAGATGATGGAAGCAACTCAGACAGGTGGAGTGACTTGACTAAGGTCACATAGCCAATGAGTGGCAGAGCCAGGGTTCAGGCCAAGGTGTGACTCCAAATTGCTCTCTTAAGATGCCTGTCCATGGTGACTGAAAGGCTCTGGCAGGCTTTTCTCCTCCAGCACTTGTTGCTGTGTCTGACAACAGCCCACGGCTTAGCTCTTCCTGGAGGGAAGAATCACATGAGTCTGTTCCCTAAGCCAGAAAGATCAATGATCTGAGCTGCCCGGGAGGAGCTCTGAGACCCAGGGGGGAACAGACTGTGCCTTGCCTGGCTCAGCACTTCCACAAGAGAAGCCCTCCTTCCTATTGCCCCTTAAGCCAGAGACATTTTCTCTCTGAGGTCGGAGGCCGACTGTCACTGGGTGGCCTGATTCCCATGGAAATGTGGAGATAGAAAACATGTGGGGCTGCTGCGGTTGCCAGGCAACAACCAGCTAGTTGCTCATTTGACAGAGTCCAGGAGGCTGCCTGATGTCAGAGATTCTTGGACCTGAGGCCTGGAGACCCCGACTCTGGTTCTGATTTGCTGAGTGATCTTGGGCAAGTCCCTGCCCCTTCCTGGGACTCATTTACCATCCCTTGTATAAAAAGCAGTCAGACTGTGTAAGTTGCAAAATGAGTGGATACCCGATAGTCAGAATCACAGTGATGGTGTGGCAGGGCCAGAGACCCGAGGGTTGGTCATGGGTGAGGGAAGATTCGTCGTCCTCCTCTCCATCCTGCCCAGCCTGCCCTGGCCCCAGTTAACAGCTGCGGGCAGGGACATTTTGTTTCCCACCCTGAGCTAATTCGGACCGCCCAGACTCCATCCCAGGCCTGCTCTCGAAGCTCAGTGTAACCCACTAACGTACTGCAGCCACGGTCTTCCCAGCAGATTCTTTCCTATGGGGAGTTTCCTCAGTTCCTGCCAAAATGAAGCTACGCCGCTCTGGGTGTTTCCCTGAACACCCATCAGAGGCCCTTCTGAGGCTGTTTGTAGAGCTGCACTGATGGCAAACCCTGAGGGCGTGCGTTTCACAGCCATCGGCCGGCCGAGTCAACACATTCCATTCCACCACCATTACAAAAAATGACGGTAGTTGCCTTTGGCTGGGCTTGGCGTAGCAAAGCTGCTTTATGTATGTGATCTCGTCTAATCTTCATACAATCTAATCCAGAGGAATGGGACAAAAGCCCCTGGTTTACAAATGGGAAAATGGAACTTCCGAGGGGTAAAATGATTTGCCCAAGAACCCAGGAAATGGTGGGGTCAGGACTCACATTCAGCTAGTGCCACAGCCTGGGGTTTCAAACTGCTATAGGGTGCTATTTTCCCAAGTCCAGAACTGCGTCAGAGCTGGAAGGGCTCAGCCTCCGTCACTTTACAGATGGATATATCAAGGCCCAGAGAGAAGTGAGTGGCCTGAAGTCACACAGCAAGTCATTGTGACAGCAGATTCTAGCACCATTGCCCTGAAAACCTCAGCATACATTCCAGGAAACAAAAAGTGTCCTAGGCATAAACAAGAAACTGTCATAAGAAATCCCCAGCATTTACTAGGAAGTGGAACCAGGTGCACAAACAAGGATCTTCTGGAGGTCTCTGGGTTAACACAGAGTCCCAGCGGTCCCCTGGGCAGCAGTGGGGCTTCGAGAGTCACTCGCTTAGGCCTCCAGAGGAGGCCTCGACTCCGGATGCTCGCTGAGATGGTTTGCGTGCCCAGGATTTTCTCCTCCATGGTCACCTTGCCCGGTTCATGCCCACCTGCGCCTCAGGTAACAGTTCAATATCACTTCCTCCGGGAAGGCCTCTGCGAGACCCAGCGTTCCTCCAACCAGAGTCCGGTGGGTCTGGCCCTTTTCCGTAACAGCACTGACCACAGTTTGCCCTGTGGGCTCTCGTCACAGGCACACTTAACTAACATCAACTTGAGAATTAGCCTTCCAACCACTGGCCTCCAAAGATGCGACTCCAGAATTTGGTGTTGTCCTCAAACAAACAAACTAACCTTTTAACATGCACTAAGACGACAGATGCTTCACATAAAAGCAGGTCGGGATCACCCCGGCAGCTGCCAGAGCATTCCCGAATTCTCGGCCCAACATCGGTGCACCCCTAGAGATGGGGTCTTTTCCTCAAAGGCAGGGCAGCTTCAGTGTCCAAGTATCTTAAGATAGTCTTTTCTTTTAAAAAAAATAAGTTTACTTAGTTATTTATTTTTCGAGAGAGGGGAAGGGATGGAGAAAAAGAGGGAGACAAACAGTGATGTGAGACAGAAACATCAGTTGGCTGCCTCTCCCACGCCCCCAACCAGGGACCTGGGCTGCAACCCAGGCATGTGCCCTTATTGGGAATCGAACTAGTAACCTTTTGGTTCACTGGCTGGCGCTGAATCTACTGAGCCACACCAGCCAGGGCAAGATAGTCTTTCTCTGAGTTAATTCCTTCAGCCTAGTTCTCAGACCTAAGCATGCAAAAGAACTATTGTGCATCAGAAGTAATTTAAAGACTTTCAAGTGTAATTTTGAATGATAGGCCCTTTCCAGCTGAGTGCTGGAGTTAGAGCTGAACTTCCTTCAGAGAAGGAAAACCCTCCCCATAATTATAAACGTGGAGAAGTATTGAATTTCTGACCCCTCCTCCCCAGAAGCTCCATGAGGATCTGTTTGGCTCATCTCTGCGTATCCCCACCCAGCACCATGCTGGGCATAGACAGAGCAGGTACTCAGTCAATGTTAATTAAGGGAATAAATCACATTTGCTTACTTGTGGAAATAAGACCAGAAGTGATCCATGTGGGTGTAGGTGGCTACAGGTGCTCTTACTCTTCAAGGCGGAAGCCACTAATGCATCCGTATGCGTCTGCTCTCCTGAATACACAAGGCCAGAAGCAGTGTGAGTGTGAATGTGTGTGTATTTTATTTCTCACACACTAATGTGATGGCCAGAGGCAGTTTTCTATTTTTGGCAGTTATACTCCTATCAGTTTCCTATAGCATCTGTAACAAATTACCATAAACTTAGTGGTTTAAAACAAGACAACTTTATTATCTCATGGTTGGAAGTCACAAGTCCCAAATGCATCTTCAGGGGCTAAAATCAAGAGGTTGACAGGCTTGCTTGCATTTCTTCTGGAAATTCTAGGGAGGGATTGGTTTCCTTGACTTTTCAGCTTCTATAGTTGCACCCCTTGTGACCTTTCCTCCAAGTTCAAAGCCAGCAACATAGCATCTTCAAATTTCTCTCTGCTTCTGTCTTCACACATTGCCTTCTCTCTTAAAAGGACCCTTGTGATTACGTCGGGCCCACTCTGATAATCCAGGATGATTTCCCCATTTTAAGGTATTCAATCTAATCACATCTGTAAAATCTCTTTCGTACAAGGTAGCCTTCATACGGTCTGGGGATTAGGACCTGATATCTTTGCCTGGGCGTTATTCAGCCTACCTTGCTCCAGTGAGCAAGGTGCTCAGTATGTTTGGTGAATTGCATGATAAGAAAGATTTCTCTCTCAGCAGAAAGCCCCACAACATGAGAGCCTGAAATTGCAAGAGCTGAGAAGTACTGGGCATAATATAACGCAGAGCTCCTCCCAACACGGTGGCGGTGGTGGGAGCTGAGTCATTGCTCCCTTGACAACCCCCCCCCCCATGCATTGCCCTTTCTCTGCCCCTGGAATCACTCCTGCTGCAGCCTCTTCGAGGGATCAACATTTTTGTTCCTATTTTATATCTTGAAGAAACAATTTACATGTTTGTTGCCAAACACAAAAACCTTGATTTCTATATATCGGTTAATTGAAAATAAAAACTGATTGTTTGGGTTATGCACGAACTTTGGAGTCAGAAAGACCTGGATTCATACCGAGGCTCTGCAGGGTACTAGACGTAAACAATCATTTCACCTCTGTGAGGTGCCCCAGGTGATGCTTTGTTTTGTTTGCTTTTTGATCTATAAAATGGAAATAATGACAGAACCTCTCTCTTACGGTGGTTGTGATTAATAAATGAGACAATGTCCATTGTAGTTGTCAAAAAGTGTGGTTCCCAGGCCAGCTGCATTAGTATCACCTGTGAATTAGCCCGACTCCTGACATCCTGAATCAGAGACTCTCAGGGTGGCGCCCAGTGATCCATCTTGCAACGAGCCTTTCAGAGGGTTCTGGAGTAGCTCAAGTTGGAAAGCCATTGATACATACATCAGGTTCTTTATGCTTAGCATCGTATATATAAACCACAATTTGAGACCACAATGTACATATATTATCTTATTTATTTGTCACAACCAGCTTAAGATATATATATATATGCACATATATAGTATGTATAGCATAATGTAATTATATAACACCACGTATTATGTATAATAGTTAACATAATATAATTATATATTATATACCATAATATAGTATGCATAAAGAGCCTGGCACACAATAAGCACTCAACAAACGACTCTCATTACTGTTATCGCCATTGTTTACTCCTGATACTTCTAGCACGTTCCCTTTGAGATGTTGAGTTGGGTGTGTATCTCTCCTCCCATCATATCCTTTAAACACTGTACGTGTTAGGGTGGTGTCCTATTACAATCTATTATCTACAAAACTGCTGCTTAATGAGCAGTTTTTGGTCTCCCAGCTTCTCCTTGCTCACTATTTCTCCAGGCAGGTCACACCCCCTGGCCAAACCCTGCCCATACCTGCATGCCGACCGTGCATGCACTGTGAAGACCTCCACCCAGGGAGCTCTTCTGCAAGGCCCCTCAGCTGTGCCTAGGTCTCTCCCCAGCTGCAGGGCAGCTCTCCAGCATGCCTGAGCCTCAGATGAGGTCAGATCAGCACTGAGGTGCAGCAAGGTTTTCCTTCTCTAATCTGGGACTCATGTCTCTATTTGTCTGCTTGGCGGCTACTTCATCCTGCTGACTCACTCCAGTCTGAAGTCAACCAAAACCCCCAGGCCTCTTTCTTGGGAAGTGCCTGAGCTCTGGTTAGTCAGGTCACCCTGGTCCTTGATGTGTGCAATTCATTTCTTAAAAGTAGCATTTACTTTCAAATTACGAAAGCTATACATGCTTGATACAGTAGTTAGAAAAACACAAAGGGAAAAAAATCACTAGTAATGGTCACTTTTAAATGGATTGATTTTCAAAAAATGAGCTTATATTTTTGTGATCAAGAAAAAAAAACTCATATTCAAGCAACTTCCATTTCTGGAAGAAGAAAAAGAATTGGAAAAAGCAATGTTAATGTACCATAGGGATAACTGTGAATTCTAACATATATAGATATCTCCTGTCTCATAGAGGATTCAAATGTATAGCAATTTAAACTCATCTCTCAGAGACTACTATTGCTAATATTTTGGGTATAGCCTCCAGGCCTTTACAGGTAACATCCTGTATCTTTCACTTTAAATCTAGGTCTAAACTTAGCGCTGGATTTGGAGATAGACAGATCTGATTCAAATTCTGGCTCCCTTGTTTATTGGTTGTATCACTTCGGACAATTTATGTAACCTCTTAGAGCCTCAGTTTCCTCATCTGTAAAATGGGGCCGATAATATCCTCCCATCCAGTCCAACCCAGGACTGTGGCGAAGATGAAAACAATGGGAAAAGAGCACCCAGAGCCAGCAAAGAGCTCGTTTTGGGGTTGTCACTACCATTACTCTCCACTCAGCCAACTGCTGTTCCCTCACGGATCCAGGTCAGACGCCACTCCCTGTGTCTCCTTCCCCGGCTGCTCCCACACTACAAGCTCTCTGGCTGTCTTGCTGCTGTCCCAAGTCCGAACTTGTGTGGAGCATTAGACACGTGCTGCTGCTGTGTCCCTTACACTCTTAAAGAAAGTCCTCTAGAGTAGAGAGCATGCCCACCTGGTTCATGTCTGTGCCCCAGGGTCCAGCAGTAGCTGCGACCCACTGTGGCTGTCAGGAAGTGTTGAGTGAGAGAATTACAAAGTTCTGGATAAGACTGTGCCAAAGGGATAGATGACTAAACACGGGCAGGTTTCATGAGTGCATGGATGAATGTGTGAATGAGTCAGGTAGTAGCAGGTGTCCCAGCCCAAGTCTCTCTCTCCTAGGGAGCCAACCCTCCATCTCCCAAGGTGGGCCTTGACAGGTTGGGAAGCAGGGCTTGACCCCGCCCCTCACATGGGGAGCGTCGCTGGGGGCGGAGTCTCTCAAGGCCTCGGATGTAAGGTGTTAGGGGCGGGACTGGGGCGGGGCTGAAGGGGGCCGGAATCTATGCACCCACACAGCCAAACCAGTTTCCGGAAAGGCAGCTCCCACAGTCTACAGCTCCACCCGATGCGTGAGTTCTGGAAGACCCGTCTCACTTCCGCCTAGATAGAGGAGAAACCGATCTTAGGGATGGAGGCGGCGGCAGCACGGGTGTCAGGGTGCAAGCCTGGCAGGTGCTTCCCATCACCAGGTCTGAACCCCGGTTATTTCTCTTGCTGTGTGACCTTCACTAAGACAGATCTCCTTCCCGTCTCGTTTCCGCATCCCAGGGACCCGTCTCTCTTTGGCACGTTTGGGAATCTTAACTCTTGCCCAGGAAACCTCCAAAGAAATCTCCAAAAGCAAAACCAAACCAAAACCCTGGTCTGGACACCACTGAGCAGAACCTTAGGAAGGCAGAGAGCTCAGAATCGGATGGAACAGTTGTGTTACCCTCCTTCCCTGCCTTCAGCTTCCTTACCTGTAAAAAGACAGTAGACGATAACTGTTCCCACCCCACAGGATGGCTGTGAGGATTAAGGGAACTGTTTTGGGTGAATGTTGGGAGCATGTTACTCTTACTCTCAGAGCCGGTAGTTCAGACCCAGCCCTTTCTCCTGCCAGCCCCATACACACCCTCAGCTTGTGGTTGTGGCAGAGGTAGGAGGGCCTCCAGGGACATTCCTGAGCCTGGTGAAACTAATCTGGGTTCTCTGTGCTGAGAGCCTGGCTGATCTCAGGGCCTTCTGGGAAGGGAGTTTTTAGAGAAGGAAATGGCTGTGGTGAGACAGAATGATGGAGCAACTTCTCGGGGATCTGGGTGGAAAGCCCCTCGCTCCTGGTGTGTTCTTGTGGTGGGGTGTGGGGCAGGTGCTGGGGCCTGGCCCAACCTCCATCACCATCAGAAAGTACCTGGTTTCACCAAGTGCCGCCAAGGGCAGCGGCAGGTCTTAGCGTGTGGAGCCTCAAGCCAGCCGCTTGCTACCTCTGGGCCGCAGAACCTCCCTTTCCCCACAAAGGTTTCCCAGGGTCACCCAGAGGTTGCTTCTCACCAGTTAAGTCTCTATTCTGCTACTTCAAGCGACAGCGCAGGGAAATAGCCTTTGGGGTTAGCTCCCGGCGTGCTGTGCGGCGCGTTGTTTCCCCTCCCTGGGTCTCAGCGCTGAGTGAGAGTGAAGTCGCATCTGGCCCTGCAGTGGCAGGACCTTGATAGCAAGATACTGTGACCCAAACCAGTGCTTTGTAAACTCTGGGGTTGGTCAAAAGACCGAGTCCTGCGGAGAGATGATGAATAAAAACAGCCAGGACAGTTGGAGGACTTGGTCGTTGTTTACTGAAGGACGTGGAGAAGACCCAGCCTTCCTCTGTTTCTACTTCCTCATCGGCAAAATGGGGACATTCCCCTTTGGGCTTCTCATTCTCTCTCTGTGAAACAGGAGGCTGGGCTCTAAGCCGGTGATTCTGCTTCCCAGCTGTGACTCCGGGCAAGCCACTTCAGTTCTCTGTGTCTTAGTTTCTCCATCTGCCCCGTGGGCATTTTACTCCTCTCCACTCTCAGCGTTGCTGAGCTCAGATGGAGGTGAACAGGGAAGAAGGTAGACACAGGTGTGGGCCTGGCCCGGCCTCATCTCCCCCGGCTCCCTGAGGAATCCGGTGTGGTGTTCCCATCTGGAGTGCTGGGAGTGGCCTTTGGAATCATCTTCATGGACATCTGCTTAAAGACCTTCAAGTGGCTCTCCACAGCCAAAAAGGGATCAAGGACCAACCTCAGCTTCCATTCAAACCCTCTACCGCTCATATATAATTCTTCCCACTCTCCAAGACACACCAACAACCTTCTTCAAACAAGACTCATACTTTTCCTCCTCAGACCTTTAGTGATTTCACAGTCCCAACTGTATTTTCCAACGTCCCTCCGGATCTGCTCTTCTTCCAACTGTTCTCGAGATTTGGGAAGGATATCTCCCATGCACCCAGAAGCTGAAGCCTGGAACCTGGGATACATTATGCCCACCTCCTTTTCCCGCACTCCCCACCTTTGTACTATCCCCAAGTCGTGAAGTTCCGTTCTCTGAGAAACCATCCTCTGTGTCTCGCATGTTCCCCAGGACTGTGTGGAATGTGTGGGACTTTATTAAACAGCCACACACTGTCTCTGTTCTAGGCCCTGTTCTGACACTGGAGGCACAGGGGTGGGCCAGTCTTTATTCCCTA
Source organism: Desmodus rotundus (assembly GCF_022682495.2). NCBI lineage: Eukaryota > Metazoa > Chordata > Mammalia > Chiroptera > Phyllostomidae > Desmodus > Desmodus rotundus. The sequence goes on from NC_071389.1 coordinate 20,526,453, forward strand.
GGGGCACCAGGCTGGTAAGGAGAGGCTCCTGTAACCACACTCCTGGACTTCCCTATTCAATCCCTTTACATTGTAAGCCTTTACATAGTGTAACATAGTAAGACCTATAAACATAGGCTGGAGAGAACTGGACTGGCTGTCACCATGGGGAAGCCGTTCCTCAATATGGACCTCTGTTTTGCCTTCTGCATAATGGTATGGAATTGATTTGAAGAAGGGGAAGTTTGGGGCTTTTCCAGTTCCAACAATCTTGAAAGCAATGTTTCTCCAGGCCAGGAAGCAGGGGGAGAAGGGAGACAGAGGCACAGCTGTTTGGATGCCTAAGGAGGAGGAGGTCCTGCTTCTGCCCGGCAAGCTCCAATTCCCTTACCTCCCCTCCCGAGAGGGGTGTACAACCCTTTGTAAAGCCTTGTGTAAAACAGAGAGGCTGCTGGTTAGCTCCATCCCTAAGCCCTGGTGGGCCTCTGACTGGCCCACAGCCTGACCTGGCCGAGGACTGGTTGCTTCTCTAAAGTTGGCAAGGAAGCTGGCGTCCAGGCTGGGAAAGGAGAGCTCTGGACCACTGCCCAGTGGCTGCTGCAGCAGAGGGTTCTCCTGTTAGGTAGACCTGGGTTCGAACGCCAGGTCTGCCATTTTTTAGCTGTGAGGCCGTGGCAGTGAATTTTATATGCCAGTTTGACTGGTCCACAGCGTTCCCAGGTACTTTTGGACTTGGACTGGAAACTGAACCATCGGCTCTGCCTGGCTTCCAGCCTGCCGACTCAGCCTGCTGATCTTGGGACTTGCTGGCCTTCATAATTGTGTAAGTTGATTCTTAATGATAAATCTCTTATAGATAGAATATTAAACATCAGTGTGTAAAATATAAGTATATATGTAACTGTATGTATGGAGATATAACTTATATGTACATTTATATAAATGTGTTGATGTGTATATATAAAATATCTCCACTCTATTAGTTCTGTTTTCCTGACTAAAACAGAGGCTTTGGGCAATTTGCTTGCTCACTCTGAGCTTCTATTTTGAAATTTGTAAAAAATAGAAATTATAATTTATTACATAAGTCCCACTTCCCTGCTTTAGAATTCTCATTATTTACTGAAAAGAAATTGAAACCTTCTTTGCAAGCAGTTGAATGCTCTCCTCTGCCCTGGCCTGGCCTGCCAGTCCTTGTTTTCCCCATCACGTAGTGGATGCTCTAGCCGGACCACCCCCTGTCCAAGCCCACACCTTCACACCGGCTGCTCCCTGCTTTGAACTGCACGCCTCCTCTTTTGTCTGCTGGGTAAACTGTCACACATCCCAGGGCCCATCTCCAAGGGGTCCTCTCTCGGGGCCTTCCCTGACTGCCTTAGGGAGTGCTCTGTACCCTCACAGTGCCTGGCACACCCCTTGGCTGTCACGTTATCCATACCATGTTGGGGTTGGGGGCCTGTGCACCTGTCTTCCCAGACTGTATGCCCCTGGAAGGCTTGACTCCAATCACTTGTCTCTATCCCTAAGGGTGGTAGTTTGCCCTGGCTGGGTGGTTCCGTTGGTTGGAGCATTGTCCTGTACACCAAAAGGTTGCGGGTTCAGCTCCCAGTCCGGGCACATACTGAGGTTGCGGGTTTGATCGCTGGTCAGGGGCGTACGGGAGTCAGCCGATCAATGTTTCTCTTTCACATTGATGTTTCTGTCTCTCCCTTCCTCTCTCTGTGAAATCAATGAACACTTCCTTGTGTGAGGACTGAAAAAAGAGAGTGGTGGTTTCCCCGCCTTTGTGTTGGTTCAGCATTTTTCAGTTTATGAAGCGCTTTCAGACTCATGATTTCACTTAAGCGCACAGGGAAGGAACAGAGCCAGGATTAAAGCCCCCAGTTCACCCCTCCTCCCCACACAGGTCTTTTTCAGAAAGGAGAGCTCAAGTGGGGAATGGTGCTTGGTTTTTTGGCTTCAATGGCCTGCAGCTCAGCAAGGGCTAAAAAGGCAAGGCCAGCTGGGTTTGGAGAGGGTGGAGTCCAGGCTGGCAGAGGGTGCAAGGGCAGATGGAGGCCACAGGAGAGGGCCAGGTCTGATTCCAGATGTTCTGTGGGGTTTGGGGCAGCTCTCCTCTCTTCTCCATCTGTAATCTCTTTAGCTCCATAAAATGTGGCTCTGAGGGCCGATGTGGAACAAATAAGGGGTGAGTGCCCCGGGAATGAAATGGACTGAAGAAACTCCGTATGTACAGCAAATATATGAACCTAAATATACTTAAACACTTCAACTCTTCCCACCTTTCCGACAAGTGATCTGTTGTTAGAACCCCCTCCCCAGGTCCATAGTATCCAAAGACTCCTCATCAGAACCCAAAGATCCTCTCCAAAGGGCCTAGAGAACCTTCCCTGGGACCCAGAAGCCCCTGAATGGGGTTGAGACCCCCTGAGGGTCAAAAGACACCCACCCCACTTCAGGGTGTGCGCGCCCAGTGCTCAGGGCTTGGAGCTTCCTACAGTTTACAGGTCTTCCTGATGGTGGTGCCCACACGCCCTGGAGAGGCTGGCCCAGCCCTTGTGTGGGGCTTATGCTCTATTTCCTTCAAAAGCAGCCCTGCTTGCAGCCTCAAGGGCTCTGAACTACCAGCAAAGCTGGGAAAACTGCTTGGGGCTCCTGGGCACCTGCAGGTTCAGCATGGGGTTCAACATCCCCAAGTTGAAAATATCTCTTGGATCATCCTCCAGGAAGTTGTTTCCCAGGAAAGTCCCTTGGGTTTCTGATATCCCAGGGACGGTCTGGCCCACAGCAAAGCTGGGAAAGACCGTGGCCGTTTTCCTCCATGATCTCACCAGATAGCTGAGTCCAAAGATGGGTTCTGGTTTGTATCTGACTTGCTGTGTGGACATGGGTGACTCATTTGGACTTCCTGGGTTTCAGTTTGCTTCTGAATGGCCACAAGGGCCCTACTTCATAGGGGGTCCAGCAAGATCAAAGGTGTGGAAATTCTTTGTTGTTGACATGTGAATGATGGGTGAAAACACTGGTGGGAGGGGAGGCATGAAGCAGCAGGCCTGGAGTCAGATCCCCCTTGTGGCTAGATGGGCAGTTCTTGGCATGCTCATGTGTTTAGCATCTGTCTTCTCAGCCAGACTGTGGGCTCCTTGCAGGAACCCTGCCTGGTCTGTTCTCCAGGGGCCAACATGGGGCCTGACCCATAGGTGCTCAATAACTGTTTTTGCATTGCCTGGTCTTTTCTGCCTCCACACCTTTGCACAGATTGTTCCCTCAGCAGTAATGCACACCCCATTCTCTACCTGGAAGACGCAAGACACAGTTCGGCTCCATGTTCTTCCTACCCAGAAGCCTCCAGGCCACAGCAGGTCATCAGTTGCTCCCTCCTTGGAACCCATATTACCCTCTTGGATATCCTTCTCTTTATGCAGTGCAGTATCTACCACTAGGCTGTGATGAGTCTTCCTGTCTGTCCCCCAGCCCACAACTGGCCGGGCACTACTTGAAGGCAGGGGTCAGCTCAGCCCCTGCTCTGGGGGCCCAGTGTACAGTACAGGGCCTGGTACCAAGGAGAGATCCTAAACAGCGTGGGGCCTGGTTTTCCTGGCGGGAGAGACTGCATTGTAGTTTGCCTATCACAGGCACTACGAGGAAGAACAATCAAAGACCAGGACACTCACCTTCCAGGAAATTGATGCCCATAGAGGGGTGGGGATTTGCCCAAGATCCTATAGCACACCAGTGACCAAGCTGGGCCCAGACTCCAGGGGTCCTGATGCTTGGTCCCCAGCTCTGGGATGTAGTAGCCTTGCACAGTGTCCCTGCATTAAGCCAGGGTACCTGGAGGCCCCAGGGGCTCAGGCCCTGCAGCTGCTCCCTCCACACTGGCTCAGTCCTTCTGGCTGGGCGCTCAGCCAATTGTAGCACGAGGCTCTGGCTGCCACTGCTAAAGGTCACTGTCAGCAGTTTGGGGAGGTGGCCAGACCACTTCCCTGTGGGTGGCTCACATACAGCAAGGCCTGGGGCAGCGTCTCCACTGGACTATGGGCTCTGGAACTGGCCTTCCAGCTGGACAGAGTCCTTGACAACCTGATCAGAACCCAATTGAACCTGAGTAACAATATGAAGCACACAGAGCAAGGCCTGGCGTGGAATATGCATTCAACAGTCATTAGCATAACACCATTATTATTACCATGATGATAAGGAGGATAACACGTGTAGCACAGTAACTAAAAGCACAGGCCCTGAAGTGGGCCAGTCAGGGTGCAAATCCAGGCTCCGCCACTTACCAAGTAAAGCAAGGTACTTAACTTCCTGCCTCAGTTTCTGAGTATTTAAGATAGGGCCCTGGGAGAATTAAATCAGTTAATGTGTACAAGGAAATTAGAGTGGGGCCCAGACAGAGTGGTCACTGAGTGGACTCATAGAGCAGCCTCCGCCCTGGCCTCTCTCCATCCCAGCTCTCCTCAACATTGAAACACAAACCGACCACATCATTTCTTCCCTGTTTGCAAAGCTTTGATCACTGGCTCTAAGACATGTGTCTACCACCTAGGCATGAGAGTAAAGTCTGCCCCTCCTTGGCCCTGCCTGCTGCCCAGCCTCATCTCCCAGCCCCTACCATTCCTCCCATGCTCCAACCACAAGTACTTGCTGTCCCTGGACCAGGTTGTGCTTTTTCACACTTCTGTGCCTTCTACAAGCTAGAGTCTTTCCTCCTTTCACCATCTGGCAATGTCCTGCTCAACTTTCAAGGCCCAGTTCTGGTGGTTACTTGAGCAACCTCTCCCAGGGGCACCCAAAGTAGCTGCTTTCTCCTGCGATCCCACTGTATCACCCAACACAGCAATTACCTGTCAGCATGGGAGTCTCTCTGGACTGTACCCCGTGCTTCTTGTATCCTCTGTGTCTGGTTCAGCCTCTGCAGGCCAGAGGCAGAAGCCTGATGTTTGCTGAAGCAGTGAAGGCCTTCCAACCATCCATCCAGACATGCAGCTCCGGGTCAGTCCCTCAGCTCGGCCCTGGGGGAGCGGAGGAGACTGAGACCTACTCTTTGTCCTTGAAGAAGCCCCAGTCATTTGGGGAAGTAGTATGAGTCCATGTAGTAACAAATAAGGTGCCGAGGTGGCTTGAGTGGCATATGGGCCCAATCACGTTTCCAGGAGACGAATTGGAGGTTGCCAGGTGGGCATGGAGAGGAGACAGGGAGGAGAAGTAGGGTGGTTGCTATGCCAGAGCATAAAATGCAAGGAGGAGACAAAGCTGGACAGGGTGATGTGCGGTAGGGTGAGAGCTGGACTTAACCATGCAGCACCTGTTTTTAAAGTTTGTAGTCTCAGGCCTGACTCTCATGTCCATCACTGAATGAGCTACTGTTGCTAGGTGCATGGAATATGCCAATTGGCCAGGCCTAGGTCAATTGATTAGCCCTTTAGTTGGTCCAAAGGGAAGTCAGGGTTCTGATATCCAAAGGAGGAGGGACAGATGCTGAGCAGGTTACATACAAATCAGAGTTGGCACCCAAAGCAGGCATTTTGATTTCCAACTCTTCCCACCTGACTATTAAGTTGAAGAGGGTAGGACCATATCAATACTATTCATTGATAAATCCCTAACACCTAGTGTAGTGCTTGGTATGTAGCAGGGGCCTAATCAATATTTAAGTGAATAAATACATGTCTTGGTAAACAAAATAGTGTAACTATATAGTTTGAATGAGGATGATTTTGGCTGCAAATAACAGAAAACTGGCTTAAATAAAGGAAATTTTTTGGTTCATAAAACTGAAACATCTGGTGGAGCCTGGCAATTGGGCACGTTTGACTCCATTCCTCTGCTAGTCTCCTAGTTCTGTCTCCTCAGTATCATCCTCAGGCTGGCTTTCCTCATGGTAGCAAAATGGCTGCAACAGTTCCAGACCTCACATCTACATGCTATACTATTTGGAGCCGGAGGGAGAATAGAGAGAGTCTGTATTCCAGAATTCCCAAGTCCTGAGATTCACTGTGGACTGAGTGAGGTCATCTGCCCATCTGTGAACCGACTATTAGTGGCAGGGGTAGTTTTATGGCTTTGCTTAAATCATGTGCCTCACCCTCCAAATGGGGGACAGGAGGGATTAGAAGCAGCTTCCCTGAAAGCATGTGGATTCCCAGTGGGAAATGAGACTTGGGAGTCCTTAAGGAAAAAGCAGTCCAGATCCTGGGGAGGTGACCCATAGGAATCTTACTCCATTGCATACCCTGAATTGTGTGGCATAGACAAGGGCTGCAGGAGCTAAGAGGAGAAGGCCGTGAGTAAGAGTTGCGATGGCAGCCAGGGAAGGGAGGCTTCATGGGGGAGGACAGGAGTCTGAACTAAACCTTGAGGAGATGACAGATTTAGGCCATGGGGAGTACAGGTGGGTGGAGAGGGTGAAAGGACATCCCATGATGCACTGAGCATGTTCCATGTGCCAAGCTTCGTGCCAAACCTTCTGTATGTGTTATCTCAGTGAATCCTTACAGCGGCCTGTGAGGCTAATGCCATCATCTCCATTTTACAGACAAGAAACTGAAACCCAGCCCAGAAGTGTTGGAGACTTGGACTCAGCTTGCCCGGCTCTGGAGCTCTGGTGCTGGTGAGTGAAGAGGGGTTGTCCGAGAGGTTTGTGCACTAGTGGAGTGGCACCTGACCTCAAAGGTCATCACAAGGTAGTTGAGTGTGAAGCTAGGTTCCGGAGCCTCAGCACCCAGCCTGTGTTCATGCTGTCTCCTCTACCTGGAACTCCTTTTCTACCCACCTAGTCCAAATCCTGCCTCTTCCTGGCCCAGTGCAAGGCCTGAGCCCCACAGCACATGATAACACTCGGCAGTATTGAACGGCCTGTGGGACTGTCTTCCCACTAGACTTCTGTGAGCTCCTTACATACTACACTTCATCTTGGTACCTTTGGGGCCTGACACAGTGAACTTCCCTTCACAGCTGCCATGGTGACCTCCTTGGAGGGCTGGAGGAACAACATAAACACAGAATGTTAGAGCCCTCAGAGATTTACCTCGTTTAATCTTCTCTCTTTCCAGGAGGAGAAACTGAGGCCCAGAGAGATTGACACTTGTTCAAGGAAGTAGCGGAGTCTAGAGCCCAGGGGTCTGGACTCCCGAAGTAATGTGGCTAGAACATTGTTAGCGCTAGAGCCAGGGTAAGGTCAAATTCCAGCTTCCCTATGCCCTGGCTGTGTGACCTGGGCAAGTGACTTAAACTCTCTGAGCTTCGTTCCCTCGTTTGGGTAGAGGGGCTGTAAGGGAGTCTACCTCACAGGGCTGTTGCGAGAAATACCTGAATTAGTCCTGACAGAGCTCCCAGAATAGAATCTGGCACCTGATGGTTCTTTAGGAATCCTATCAGTTATGACCTATGAGACAGTGATGCCAACCCTGCCCAGTAGGGCCACTGGGGTCCTCTCCACTTCCACAGCCCCATCCACATGTCTTCCCTTCAGAGTAGCTGAGGCAGAAAGGAAGTCACTGTGATTTGGGGGTGGGGGTAAGCAAGAGTCCCCTCCTTTGGGGTCCTGGCTTGGGCTAATAGGACTCCTTTGTAGGACAGGGTACCCCCACCCTCACCCCGGTGCCCCACTGGCCAGAAGCCACCAAGGCCAGTCTCTGAGTTGCCTGTTTCTGGCTCCCGCTGGCACAGGTGTGGGGAAGCTGCAGACCTGGGAGGGCTCAGGCTGGAGCCGGGCCCGGGCCACAGCCTTGAGGGTGGCAGTGCAGTCCCTCACAGCCCCGGGGCCGGGCCAGGATGGCAGCAGGAATGACAGCACGGGGCAGACACCCAGAATGCAAAGTCCTGTGTCTTTGGAGTGGAGATGCTCCAGGGCCAGAGGGCACAATTCCAGGACCGGCCCCCCCAGTGCCATCCAGAAGCCTTACCAGGTTGTCCCCTTTCGAGAGTCCCTGCCCAGCCCCTGCTCCTACGAGCCCCTGACCCTGCAGAATTAGCCAGAATCCTGTATCACACGTCAGCTCTTCACCTAGTAGGTGCTCTCTCCGCTGGGCCGTCACCAGGGCAACATGGGTCAGGACTGAGACACGATTCCTTTGGAAGTTTGCCAAGCTCTGGCCTTAGCCATCTACGACAGAAGTCAGGCCTTCTATCTCCACCAGGACTCCCAAAACCGGGGCTCAGTCCCGGTTCTGCCCCTTACTCGGCAGCCTATTATGTGTCACTCACGTCCTATGAGCCTGTTTCTCACCTGCAAAGTAGGCACACTAAACCTACCACATTTACTGATTCAACAAATTTATTCTTGTGTGTGTCCTGGGCCCTGGGGACCCAGGAACAAAGATGAATGAGACAGCACCTGCCTTCAAGGACCCCCACTATAGGAGGGGAGGCATATAAAATCAGAGACACGTGGAGAACAGTAAGAATAGAGCAGGGAGTGATCAACTTAGCTCAGGCAGGCAGGGGAGGGCTTCAGAGGGGGGAACATCTAAACAACCAAGGCAAGTCACTACGGACAGTTTTTGTGTCAAATAAATGTTTTTAAAACTGGGCTGCCTTTCCCTGCTGGGCTACTACTACCGGAATCCTCCTTGTTCTTGTGGAAAACAAAGAAATGCCCTAGAAACCCATCCCCTGGCCAAGAGTTCCTAGAAGTGGGGGGCTGGGGAGGGGGGAGTTGAGGGAGGGGTTTCTTTGAACTGAAGGACTGCTGCTAGTCTCAGAGAGTTGGTGGCAATGAACTTTCCGACTTCAGTCATTCACTCAGTCAGAATCAGTGCCTCCTCCTGACCCCGTGCTTCAAGATGGGGAAAGAGACACGAGGCAGACATGGCCCCTCCTTCTAGCTGAAGAGGACAAATGAACAGACACCACGCAGCACAGCCATTCTAGGAGCAATCACGGAGGGCACGAGCTCGGCCTGAAAATTAGCTTTTTTTTATCTGTTTAATTGTGTGACACATCAAACATAGAAAAATTAGAAGACCCAAGAAAAGTTTGAAATAAAATCTCCCTTAGTCTCACCACTCAGCTATGATCCCAGTTAACAGTTTCATCTACAAGCTTCCAGATGCTTTTCTATGTGCACAACCTTGAAAACCTTAGAAACACTAATCACAGTGTGGGGCGGATCTGGGAACAGAAAGAAGAATATTAATGGAAGAACTGGCAAAAAACAAGTAGAGTCCAGTAATGTACCCATGTTAATCTCTCGGTTTTGACAAGTACACCATGGTTATGTAAGGTATTAACACTGGGGGAAGCTAGAGGTATACACAAACTCTCTGTACTATCCTTAGTACTTTTTTGGTAAACTTAAAATGATTCCAAAATAAAAAGTTTACTTTTAAAAACGGACCCGTTCTCTATTGTTTTATAACCTGTTTATTCACGCAGTAGTTAATCACGAAACCCTTCTGTCTTGAAATGATTTACAGTATTTCAGGCTCGTGTACAATTCCGTCCCATGAGTGAATCATAGCTGATCTCCCCCACTGTTGGAAGTTTAGGTTGTTTCCCATTCTTATCCTGTAATAAAAAATGCTGCACGCACTTAGTCACTTCCTTAGGGCAGATGAACAAAGTGGAATGGCTGAGCCAGAGCTGCCTGGCTGGGGAACAGACTGTGTGCCACTGGCCATCACTCTGCCACCCACAGATGGGTGCTGTGACCCTCAGCGTACAGAGGAGTTCACTGAGGCCTGGAGGTTAAGTGTCTCATCTACTGTCAGCGCCAAGACCTGATCACAGTCGTTCGTCACCCCAGAACGCATGCCTACATGGCTCGGCATGTGACTGAACACAGAGCTGACAAAGACACCCAGGGCTTCCTTTCTTGAGTCTCACAGAAGAGGGTCGCCTGGCTCATGGTCGAAGCGCTGATGCCGCGTGTTTGGGAGGAGGGAAGGATGGCACACGGGCCATTGGCTCTGTGTGTGCACGTCCTTGCACCCTGCTCCTCTGCTGTCCCTAGGCTTGGTTTGAAAAACGCTGTTCCCAACCAGATGTGGATTAAAGCAGCCCCGAGTGTCCGCAGCCTCTGCACCTTTCTCCCGGGACGTGCCCTTGGCCTGGAACGCCCCACCCTGCACACGGAGCCCCCGGGCCCCGCCTCCTCCACCCTCTTCTCTGCAGTCTGAGCTCTGGCACCACATAATGAGCCCTTTCTCTACACTGTTCGTTTTCCAAAATAGACTCAAGGCAGTTTCCAACACACGTGAAAGCACAAAACACTCAGCAGCAAACAGATGAGACTGGGCGAGCTGAGGTTAGGGTTTTATTAAGAAGCCCTGGCAGAGGAAAGCATAGCGACTGAACACAAGGGGCATTTCCTCACAGCCCGGGCAAAAAGGAAAACACAGTAGAAAACGGAGCATTTCTTACCTAGTCGAAGAATGCAGACCAGCTAAATAGGAAGTAAGATTATCTCCTAGCGGGAAACCCAGCGAGATCTGTCCCCAAAATCTTTATCTAAGGGACACCATACAATGTAATGATTTGCTCTATAGCAATTCTACCCAAAAGAGCAGATCCGTGTGACATGAGGGTGACTTGGACAGGACCTGGGCCTGTCTTGTCCAGCCCTCACTCTCTGACACCATGTCTTTCTCCGCCTGCCTGTTCTCTGCTGGGGGCACCTCACCTGGACTGGGCACCTGAAAGGGGCCGTCTGTGAGACGCTCATTGTCCATTGCCCGGGACAACTCTAAACACACAGCAGCCGCACGTCCACGTGAGCAGGACAGCGTTCCCTCTGGGGTTATGAATAATGCAAAGCCACGAGGTTCGTGGTGACTCAGAGCCAGCGTACACACCCTCCTGTTGTCACCCTTTCTGGAACCAGGCCAGAGGTGGGTAGGTAGGGGGAGCTGACTCCTCTCCTCTCTCTCACAGGAATTTGCCCCTCTGCCCCTTCTGGGATAGGGGTGGTTCCAAGAGCTTGCAAACCCAGCACATTGGAGCTTTAGCACCCACAGCAAGAAAGAATGCGAAATAGAAAAAGGCCTTACCTGAGGTTAGCACACCCCATGCAGGTCCTTCGTGGTGACAGAACAAACTTGTTCTAATTCTTCTCTCATTCAGACCCACAGCTCAGAGACTCCTCTGTGTCACAAGCGCTTGAGAATCTTTCTCCCCTCAGCAAAGTGTCAAAGCAGTTGGCACAGAGGTAAGAGGCTGGAGTGCGGAGCCACAGACTGGGCCCACTGTGGTTCTGCCATTCCTCCATGTACGAACCTTAAAATGTACACACATAACAAGGAGCTAATAGTAGTTCTTACTTCCACAGGGTTACTGAGAATAAATGCGATAACATATGCGGACCCTACTGCACAGTAAGCATTAAATACGTTAAACTATTATTTATGAAAATACAAAAATACAGAACGCTGCATGGTTTCAGAGGTCCATGGACTTCTAGGGGGACTTTAGGTTAAGAATCCTTAGCCCGGTTCTTTAGTCAGTGAGACAAGAGGTCTTGCCAATGTCTACCTTTTCTCCGTGAACTCCGCAGCATATACTGAGCACCAGCTGTGTACGAGGCATCCTGGCCCTCACGAGATTGGTCACCAGTGTGGTCAGCACACTTGAGGGGCAGAGGCCATTTCCATGCCACTGGTGAGGTGACAGGACTTGGCCAAGGTCTCAGGGCGGGAGGAGTTGCTGCTGGAATCTGTCTTCCGAAGACTGGTGAGGCTTCCTGGGGACCAAGGCTGCTCTTCATCCAGCTCTGCTCTGTCTGGGACACTCCGTGTACACGAGAGACCCTGAGATGCACACCCTGGGTCCTCAGGCTGCCAGGGATGTCTTCAAAATCAGTTCTGGCAGAGTGTGAGTGCCCATGAGGAAGAACTCTCATCCGGAGGGGCCCGTTCTGCTGTAGAGCCGTGCAGGTCACTAAATCACTTCAGTGACAAAATCAAGGGGACAGTTTCAGTCTTGACTCTGCCCCTTGTGTGTGACCTCAGAAATCACTTCGCTGCTCTGAGTCTTGGTTTCCTCACCTGTAAAAGAGGAGCTGACAGTTCTGACCGCCCAGCGTGCTTTGTGAGGGTCAAGTGAGGTCGTGGGTGTGAAGCCATAGCCGTCCCTGGCACAACGGTCCTGCAGGATTGGTAGCGGTTCTTAGCTCATCCAATCTCGGTTTCCAGATGAAGAAACCAAGCCCAAAGAAGTAAATGAATACCAGCCCTGTGGGTCTTCTTCCAGTTTATACTTTCATCATACCATGAGGACTCCCAGGCTGGTTTGACAAATATGTCCCTCTGTTTCTTGCATGATGATCAAGGAAGGGAAGAAAACTTTCATGGGGCATTTAAATAGCTCAGGAAGCCCAGGCCAGGTGGCTCAGTTGGTTAGTGTTGTCCCGATGTGCCGGGGTTGTGAGTTTGAGCCCTGGTTGGGGCACGTGCAGAAGTCAACCAGTGAATGCATGGATAGGTGGAGTGATAGACTGATGTTTCTCTCTTTCTCTCAGAATCAATCAATCAATAGCTCAGGGAATGAAAAGGCCAAGGCAAATAGGTCATGTTGTTACCTGAACGTGTCTGCAGAGGTAGGGAAATGGTGAAGCGGAAGAGGGAGAGGAGTTGGCTTGGGGACCAGAACCTAGCATGCCAGGGACAACTCTGCCTCTCCCCAGAACAGGAGGCTGAAAGAAGCGTGGTGGCACTGCCAGCCCAGCCCCCCTGGTTTCAGGGAGTGCTGTCATTTCCCAGAAACCTCATTGGCACAGGCAGTCCTTCCAAAGTGCACGAGAGCTTCGGTTTGGACAATTTAAGCTCGTTTTCGCCAGGGGAAGAAATGGGTTTACAAAGAAGCAACCAAGGGTGTTCAAGAAGCATCTGAAAAGGCAACCAAAATTCTGGCTTAGAGGCAAGAAGCACAAGCTTTCGAGGCTGTAGATGACTGTCCGCTCCAGTTACCCAGCCCGGCAGGAAGCCATGTTTTCCTGTGTATTTGGACCAAACTAACTAACACTAATCCTGTGTCTGCTGTGTGCCGGGCAAAAAGCTTCTTCTTTTAAAAAAATTTTAAATTATTTTATACATTTTTATCCTTACCTGAGAACATTTTTTCATTGCATTTAGAGAGAGGGGAAGGGAGAGAAACATCGATGAAAGAGAGAAGCATCCAGACCGGTTGACTTTTGTACATGCCCAGACTGGGGACCATGTGTGCCCAGACCGGAACCGAACTGCAGCCCAGGCATGTGTCCTAACCTGGAATTGAACCTGCAACCCTTCGATTATGGGACGATGCTTCAACCATAATCAACCTCAGTTGATTCTTCAACTGAGCCACACTGGCCAGGGCAAAGCTTCTCCTTATAAACTTCATTCATAAGGAGGTGCTGCCTGAGAAGGTGGCAGCACCAGGCTCTTTTCAGACAAAACAGAAGAGTAAACTATTTGCTGGGATTTGTTGTGCATGCCCTGAACTCCAAGCATGGCGCTGTCTCCACTAGACCAAGCCGCCTTGTCCTTGGACTCAAGAAAAGCCTGCATATGAGCTGAAGTTCGAGAGGGTGCATGCTCATCTTATGAGCACATGCTTGAACCTTCCTACCTCACTGCTTCTAGTGACACAAGAAAGGGCTTCCAAGCCAGATCCTGAATTCAGTGTCATTTCACTAGCCCAGATCCCATCAGAAAATGCCACAACAGGGGATACAAACTTTTATATACTTTATTGATTCAGGGGACTAACAAGGCAGCATTTGGTCAGTTAAGAAAGGCACCTCATTGAAAATACATCACAGTGCTGTCGAGTGATCCAGTCACAGGATTCGAGGACAGGAAGGCCAATCTTTGGATGATGTTGCGTAGAACACTTGCTTATTTATTTAAAGGGTCCCTTCACACATCATGGAGGAAAGAAGGCAAGAGCGTAGGGCTGTGGCACACACCGGGTGGCTGCTGAGTGCTTGCCCATGAGGTCAGGTGGACTGGTAAACCACTGGTAAGTCGGGAAGGGAGTGGGACTGGCCTGTCCCACCCTCCCTGTGACTCCTGTAAACTTGATTTGCTGGGCCACTGCCCCCGTGAGCACACCCTGTATCTCTCTCAAACGTGGAGATGATTTTTTGATCTCATGGTGAGGGGAGCCAGAGTCAGCAGTCCAACCCCCTCTGTCCCAAGCTACAGCACAGACGGGACGACAGTTTGATTTCCAGCTTCCCTGGGCTGGCAACCCATGAGGTTCTGAGATAAAGGCTGAGGGCTCTGGCTTTAAAAAATATTGTCACCAGTCCAGAGTAAACGAGAACTTGATTTCTCAGAAATAGTACACCTCCCTATTTGTACTTATACCCTCCAATCAGTCTTTAAAAAAATTAATTCCTCATACTTTTTAAGACTCCTACTATATATAAAAGAAATCGCTTCACTACAACACTACTGTTCTTCCAGTATTTTTCTTGAGCCCTTCACCACTCTGGACTCTCTGTCCTTACCCTGACCACCCCCAAACCCCCTCTGCCCAGCACCTAAGAGCAGGGATCACGCCGCGGGGTGATGAGCAGTAGTGTAGTCTCGCCTGGCCTTCTGTTACTAGGCTGAAATAGAGAGGAAGAGAGAACAAAATGGGTTTTTAAAAACCAAGTAAACATCAGAGAAGGCTGGCATGCTTGCCCCAGCAACCAAAAGCATTAAACACTGGACATGTCTCTGCCAGGTGACAGCTCTCATGCTTGCTGAGGTTGAGGCTCTGGAATTAAATGAAGCAAAAATCAACCCCTAGCCAGCCCCCAAAAGGCATATGCACCCCCCATGATCTAGTTTTCACCCGCAGTCCAAGTATCCCACACAGGCATGTGTGCGGGTACACACACGTGAATGTATGTGGCTAGATGACAAATATTTAAGCAAGGATCGTGCTCATTCAATTAGCAAACATTCAAGGACCTCCAATTTGAGGTCAAATGCCTGTAACTGTCCCTAGTCAGAGGTGAGTGGACTTGAAGATTCGTGAGGCTGCCCTTATCCCGAGAAGAGTCCCAGATCCCTGCAGAGGGAACTGACAGTTTTGGTTTCACTCCTTTCCCTTGAGTATTCCCAGAAGTCATGTGCTTCCCAGAAACACCCCACACCAGACTGGGTGGAGTCCGTTTACAGCCAGGGAAAGAAGGCAGAGCAGAGCTAGCAGACACTCACTGGAACCAGACAAAGAGAGAAGCAAGACGGCCACGTACCCACGCCCAGCTTCCATGTGGACAGAGGACAAGCCCGCTGATAGTCCCACAGACAGCAGGAGAGCTCAGGTCAGGTGGAGACGGGGCACTTGAGAGTCACTGCACCGAGTCAGCAGATTACACCAGGGCAGGGGGCATTATTTACTGGACCTGCCACTGATTTTCTAATGGTTTCTCCAGAGGCTGTTGCTCTTGCGGCCCCTCACAGCAGTCTACTCAATCCATCCGTCTGCCACAAATCAAACCAGAGACCAAAAGGCATAGCATAGAACCCAGGGAATGCTTTACAGCTGGGGAGCTGAGGTTAGGCATAGAAGCTGACTAATGTCACAGTTAATTTTATATTTGGGCGATCTTTTCCTGGGGAGTCTGTGGCCACCATCATCATGAAGTAAAGGGTAAAGGACTGGGTCTGGAGGGGAGAGGGGTTGGGTTTGAATACATTCTAATTAAAACAGATCCAAGAATAGGCTTCCTTCAAATCTGTTTTGGTCATCCTTGGAACCACAGGCAAATATTAAAACTAAAAACAAAACCCACTTTGGGGATGTGGATTGGCTGCTCCCTGATGCCCAGCCTGGATGTTCAGAAGACAGCCTGAATTGAAAAGGATCTCTTATCTGGTTTCACTCTTTGGCCACAATTCAGTTTTCAAACACAGGTCCCAAATGACTCCTACTTCACAGAAACGTGATGCAGATCACAAAAATATTCCAACTTGGCTTGGCATTTCCTACGATACCCTCTTCCCGTAATTTCTGGGATCTGAAATGTAAGTACTCTCTGACTCTCATTTAGGGGGAAAAAAATCAGTGTTCCCTGTCCACACACTGACTCACGTGGCTTTTCATTGTGCGTTAGGAAACAAGTGGAATTCCTTGCCAACAATCTGCCATCGGGAACTTTGGTCCTGCCTGACTACACTTGACCCTGGATTTCTAACCAGTTGTTGGAGATAGAAAAAAATACTAGGGGATTGGGGTACCTGCCAGATACCTGAGTTAGTTTATTTTGGTCAAAAAATAAAATCAAGGGTATGTCTAAAGAAGTAAACAGCTGGCAAAGCAACCTCACCTGTAACTTAGAAAGTAGGAGCGTATACACACACCTGCACCAAACCACGCACACAGATGAGATGAGAGCTGCACACACACCACAGATACATCAAGCAAGTGCTTTTTAATCAGTACATCAAACGATATTCTTGCTGGCCTGAGGAAGCTTCCTTCTGCCTGGTCTGTCATTCCCACCTACTCCCTCAGCAAGGATAGGAGGAAGAAAGAAATGCGTTTTTAGACCCAACATTAGATAAACATAACTAGGTCTTTACATGTGGCTTTGGAGAAGGCTGCTAGGATGCTTGCAAACACGACATCAGGGGTCTGGGACGCGTCGATGGTGGAGTGGATCCCCCGTTTCCTGTAGTACTCCACCAGCGGGGTGGTCTGAGTGTGGTAGGCCTCCAGGCGGATCTTCAAGGCCTTCTCATTGTCATCAGACCGGCGCACCAAAGGCTCCCCAGTGATCTGAGAACAGGAAGAGGACAAGGAAAGGCCAGGACTGTTAGCAAAAGTCTCCTTATCCAATGTCAGATGCAGATCTGAGATATTGTCTGATCCCAGAGTCCATCAGCGGGAAAGACACCGACAACCTAGACCCTCTCTGACAAAGAACTATAAAGAGCTCCGCCACTCCCAGCAAGCTGGTCCCAGGAGCAGACCAACTGGCCCGGGGAAGTCAGGGAGCTGATGCAGCTGAGGGAAGGGGCTCGTGACGGGAGGACAGGCAAGGCTGTTCTCTCGGCTTTTGCTCAGGCCCCTCAGCTTCTAAGACAAACATTTCTCGCTTCAGAAGCAAGAACACTAGAGGCCCCTCAGACCAGGACAGTACATCAAAATCAGAGCTGCGTCAGCAAGTATAATCTTAGCTGCCTAAGTACGCTGTGTTTTTACCAGGGTGTCAGCCATCAACATTCTGAAAGCAGCAAGTGACGTGAGCAAGAACTCCGAATGGTAGAGCTTCTAATTTTGTGAAATGTGACTAAATTAACACGATGGCTTTGGAACCTGTATGACCAGATGAACTTGTCTCAGAGGCAAAGGTAAGTCCAGGAAATTCTTATCACTGCCAGCATGCTCTAAACATATGAAAGACTATCTATGGTAAAGGTTACAGTGAACATGTATGAGGCCCCTTCCCTTTCACACCTGCGAACGATCGAAGCCTGTCATAAGAATTTGGTGATGTTAATCTAGCCAAAATATTCTGAATTTGTGGGGCACAGTAGAGTCACCAGAGAGAGAGGACGTTCTTCTGAAGCAGGTCAGCACACTTCTCTTTAGCACTATCTCCTCCCCCGGGCTCTAATTCTGGGCTTCCAGGCAGTCTTCCGATTAGTTCACCATTTAGGTTACCATGTGGTCAGAAAGGTGCTGCTCTGGACAAAAGACAGGTACAAAATGGGCAATGGGACGTAGCTGGCACTGGAAGCCACCTCAAGGTCAAGCAGTAAGTCACCTGGAGAGACACTATATAGATGAGCCACAGCTCATGTGATTTACATGATAGTAATATTTCTCGTGGTTAAATTAGTAATACTGGCAGAATAAAGGGAAGATGGAAAAAAAAAATAAAGATAGCAAAAGAAGGGGAAGGAAAGGAAATTTCCTGGCCTGAGTCTACATACATCATCTTTCATGGGCTCCTTTGGGGGGTTGAACTCCTCGTGGTAGGAACGGCCACTCAGGGGGTGAATCAGCCTGAAAGATAGCAAATGAACACAAGTCAGGTGGCCTGAAAGTATCCTGAACCATAGCAGTTTCCAAGATGACAAGCAGAGACAGATAAGCTGGACACAAGGACCTTAACCTAGCAGAGAACGTAGCTATAGGCCCCTTTGCTTAAGATAACTGGGCTCATGCATAAGTATGTTTTCTACTTTGACCAAACATTGAAATACGGGTCTGGCTGAAGAGGCTGGCATAACTACCGAATTCAGGACTTTGGAGAGGATCTCTGGTACTGGTCTCACACAGCCATTCATTCCACTCACCCATTCATTCAAACAAGCACTTACTAGGTGCCTAGTCCAGTTTAGGCCTTAACCCGAATCCAGGGGCCACAGAGCAAGTCAAGTTCCCTGCTCACAGCAGTGCTTAATTCAGTGGGGGAGACAAGTGTGGAGATAAACAACTACAATAAACCCGATAATCCTTTAACAGAGGTTTGTGCGAAATGCTATGGGGGACAGAGGACAGAGAAACCAACCTGATTTTCTAACCTCGTGCGGTTATAAATCCAGAAAGGTGCTACTGGAAAAATACGTCCTATGGATGCAAACACCACCAGACAATGCAGCACCCGTTTGTGATCACATGGATCACAGGTGGCAAACACAAGGCCCGAGGGCCCAACACGGCCCTCCACATTGTTTCTACTGGGCGGCAGCACTGAGCTCTGGCTTAACTGTTAAGGAGTGGTTACATTTATACAGTCCTAAAATTACATGCGGCCCTTTGAAGGCAACCGTGAGGCTGATGTGGCCCTGGGTGAAAATGAGTTTGACTCCCCTGAGATAAGAGAGAGCCCAACCACTAAAGGGCAATCAATACTCAAGGCGATGGGAAGGTCATGGGATAAGAAGCCCAAGAAGAAGCACTTATTTGGTACTGAACACGTAGCCGGTAGCCGCATTGGTGCTGTGCCCCCTTTGGCAACAAGCCCGGGTTCCTGACTGGACGAGTCCACGCCACAGGAGCCCAGAAACGTAAGGAGGGAAGGAGGCAGGCTGAGCACAGCTCAGCAGCCTGGGCTCACTCGCTCAGGTTTGTGTGGTTTCCCAATCCTGTGCCAACCAAGGTCTGCCTATTTAATTGACGGCAGCTCTCAGGTCTGTTAGGCCAGAGTGTTCCAACGTTTTTCACCCCTCTGCAAGCACAGAAACACAGTACTTAAGGTTCTTGCTCCTCCAGGCCTGCCCAGCTGCTCTGATGGCTGAAGGAATCAATATTTCAGCTCGTCAGTTAGGAAAGTCTTCATTAGACTATCAAAACCACAACTGTGTAAAATGTGATGTGTTTTAATGACAGTGCATTTTTCAGGGGTCAAGTGGTCCGTTTATAGCAAAGGTGGGTTCATTTATAGCCCTGGAGAGGGGGGTGAGGTGATGGCAGAGCACTCTGGCTACAGTGGGTGGGCCTGTGACTGGAAGCGTGTGACGTGAGGATGGGCCCTCCTTTATTCCAGCTGTTGGAGGGGTCCACCTGGCGCACCACTGGGAGGTCCGGGGAGAGGAAGAGTGAAGGCCGTTCAGCCCAGCTGTAGCTTTCCCTTGGGGAATGGTGGGGCCATGAGATGTGGGCTGTTTCTTCACGTTCTGGAGAGCACAGTGCACGTAGCAGCCAGATGGCAATAAACTTGACTCCCTCCTCTTCACTTCTCTACAGCTCCTGCTCACTCCCAGATTCCCTCAGCCCTCCAGTTATATACAAGAGTGCTCCTTCCCTGCTCACAAACATCATTTTAAGAGGAATGCAAGGCTCATTCCTTAAAAGGAAAGGAAAAGCAAGAAAGCCCAATCTCCAAGTTCTCAAAATGGAATTGGTCTCAAGTACTAACCAAAACAGCTCTATGAGTCACTGGGCCTGGCCTGGAGGCGGAGGTGAAGATGTAGCGGGATAACGGCTGGGAATCTACGGCCACTGCTACCTTGACTGCAACATTTCAGACACCTGTATTCTCACCCACGAAACGGGGATGAGACATTAGGCTAATGATACCAGAGAACCAACTGGTAAGATAATTAGGATACTAGAGAGCCAACACTGAATAAGTTAAAACCCCAAACCACCAACCATACTTACTCAAGAAATAAAATAATGACTAAAAATGATTAGAAGTGATACCTGAGCTAATTCAAAAGGTATCCACAGTGGGGTCCTTACCATGTCAGATTTAATAACATCCACATTAAACTGCTAGTTCCCGACTTTTCCTGCCAGCACTGTGGACCAGGTAGGAAGCAGGCTGCTGGTGCCAGTTCTGTCGCTGATCTGCTGAGTGAACTTGGAAAACACCAGTCTGGCTGTCCCATTTCCTCCACGGCGCGGGAGGGGGGTCACACTAAACCCCTCACTTCCAAACCGAGAGACTGGGTCTTCTCTGTTCCGCCCTCTACAGCAATCCTGTGCTTTGTTTTTCAGAATCTCTGTTCCCTACCAGCCAGCCCCAGTTAAAGCCTCCACTTCACATGGGGGTCAATCAGGCTGCTAGGTGGGGTCCTTGTCTGTGTCTCCGTTCCCCCAATTTAGCCTGTATGCCAGGACCAAGCTAATGTTCCTAGAATATTGTTTTTGCCACAACACCGAGTGGCTTAGGACATGCCAGGCCTCCTGACTGTCATGTCTGTCCTCCTCACCTTGGCAGACCTTCCCCAGTTAGCTCCCATCCTACCTTCCCAACAGCTCTCATTCTCCGTCCAGCCCCCAGACTGTTCCCCCAGCTTTGGACAGACATCCTGCCCCTAGCCCTGGCTAGAACCCCTGCCCCAACCAACGTTCATTCTGGCCTCTACTCCCCTCTGGGAAAGCCATCAAAATCCTCTCTATCCAGGAAGGTCAAGTTTGACATTACACCTCTCCTAGGCGGCCTTCCCTCTCTCCCCTAGACCCTCTTCTTGGACTTCCCACTGCACTAAACAGCCCAGGTGTCAAGTGTGGTTTGTAAACTCTCTGAGGTCAGAGATGGGCATCATATTGTTCTTCTATATCCTCTCCTGCTCCCTGCCCCAGAGCCTAGTACCGTGCTGAGCACCAAGCAGGTCTTCAAGAAGTGGGGCCAATTGAATCAAAGGCCCCCAGTGTCACCGAGTACTGTTAACATCTGCTTTGCACACCAGGGACCCCCGCCCTGGTGACCTCCCACCCTGTCAATCCTACTGCTTCTTGGCCCACGTCAACTTTGTCTACCCTGTGCCAGTGGGGACGCAAAGAAACACCAGTTCCTGCACTGAAGGAGCTAGAAACACGCAACCCGGACATCTGAAAAGAAAGTTAATGTCAGATGACCCCACTGCATCTAACAGAGCCATACAGGAAAGCGCCTCCAACCCTCCCTCTTTTGTCTGTTGACAAGCCTGCCTCTCTCCCTGAAGATATGGATGGCGGATGCACAGAAAAAATGTTCAACCTCATTAGGAAATTAAAGCACCAAAATTTACAATAAGAAAGCAGTTTTCCCCTAATTAAATCCAAAATTTTACATGTACTATACGGTCACAACATCGATCTGACAGTGAGCAATTGGAGGAAACACGGATGCACAGCAATAGTGGAACAACTAAGTGCACGATGGTTCATCTGTGAACTATGATACAGCAACTAAATATTGCAGTCACAGAGGTCTGGGTCCAGGACGTAGGCTGACTGCCTCCACGAGATCCCTGGAGATGATGAAGGGACAGAAAATGCTAAAGCGCACAGTAAAAAAGAGATTGGGGGGAGCTACTAGTGGCCGAGAGCTTTCGACACAGCCCTGACAGGCACAGGTGGACGCAGACCGCACAGTGGAAGAGGGCGGGAGAAACGCCTGAAGCGGTGGCGGTCTCTCAGGGCACACTTGTTCAGGCGCAGGAGCGTTTCTGTGTCCAACACTGACTACTATAGAGACACAAGCACTTTATTTTATTTATTTTCTTTTTAAAAGAGAGGGAGAGAAACATCAGTGTGTGGTTGCCTCTCGTGAGCCCCCTACTACGGACCTGGCCCCGCAACCCAGGCATGTGCCCTGACTGGGCATTGAACCTGCAACCCTTTGGTTTGCAGGCCCGCACTCAATCCACCGAGTTACACCAGCCTATTTTATTTTATTTAAAAAAAGATTTTATTGATTTATTTTTAGAAAGAGGGGAAGGGAAGGAGAAAGAGAGGGAGAGAAACATTGATGTACAAGAGAAACATTGATTGGCTGCCTCTCACACACCCCAACAGGGGACATGGCCCGCAACCCAGGCATGTGCCCTAATCGGGAATCAAACCTGGAGAACTTTTGGTTTGCGGCTCGTTATCCAACCCACGAGCCATACCAGCCAGGGATAGAAACAAGTACTTTAAAACAAAACACACAAAAAACCCCACAGTGGTTGTGGCTAAGGTGGCTGTACCATGAGCAAATTTTCTTTCATTTTCTAAAACTGGTATAGATGGTCATATTTTTGTAACAAAAAGCTTACAGCAAGGTATGGCAGCTCCAACTTAAATCAGATTTTAAAAAGCACTAAAACAGACATAAACAACAATAAAAATAGAAAAAAGAAAAAGAAAACATATAAAAAATAAAACAGTGGTACACATGTAAGAAGTTACCATTTCTTAGGCACATACAATACACAAGGCTCTGAATTTCACTCGCATTATCTAACCTGCAGACTAGTTCTGCAAACAGGTATCACAACCCTCCTCCAAATATGAGGAACCAGCACTTGCTGAGAGTCAGAGTCAAAGGTGACAGGCCTGACATGCCGACTCCGAATCCCTTGCTCTTCTTTCCACATCCCCACCCGTGTCACCACTTCAGCAGATGTCACCAACACAACCCATCCGTGTTGAAATGGCAGTAAGCTTCATGATTAGGACTAGGCAAGAGCACGGTCTGACTAATCTCTGAAGAAGCCAGAAGCGTGAAAAGAAGGGACCTCTTGGGGACAAATACCTTCCTGTGATTCTCCGGATCAGCAGCGAGTCTGGGATGCAGAACTCGATCACAGAATCAAGCTTTTCTTTCCTCTTCTCCATGAGGTTGTCCAGCTGTAAAAGAGTGCGTGTCCCACCTAAGCTCCCAGAGCTTGATCAGACCCATTTCCCTTGAAGGAAGGAAAAGATTAAGGGCCAGAGTTCATTACCAAGCAATGGTGACACAACACCAACCCGCTCACCATTTCTGCCTGCTTCACAGTCCGAGGGAAGCCATCTAGCAGAAACCCATTTTTGCATGGAGGGGTGTCCAAATTCTTCTCAATGAGCTCCACTACCATTTCATCACTCACCTGGAAGTCAAGAACAAAACAGCCTTGGGTTTAAATAATTACCTAGGTGACATTTAACCCAACTCCCCGGTCACAAGTTGGTGCCCGTAGGACCTGACTGCTGCAGGAGATAGCGGCGGTTGACCAGAATGCAGAAACCTTCCAACTTCCCCTGTTTAACAGTTTTGATTAGGCTCACAGTAAAGTGACCCAGGCCACCCTGGACAGGAGGCAACAGAGTTCACTGAATAGGCAAGATAGGATTAGAACCAAGGAACTGAGGAGCCGGCCCAAAACACCTTGAGCCTCTCTGAAAGCCCCAAATGAGGACCCTTCCCAGCTTTCAAGAACTGGTTTCCTCCTGGGCCTTCAGAGAAAAAAAGTTCCCTGCTAGTATTGCAGGGAAGGCTGCCCAACTCGGTAGCTAATGTTTTTATCTCCTGGGACCAGCTGCAAACTTGGGGGCAAAGCATAAGCTCTGCAACTAAGTGAAGACTGGAGATAAGCAATCTCATTGCCACATCCCAACTTTTTCTCGGTATAGGATCTTTTGCCAAGACCCAAAGTCCAGAATATCTAGCTTTCTGGCTTGACTCAGGGCCTCGCTGACATGAAGGGAAAGCTGGAGGAAAAGGGCAGGTGGGCGGGCAGGCAGGGGTACTGAATGCAAAGCCTGACAGGAAGTATTAATTCAGGATTGGAGGCAAAGCCCAGCACCTTCCCTAACCAGCACGCTAAGTGAATTATAAAAAGGCCAGAGCGCCAAGCAAAAAATGACTTCTAAAGGTGATTTGAAGAGGCCAAGTCCCAGAATAACTCAGTTACAATTAAGTTCTGGCACTAATCAAAGAAGATTTAGTAGATAATAGATTGTATTTGTTTAACCAGATTAACTGGACTAGAAACAAGAGAAAATACTATTATATCCCCCAAAGAGGAAGGATTACGTCTGTCAAAAGCAATTCCCCTGTTAGAGACACAGAACAGTCACAAAGGTAGTTCGAAAACACTCTGTGGCTCCTTGAGTTCTCTCTTCGACACATCCTTGGGTTTTTGCCTCAAGATGGCAGTTTCATTTTTGACCCTAAAAATTGGTTATAATACTCAATGCATCAGCACAAAGGAATCTCAAGAATATGAATAAAATAAGTGCCATAAATTCAGAACGAACCAAGTAACCTGCTACTCTGAAAGTTCATGTAATGTGCCAGTGTGTTAAAACACCTGGCAGCACAGGGCCGGCCCACAGAACTTCCCTCAAGCATGGTAATGTGCTGTACCTGTGCTGGCTGGCACACATTCAGAATGTGGCAAGTGCGACTGAGGAAGTGAAATTCATCCCAGGAGTTCCACGTGGCTAGCGGCTACCATTCTACACTCCAGGGAACATCAACACGCACCGGCACCACCACACCTACCAGTTTCCCGGCATCCATGGTTGCCTTCAGCTTTTGTCCCAGCTCTGAGCCAGAAGCCACCATGGCCCTCAGCATGTCCCCGGTGGCCAGATGGCAGACACAGAAGTTTTTGGCCAACTTGGGTGCCTGTAGGGGGGGAAAAAACCCCAAAATACAGTTAGCACTGCAGGCCCTGGAGTCAGACTTCCTGGGTGTGAACCTGGTGCCTGCCGCTTACCGGCTGTGTGAAGTTTGGCAAATGCCAATTTCCTTACCTGTAACAGGGATAAAAGTACTTTATATTATATTCTAGCATATAACAATTACAAAGTTATAGTAAGAATGACATAAGGTAATACATGTAAGGCACCTAGCACGCAGGAAGCTGTCATATTAGCTATTTTCCCTACTTCCACTACACACATCAATGACACATAAGCCTCAGCTTCCCCGTTACAAAAGGGAAGAATAAAAAAAGCAGTATCAATACTTCATATGGTTGCTGTGAAGTTTAAGTGAGTTCGTGTATGTAAAGCACAATGCCTGGCATGTAATGTGTTGAATGAATATTTGCGAAAGGATTGAATGTGAGATTGTCAAGTGCTGTGGCCAGTGGCCTCAGAGGCAGACGGGGCAAGGTGAAGAACAGAGGTTTCCCCCTGGCAGACAGTTCTTCCCTGTCCCTCAGTAGCTGCATTATCTTGGCCAAATCCCTTAACCTCGTGGAAGCTTGGTTTCCTCATCTGTTTCAAATGAAGGCAAAAAGGCTCTATCAAGGAAGGCAGCTGTGAGGATCAGATGAGCTATATGTGAACACCACCTGGCATATAGTAAGCACTTACTATTAGTTTTAAGAAGCAGTATAGCCTTTTCGTTAAGAGCATTAGACTTGAGAATCAAACAGCCTGGGTTTCAGACTTCAGGTCTACCAATGACTAGATAGATATGTGACTTGAGAAAAATTTTATTACCTTTCAAAGTTTCAAATTTCCTCTAAGTAAAATAGAGATGGTAATAGTAGCTACGCCATTGAGTTGATCCGATTACACAGAATTCAGCATAGGCAGGGTCGGGCACGTAGTAAGTGCTCAGTAAACACTAGCTGTTACTGTAACCCCTGCCCTAAGTCCACATTCATTCATACAGAAATGAATTTGCTCATTCATCACACTGATGTCTCTTCCGAGAACCCTCCTGGAAGCCAGGCGAACAGATGCATAGGAGACGGAGATCCTGTCCTCGATGAGCTCATACTTTGGTGGACTGTACATTAGAATGAAGACAAGAACAAGAAGAAACCCCGGACAGTTCAACATTGGTTTTGTACTTGCAATCGCCCAACCCCAAAACAAACAAAAAGACTGTAGAACTCATGAGGAACAGAATCAGTTCAAGGACGTTAATACTTAGCTTTCTGGCTCACTTATTTTATTAAAAAAGGAGGGTTGGATCCTTGTTCAAACCAGTTCTTTGGGAGTTTTCTTAGGTGCACACAGTAAAAACTTAATAGAGGGGGCTCAGTCCAGCAAATTCTGGTTTGTGATCCATGGAATGATTCAGTTCAAGCAAAGAAATGACTTCATAGCAAAACAGCACGCATACGAGAAGGCCTTAAGAGCTTTGGAGAACCAACGAAGGTCAGGACTCTGGCCACGTAAACCTTCCGGTTCTGCAGACTGGCCCAGGGGCCACACACCCAGAGAACTGTGCTTTTCTGCCAGACTTTCCCTTTCACTGGTGAAATTAACTTGGGCGAAAGATTTGAAGGTCATGCTTGTTCAAGGGGAAAGGCTGGCCAAAGCACCAGAAAAGAAGTGCTGTTAGCAGCGCAGAACCTAAGTATTCTGTCTGAATCCCCACCGAACTGCAGCACTCTTCCAGGTGGTTGGATTCTAGAGCTGTGTGGAAGAATGCTCCAACAGAGACGATGTGGCATGGCAGAAGACTAGCTCTTCATTCCCCGCTGGCTGCAAGGGGGTCAGTGTGATGGGCTGCAAAGACCTCAGACTATGGAGTCTGACAGATTTGCCCATGTACGTCCTGGCCGAAACCCTCAGTAGATGAGTGACCTTGAGCTAGTTACTCAATTTCTGAGAATCTCAGTTTCCCCACCAGCCAAGTGGGATTACGGGATAACCTCTACTTCTTAGAGCTGTTGTGAGGATAAAATGCCTCTTAAGTTACCATGTAACCTCAGGCCACAGACTCTTTCCTCATCTATAAAGTGGGGATATTATTACCAAAATCACTGGGTGGGTAGGAGAAGAACCAAAGACTGTTAACGAATTATTGTTCTTGATCTAATTGTGAAAATCCTAGCATTCGTCAGAATCACTCAATGGCCACTTCCCACCTGGCACTTTTACACTTTTCTGTATTGTTTCCATTCATGTTCATTTCTGCCTCCATACCTAGATTAACAGCAGCACTGTAAGATGGTGACTGCCACTCAAGAATCAGTCATGAGTTCAAATGTTGCCTTTGCTACTTCATGTGAATCCTGGAGCAACATACAGCCTCTGGGCTTCAATTTACCAGTTAAATGGCATGGATAATAACAGGACCTACCACCTAGGCCTGCAGGCTTAAATAAGAGGATAGAGGTAAAGTCTTTGGCTGGCATCTGTTACATAATTGAGCAAAGGGTAACTATTTTGCACATTACATCCCCTCCTCCAGGGCAAGGGCTGCCCTCTGCATCTCCAGCACCTGAACTTATCCAGTAAAACTCACACGTGCTGGAGAAAAATCTAACCTAGGCCAGAAGACAGCAGCAGGAAGAGCAGGAGCTTTGGAGTCATTCAGGTGCAAGGTCTGCCAATTACTTGCTATGTAACCTAGAGAACAAGCCCTCTGAACTTGAGTTTGTAGTTGTAAAAGGGGAATGAGTGTGGGTCTCACAATGCCGGGACTCACTGCACTGACATAACTGACATAGCTGACAGAGCCCGACCTGCGTGTGCCTGGCCTTCACTTGGTATAGATCGGACACGTGAAAGAAAACGTGAAGGGGCTGGCAAATAAAACACAGAAACAGCCCTATGTTTTGGCCACACTGTAGGAACATCCAACCCCAAAAGGGAGAGAAGGAAGCAAGATCATTTAAATAAAACAATAAACCCATGTACTCTGTGTTGGGAACCTCCCTGCCTGGTTTCAGAAGCTGTAACCCCCATGGCTAAGGCTGAGTAAAAAGACCTTGGGGCCATAAGCCACTAAGGAGACAAAGCTTATCCTCCCAGCTTGAGTGCAGCCTCTGCCCCCTTTACTTCACCCTGCTTGGACCTGGGTGGATGACTGGTTAGCCAATGATGGGTAAGATTCCTCAAGGGAGGGACAACTTAAGACAGGCACAGTCATGAAGGGGTCATTAGGGAAGGCCTTAAGGGATTAAGAAAAGGGGTGATGGACCCTCACGTCTCGGCTTTGTCATAGCCTGAGTCCTCTCTATCTGTAAAAAGTCTCCTAATCTCTTGGCTGCCAGCACCCCCCACCTGACTTAAGCCTAAAACAATGCTAGAGGTGGGTGCAGCCCTGTGCTGGAAAGGGCAGTTTTCGGGGAGCATCAGGCGTAACAAAGAATGCATAAAATCCTGTGAAACCTGCTTTGCTAAGAATGTTCTCAATTTCAATGATAAGGGTCCAAGCACGAAATGAGTTTGTTTCCCAAAGTTTCACGGCGCTTTGTATCTGACCCTGACTCAGAATAAGCCCTTATAGTTCTTTGAATGTAATACATTGTTTGATCATTACTGCCTGACAATGACTGATGAACTTTATGCCCTGTATTCCTATGCAAATTAAACCCAATAAAAGTCCACTGAGTAACAGTCTCCAGGCCCTTCTCCTCTGAGAGACTGGCTACTTTTCTACCCCAAGCAGATCATGTCTTAGTAGACTTATTCCCGTCTGAGGCAGCTGGGGCAGCTCTATGGGTGGAGCCCTCCCTCCCCCGCAATTCTGAATGTTTTAAACATCATTATGTTCATGGAAAAGCAGTTTAAAAATGTTTAAACATTTTTAGTTAACAATGACAAGTTTTGTTGTTTTTTTTCCAGGGGAGAGCACGAATGCGGTCTCCCACTACTACAAATTATGCAGTCGAGTTTCCCACATTTTGGGATATTCCAGGGGTCAGCACATCTGGAGTGCAATGGATAAGCCTCGCCCGGGGAAAACCACCTTCGTGATCACAGTATCTCCCCTGCCAGGTAAGTATCACAATGAGAAGTTTTAATAGGGAACAGATTTTATTTCAGTAACACCAACAGAAAATACTAACTTATGCAGGTAAAAAAAAAAAAGATACACTACTGGGAAGAAATCCAACATCACTGAGCAGGGACTAGGCACAAAGCTAGATTAGGGATTGTACGTCGAAGATTGCAAACATTTACCAGTAGGGGCCAGACAGGCAATGCATATGAATGAAGTTGGTCAGATGTAAGCAGCAGGCACCCAAGATCGCTATGCAGGGCACAGGAGGGCATATCTAAAGTGGCCTTGCCACACAACTGCATGGCAGGCCAGGCTGGAGATCCAGAGCCACCAGATGTGACTTCTCAAGAGAAACTGGAGCTCGGTATGTGTAAGTGAAATCTTACAACTGAAAACTGTGTGGTCACCTTATTACTTTGAAAGCTGACAAATAAAAGGAACAAATCAAGCATTTATCCTGCCTTTTCTACACAAACCATGCCAAATAGCAGACGAAAGTTTCTCTTTATAGAAATAGTTCAGCTACTAAACAAAAAGAGAATGATATAATTAGAACACCACCATTGTGCTACCTACCCACCATGAATTCCTGGGCCAGGCGCTGAACACCCGAGACAAGCAGACCTGATGTGCCTCCTCATGGACAGCACAGAACCGCCTGTGACGTGGGCTGTGAAACTGAACTCAGCTGAGTTAAGAGTATGATCAATCTCCCAGTTTATAGGACATAGAGAGGAAAGGGGAAGATGTTAAATATGCCATGGAGATACGATAAAAAATACCCAGAAAGAGGGACACTACCAGGACAAATGACCCAGTCACGCGCACACACACACACAAACTATGGGACAGCTGTAAATTAAGAGACAGTGATCACATTTGTGAGACAAAGGGAAATATGAACCCTATTATAAACTGTTAATTTTTTAGGGGATATTGTGCTTGTTTACAAAAAAGAATTTATCTTTTATTTAGAGATACCCACTGAAATATTTACAAATGAAATGTTATAATGACAGGGTGCTGCTTTAAAATAATTTGTGAAGGGGGAGTGAATGAGGAAGGAACGGGCACAAGCCGATGCTGGATGGGGCTGGATAATAGGTGTACGGGGCTCCTCATACCGGCCGGCCCATCTCCTTTCGTGCGTTCAAACTCTTCAAAATAAAGTGAGGGAGGCTTTGCAAGCAAAGTGCTGCTGTAGGCTGCCCCTTTGTAACCTGATTTATGAACACTTTTCTCTATTTAACTCCATAACACTGCAACCTCCAGTATTCCTATTGTCCCCATTATTAAAAGCTGTATTGAGGTTAAGTGACTAGTGTAAATCTTACCCTTTCTCCAAGTCCCAGCTCTAATCACATCTCCTCCACTTCCACAAAGCCTCTGACCAGCTCCCACCATACCCACACCCTTAAAAATCAGCTGATAGTTTTCTTCAAATCTTTCCGACTACATCACCCTTTACACTGAAATACATATAAGTTGGGGCGGGGGTGAGGGGAGATGGAAATGTATTACTAAGATGAGGGAATCGATAATTATTGAACACCTACTATGTGCCAGGTTGTCACCTAGATACCTACACACATATATGACATTATCTTCCAAAATCCAGTGAACTTTTGGTCTACATGGGCACTGCTTTATCTGAATGAGTAAGGTGGGGGACTACCTTATCTTGCATGAGCAAAGCGGGGGACTATTTTTCATATGAGAACACTGAGGCTTGGAAGTTACAAAGTTTGCTAGACCGTATAAAGCCACTGTCCCAGCACTGGCTGGCTCGTTCATTTCCCAACTACTGAAAGTATTAACTTCACTATGAAATAAGAAAAAATAATCAATGCCTTTGAGCTACCCTGTTTACACTCACAGCAGAAGTCTGCCAAGTCTAAGGCTATAGCTTACCTAATAACTGAGGGTGGTAAAAACAGGAAAGAGACTCAGTGTTACTGAGGACGGGGGATTAGGTAACAGAGAGCTCCGAAGAAGAATCAGCTCAGGCTAAAGAGAATAAAGGGTAAGTGGTCCTTCTTGACCTCATGCCCAGAGCTAAAAAGCAAAATCACAGGAATGAACTGAATCTCCCAGACATCCTTTCCCATCATCCACACGAATCTGTATCCATCCATTTCTAGCAATCCCATCAAGTGCCAAGCGATGTGCCACAAGGTGGTCTGTTTGCCAACATTTTGCAGTCTTTGCAAGTGAAGGAAGAGCAGAGTGGGCAGTCCCCAGAACCCCATTCACTTGGCAGCCCAGACTTTCCGAGAATTCCCTCTTTGGAATCTAACAAGCAGGAGCCTGGGAGCAATGCCAGGCCCTAGGCAGAAAGGGTTGATGATCCAACCTATGGGCTTCCAAATTCCAACCTTAATCTATGGGCACATTCCATCCCAGACACCAAGTGAGGCCCCACAGTCCGCTAGTGAAGATGGTAACTTCAGACTCCAATTACTTGGAGCCCGTGGCTCTTGAGGTTTCAGGCTCCACTGAGTCAATTTTGCTAACTTGGGAAAGCCACCTGACTTCCTGGGCCTGTTTTCTGAACTGAAGATTTAGGTACCCACCCCGCCTCCCGCCCCAGCTTAACTGGGTCACGCAGGTCATACCTCACTTCTCTTAGCAGTAGTATTGTACTAATCAGCACATGCCAGCTCCCACTCTGCTCCACGCGCTGGAGACGCTGGCCACCTTCAGTGATTAATCATTGTAAGAAACGCTCCCCTACCCCGAGTGCCTGGAATGTAACCCTGGGCAGTTCTCTTTCAAATCGCAGGGAATATGGGATCCCTGCCGCCACTCAAGCTGTAATCTATATGTCTCAGACCAGTGCTGACCCTGCCCTTCAAAACCCTCAGCTTCTAACTCCTTAAGAGATCTAATCAGTCCTTAGATCTCCTAAAATGACACCTCAAGCCTGGATCCCTCCAGAACTTTAATCCTAACTCACACTTCCACGACCTCCAATTTTGATCCTCCCCCAAACGCCTTGCCAGAACCCCAGACGCCGGCCAGGGCACCCCAGGCAACAGCCTGCGGCGCCGCTCTGAGGCGGTCCGGACTTCCAGCCACCCTGACCTTGGAGTTCCGTGGGCTCTGCCGTCACGCCCGGCCCTGCAGCTCACCTGGGTACCCTTTCCGGCCCCGGGCGGCCCCAGCAGCACGGCCCGGATGCCTTTAGGATTCTCTGGGACCGGTTCAGCCGTGGGTACGTTGGGAGCCATGGCTGCCGAAGCCTCTCACTGCTCAAGCCGCTCGCACACCTTTCAGGTCCAAGGCTTCCAGGCCACCGCGCCACGCATGTACGCAAGCCCCGCTCCCCGCTCACACTGGTTCCTCGCCACGTCTGTCAGTCCTCCTTTCCCGCCCCTGAGCACGACGGACACCTTAACTTACCAACCACGAGGCGGGAGTAAGGAAGGGGTGGGTCAACGTAAACTCGAGTGGGGGTGGGGCTCCTGGCGGGTGGGCGGAGTGGGCGGAGTGGGCGGGAAAAGGTGAAGGCCGACCAGAGGCCTTCTGGGAGTTCTACTTAGGCTTTTTGACAGTTAAAGACACCGACATCTCCGGCGATCCCGCTGAAATTGTCTGTGAGAGTGTAAATAGGGGAAATCAGTTTTCATAATAAATTGGCAATATGTATCAAATATCCTTTGGTCTGGCAATTCCAGTTCCAAGAATTTAAAGGACATAACCAAGGATATGTGTAAAGATTTGTGTAACAAAGATATTAGCTGTAGCATTTATAACAGCCAAAAAGCCCAAAACAAACAAACAAAAAACCCCACAAAGGTAATATCCCAAATGTCAACGATAAGAGATTGTTTAAATAAATGGTAAAAAATTTGTATACTCGAAACCTGCCCCTGCCAAGATATTTAATCACATGGGAGGATGTTCACCAAACAGGACACAAAATTGCAGTTACAACAAAACCCCAAACTTTGTCTGATAGTCTCTGTATAGTGATGGTCTCTGTATAGTGTCATTACGTGAGCTTCTCCCCTAGTTTTTATGTTTCCAAAAAGTTCTCTAATGAATTCTATAATAAACAGATATTACTTTTGTAATAAGCAAATGACCTTTTTAAGTCAGGAAAAGGTAGTTTTACTCAAAAGAGATGATGTTTCTTGGACAGGGAAATAATTTCTACAGCTTTCTGGTGTGTGAAAGTGTCTTCCACACCCCCTATGAAGCAAGCCCTGGAACCCTGGCAGGCCAGCCCCAAGGGCCCCTTTGGACCTCCAGTCCAGAGTGTGATTATGAAACAATTGTGTTTCCTCACAGGCTCATAGTAACTCATTTCCCACATCCTGGCAATGCATTTGCTAGCTCTTTAGCTTGATCTCTTCTATTTTACCTCGCAAAAGAAGTTAACTTTATTCTTCATCTCCACCCTGGACCTCTATAAAGTGTGCTTGACCTTGAAGGAGACAGGACTTATTATGCCCATTTTTCAGGAAGATATGCAGTGACCAGCCCAAAGCCACAGAATAGCAGAGTCACAAGCCTGGGAACAAAAGGATGGTGCCCCAGCAAGCACGGGGTTCATGGAGGTGAGGGTGAGGGTGGGAAAGCAGGCATATATTGGCTGAAGGAAGCCGCTATGTGGCCAAAATTCACTTCAATCCAAGAAGACCAGAGTTTATCAAGGATTTCCCAGGGCACCAGGCAAGGGGCATAGGAGCAGCCTATCCTTTCTACCAGTGATCCCTACAGTGGTACTTACCAGGCACGGGCCCCGAGGAGAAAAGCAACTAAGACTACACATAAATATACACAGTGTGAGGTTTATTTCTTCAGATTTTAAAAATGTTCTAGGCTTTGGGGCATCCTAAGGACCATAAAGGGAATATTGAGAGCCCAGGGGATGGAGGGAGCACCACATTCATTTGCCACTCAACTGTTAATGTTTTAAAGATTTAACTAATTATTTAATTAATTTTTAGAGAGAAGGGAAGGAGAGAGAAAGGGAGAGAAATACCAATATGAGAGAGAAACATTGATCAGTTGCCTCTTGTACACGACAATCCAGACATGTGCCCTGACCAGGAATCGAATGAGTGACCTTTGGCTTTGGGGGACAATGCCCAACCAACTGAGCCACACCCATCAAGGTTCAACCATTTTTTAAAAAGTTTTTATTTATTCATTTCTAGAGAGGGGGGATGGGAAGGAGAAAGAGGGAGAGAAACATTGACATGCAAGAGAAACATCTCAATTTGTTGCCTCTCATATACGCCCAACCAGGGACCTGACCGGCGACATGGGCATGTACCTTGACCAGGAATCGAACCGGCAACCCTTTGGTTCACAGGCCAGTGCCCAATCCACTGAGCCAGACCAGCCAGGGCTCAACTCTTAATTTTTGATAATAATTGCTACCATCTACCTATTATCAGGTACTGCCTGCCAGCACAGTGCTAAGCACTTTACATGCATTGTCTCATCTAATTCTCACAGCAAACTAACTAAACACGAGGCAACTTCTTTATTATCTGCATTTTTTTTTTAAAGAGAAACGATAGGCACAGATTGGTTAGCCTGTGGCTGAGCAGATTTGAGCTCAGGTCTGTCTGACCGGCTGGTGCCCAGCACTGCCGGTAAAATCAACGGGCGGTTTCTGTGCACATGGGACTCTCGGTGCAGCTGGGCTCCAGCTAGAGGGACGAGGGAAGCTTCTGTGAAAGAGAAGGGCCTTGAAGCATACAGAGGATTTGGCTTTGGGGTGGGGGACATGTCAGGCTGAGAGAACACTGGGAGCAAACCCTCAGAGGTGAGAGGGAGTAGAGTGTGCTGTAGTTTCTATGAAGTGGGTTTTGGGGAATAGGGAAGTTTCTTAGGAAGGACGGTAATGACCAGATTCACATTTTATAAAGATCACTTGCAGGACAGACTGGAAAGGGGAGAAAGAGATGAATGCAAGACAAGCTAAGAAATATTTGTGTTAGCCCTGGCTGGGTAGCTCAGTTGGTTAGGGCATCATCCCGATACGTAAAGGTTGTGGGTCCAATCCCTAGTCAGGACACATACAAGAATCAATCAATGAATGTGTAAATGGATGGAAGAACGACCCCCCCTCAAATCAACGAATAACAAAAGAAAAGAACTATTTCTGTTAGACACCCCTGCCCCAAAGATGTCCACATCTTAATCCCTGCAATTTGTGACCATGTTACCTTACATGGCAAAAGGGACTTTGCAGATATGATTAAGTTAAGGATTTTGAGATGGAGAGATTATCCTGGATTATCTGGATGGGCCCAATATAATCACAAAGGTCCTATAAGGATGTGAGGGAAGCAGAAGGGCCAGAGAGGGAGCTGGGAAGACAGAAGCAGAACTCAGAGTAGTGGGGTTGCTGGCTGGGGACCACATATCAAGAATGATGGCAGCTTCTGCAGCAGGAAAGGCTGGGAAACATTCTCTGCTAAAGCCTCCAGAAGGAACACACCGCCTGCTGCTGCCTTGATCTCAGCCCCATAAAACCCATTTTGGACTTTTGCCCTCTGGAATTGTAAGATAAATTTGTGTTGTTCTAAGCCACCAAATTTGTAGTAATTTGTTACAGTAGCAATAAGAAACTAATACATGTTGTTCGGATGCAAGCAAGCGCGGGGAATTCACTGGGAGGGCACAGTTGTACAACTCGGCTTTAGGAATGATAGGAGCCAGGGGTGCTTTCGTAATCTAGACATCAGGACGGTGCTGAGGGGAATTTCTGTTCCCTCCTCCAGCTTTTTCCATGTGGAGGGACCTCTTTTGGAGTAACACTCTTGCCTCACCCCCTCACCCATCTATCCTCCCCAGAGAAAAGGGGTGACTTATTTGATTGGTGAGTTTGGGGGAAATGAGTGGAGCTCAACTCAGCTTTTCTTCCTTCTTTCTCCTTTAGATCTTCCTGGTCACAAGAACCATGTTTTTTTTGCTCTCTTCTTCCATGCTCTAAATTTCCCAAGGTCTGATCCTTACAGGG
The DNA here is from genome assembly GCF_022682495.2 of Desmodus rotundus. NCBI lineage: Eukaryota > Metazoa > Chordata > Mammalia > Chiroptera > Phyllostomidae > Desmodus > Desmodus rotundus. Next base: position 20,562,224 of record NC_071389.1, read on the forward strand.
AAGACTAAGATTTTCCAGTGCTACCTGGGACCAGGTGGAGAAGATTAACTTTGGGGTTCAGTGTAAGGAAGCTCACTTACCTATCAGACCTAAAGATATATCTCCAACGGCTTTTTAGAAACAGAAGTGATATTCTGATTTCCCTCTCTCTTACTTCTATAGGTATCCCTCATTTGGGTGAGGCTATCCCAAAACCCAACAGACAATTCCTTACGGATGCTCTGATTGGAATGACTCAGCTCAACTGTTTTCTATAGCTGTGTCACTCTTCTCAAGATTCAAAGTATTGGCTTGGCTTGGATCCCGTGTTCACCCCTCAGCATAAGTAGAATTCCCCCAAGACTGCTTGGAATGGGAAGTAGTCCCCTAAAAGCAAATGAGTTTCCAAAATAAGAGAGAAGGGCTGATGAGCAGGAAGAAATGACAGAGGTCCACAGAAGGGAGCTATTACAAAGGTCCAGGAGAAAGGTGATGAGGGCCTGGACTATGGAGGTAGAATGAATGAAACTTGACACCAGACCAGATGGGGATAAGGATATCCGAGTCTTAGGGCCAGGTGATGGGGGTGGGTGGGGGTGAGGGGGTGCCATTAATATTCATCCCATTCATTCTTTAATTGATTCATTCAATATTCATTTCCTGAGCTTATTGTGCTTGGTGCTAGGGACCCAATGGTAAACAAGGAGGTCAGAGTGTCCACCCTTTTAAAAATTGCAGTCAAGAACTTAGGCGATCACAATCCAGCAATGGAGACCACGCTGCAGTGGGAACAAAATGGAGGGGCACCCGGCCCAGATTTGAGGGGAAGTGACATCTAGAAGAGATGAGAAGGATTTGCCTAGAGAAGCGGGAGGGGAAGGGGATTCCACACAAAGGGAACTGTGTGTGTAAAGGCCTGGCGGCAAGAGAGGCTGGCAAGTTGGGAGAAACCACTGTACTCGATGGAGGAATGCCTCTCTTATGTTGTGAAAATATTATACTGCAAGGGCTTGGGGGGGAAACAGCCACATTTCATCCTACAGAAGCTGAAAGGACAGAATCCTGCCTGGAAACTGAGGAGGGAGTGCACGAGCAGGCCTGACCAGGGGGTTGCTTCTGACCAGGAATTTGTCCTTTGAGGGAGAGAGGTGAAGTGGTAGGACCTGTTCTTGGGGGGGAGGGGAGAGTCCAGCTGCAGTGGGTGGCCAGTGGTCATTCGTGGTTATCCAATGAAGCTTCTCTGGTGCCTCCTTGCTTTTGGTTCCTATCCACGTTTGAAATTTGTGAGCACCCCACATTACAGGTTTCCCTAGCTACCTAAAAGTTGACTGTTCATAGGAAAACTTTTGTGAGCCAAAATGGCATAAAGCAAAGAAACAATTATGATTAATTTATAATGTTCAATATATGGAAACAAATTTGTTGAGCGTTCCCAGACCCAAAAATGGGTCTCAGAGATGCTCCCAGGGAGCGTTCCATGCTGACAGCGTGATGCAGAGCGAAGTGCCTGGGGAGGAGCTCGGTGGGACCGCGTGGGGCGAGGATGCCTCTCTCACAGCTTGCTGCAAAACAAACTCTCAACACTGTTTCTACTTTCCACCTTTCCCCCCCATAAAAGCGAAAATTCTCTTCAGAACTCTTAGTTGGCGAAACAGGTACTTTCATAAAAGTTAAGTGGTGGAATGTGAACTTTCAAAAAGTGGAGGGTACCTCTACTCAATAAACCCCACTGGGAAGCCTGATTAGCACAGAACCGGGAGAGGGTCCACCTGGCTGGAGCTACAGCTCGGGAGGGTAAGGGGAGAAAACAGAGGCCGAGGAGGCAAGGACCATGGGAATTTTCCTGGAGGCTTCCCCTCCAATAAAAGGTGGGATGCCCAGGGGGACAAGCTCCCTTCCTGCCTGCCTTTGGATGTTGAGGGAGGATGCAATGTTTAGTCATTGCATGTAACAGCCATCTGGGGCCATGAGGGAAGAGCAGAGAAGCTGATCCAGAGTCTGGCTTCACTGAGCTGCTGAGCTAACCTGTGTATCACCTTCCCGTAGAGTTTTTGTGATGGGAAATAAACACCTAATGTTCAAGCCACATTAATTTGGGTATCCCGGGACCTGACGCTGAAAGCACCTTATGTGATGCTGCAAGTCACCTAACCCCTCTGGGCCTCCGTTTCTCTTTGCGAAGTGAGGATGGTGATACCTGCCACACAAGATCATATTTCAATAGCGAATGAAGTTACAGACATAAAGCATTGAGCACAATGCCTTACTTACGGCAAATGCTCAGCAAACGGTCACTCTTGCTACTTGCGTCAAAACCATGGAGAAAACGAGTTTGTCGTAGGAGAGGGTAGAGAGAAGAGAAGGAGAGCAAAGATGAAATCTAGGGAGTGAATTTGAGAGATAAGAGGAAAACTTGAAATTTCATTCTATCCACCACACCCTTTTTCATTTGGAAAACTCCTACTCATCCTTTAAAGCCCAGTTTAAAGATCCCCTTCTCTGTGAAACCTTATGGGACACTTGACCCACAGCCTCACACTCCGAGTTAGTTGTCCTGATGCGCAGGCTCCCACAGCACAGCCTTCTTCTTTTGCACTTGTTACCATTTACTGTGATTTTCTGCTTTTGTGTCCATCTCCTCCCCAGACCGTGAATGAACCCCCTGAGAGCTGGGGTGCCCTGACTTGATCTTCTGTTTTTTTGTGTGAGGCCAGGCAACTAGTGGTAATAATAAACACTAACATTCGATGATCGATCACCCTGTACCAGGCACTGAGCTGAGTGCTTTACACATAGTAAATAATTTAATCCTTCTGACAACTTTATGAGGTAGGTGCTATTATTAGTTCTATTTAAGGGAGGAAGAAATGGAAGGGCCAAGAGTTAAGTAGCTTGCCCAAGGTGATTGCTAGTGAATGGCAGAGCGGGGCTGCAGACTCAGGTGGTCTGGCTCTCTAGCCTGTGCTGTAACCACTACAATGCATTGTCTCTTGTGTGAAGCGCGCACTGATAAACACTTGTTGATTGAAATGATAAGAAGTGTTACCAAAGCCAAAAACAGAGTTTCAAGGAGTATGTTAGTCAGCTTCAGCTAAGTCATGCTGTGGTGACAGATAACCCCTGAAACATCAGCTCACATAAATAGGTTATGTATCAATGGCAGGTCAGCTACGGCTGTGCCGTGCATCAGGGATGCTGGCTGGAGGAGCAGCTCCTAGCTGGGACAATGCTGTTTTCAGGGGAGAGGGAAAAGATACATGGGGATAGTGTCTGCTTGCACTAGCAAGAGCTTATGGTGTGTGTGCATCTTTTCCCAACTCTATGCTCAATGATGTTATGTTAGTAGCTTGAAATCAGTTATGGTGGGAGTGATTATATTGTAGGAATCGGTGAATTAGAGAACGTTTTGTTAAACATTTACCAGCACAGCACTGGAAAAGGACAATGATGTTAGCCTTTAAAGTTTCTGCCCAGAAATGTCACAGGTCGTGGAAATGCCGAAGCAAGTCTCATGGCCAAACTGTAACCAAGGGGTTCAGGAATACACTTCCTCCCCTGGGAGGGGCCCAGGGAAAGGAGCAGTCGATATTTCTGAACAGTAATACAATCTGGAGCAAAGAGATGAGGACTGAGGAAAGCACCTCGGATTTGACCCCAAAGGTTTGTCCATGACCTTTAACAAGGGAGCTGTTTCAGTTGGAGGTTGGGGTGAGGGGTGGATTGCCGTGGGTGATGTATGAGTCAAGATCCCTCATTCTTGGGGCTATTCAGGGGAAGGAGGGAGACAGGTGAGCTGGTAACCTAAGGAGTAGCCAGGTGGAAGGCAAGGTGTCTTCTAGAAAGAAGCAGCCTGCTTATGGGTGGGCGGGACTGTCATTTTTTAGTATCAACTAGCCTCTTTCTGCAAATGCTGGTTTTCTACCTTCGAGCCAGGGATGACACTAGAAAAGGCAAAGAATGAACGAGAGTCTCATTTGAGGGTTCCCAAGGCTGAAGCCCTGACCTAAGGACAAGAAAAACAGGAGAAACAGTCAGTTTCCAGCGGCCAGAAACAAATCTCCTTTGCTCAGTGGGAAGAAGAGAGAGCAAAGTGCTGAGCTATTACAGGTGAATGAGAAGTGGATCTTGGGGCTTGCCTCTCCCTGCCCTGAGGGTGGGTGGCATGTGGAGTGGCAATGATAGGATTCTCAGACAGGTGTGGGACATCCTAGAAGAGAAGAGGACCTATCACTTTTCTGGAGGCAGGGGGCCAGTGTGAGGGCCCAAGAAAGCACAGGACCGCAGAGACCCACCCTCACCCCATGATGCAGAGCAAGGGCCTGAGATACTCTCTGGTCCCCTCACGGCCCAGTGTGCTGCAGGGGGTAGCAGAATGTGTTGCTCCCCATAGCGGGTTGGAGGACGGTGGGGACCAGCGACCTGTGCACTAAAAGAGGCCTTGAAGGGGCTGCCTGTGGACTGATTGAGGCAAGAGAGTGAGAAGCTAGGAAAATTCCTTGGCAAGTGGAATAGGGAAACTGAGACAGAGAGCTGAACAAACTGGCTGAGGAATTTACAGCCAGACACAGAAGGCCCCCTCCCTTGAGATAACATGTAGGCCTCAGTTGTATTTCAGCTTCAGGCCCAGAAAACCAGCAAAACCAGGTAGGCAACGCCAGGACCAGCTGCAAGGACTACGACAGTGACTAAAGACCTCCTGCCCTGTCACTGACCAATCAGTGGAGACCACAACCCTGAAAGAGCACACCTGGAAAACTGACGAATGTTCTACTGAAACCCTCCCCTGAGACCTCCCCTAAGATTCCTGCCTGCAAGAGACAAAAGTTTCAAGACAGAGGACCCATGCTCTTTTTCTCCCTCTGGGGAGCAGCTGTGCCATTCCCTTTCCCCTCTTCTTCCCTCACAGACACACATCTCCTACGATCTAAGGGGCCCCGAGACTCAGAGGAGCAACAGGCAGCGACAGCTCGTCCTAGGCCGATCCCCTGAACCTGTTCCCGAGGTCCCCTTTTCTCTGACCTCCCAGTGAGCTAAGGCAGCCCAGCCTGGGCTCTCCTGTTGCTTCTTCTGTGCGAGGCCCTTCCTTGTTTCACAGTCCCCAGCTTTAATAGACACATCCTCGTAGTCACCTGGGCTCGTGTTGTAACATTTTTCCTACACGAACTCAAGAACCCCCATACTACTGGCTGGCCCTAGGCAGACCCACACAGGTCCCCTGTCTGGTAATGTGAGGACTGGACAGCACAGGGGACCCAAGACATCCCCTCAGGCCCTCTTAGGAGCCTAGTGCAAATGCTGCCGCCACCGCCCCAGGCCCATAGTCCCTTATCGCACACCTGTGTGACTCGGAACTAGGAATTCCTTTGGACTTTGGACAAAGGTGATACAGGGAAGTGGCATGCAGTGCATTAGGTAACACTGCTTAGTGTTGCCCCTTAGTATTGGGGCAGCCCCAGGTAATGAAAGACATTAATGGAGTCTTTATCTTTCAAACTGGAATGTCTTCTGGTCAGATTTGCTGACAAGCTACTTTTGGTGCCAAATTTTAAAAAAAACAACAAAATCTTTCCTAGATCAGTCCTGGGAGTCAGCGTGACTCCCCCCTTCGCTGTCCCGCAGATCCATGCAGTCAGCAAGTTCCACCCGCCCTGTCTCCTTAGCGCCTCTCAGGTCGTCTCCTGCTTCCACCCCACCTGCTGCAACACTGCCTCAGGCCACCTTCCCCTCTCCCCAGGGTTCTCACAGCGGCCTCCCGGCTGACCAGCAGCCTCTGGTTTCTGCTCTCGACTGCCCCCAGAGGAGTTACTCTAGAACACAAACCTCATGGGTGTCCCAGCGGGCTGCTGGTGTGCTTAACTGAAAAATGCCAGCCGAATTAAAGAATGGCCCTGTACTTACCCGTTTGGATAAGCAGGAGACAATGTGTATGCTCCCAAGTGGAGGTACAGGTGGCTCAGGCCTTCCAAAGTCCCATATGGAGAGGTAAGCTGCTGCCGCCCACCGATGCAAGATGCTCTTGGGCGTGAGAAACTCCCACCTCCCATTCTCAGGAGTCTGGTTCCCTCCTGGCTCCTTCTGACTGCTCAGGCAGGAGCTGGTTATGTGCCTGTCTGCTCATCAGGTACAAGTAACTAGCAGAAAACACACATCCCAGAGTTGATTTCTTAGGCGTAGGAGGACCAGGCATCAGTCTGCCTGAGAGCTCTCCCTACAACCCCCAAATCCAAAGCTGGACTCCAGAGAGCTTGGCTGGCCATGTTCATGGCCCTGTTTCATAGGCTGCATTGGCCTTGGCAGTCAAGAACCAAAGTGGGCCAGGAGGTCAGCTCTGTCTGTTTGTGCCCAGCAAAATCCCTGGCCTGAGAAGCAAGCGAAGCAACCCTGGTTGCAGCTCCTGCATGCAGGAGAGAGAAATGGAAGCTCCAGGTTCAATGAAGAAAACAGCCACAGGGCTTCCATTTTACTGTTGCATTTTGGCAATTAAGGTGATTCATAATTTAATTTTTAAAAAGTTACCACTTTGCCCTGACCAGTGTGGCTCAGTTGGTTGGGCATTATCCCGCAAAGTGAAGGGTCGCCAGTTTGATCCCTGGTCAGGGCACGTGCCCAGTTTGTGGGTTTAGTTCCCAGTCACGGCACGGGTGAGAGGCAACTGATCAATGTCTTTCTCTCACATTGATGTTTCTCTCCCTCTCTTTCTCCCTCCTTTCCCCATTTCTCTAAAACTAACTAACTAACTAACTAAATAAAATATTTTTAAAAGTTACCATTTATTGAGCAACTATTTATCCCAGGCCCCGTGTTCAGCTTTCTACATACAATCTCACTGAGTCATAACAATACCCTTGCTATGTCAGAACTGTTTATTATCCGTATGTTCTGGATGGGAAACTGAGTCCAGCATGGTTAACTGGCTTGCTTGAAATCATACGGTTAGTGAAAGCTCCCACCACACAGTACTGTTGTTACCGAACGGACTTGTGTGTGGGGGGGGTGGCGGGTGAGATACTATTACCGAATGGACCCCTCCTTCCCTGCGGTCCCCCCGTACTAGGTTCGCCTTGCCCGCTGCCAGGGAATTATGTCTCTCAATGCCAGAGATTGGTGAAAAGGAAAGGAATTATTTATGCAAAAGTTATACAGACTTAAGAGTAATATATACAGACTAAGAGTCCTTTTACCCCTTTCCTTCCCACAGCGTCTCTCCTGCATTCTTCCAAACTGCTAAGAGAGACCTGGTTCTGCATCGCTGCTACATCTTGCTTTCCAGCTTCCTAAGCTGCCTGGCAAAGGGAGCTCCAAAGCTGTGTGGTCCCAGCTTTCTCTTGCCAAAGCTGCATGGTGTCTCCTAGCATGTATGCCACACCTGGGTTTAAATCTCAGTACCAATTTTCCTCTACAGCCCCATTTACGACTCCTCCCACAATCAGCTATAGCTGCCAGCATTCCCATATTTTTCCAGCTTTCCTGGGCTGCCAAAGCTCTCACACAGGCGCTGTAACCAGGGGGAGTTGCCTCCCAGTTACATCCTGGGCAGAAGTCACTCCCATCTCCCTTGCTCAAAGCATGGCCACAGCTATTTAACATATCCATGAAACCAGTTAAAAGTTACGAGTCTCAATGACCCTGCTCCGTGTGTCCCATCTCCCAGTTCAGACTTGTGGGGGTGAGGACACCTGCATTTTTAAAATATTTCCTGGACACCCTGAGTCCTGGACCCCATTACAAATCCCTATTTGCGGGGCCCCTGGCTGCACCCTGATACACTGTCTTTTGTGGTTGGCTGTACTGTTTTCTCATAGATATTTGGTGTCCCTTCCTATTACATATCCCTGCCCTGTTAAACTTAGGCAAGAGGATATGACCTGTTTTGGCCAATGAAATGTGAACAGAAATGACATACATGCCACTTCCAGCCAGAAGCTTTGACAGACAGTGCACGATTCTTTCCTTTTTTCCTGTATTTGCAGCCATGGAAACTCGTGCTGAGATGCAGCCTCCACCGACCTAGGTCCCTAAGAGCCTCCCTCAGTCAGAGACCCTTCATCGACTCAAATGAGCATATCTTATGGATAAGAAATTTATTTTGATGTTTTAAGCTACTAAGATTTTCCAAGTTGTTTCTTTTGTACTTGTAATTTTCGCCTGAGGGTTGTTTTTATTGATTTTCGAGAGAGATCCTGTAGCAGGAGGATCCCGGCAGGACCACCCATGGCCAAGCCCCAGACCTGGAGCCCATGAGCCCTGCAAATGGTTAACCATGGAGAGGTGTGACTCGGGCCAACAGCCCCTCAGCTGAGCCCCTCTGCCTCGGGCTCCGTTAACCATCCTGAATCACGGAGGTGAAGAGAACTCTAATCAGGAGACATTCTTGTGGAAGTCATGGCCCAGGCCAAGCAGCTCTTCCTTCAGCCTGTCTTCAGGAGAGGTGCCTTCCCCTACCGACCCTGGCTGGGGACTTGCCACTTTCACGGATGGGGAGGTGGGCCCTCGACGTGGCCTTTGTGTGGAAGGTGGTGTTGACTCTGGGGCTGGTCCTTCTCTAGTACTGCTTCTCCATCAGCATCACTTTCTACAACAAATGGCTGACGAAGAGCTTCCACTTTCTCTGTTCATGACAACGCTGCCCCTGGCCGTGATCTTTCTGTTCTCCGCCCTGTCCTGGGTGCTGGTTCAGTGCTCCAGCCACAGTGCCTGCGTGGTGCTGAGCTGCACTCACTACCTCAGAAGAGTAGCTCCGACAGCACTGGCAACAGCACTTGACGCGGGCTTGTCCAACTGGAGCTCCCTCTACATCACCACCTCACTGTACACGATGACCAAATCCTCAGCCACCCTCTTCATCTTGATCTTCTCTCTGATCTTCAAGCTGGAGGAGCTGTGTGCTGTGCTGCTCCTAGTGCTCCTCCTCATCACCGGGGGCCTCTTCATGTTCATCTACAAGTCCACGCAGTTCAACATGGAGGGCTTTGCCTTGGTGCTGGGGGTGTTGTTCATCGGTGGCATTCACTGGACCCTTACCCAGATACTCCTGCAGAAGGTGCAACTTGGGCTCCAGAACCCCACTGACAGCATATTTCACCTGCAGCCACTCATGTTTCTCAGGCTCTTTCTTCTCTTTGCCATATTTGAAGGTCTCCATTTGTCCACATCTGAGAAGATCTTCCGTTTCCAGGAAGCCTATTCAATAAATGCTGTTCTAGGAGCACTTCCAACCCAGTGCCCTCTGCTCTGCATCCATTTTCAAATAGAACTTCTGGTTCATTCCACAAGGGTGTTCTCACAGTGTCCAATGCACAGCCTATTCCTTGGCGGGATTCTTGCCTTTGATTTGGGCTTCTCTGAGTTCCTTCTGGTTTCCAGAACCTCCATCCTCACTCTCTTCATTGCCAGCATTTTTAAGGAAGTCTGCACTTTGCTTGTTGGCAGCTTGTCTGCTGGGTGGTCAGATCAGCCTCCTGAACTGGCTGGGCTTCTTCTGCCTCTCAGGAATATCCCTGTATGTCATCCTCAAGGCCCTGCCCTCCAGAAGGGATGGTGGCCTAAACCCTCTAAGGGGCTGGGTTCCAACCCTGACCTGGAGCTGCTGCTTCAGAGCAGTCAGCCGGAGGAAGATGGCAATGAAGTGGTGGAAGAGGAAGAGTATTTTATGGCCCAAGGATAGCAGGAACCTGCTAGGGAAGCAGCTTGGAAGCAGGCCTCTCCCAACCTTCATACCAAATGGCAGCGCAGGGACCTGGTGGTTCCTCACGGCAGCTGGTGGCAGCGGGCCAGGAGTGTCCTGGACTGGGCTTCAGTAGCATGCAACCATGTGGTGGGGCTGGGTCAGGGAGTTGGTCAAACAGAGGTCTGAGCACCAGGCCAGCCTCTGACCTTGTTGGAGCAGGGCCCAAGCTGTGCTGGAGTCACAGCGGAAGAAGGGAGGGCTGTTTCTCAAGTGCTTGCCAGGATTATGATTCCAGAGGCATTTCTAAGGGGACTGGTTTGGACTGCAGAGCAGTTAGGATGCAGAGATGAAGAGGCTCTGAACTTTTCACGTGGACGGCCTTTTCTCAGAGACTAGACATATTTATACGTTTATATTTATATTTATATGTTTATATGTTTGGGAATAAAGGGTTCACACTCAAAAAAAAAAAAAAAGGAAAAGGGAGAGAGAGAGAGAGAGAGAGAGAGAGAGAGAAAGATATCAATGTGAGAGAAACACCAATTGGTTGCCTCCCATATGTGCCCTGACTGGGAATGGAACCCAAGTTTTTTCTTCCTATAGCGAAACCTAGCCCATCCTAACTGATCTATCCCTCAGTGGGGTCAGAATGAAGAAACTGAATAGGAGGCTTTTACCAAGTGGGCAGAGACCTACTTACTATGGACTTTGAGATCCAGATTTTTACACAGCTCAACCACCTCCCACCTATGGAACACACCTTTTTTTCTGTGCCCCTCTGGGGCTTCACAATCCCACCTGACCCAGACCCACTTCCCAATCTCTGTGACAGGCTTCCTGTCCCTTTGACACCCAGACCACAACACTGAGATGTGGTTGTCTGAAGAACTGGCTAAGCCCGATCCATCTGAACAATCAGATCCTTCCCGCTGCTGTTTTGAGGTCACTGGCAAATGCTGATTTTCATAAATGCTACCAGCCTTCTAAGAAAAGGCTTATGATGTTAACAACAACAAATACACACTTCGTTGGAAAATGCTGTGCATTGGACACTGTGAGAACACCCTTGTGGAATGAACCAGAAGTTCTATTGGAAAATGGATGCAGAGCAGAGGGCACTGGGTTGGAAGTGCTCCTAGAACAGCATTTATTGAGTACCTACTACATCTGGCTGTCAGAACTCTGGTCCCTGTGTCAGGGAAATCAGGTGGTTGTGGAGGCCGAGGACTGACTGAGCAGAGGGTGATAGAACAGTGTGATGAATGAGGTGGTTGGTTAATTGAGTCATTCATTCAGCTGATGCCTATTTGTTAAGCTCTCCTGATAAGCTAGGGACTGGAAATGTAGTGTCACAAGATAGGGACACAAGGTGCTATGGGGGCATTTAGCAGGAGCACATAACTTAATCTGGGGTGGAGGGGTACGGGGTTTTGGGTTACCTTCATAAAGATGTGACTCCAGAACTGAGTCCTGGAGGGGTGAGCAGGAAGGAAAGAACAAAGAAGGGGGAAGGGTATTCCAGGCAGAGGACGTAGTTTAAGTGAAGGTTTGGAAGTGTGATGAGCTTGGTGCATTTGGTAAGTGCAAGCAGTTTGGTGGGACTAGAGTATGGAGTTTAAACGACAGAGGGACAAGAGACTAGGCCGACAGGGCTAAATCTTGAAGGGCCTTAGGTCCTGGGTTTAGGTGCTTTGACTTACTTGAAGACAGTAGGAGCCACTGGAAGAGTTTTGAGTTATAATATTTATTAGAAAACAGGTTCAACTACTATAACAAAGACTCCAAAGTAACAATGGCTTAAAGAAGATAGAAGTTTCCTTCTCACGTATGAAAGAACCCGGGTAGGGAAGCTGGAGTGGGCATGGCAGCTCCATGTTCTTCAGGGACCCTGGGTCCTTCTGGCCTGTTGCTCTGACATCCTCAATATATTGCTTCCTTCTTGTGGTCCAAGAGGGTGGCTCCAGCTTCTTTCATCACTTCTGCATTTCAGCCAGCAGGGAGGAGGAAAGGGGTCATGGAAAACACCTCTTCCCTTTAAAGGCGTAACCTAGAGCTTGTACACATCACTTTCATTAACATTGCACTGTCCGGAATTTAGTCACGTGGCCATCACTAGCAGCCAGGGTGCTGGAAAGTGTAATTTTTATTCCAGACAGACATACGCTTAAGCATAGAGGCTCTATCACTAAAGGAAAGATGGATAACTAGTCATCTTCAACAGGAAGTGACAATACTATTTGCATTTTGGAAAGCTCTCTCTTGAAAAGGATGGAGAATAGACTGGATAGTAAGAGATCAGAGCCAAGGAAATAATTCAAATGAGAGCTACTGAGGCCTGACCAAAGGCAGAGACATTTGGGATGGGGGAAATGGACAAAGGCTTAGGAAATATTTGGAAGTTGAATGGACAGGACATGATGACTAATTGACTGCTCTTCTAATTTATTGTACTTATCAAAATACTCTGCTTCGCAGAGTGCCTGGAGTACAGGAAGTGCTTATGAGTAAATGAGTGTATGATTTGAAAGAGGAGTGAATGAATGAGGTGGAAGAGGAGGAGTCAAGGATAATACTAATAAGGGCTTGGAACTAGTTTGATTGAGAAATATCAACATTTAAAGGTAGATCAAATATTCTTTAAAAACATAACTTTTATCAACTGTAATCTGTCATTCTCCCTCTGGTCCCCTTGATGACATTTCTGCCTGGTTCCAATCCTGAGTCACTTTTCGTTATTAATGAAGTCTCTTGTTTTGGGCATTCACTTGGCCTTTCCCTTTTCATTTTTAAAAGATTTTATTTATTCATTTTTAGAGGGGAACGGAGGGAGGAAGAGAGGGAGAGAAAAATTAATGTGTGGTTGCCTCTCCCACGCCCCGTGCTGGGAACCTGGCCTGCAACCCAGGCATATGCCTTGACTGGGAATCGAACTGGCAACTCTTTGGTTTGCAGGCTGTGCTCAGTCCACTGAACCACACCAGCCAGTGCTTCTCTTTTTAAAGGTCAAATGCTATTGGATTCAACGTTCCAGCAGGTGGACTTGTGGGAGAGGAGAAGATGGGTGTGGTCTGCTTTTCTGCCCGGTAGTGGGGAGGAACAAAGAGGAAAAAAGGACTTCCTTCCTTAGGAAGCCCCTGCTGGCCCTCGGCTGACCCTTTTTTTACTGCTTTTAATGTGGCTGTGCTCCTGTCCTCTCATCATCGAGGCTCATTATCTGCAGACATGGTGTGTGGGGGGCATGGGGGCCCTACAGGCCATGCTGATGAAGGGCTTTGGGACAAACAGCTCTCCTCTATGGTGTCAGTGGGCTCACCTTTCACAGCATATCTGTGCCCCCAGCAGGCCTGCTGCCTTCATCACTTCTACCTTCTGCAGCCCCATTCCCAGGGCGTGTGGACATGGGCAGGCTCTGTCTTTCTTCTTCTTCTTTCTCCCTCGCCACCTGGTCACATCCTTGGCCTTCTCTCTCCAGTGCCCTTTCCCTCTTATCAGTAACACCAGGGCGGGCTGGCAGGTGCAGTCAGTGGCTCAGCTGACATCCCCCAGGAATGAGGGGTCAGATGCCCTCTGGTGGCGAACGGGATGAATTATTCCCTTGGCTTGGTTGCAGTTATCTATGTGAAACAGATCACCCCATTTTAAACTGCCTAAAACAACCACCATTTTATCATGCTCATGGATTCTGTGGGTCTGGAACTGGACAGGGCACGGGGGCACGGCTGGGCTCTGCTTGTGGTGGGCAGCCTCCAAGACAGTGTCCAATGACCCAGACCTCCCTCCATTCGTGCCCTGTATAGTCTTTTCCTGCTTTGTATCAGGGTTGGTCTGAGTGGCCAATAGAATATGGCAGAAGCGATAGTATGTACTTTCAAGTAGGCTAGAAAAGATGGGGCTCCTGCCTCTCTGTCTTCTGAACCGCTCACTCTGGGGGAAGCCAGCTGCCCTGTCTTGAGGACACTCATGTGTGGAGAAGCCCATCTGGAGAGGCACTGAGGCCTCCTTCCAGCAGCCACGTGAGTGAGCTTGGAAGTGGGTCCTCCAGCCCCAGAGAGTCTTCGATGACTGCAGCCCTGGCCGACAGCGTGACTGCAATTTTGCGAGAGACCGACCCTGCGTCAGAATCACCCAGATCTGCTGCCCTCAAGGTTCCTGATTACCAGAACGGGCGTGAGATGATAAACGTTTGTTGATTTAAGCTGTTCTATTTGTTGATTTAAGGAGTAATGTGTTAGGCAGCAATAGGTAACTAATACACTGCTCCATGACGTCTGGGTGCTTAGCCGGAAAGACTCGAGTGGCTGGGGCTAAAATCCCCTGGGAGGCTGCTTCGTTCACATGGCTGGTGCCTGAGCTGGCACTGTCACCTGCAGCACCTACACGTGGCCTGTGCACGAGGCGTGGCTTCTCACAGCATAGCAGCTGGGCTCTGAGACAGAGTGTCTCAAGGGAGAGTGTCTATAAAGTGAGTTTTCCTGAAGTCACGTGGGGTATCTGTTGTTAGACGTGAGTCACCAAGGCTGGCCCAGATTCAAAGGGGAGAGATTTGACTGGTCCTCTTTGTTTTTTTTTCAATATTGAGTAGTAATGATATTTTTATTTTTAAAAATATTTTATTAATTTATTTTTACAGAGAGCGGAAGGGAGGGAGAAAGAGAGGGAGAGAAACATCAATGTGTGGTTGTCTCTCGTGTGCCCCCTACCGGGGACCTGGCCTGCAACCCAGGCATGTGCCCTGACTGGGAATTGAACCAGTGACCCTTTAGTTTGCAGGCCAGCATTCAGTCCACTGAGCAACACCAGCCAGGGCTGATTGGTTCTGTTGATGAGGGAGTGATAGGGTCACATTGGAGAGGAGCAAGTGCGGGGTGGGGTGAGGGGGTAGCTATCTTTGCAAAATACGGTTGGATATACCTGCCCTGCCTCGGGGAGAAGAAGCAATCCATTGGTCCCTGCTCTGCCCCGCAGGGAGAGAGGGACAGGTGGCTTCTCCTCCTCCTCCAGCTCAGTGAGTGGTGCTGGTTCTACTGCAGTGTCATGCCCTGCCCTGAGGGGAGCCAGCCGTCCTCTGAGCTTGGAAGGTGAAGCACTTTGTGCTCTTTGTTCTCAGCTCCAGATTCTGGGGCTAATTCTACTTTTCTGGGTAAAAAGGAGAGGCCTGACACCTTGTCCTGCCAAGGCACATCACCCTTTCTCTGCCAGCCACTGTGCTCAGCACTTGACCTCAGTCAGTCCTGCATTCACTCCAGTAGCTACAAATTATGATCCCATTTTACAAGGGAGGAAGTCACCTGACCAGCGTCACACAGCCAGAGGTGGCAGAACAGGGACTCAGCACTCCGACCCCTAAGTTTATGCTCTAGGGTCCCTGGGATTCCAGAAAGCCTCCTGGGTGCTGGAGCCTCAGGCCTGGTCTTCTCAGATCCTGGCAAGGGTGAGGCCGGTGTGAGCAGTGTGAGCAGCGGGGGCTGGGGGAGGTGTTCACATGAGGTTGGGGCTGCCAACTCCTGCCTGAGGGTTGGGCTAGTTGTCAGGGGTTTGGGTGAAAGGGGAGGAGAACCAAGAAAGAGAGAATTCATTTTTACCTTCTTTTCAGGTCTGTCCCCAGTCAATGAGCTTGCCAGTGGTCAGGGTGTGGCCTCCAGGGTAACAGCCCTGGACTCACTGCCCCTCTGTGTTTGTCAGAACAAAACCCTGTCTCTGTGCTAGAATGTCTGAGTTGAGAGCCCTCTGAGCTCTGGGGACTGTGGACGCGGAGTCTTGGAGTGATTTCGGGCCCCAGTGAATAGGCCCGGCCTGCCCTGCCCTGCCCTGCCCTCTCTCCACCGTCCCACCCACCCTTGCTTCCCCTCATGCTGCACATCCAAGTGTCAGATGTGACAGCTCCTGGCACCTGTTGCCTGCCAGGCACTGAGCCCCTGTTGGAGACCCAGAAGTAAGTGAGACACAGCTGCTGTCCTGAAGCAGGCCACAGTCCCACAGAAGGGGAAACATGAGGCATGAACTACGAGACGGCTGGTTAAGGGCACACTGAGTGGGGGTCAGAATCACACAGAGGTGGGAGGGCCTAACTCAGCAATAAAAAGGAATGAACCATGGATACTAGTAACAGCACGGATGAATCGCAGAATCATTGTGCTGAGCGAAGATGCCAGACGCCAAAGAACACAGACCGTGATTCTGTTTTTATGGGGTTCTAGACCGGGCCACACTGTGGATCACACGTAGACAGAAATAAGCTCAGTAGTTGCTTGGGTGGGATAAGGGGGAAGGGCTGGGAGGGGACATGAGGTGATGGGTATTCTGAGGATGAGGAATATTCTGCGGTGATGAAAGTGTTCTGAACGTGGATGGAGTACGGGTTATGGGAGAGTATTTGGTAGTTAAAGCTGCCCACGCTGTACGTCGAAGATCTGACTTTCACCATGCGTAAATCACATCTGTGATGGGCAGTATTCAGCACAGCCCTCCGTGCCCTGACTGGTGTGACTCAGTTGGGTGGGTGTCATTCTGCCGAATGAGAGGTTGCAGGTTAGATTCCCGGTCAGGACACGAGCCTGGGTTGCCGTTTTGGGCCCTGGTTGGGCCGCATGTGAGAGGCAGCCGATCGATGTTTCTCTCCCTCTCTCTCTAAAAAAAATAAAAATAAAAATAAAAATAGTCCTCAGCTACCTCTGCCCACACACCCTGGTGCAGTACCCCTCCCCCACGCAGAATGTGTCAGGTTGGTCTGCGTGGCGGACAGAATGTGGCAGCAATGATGGCATGTCACTGCTGAGATTAGGTGTAAAGGACACTGCTGTCTTGGTCTTGCTTTCTCTCTTTCTGTCAGATAGCTTGTTCTGGAAGAGGCCATGTGTTGAACATCCCCATGCAGAATGGCACAGGGCAAGGGACTGGAGCCTCCTGCCAGCAGCGATGTGAGTGAGCTTACAGTAAGTGGACCCTTCAGTTCCAGTGAACGCCTGCAGCGGTCTGCAGCCTTGGCAGACTGCTTGACCACAAACTCAGGAGAGACCTCGAGCCAGGCCACCCAGCTGAGCTGTTTCCTGACTCCCGATCCTCAGACACTGTGTGAGATAATATGTGTGTTGTTTTAAGCCATTACCTTGTGGGAGTAATTTCTTTGGCAGTTATAAATGACAAATACAATATCTCAATAAACTAAAGATGCGGGGAAAACATCTTCTAAGTGCTGCTGGCCCAGATGGCTTTCCCAGGAACCTTCAAGTGCTTTCTGTGACTCAGACTTCTGGGTTCTGTCTCCACAGTGGGGGAAGGAGAGGCCTGGAGCTGGGGTCTCCTAAACAGCCACAGCCCTGCAACAGCTACACATACCCACTGTGTAGAGAGGACTCCAGAAATGCTCCCCTCCCCGCCCATGCGCACCTGCAGGCACCCACCCAGGGCGCAGAGTTTAATGACAGCTGCTACTCCGAGAACACTTTCTATGTGTCAGGTGATATGCAGAGTGCTCTAATTCTTCCCAACACACCTCTGAAGAAGATATCACTAAACCTATTTTCCAGGGCAGAAAACTGAGACTCAGAACACCGGGGCAAACTGCCAAGATCAAAGAGCTGCCAGGGTGTGGCAGCTTCAGATTCAAGTCCAGATTTGACTGACCCCCAAACGGAGGCAGGCAGGTGGCAACCCCAGACCTGAGAATACTTTTCTCATCTCTTCCCTGTGAGAACAAGCCACCCCTTCTGCCATTAGAGAAAAGCCACAGTCTCAACCCAGATTCCCTAGGGTGATGATATAAAGGGACTGGAGGATGATATGCAAGCCAGCAAGAGTGTCAGAGATCATGGGAATCACAGAAGGGGGAACAGACTCAGGAAGGGAAGTGACTTTTCCAAGGACTCCCACTCAAGGGTGGCTTTGGCGTAGGGGAGGGAAAGAAATAGGGAAGTCCAGGGTAACTATACCAGACTTGAGATCTCATAATTGGGGTCGACCCCACAACGGGAGGGTTTGCATAAACCAGTGTCACACACATGGTCCCGGTGAGAGCCTAGGCAGCCTCAGGGCCATCACAGAAAGGCTCCGAGGGCAGTGCCTGGCCCATGGCAGGGCCTGATGAAAAGCACCGTGCCATTCATTTGCCAGGACCTCGGGTTGCCTCATTCATTCATTCACTCACTCATTCATTATTATTGACCATCTGCTATGTGCTGTTTTAGAAACTTGGGCTATTTCCGTGAACACAAGATCCTTGTCTTTATGAAGCTTAAAATACAGAGATTTCACATATGTAAGTTCTAAAGTATCTTAGAAAGTGAAAGGCGCCGTAAGACAAGAAAGAGTAAAGTGGGATAGGAGGACCAAGAGTGACGACAGTGAGTATGAAGGGGGTGGGTTGAGATTTTAAAAGGGTGACCATTCTCCTTGAGAATGTTTCCTTTGAAGGAGGTGAGAGGCTGCCATACCCAGAGCGAGCCATATGGATATCTGGAGAAAGACATTCCAGGTTGATCGCTCACGGATGTGTGTTTTAGGAGTAAAGGGGAATTACGTCTGCAACTTACTCTAACGGCTCGGGAAAAATAAATTATACAGATAGATAGAGGTAGAGGCAGGGAGACATTATGTGTGTGTATATAGACACACGTATAGAGAGAAAATGAATGACAAAGCAAGCAGCATTCAAATGTTAACGTTTGGGGAATCTGGGCGAAGGGCATGTACTATTTTTAAAACTTTTCTGTATGAAATTTCAAAATAAAAATTTTTGAGAGGGTTTATATTATTATTATTATTAAAGCATTCCAGGCAAAAAGCAGCAGCCTGTGCAAAGATCCTTAGGCAAGAGAGTGCCCAGGTGTGTGAGAAAATGCTCAGGGTGCTGGCAAAGAGAATAGAGGAGTGCTGTGGTGTTTTTTACTTGCCTACAATGCACCTCCCTTCAGGTAACATTACCCCTCCCCTACTCTTCTTCCATACTGATCCCATCTGGCAGTTAGGGAGTGGGTGGCCAGAGACCCAGGCCTGGCCAATCATAGACATTCATGTCAAGCAACAAGGCCAAGAAGACAACTCCAGGGCTGCCTGAGGAGGAAGCCAACCCCATGGAATGTAGAGCTGAGACTTGAAGCAAAGTCTGTGTCTGGAGTTTGACTCCCCTGTGATTTCTTTACACGGGACAGTAAATTCCCTTTGCTCTAGAGCCAATTTGACTTGGATTTTCTCTTACTCCCAGCAGAAAAGAAGAAGAAGAAGAAGAAGGAGAAGGAGAAGGAGAAGGAGAAGGAGAAGAAGAAATGTGTTCCCTGATTCAAAGCATCAGGACAGCCTTATGAGGAAAGGACATAAGCAGAGACCTGAAAGACGAACAGAAGTTGGGTCAGGTGAAGAAACCAAGGGGCCAGTAAATGGGAAGGTCCCGGGAAAGGAAAGAGTGAGGCAGGTTCCAGGAGCTGCTGGGAGGCCTGTTGTGGTGGCAGGGTGAATGAGGAGCCCATGGAGATGAAGCTGAACTTGGGTCCCTGATGGAGGGCCTCACAGGCTTTTTAAAAATCTGGGACTTCCGGTCAAGATGGAGGGCATAGGTAAACATGGCTCACTTCCTCACACAACCACATCAAAATTACAACTAAAATACAGAACAACCATCACTCGGAACCATCAGAAATCAAGTTGAATGGAAGTCTGACAGCTACAGAATTAAAGAAACCACATCCACTCAGACTGGTAGGAGGGGTGCAGATGCAAAACAAGCTGGTCCCATATCCACGTGTGGTGGATAAAAATTCAGGAGGGATATCTCGGGAGTGAGGAGTCTCAACCCCATACCAGTACCCCCAGCCCAAGTTTCCAGTGCCAGGAAAATAAGTTCCCACAACTTCTGGCTGCAAAAGCCAGCAGGTATTGAATCAGTGGAAGAAACTTCTAGAGTCCCAAGCAGTTCCTCTTAAAGAACCCTCACATGGACTTACTCAGACTTACTCCCTCTGAGCTCCAGCACTGGGGTAGTAGCTTGAAAGGCACCAATGGCATATAGGGAGGAACTGAAGCATCTGGAATCAAGGCAAAAGCTGGGGGACAGCTTTCTCCCAAATAGAAAGGGGGACAGAGGCCACTGTCCCTTCTCTCAGATGTTCCCCACTGAACCAGAGAGCCAACAGGTGGGTGCCATATCTGAGACTCCATCAACCTGGCTAACATTGCTTACCTTGCCCTGGAGATCCCCAGAGACTCTGTCCCATCCAACTTACAGGCCCACACAAGCTGCTTTTCCATATGAATGGCTGGCCTTGGCTCATGCTTCACAACTTCCTAAATTCTCTCAAACAAGCAACAGCCAGCCTCAGTGAGTCCCCAGCTCCTGTACCTCTTGCTAAGTGGCCCCAGGCCTGGCACTAGAATCAGCCAGCCTAGATTCACAGCTTGGCTTCACCTGGGAATCTCCAAAACCAGCACAAGAAGCAGCCATCTCAGATTGCTTTATAGCTCAGGAGGATGGCCCTGGGATGGACCTTGGTCTGCACCTCCTGGGAAACCCCAGAGCCTGTGCACCCAGTGAACAGCTACAGAGCATATCAGAACACCACCACCCTGCACCCGCACAGCTGATCTTCCATGGACAGTGGAGGTTGGTAGTCAGTGTTCACAGTTAGTCTTTGCAACTGATGGGCCTGGGTAAACCTGTCCCATTGACCTGCCAACAGCAATCAAGGCTCAGATACAAGAGGAAGGTGTACTCAGCCCACACACAGGATGCACCTTATATACCTAGCTTGGGTGATAGGGGAGGCTGTGCATTGGATCCTACAGGACACCTACTACATTAGGCCATGCTACCAAGACAGGGAGTCATAGAAACTCTCCCTAATACATAGAAACAAACCCAGGGAGGCTGCCAAATTGAAAAGACAAAGAAACATGGCCCTAATGAAAGAGCATATCAAAACTTCAGAAAAAAAACTAAACAAAATAGAAATAAGCAATCTGTCAGATGCAGAGTTCAAAACACTGGTTATAAGGATGATCAAGAAACTTAGTGAGGACCTTGACAGCATTAAAATTATCCAGTCAGAAATGAAAGATACACTCATTAAAATAAAGAACAATTTACAGGGAAAAAAACAGTAGAGTGAATGGAGCTCAAATCAATGATATGGAACATAAGGAAGCAAAAAACGACCAATCAGAACACAAGAAGGAAAAAGAATCCAAAAAAAATGAGGATAGTGTAAGCAGCCTCTGGGACAACTTCAAGCATTCCAATGTTTTCATCGTAGGGGTGCCAGAAGGAGAAGAGAAAGAGAAAGAAATTGGAAATTTATTTGAAGAAATAATGACAGAAAACTTTCCCAAATTGGTGAAGGAAATAGACATGCAAGTTTAGGAAGCACAGAGTCCCAAACAAGATGGATGGAGAAAGGCCCACTCCAAGACACAACATGAGTAAAATGCCAAAGGTTAAAGATAAAGAGAGAATCTTAAAAGCAGCAAGAGAGAAGCAGTTAGTTACCTACCTACAAGGGAATTCCTATAAAACTGTCAGCTGATTTCTCAAAAGAAACTTTGCAGGCTAGAAGGGATTGGCAAGAAATATTCAAAGTCATGAAAAGCAGGGACCTACAGCCAAGATTGCTCTACCCAGCAAAGCTATCATTTAGAATCAAAGGGCAGATAAAGAGCTTCCCAGACAAGAAAAAGCTAAAGGAGTTCATCATCACCAAACCATTATTATATGAAATGTTAAAGGGACTTATTTAAGAAAAAGAAGAAGATCAAAACTATGAACAAAAAAAATGGCAAAAAATACGTATCTATTGACAATTGAATATAAAAAATAAACTAAGAAAACAAGAACAGAGAGAGAATCATGGATACAGAGAATGTTTTGATGGTTGCCATATGGGAGTAGGTTGTAGGGGAATGGATGAAGAGATGAGGGGATTAAGAAGTATAAATAGGTAGTTACAGAATAGCTACGGGGTTGTAAAGTACAGTACAGGTAATGGAGTAGCTAAAGAACTTATGCGTGACCTATGGACATGAACAAAGATGTGGGGATTGCCTGAGGGAGTGGGGGTTGCTGAGGGGCAAAGGGGGAAAAAATTGGAACAACTGTAATAGAATAATCAATAAAGCATAATTAAATAAAACAAAACAAAAGACTCTGGACTTCATCCCAAGGGCAATGGGAAGTCATTGCAGGGCTTTAAATAGGAATCAACTTAATTTGCATTTTGACATTACGTGCATTTTAATAAGAACAGTGGTGATAGTGTGGGGACTAGATCAGCAAGAAGTAAGAATAGTGCAGGGGGACTACTTAGAAGATTATCGCAGACCTCTGGGTTAGAGATGATAATGGTGATTTGGACAGAGTGGGCACAGCGGATGTATGGAGACTGAATGGATTTCGTGGCAGCTAGTTTCCAATGGTGGCCTCCAATGAACCATGGCTCCCAACATTCATGCCTTGTGTGGTCACATCTCACATTGAATCTGGGACAGCTCTGTGATTGCTTTAACCAATAGAATGCAGAGGAAGTGACGCTGTGCCTTCCAAAGGCAGGAGGTCTGGAGTCCATGTTATTGAGGATTCTGCGATACGACCTGTGAAGGGGTTACCCAAAGGACCCGGGTCTCTCGCAGACATCAGGAATGGCCAGAAGCCTCAGGGACAGGGGCAAACACTCTTTGGCTCCCTCTGAAGTGGACTCTACTCACCCTGGCTCTGACTTATCAACCAAACACAGTCTCTGAGTCTCTGATTGGTCAGTTAACTGGAGGCACATGGTTCAATCAGCAGTGGGGGGAGGGGGTGGGGGAAGGGAGAGGAGGACCCAGAGGTACAGACATGGCTGTCTGGCTCCACTTTTCCTTGGGGTGAGTGAGCAGTTTTCAAGAGGAGAACATGACTACTATAGCAATTTTGAAAGAGGTCCCTCTTGGGTCAGGCTTGCATGACTCAGTGCTCAGCACGCTGCCCCGTGAAATCCCACAGGGAAAGGAATGGAATTGCACCACCCAGTTCCTCACATGGCACTGGCCCTATTTCTGAGCCTCTGACCCCTGCTGGGTGTTCCTCAGCTCAGGTTCCCAAACCTCCCTGTGGGCCTGCTTCTCCCATCCTTCCTCAGCAGTATCCCCTGACCTGTTGTTGGATTTTTCCCACTGGGCCCCTGCACCTCGGGCTTAGGGTAATAGTACCAAGGGTTATTACTTAGAATGCATTTATTAGGCACTAGGCAAGAGTTTTTACATGCTCATGAACTCCTTTCGCCAGTTATAGAAAGTAGGCACTCTTTTATGCCCATTGTACAGATGCAGAAAGCGAGGCTCACGCAAGATAAGTAACTCTGCCAAGGTCACACAGCCAGTGACGGTTGCCCCCGGAGATGAACTGAAGTTTATATAACCCTGAAGTCTGTTCTCTCTTATTATCCAGCGACAGTACAGCCATCCAGCCCAGGTTGGTTTTTGTCCCCCGTTACCTCCCCGCCAGAGAGGGGCTGGGGTGAGAGCCAGATGCTTTCTTTCAAGGGTACACAGCTTTGACCTCTTTGTCTGCTGTGCTTCAGGTTCATTTAGGTCAGGGGTTCTCAAAGTGTGGTTCCTGAGCCAGGAACATCTGCATTATCAGGGCATTTGTCAGAAATGTATGTTCTTAGGCTTACTGAATCAGAAGCTCTGGGGTGGGGCCCAGAAATCTGTCTTAACTAGCCTTCCTGGTGATTCTAATGCCCACCCAACTGCGAACCACTGGAGAATGCAGAAGAGTCAACAGCCTTTTCCATTCCACTCCCAGGTGGCTCTGGAGACAGCAGCTGGAGAAAGAGAGAGTCTCCAGCTGAGTATTTTTTTATTTGTTGGTGGTTGCATTCTCATCACATTTCTCAGAAATGACTCAGGTCTGACTTGAGAAAAAGTGTGTGGATTGCTTAATTGTTGCACACTACTATTTTTCACATTTGCATTTAGCCTAAAAGAGAGTGAATATAAACATAAAGAAATCCAAACTACCCAATTCAGCAACTTAGCATCTTGTCTGTTTAGGGAAGGGTTGTGACTATAATCCCACATTCAGTCAACACACTTGAGCTTAGAAAGAGGCCCAGCTTGGTGCCAGGTCCTGGGCTGGGTTCAGAGGCACAGACCAGGCCTCTGACCTGCCTGCCTCTGTGTCAGGGGACAGACAACTTACTAATAACTACAGTTTTGGGTTCCAAGGGTTGGAGTCTAGAATCTACTCCAACATAATCCTGGGCTGCAACATTTCAAGTTCCTGGCTCTGTCACTTGCCAGCTGTGTGATCTTGGGCAAGTAACTTGGCCTTTCTGGGCCTCATATTCCTGAATTGTTCTCTTTCTTTCTTTTCTTTTTTTAAAGGTTTTATTTATTTATTTTCTAGAGAGAGGGGAAGGAAGGGGGAAAGAGAGGGAGAGAAACATCAGTGTGTGGTTGCCTCTCTCATGCCCCCAAATGGGGACCAGGCCCGAAACCCAGGCATGTGCCCTGACTGGGAATCGAACCTGTGACACTTTGGTTTGCAGACCGGCACTCAATCCA
Source organism: Desmodus rotundus (assembly GCF_022682495.2). Classification (NCBI taxonomy): domain Eukaryota; kingdom Metazoa; phylum Chordata; class Mammalia; order Chiroptera; family Phyllostomidae; genus Desmodus; species Desmodus rotundus. The sequence goes on from NC_071389.1 coordinate 20,586,396, forward strand.
CTGAGCCACACCAGCCAAGGCTAATTCCTGAATTGGGAAATGAGAGTAATAATCCGACGTTGCAGGCTAGTTGTGAGGATGGAGGAAGTGTGTGCAGCATAGGGGTGCCATTTACTAGCTGTGTGACCTTGAGCAGGTCAGCTAGCCTCTCTAGCTTGTTTCCTCCCTTGTAATATGAGTAGCACAAACCTCATAGGACTGTTGTGAGACTAAAGGTTATACAAATCTTATAAGGCTGCGTGATAGTAAGTTCTCTGGGAAAGTAAGCTGTTATTAAGGTTAAGCACATAATTCAGTGCCCGAGCATGGTAGATGCTCAATAAATGGTGGCCGTTGTCACGATCAGTTTCCGTGCTTGAAGACAGCCCCGGCCTTACCATGCCTAAGGCTGCTTTCAGCTTCTGGCTTTGCTTACTTCAGGGTATGCATCTCACTCATGCCTTCCAGGGGTTCACGTGCCGACTTCAGGCTGATGCCCTTTCTGCTGGCACATCTGGTGTCTCACGCCGAGTGTCAGTCTCTCTCGAGTTCCCGCTGTTTGCTGTTGGCCCGGCCTCAGCATTCTTTGCTCTGGCTCTCTGCCCTGTTCCCAGCCCCACCTCACAGGTATGAAGTTTCAGACCACAATTAAATTCCAGGTCTGTTGCTTACTATCTGTGTCATCTTGGACTAAAGATTTAACATCACTTTTCTCATCTGTGAAATAGGGCTAATAATGCGTATCTTGCAGGGTTGTATAAAGATTAAATGCAATCATGGTTTTGTTAATAATCATTGTGGGGCCTGTCACATGATAGGTGCTTAATGAATGTTTATTTACTTCTCTGTCTACCTCTCCCTATGGAGTAAATCCCATAATTATCCTAACTGGTATGCTGATCTGTAAAAGGGGAACATAACCTTTCCTACTTGTGGCAGACACTGCCAGTCTTCATAATATCTAGTCTCAATTTCTTTTTAGTATTTTGACTTTATGGGGGGTGCAAGGAAGCAACAATATATCCAACTACTGACTACGTCTTCCTGCCTCCCTTGCAGCTAGGTGGCACCGTGTATCTATGATTTGGCCAACTACAGGAAAGGAAGTATTGGATGTTGTTAGGGGTTGAATTGTGGCCCCCCCCCATAAGATATCGTAAATTTCTAACCACAGTACCACAGCATGTAACCTTATTTGAAAACAGGGTTTTTACACAATCAAGTTAAAATAAGGTCTTTTGGGCAAGTCCAATTCAGAATGACTGGAGTCCTTATTTAAGGGCAAATTTGGACACAGAGACAGACATGTGCACGGGGAAGATGATGTGAAGACAAAAAGGGAGAAGATAGACATGTACTGGAGTAATGCTCCTCCAAGCCTAGCAATGCCAAGGAACACCAGAGATTGCCAGCAAACACCAGAAGCTAGAAGCGGCAAAGACTCTTCCCCTAGAGTCATCAGAGAGAGCATGAAACTTCTGACACCTTGATTTTGGACTTCTAGCTTCCATAACTGCGAGACAATAAACATCTGTTTTTGATCAACCCAGTTTTTGGTACTTTTTTTTTTTTTTTTACAGCTACCATAGGAAATTAACACAGGTGGAATTTGAGAATGGGTGCTTAAAGGGAGGCTTCCTAATGCTTGGAATATATAGAGTTAGTGTTTAAAATATTTAACAATCAGTATGGCGATGGGCACTCATCAATCAAATAGTACATGGACCATGAATAATTGTCTAGTCACACCTGTGTATACTGGTTAAATATTAGGCCTGGGAATGTGGCTGGAGCTCCAGCAGCCATTTTGGACTGTGAGGCTAGAAGCTAGGAGCTGAGGATGGCAGAGGTGAGAGGAGGTTCCTTGGTTGCTGATGGCTTTGTGGAGCTGCCACACCAGACTTGGACTGCTTACCTCCAGTGTTATATACTCCATACTCCATAGAATAAACCTACGTTTGTTTATGGCTTGGTTATTTTTGGCTTCTCTATTTTCCTCAGCTAAACCTAGATTTACCTGACATCCAACCCCATGAAGTATTGGGAACCCCTAAATGATCAACAGGAAAGTGTTTTGCAAACTTCCCAGTTCTAGGCACACATAAGACATTTTTCTTTTTGCAGTGTTTATGGCTATGATTATGATTGGTTTAGAAAGAATAGGTTGAAATTGACAGACATGATCCTGGCCAGAGATCAGAAGCTCTTTGTCCTGCTTCAGCAACTTATTACTGAGGGCTCTGCACAGCATCTGTGGATAATGGTGGCGTGAGGAGCTGGCAGGAGAGGGGCTGCCAACCTTTGGGCTGGCTGCCAGCAGGATGACTGGGTGATTTTTGTTGAGCTGGGGCCAGAATGTTCAGCCACTGGCTGACAGTTAATCATAAAGGTTAAGGACAGATAAGTTTAAATTTAGGTTCCATCCTTACTTGCTGTGTGACCCTTGGCAAGTTGCTAAATTCCAAGTCTCAGATTTTTCATTTGTAAAATGGGAACAATTATAGCTCCTGTGACATAGGGTTGTCATGGAGATTTAGTGATATAACATACCCAGTAGGGAGAAAGATAAATCCAGTTTGTCTGTATCCAGCCCACTAACCCTTGGCAGATAACAAATGGAGAGACTAGATTCTGGTTTGTTTCTTCTTACCTTCATTGATTAATTCAGTAGACATACTGAATGTGCCTACTGTGTGCCTCCTCTGTACCAGGGGATGAAAGGAGCTAGTGAGGTGGACTTAGACCTTGACATTCAAATACAGCCAGCTTAAAAAAATGGTTAAAAAAACTAGAACCCTGGCCAGTGTGGCTCAGTTGGTTGAAGGGTCATCCCATAAACTGAAAGGTCATGGGTTCATTCCCGGTTGGGGCGCATGCCTAGGTTGCAGGTTTGGTCCCTGGTTGGTGGTGTGTGGAAGGCAGCTGATCAATGTTTCTCTCCCTCCCTTCCCCTCTCTCTAAAATCAATGAACATATCCTCAGGTAAGGATTGAAAAAAATTGAGCCAAACTTTGTTTGGGCGCCCTCCCCTCCTCTTACCATCATCTTTTCTTGAGGGCGCCCTTTGAGGAAGCATTCATGGCTGTTCTGGTCTACCCACTCCCACTAGGTAGTTGCTTATTCTCAGGAGGGCCACCGTCACTAATTCCTACTATGGCACACGTGACTACAAATCTCTCAGAGCACGGACCTGAAAATGACACCCCCTGTAAAGCTGACTGCATCCTGAGACACTGTTCCTAGCATAGAAAACAAGAAGGTTCCAGAGAAATCATTCAGGCTGAACTGAAGCCAGGCAGAAATGACTCTAAGCAAAATGACCTACCCAAGTACACCGGCAGTCGGGCTGGGAGGGGAGCAGAAAATGGCCCTTCCAGACTCCGTGGTCACTGCTCTACATTATCTGATTAGGTTGTGCAGGGTGTCCTAGGCAGATACGGAGGCACAATTAGAAGTGCCTCTGCCTTTCAAGAAGCCTACAGTCTGACCAGGGACACGAACACGTATGTCAGACCGAAAGCCTTTTGGCCCCACTGATTTGAAATGTTGCCTTCATTGTGTGCCACATTCTCCAACATGCACAAGACTATTCTAGCCTTGTCTGGTGTGGCTCAGTGGGTTTGGCATTGTTTTTCAAATTGAAAGGTTGCTGGTTCAATTCCCAGTCAGGGCACATGCCTGGGTTGTGGGCCAGGTCCCCATTTGAGGGTGTATGAGAGGCAACCAATTGATGTTTCTTTCTCACATTGATGTTTCTCTCTCTTTCTCCCTCCCTCCCCCTCTCTCTAAAATAAATAAATAAATAAATAAATAAATGTTAAAAAAAGACTATTCTAGACTGTTCTGTTCTACCACTGTCTCTTCCTGCACTACCACTATGCTGTTTCAAAGACTATAGCTTTATGAAATCCTTTGCTATCTGGTAGAGAAAGTCCTCTTTCTTATTCTTTCAGAATGGCTTAGTTGTTCTCATATAATTACTGCTCCAGATGAACTTTTAAGTTAGCCTTTGAGTAACACAGACATTGGATCTTCTTTGGCACTCTTGTGTATGCCAGGCACTGGGCACTCGGAGGAGCCGGGCACTCAGTTCCTGCTCTTGGGAGCTCACTAACTCGCTGAGCAGTGCAGCCAAACGAGAAGTGGGAAACACCATCAGGAAGCTCACCTTGTGGGGAACCAGAGTGAAGGAGCGAGGAGTTGGCATGGCGTAGACTTGTGTTGGGTTCCATTGCTCCTCCAGACTAGGATAGTCCTTCCTGGGAAGCTCAGCAGGGGAGGTGACACACGGGACTTAGATGGATGGGCAGGAGTTTTTCAGGTGCAGAAGAGAAGAAATGCTTTGAGTGGGGAAGTCAGACACATTTCATTTGATGGGTGATAGGCGTTTGTCAGATTCGGAGGATGGAATGAAGGGAGGGATTGCCTGGAGCTGGAAAAATCACAAGAAGGCTCTCTGAAGACATTTCGGCTGGGTTTGAGTTGGAGGAGTCAAGAGAAGATGTTGGAAGAGGCAATTAAATGAGAAGGATTTTATTAGGAAATTAATACAAGATAACTTTTGACCTGGACTTCGAGGGAGGACCGACACAGAGGAAAGGAGGTTGTCACAGAAAAGGCAAATAGGAAATCTCCTAGCTTCCTCCCCACTCTTTAAGATTCCAAACCCAGGGTCTAAGCGTCCCACCGCATAGACGCTGGGGCTGCTGAGGTGGCGACTCCGCAGTTCCGATTTCAGGCGTGGGTAGCGGTGGACCAGCCTGGGGAGCTAAAGCTCAGGTTTGCGGAGCCGGCTGGCAGAGTTGAATGCTTTTTGTCAGAATTGACCAATGGGATGGCAGCACCCGGTTGCCAGGGCTACCGGAGGCGGGGCCTGAGCGGCAGGGGCGGGGTCTGGGCGGGGCTTATATAAGTAGGTGGCGGGGAGGAAGGCGGGGCGTGGAGTCGGTGGCTGCTGAGCGGGCAGGCGCGGGCCGCGGGGTCGGATCCCGGGGGAGCGAGCTAGCGGAGGCGCGGTGGACCCGATTCACTTGCTGGGAAGATCTATGGGAAAAAGCCGTGTAAATGCGTTTTAAGGCGAGTGTGGGCGTGGCTCTGAGAGCTTCGGGATGCGGGAGCCCTCTGCTCCGGTGCTGATGTGCTCCTGGCGCCTCTTGCCTCTTTTCAGCAGGGGCCTCGGCTCCGCAACTGCCACTCCTTCTCGGGGTGTTGCACAAGTTTCGAGGTCACCGGCGATCCCCCCTAGCAGCGCGCCTGGCTCTGGCCCCCGCGAAGGAGGACGGGGCTTGGTAAGGGTGTGTGTGTGTGTGTGTGTGTGTGTGTGTGTGTGTGTGTGTGGCGGAGCGGGGGGAGAGCGGGACCTCAGCCCTGCCTTCGGGAGGGCTCACGGGAACAGAACCTCAGCTTTTAGTTCTCACCCTGGAGCCTGCATGGCGCCCCCATGCACGCTTAGAATCCTAGCACTCCAGGATCAGCCGGCCCTCGTCCACAAACCGTGAAACTGAGGCTCTGAGAGGGGGCGGGCTGTACCCAGGGTCACTCAGCAGAGAGTGGACGCGAACTTAAGCTCCAGCTCTGGGGCTGAGACTCCTCGGCGGAGACACCCTAGGCCTCTGTAGGTGGGCGTGGTCAGGACTAGGGGCACTCTGGAAACTTGGCCACCCGTGGTTCTGGGCTTCCCTGCTCCTTTGCTCTCTTTTTTTCCTTTTTTACTAACATCCGAATTTCAGAATTGGAAAGGATCTCCAAAACAACTCATCAATTTAAAAGTGGGGAAACTGAGGGTCTGAGAGGCAGTGACATCTAGGCGTATAATGCCTTGTCCCAGTCCAGGATTCTTGATCGAATCCTATCCCAGTGAACCTCAGCTCCTCAGACTTGTGCTAGGGGCGTGGCGGAGTGCGACAGGACTGGGCACCCCGGCGTGGGGAAGTGACGGGATCAGCGGAGGCAGGTCCCCCTCCCCCATCCACACCCGCCCAGCAGCCTCCTCACTCTCCCCCTGCAGTGTGTTGCATACTTTCTAAGGCGGCGGCAACAGCGGCAGTGCGGCAGCGGCGGCTCCATCCAGCCCGTCGGCCTCTCCTCCTCGGAATGGCTGGCTACCTGAGTGAAACGGACTTTGTGATGGTGGAGGAGGGCTTCAGCACCCGCGACCTGCTGGAGGAACTCACTCTGGGGGCCTCACAGGCCACCGTGGTGAGGGGCTGCGAATGGGGGTGGGTCCCCTGTTCCCTGTGCAGGCCCGGCTGCCTCCTCTGATGGGGTCCTCGTCTTACTCTTTCCCGTATTTGGTATTCAGTCCTTGCTATTGCAAGGCTCATCTTTCCCCGGTTCCTGGTCCTGGCTCCCAAACCTGCCCGTCCTGTTCCCTGCCTTGTTGAGAGCACCACTGTCATCTACCTAGCCCTAGATCTAGGTCAGAAACCTGGCAGCCCCTTCTTCTCCCCCTCCTCACAGTCCCCTCCCAATCGAGGCCTCACCAAGCTCTGTGAATTCAGCCTCCTTAAAGTACTCTCCAGTGTGCTGCTGCAGAACCTCTCTGTGTGGTCGGGGCCTCATCTCTCAAAAGGCGCCCCAACCTCCTCCCTGCCTCATCCCTCACCCCAACTTGATCACAGCCCTGCTCAAAATTAGAATTCTTTCCTGGGTCCCAATTGCCTATTCGTAGGCAATTGGGACCCAGGGTCAAATCAGAACCCCTCGGCCTTCCTAGCCCTGTTTCCAGCTTCTCCCCAGGGGCATGTCATAGTCCCAATGACACCATGCACTCTCTTACCCATCACCCCTTTGCCGAGAACACCCTTCTCCTGGTCTCTCTCCCTCTTACTTATTGCTGCTCATTCCTTATTACTCATCAGTATCCCCTTTTCCTGATTGCCCAGGCAGCTTTTGTGTTTTCTTTCTCCACGGCCCCCACTGCATTGCGTAGAAACTCCCATGTGGTCATTTCTGTCCTCTAGCATAACGTCTAACACCAAGTGGGCATCAGTAAAAAAAAAAAAAAAAAAGTTTTGCATTAAGGAAAACTGAGTCCCAGGGAAGGACTCAGTTATGTGGACTCACTCACAGCCTCATCCGTGTTCAGCGTTCGGCAAATGTGTTAGGGCCACTTGTCCACAGGCATGGGTTGCAGTGGCGGTGGGACTACCTCAAGGCTTCACTGGGCACCAGTAAGTGAAAAGCAGTGGGCTGTAGGCCACAGCTTTGGCCTTCACGGCATTGATCTTTTTCTGGAGAAGACAGATGCATATAAAGTTGTGATACTTTGGAAGCAAGAGGAAAATGCAGTGGGAGCCTTAAAAGCAGAGCTGCCTTCTTGGTTTGGGGGAGGTGGTGTTGGAGATGAAACCTGAAGGCAGAGTAGGAATTTGCCAGACACAAGTTGGGGAAGGGCGTTCTCTGTGGAGGGCATGCTGGGAACAGAGGCTTGGAGGTGGGAAAATAAAGAATCCGGCCTGAAGCTGGAGTGTGAGCTGCAGAGAGGGGAGGGACAAAGTCTGGATTACAGATCCTCAAATGCCAGGCTGGGGAGTTTGCCTTCGGTCCTGTAAACTTGGGAAGCCCCAGAGAATTTAGAGCAAGGTAGCTTTTTGGCCACAGCCGAGTTGGGGAGGATACTTGGGAGGATCAGGGATGGCATGCAGAGGGAGGGAGCTGCGTAGGGTCTCACATTCACCCATCTTGTCGTGCAGGGGGAGGTCACTGCCTTCTTCGTGGCCGACCTGGGTGCGGTAGTGAGGAAGCACTTCGGCTTTCTGAAGTGCCTGCCTAGAGTCCGGCCCTTTTACACTGTCAAGTGCAACAGCAGCCTGGGCGTGCTGAAGGTCCTGGCTGAGCTGGGGCTAGGCTTCAGCTGTGCCAACAAGGTGAGCCGCTGCCCCCCCAGCACACTGACCCTTGCTGCCTACTGAGCACACATAGGGCTGCAGGGCTGCTGTGGGAGGGCCCTGGGGAGGCAGGAGTGACCTGCAGTTGGCCTCTGCCCTCTGGAAGGGCCACTCACTTGGAAGGGGCTTTAAGGGAGAAGGGAGGGAGAAACAAGCATGGCGTTTGCCAGCCTTGAAGTTGCAAATCAGAACCATGGGTGTCCCTGGGGTAGCGGGGTCATCTTTTTATTTTATTTTTATGTTTGAGACATCTTTTAAAATAGAGGCTTTCAAACTCCTTGGCAAGAGCTATACATGGTATTCTTTTAACTAAAACAAAACAAAAATACCTTCTTGTTGTTGGTTTCATTTTTTTTCTTTTATAATCTTAATAATAGGTGACTACATTTTCTTAACCAATCCTTTTAGAGTTTTGTTATCCGTTGCCAATCCTATCACCTTTCTAATGTTATTAATGCTGTTGTCTCCATTGTCTCCTGCTCAATTTAGATTTACTTTGCTCATTTTCTATCATTCTTTATTCGTTGAGCTCCTACAATGTGCTGGGCACTGGTAGGTAGGGCTGGCCACAGAGTGAGACGGACTCTGCTGTCCTTGAGTTGAAAGCTTAGCTCGTCTATTTTTTCATCACCACATTAGCTTATCTATTTCAATTCTGTTCTTAGTTGAGAAGAGTCTTTTAGCTCTAAAGCTTCCTCAGAGTACAGCTTTGGATATATTTAAATATATTTATTTGTTCAGCTGACATTTATCGAGAAGCTACTGTGGTGCCAAGTATTATTCTAGGTGGGGATTTAGCAAGTGCACAAATCAGCAAAAAAGCCCTTTCTTCATGGAGCTTCCTTTCTAAAATAAGTTAAACAATGAAAATGCATAGTATTGCCCTGCCCGGTGTGGCTCAGTTGGTTGGAACATCATCCTGTGCACCAGAAGGTCGCAGAGGTTGCTGGTTTGATTCCCGGTCAGGGCATATGCCTAGGCTGTGGGTTCGGTCTCCAGTCAGGGAGCACAGGAGGCAACCAATCAATGTTTCTCTCTTACATCGATGTTTCTCTCTCTCTCCCTCTCTCTAAAATCAATGAACATATTTTAAAAGACCAAAGTATAGTATTTTAGATGGAGAAAATTAAAGTGGGAAAGGACAGTAGGGAATGTTTGGAGAAAAGATAGCACTTTTAGACAGTTTGGCTAAAGAAGGATTTGCTGAAATTTGAATACAGACCTGAAGGAAGCAAAAGATCATGCTGTGGGGATAACGAGGGGAAGGGCATTCTAGGCAGAGGGAACAGCACATGCAAAGGCCCTGAGGTTCCTGGTGGGCATTGGTTTGTGATATTGTCATACTATTGTTTTTTGTAATGGCTAGTAATGATTATTTTGAGGGGAATCCTTTTTAAACCCTTTAAAAAACCCTCTTTAAATGCCTTAAAGGCAGCAATATGACTGGGTGTTTGAGGAGGGCTTTAGAAGGGGGTCCTGGGGGGAAAGGAGAAGAGCTATTCTGGCCAGGACAACAGAGCTGGTGGGGTTCCAGTGGGATACAGGTGTGCACCAGGGTAGTACTGCCGGAGGGAGCAGCTTAACCTTCATCAGAGACTGATGGAAATGCTGCTACTGATAGATGAGTCTCTCTCTCATCACCCGCAAAGCTCCATTGCATTAACTCTGGCTTCACACACCCAGTTGTGCGTGTGTCACATAAAGCCCTGTGAGGGGCGTGGGAGAGAGACTACCATTTTACAGTTGAGCAAACTGGGGGCCAACTAGTAGCAGAGCCTGGACTCTCCCCGGCACACACCGGGCCTCTGCCCTGGGCAAAGAGGAAGGGGCCCCTGGGTCTAGGGGTGAAGAACAGGACCGAACCCCACTGACTCGAGTCGTCTGCTTCTGGAAACCCAGAGGGGGTTGCCCTCCGAAGGGTGTGTGTTGGGCTGAGAAAGGCCTTGAAGTCAGTGGGGGCTTTAAGAGCATCTACCGTTTGCTGAGTGCTTCTGTCGTGCCAGGGGCTTTGCCGAGTGTTTTCTGTACATGATCTCATCTTATTCTCGAAACAACCCTGTGAGGTAACTACTGTTACTGTGGTTCTGACAACAGTCCTCTGAGGACACACTTAATGTATAACGAAAGCAGGCCGACACTGGGAAGTGGCTGCTGGTGGACGGCAATGGGCTCTGATGCTGGAGTGTCTGTCTTTTCCAGGATCCTAGAGAGGGGAGGGCTGAGCCGGGACGTGGCTGGTGAGAGATGCTAACCTTGAGGCCTGGGAGAGCCAAGTAGCCCTCCTGGTGGATGGGATCACCCAGACCTCTGGGTGCATTTACTAAGAGGTGGCTGTGGGACACCCAGGTTTTCTTGGAAGTCCAAGGCTGCCCTCTTCTGGTCAGCCATAGCTGGTGGCTGTGCTTAGCACAGTGGGGGCTTGGCAGTGAGCTGGGGCTGGGTGAATCCATTTGTGTTAGAGGGCCTGGGGGTCAAGGGCACAGACCACACTCCGCAGGGAGCTCTGGTCTACCCACCTTCCCAAAGACCTCATGCACCCCATCACTTGCCCTCTCTTGCTGTCTCCCTTAGCACACTTCCATCTTCGAAAGCCTTTCCCAGACACCCCATTGTCCCCCACCCTGATCCCTGGCTCTTTCTTCACGGCCAAAACGAGTTGTGTGTCTGCACTCACTTGTTACTCTCCCTTAGCACCCACTCCTTACACCATTGCTTCCTGGCCTCCACTCTCACCACTCCAAGGGACCTTTTACCGACGTCCCCAGTGATCTCCCAGATCCAGTGAACACTTTCTTTTAAACCTTTATTTTGAATAATTCAAATAATATATGTGTGTTTTCATTCACACACACACAAGTAGGACATCATCTTTATGTCTCCAGAGCTGATCGCCATTATGAATTTGAGTTTGGTGGGTATATTCGTATTTAAAAAATACTTGCAAATACGATTTATAGAAAACATACAAGCTATCTTGTGATTTTGTAGTAAAATAGAAAAGGTGGTCATGCTTTGACAGAAATGGCATCAGAATCTCTGTACTGTTCTGCCTCTTCTGGAGACATTCTTTCCCCTCACCTCTGTGCAGGTCCTGGGTGCCAGCCTTCCCTCATCATCTACCACTCTCTCACTGGGAGTGTTCCTCTGGATTCTGGCTCAGGGTCCCTTCTCTTGTAAACTCCCCCTCTGCTTAGGGAATTTCATCTCTTCCCGTGGCTTTAACTGTCGTCGATATGCCGTCGCCTCCCATGTTTGGAGCTACTGCCCAGACCTATATAACCAGCTGCAGGCTTGATAATGTAACAGGATGCCTGGCATCCAGTGTTTTCAAATATACTCATGATCTTTCCTTTGAGAAGCGTCCCTTGGTCTTCTATGCATGGAGTCCCCCTGAGACATCCTCACCCTGCATCCCCACATGTAATCCACCACCAAGCTTGCCAGCCCTGCCTTCCTAGTGCCAACTCTGTTATCTCGGCCACAGTGACTGTGACAGTCTCCCCGCAAGCCTCTTGGGCCCTTCTGGGTAGCCAGAGTGATATGCATTTAAGATTATTTTAAAATTTTATTTATTTATTTTTGGAGAGAGGGAAAGGGAGGGAGAAAGAGAAGGAGAGAAACATTGATGTGAGAGAGAAACATCAGTCGGCTGCCTCTCACACACGCCCTGACCAGGGACTGAACCCTAGGCATGTGCCCTGATTGGGAATCGAACCAGTGACATTTTGCTTTGCAGGATGACGCCCAACCGACTGAGCCACGCCAGTCAAGGCCGCACTGTTATGCATTTAGACTTGCATTTAAAATGCAAACCTGAGCATGTCATTTCCCTTCCTGAAACCCTCGAAGCTGTTTCTATCACTGGCGGGATGGAAGTATTATACTAGTTCAGGTGTACAATACTGTGGTTAGACACTGATGCGGCTCACTCAGTGATCCCCGCCGTACATCGGTCACCGTAGATACCTATGATACTGCTGACTGTATTCTACACTACGTTCCCATAGTGAGGTAGTATACCACCGGAAGTTTTATCTCTTACTCCCCTTCACCTTCTTTTTTTGCCCTCCCCCCACACCCTTTCTCTCTGATGACTATCAGATTGTTCTCTATATCTGTGAAGCTGTTTGTATTTTGTTTTGTTTTTTATTTTATTTTTAGATTCCACATGTAAGAGAAATCATATGATATTTGTGTTTCTCTGTCAGAATCATTTTATTTAGCATAGAGTGCTCTAGGTCCATCCATTGTGTCACACATGGCAAGATCTCATTCTTTTTTATGGCTGAGTAATATTCCATTGTATCTGCATGCCACATCTTTTGCATCCATTCATCTACCAACGGCCCACTAGGTTGCTTCCATATTTTGGCTGTTGCAAATAATGCTGCAGCGAACCCGGGGGTGCATATATCTTTTTGAATCAGTGTTTTTGATTTCTTCTGATAAACACCCAGAAGTGGGACTCCTGGGTCATGTGGCAGTTCTATTTTTAATTTTGTTGAGAAATCTCCATAATGTTTTCCATAGTGGCCGCACCAATTTACCTTACCACCAACAGTGCATGAGGGTTCCCTTTTTGCTACATCCTCCCAGGTGCTTGGTATTTCTTTCTGATGATAGCCATTCTGACAGGTATGCTGTCTCACTGTGGTTTTGACTTGCATTTCTCAATGGTTACAATGATTATTATTTAAATATTTATAACCAAAGCTAAACCTCAGGCCACCAAGGTGCTAGCGCTGCTTCTTCCTCCCTCCTCTCGTGGTGAAGCAGGGAGGGATGCAGCTTCACATCCACTCAGGCTCAGGGCAGCTACTCTAGCTCTGCGGCTGGACCTTTGTGTCCTACTCTGCTACTTCCTGGCTGTGTCACCACAGGCAGGGGCACCTCTCTGTCCTCTGTGAAATGTGGCCAATATATATTTCATAGGACAGTTATGGGCATCACCTGAGAAAATGCACATAAATGCCTCGGGCTGAAAAGTCACTAAATTAAAATTAGAGTCTCATTACAAACTCAGGATGGCTAGAAATGGCCCAGGCTTCCTCTCATGGTTCTAAATTGACTTCCTCTTGACTTCCTTCCCTTAGTCACAGAGCGTCAGACCTGAGTTTGAAAGTTAGTTCTGCCAGCTACTTGCCACATGGCCTCTCTGAGCCTCAGCTTCCTGCTCTGTAGAATGGTGCTAATACCCATTTGATGGGGTTATTGTAAGGAGTAAATAAAAGAGTTAATGTACAGTAAGGGTTGGCAAACTGGATGGCGAGCCAAGTCCAGCCCATTGCTGATTTTGTAAAGTTTTATTGGATCCCCGTCTAGCTCATTCATTTATACATTGTCCGTGGCTAGTTGAGTGCTACGGTGGCAGTGGAGCAGTTGTGACAAACTATGTGGCCTACAGAGCCTCAACTATTTACTCTCTGGCCTTGTGTAGAAAAAGTTTGCCGACACCTGCTGTAGGAAGTGTCTCGTTGGGTGCCTACTTGTGGTAGGTGCCCTGTGACCATGGTTGCTGTTGTTTGCTTCAGTGTGCAGCCGTCAGGTGGAGCAGTGTTCAGCTAAGGTGAGGGGGCGGGGTGGGGCGGGGCTGCCCCGTGGGGGTGGGTCTTGCGGGAGTCACCGGCACCGTGCCTTGCTCGCTGCAGGCCTGTGTCAAAAAGACTGGCCTTGTGAACTTTCTAACACATCAACTAATATCCTCTAAGCATTTACATCTGCCAGAAGTCTGTAGTTAGGGCCACCATGAGTCCTTATAATGCCTTCATGTGAATTGGAAAATCTGCCCTGCCCTGGCTGGGTATCTCAGTTGGTTAGAGCGTTGTCCCAATATGCCAAGGTTGCAGGTTCGATCCCTGGTCAGGGTGCATACAAGAAGCAACCAACGAGTGCGTAAATAAGTGGAACAACAAATCAATGTTTCTCTCTCTAAAATCATTAAAAAAAATTTTTTTTAAAAAAAGAAAATGTGCCCCTTCTTTGAGACACTCAATTATTATAATAAATACATCGATTTTGTGAGAAGGGGATGCTTTATTGTCAGGAGGCGGCAATAAGTATACAGACCTACCCCGTGTCCTCTGTGAACGGACGCCGCAGGCCTGCGCAGTGCCTCGCCTGCACAGCTGGACGTGGCAGCCCTGCCTGGCCAAGGATGGTGAAGCAGAGTGACCCTGACTTTCGCATGTCTGCTGTTTAGCAGTGAGGCCCACTTCTTATGGACCTCTGTGTGCATAGCTATGACTTTGCCTCTCATTTGTGTTTCCTTGGCTTCTGCGGGCCCAGCAGGCCCCACTGCTTCCTCACCTCCACCTTTGGGACCCCACAGACAGAGATGGAGCTGGTCCAGCGTATTGGCGTCCCTGCCAGTAAGATCATCTACGCCCATCCCTGTAAGCAGATTGCGCAGATCAAGTATGCTGCCAAGCACGGGGTCCGGCTGCTGAGCTTTGACAACGAGACGGAGCTGGCAAAGGTGGTGAAGAGCCACCCCAGTGCCAAGTAAGCTGAGAGCCACTCGGGTGGGGAGGCGGAGAGGGTGGGAGGAGTGGAGCTGGAGCCAGGCACCCTACCTTGGACCCAGTCGGGTCACAGGAGGTTGGGGCAAGCACCTTGGACTGGACCCAGGATGCCAGGGCCTGACTCTGGCAAAGTCGTGGCTGAGAGAGCTGGGGGGAGTGGTTGGGAAAGCTTCATGAAAGAGCTTGCTGTGGAGGTGGGCCTTGAGTAGTGAACCCAGCTTGGGGAGGGCACAAACAGTGTGTCAGTGAGAGCTGCATAAGCAAGTGCATGGAGGTGGAGACAGCACGGGCGCTTGTGGGGTAAGCAGGAATCTGGTGAGACTGGAAGACACCACGGGTGAGGGGCGAGGGGACAATGAATGATGCTGGTCGCAGGGCAGGGACCTGATGCAAACAGGCTCTGCATGGGGTCAGGGCCGGGCATTTTGCTCAGGCTGAGGCTCTCACAAGGTCACTTGGCACCCTGGGGATTCCAGGGAGGGACCTGGGCGTGAAGAGGAGGCCAGGTGGTGGGTCACGCTGCTTCACCCAAAGCAGCTTCTGTTTTGTCTGTTATACATGATCTTGGGGTTCTCGATAAGACTGTTAAAAAAATAGAATGGTTTCCCTCTTACAAAGAAAGTTGGGAAGGCCTGGCTGGTATGGTGATTTAGAGGAAGTGGAGCTGCCTGGGAGAACGGGTGAGGTCTGACCAAGGCAGGGACTGCAGGAAGGGCCCAGGGACATTTAGGGACTGAATTGGACAGGACTCGGAGGCTGACGGGCTGTGCAGGGAGAGAAAGGGGCCAGTGGGCCGGTGCGGTTGGGCGGCTCTGAGCTGCTGGGCTTCACATCCCTTGTCGCAGAGAAGTGGCTGGGGTTGGGGAGGCGGGGTCTACCTGGCAGAGGTACGCTGTGTGTCTCCCCAGGATGGTTCTGTGCATCGCCACCGATGACTCCAAGTCCCTGAGCCAACTCAGCCTCAAGTTTGGAGCATTGCTGAAATCCTGCAGACACCTGCTTCAAAACGCCAAGAAGAGCCATGTGGAGGTGGTGGGTGTGAGGTGAGTGTCTGGAAGACCCACCCTCTCCACCTACACCAGGCCCATTGCCTCTTTCCCGGGACTTAATCAACTTTGTATGAGGCCTTCCCAAGGTCCTCCAGGGAGGGCCCGTGCCTGGGCATGGAATTCTGCCATGTGAGAGTTTCCTCTCTCTGGAAAGAAGGTTTGGTGAGTCCTGCTGCCCCAACCCCACAGTCCCCAGGTGTCCCAGAAGGTCCCAGGAGGGGCCTGGCTTTGCAGGAGTTTTACCAGCCTGTAGGCCACACCTTTGCCCTTCTTCTCTCCATGCAGGGGTGTGGAATCAGTAGTGACAATGACCTAACAACATAGCTTTCATTTATCTGTACTTAGGACATTCTAGGCCCTGTGCTAAATGTTCCATATACATTACCTCACAGCCTTGTGGGGTCTTCTCCCCACTTTACAGATGAGGAAACTGAAGCCCAGGCAGGCCACACCACTGACGGAGGGGTACATCCAGATCCGGCTGGCTCTGGGGTCCTGGCCCTCATCCCAGGAGACCCTGCCTTAGTGGCAGAATGCCCACTCCTCCCTTGCCACATGGCCCATGGCAACCCATTTAACCTCTTAGGCCCTCAGTCATTACATCTGCCAAATGGGCACTGAGCCCAATGTTCCTTTCCTGGCTGGGGCTGAGGTTGTGGCACCTGTGGCCCTGCTCGTAAGCCGAGGCTTTTCCTCCTCTCCCAGTTTTCATGTCGGCAGTGGCTGTCCTGACCCTCAGGCCTATGCTCAGTCCATCGCAGATGCCCGAATTGTGTTTGAAATGGGCGCCCAGCTGGGCCACAGGATGCATATCCTGGACCTTGGTGGCAGCTTTCCTGGAGTGGAGGGGGCCAAAGCGAGATTTGAAGAGGTAACCCTGGGGCTGGAAGCATCATGTTGAGCTCTGTGGGGGCGGGGGTGGGGGCGGGGGCGGGGCGGGGCAGGTCATAATGAAGATAGGAAGCCACTCTGAGCGAGTCCTATGTGCTAAGTGCTGTGCTTGGTGCTTTACCTGGATCTTATTATTAACCTTGTGTTACTGGGGAGCAAATGAGGCTCACAGCTCTCGCACATATTTGAGGCTCAACCAGACCATATCCACATAAATCATAAAGCTCTCTGAGGGTCTGGGCTGATAAGAAATCAAATGGGAAGGCAGGAAAAGGAAAGCAAACCTGTCCACCTCCCCCGTCTGTGAGATGAAATCCAGAAAAATGTGTCATCTCAATCTCTACTCCAACCACTAGGGGATGCTTCTCCTTAGTAGTACGAGCTTCACCCGGGAATATCTACATCAAAGATCTGTCCCCGAGAAAACAATTCACTATAGACACAAAGAATTAGCCTCACAGATGAGCACGGAAGCCTTGTACGTCACGGAATTCCACTGGACTTCCTTGGTCCATCTAACTCTCGGAGACTGGTTAAATTCTGGAACATTCTTATGATGAAGGCATCTACTTACACGTAAAGGCTATTCACAGTCTCTTGAGTAAAATAGATTATAAAAAACATATGTGTATAGCCCTAGCTTGTTTATCATAAAAAACAGTGTTTGCATAAAAAAATAGTTAAAGGAGCTACTCCAAAAAGTTAACAATGATTAGGTTAATCTGGATAGTAGAATTAGGAGTGATTTTTTTTTTCCTTCTCACCAAGGGCATGCTTATTGATTTGAGAGAGAGGGGAAGGGAGGGAGAGAGAGAGGGAGAGAAACGTCAATCAGTTGCCTTTCGTACGTGCCTTGACTGGGACTGAACCGTCAACCCAGGCAGGCATGTGCCCCCAACCAGGAATTGAACCCACACTCAACCTTCCTGTTTACAGGACAATGCTCCAGCCAACTGAGCCACACCAGCCAGGGAAGGAGTGATTCCTTTTTTGAAAAACACTTTAAAGTTGTTTTGTTTTTCAATTACAGTTTATATTCAATATTATTTTGTATTAGTTTCAGGATAGTATAAAGTATATGATTATACTTCACAATATGTTATTACAATATTGTTGACTATGTTCCCTGTGCTGTACTTTACATCCCTGTGACTATTTTGTAACTACCAATCTGTCCTTCTTAATCCCTTCCCCCCTTTCCCCAGTCCCCCAACCCCTTCCCCTCTGGCAAGCATCAGCCTGTTTTCTGTGTTTATGAGCCTGTTTCAAGTTTGTTCATTCATTTATTTTGTTCTTTAGATTCCACATTTAAGGGAAACCATATGGTATTTGTCTTTCTCTGATTTATTTCACTTAGCATAATACCCTCTAGGTCCATCCATGCTGAAATTAGGGGTGATTTTGATCTTCTTTTTTCTTGTCGGTATTTTCTGTAAAAAGTATGTCATTTAACAGATTAGTTATTTATGAAAGAAAAATCCACACCAGGGCTTCTGGAATCTGACTACCAAGTGTTATTTTGAGAGTGCCTCTTCTCACTGTGGGGCATTGAGAAGGGTGAGTTACACAGGATGAGGGGCCTGACCCCACTCTGCCTCCCACCCGGCTTCTTGGCCAGCTGTCCCTGGTTGCCAGCTGGGGCCTTAGCACCTAGCTGCCAAGTCCTTCTTTCTGAAATCAAAGAAGCTCTCAAGAAATAGACTTGGAGCTGTAGCAAGTCTTCAACATAAACCCCCCACTTCAAACATGTAATTGTCCACCCCCATCCTCCTACCACCAGATCGCTTCTGTGATCAACTCAGCCTTGGACCTGTACTTCCCAGAGGGCTGTGGTGTGGATGTCCTCGCCCAGCTGGGTCGCTACTACGTGAGCTCGGCCTTCACCTTGGCAGTCAGCATCATCGCCAAGAAGGAGGTTCTTCTGGAGCAGCCTGGCAGGGAGGGTAAGTACCAGGTGGGCAGCAGAGCCCCATTCTTCCCTGAAGGGAGAGACTGAGCAGGGTCTGGCTGAGTGGGGTCTGGCGCTAGGGAGTGGGGAATCTAGAAACTGTGTCTTTGCTTTACGGAAACTTCCAATCAAGTTGCCTCATCCCCAAGACACTTATTTAACATCTTGTTTTCCTATGCATGCTCATATTTTATGAAGCTTAAAATAAAAAGAACCTTAGGTAGAATAGATGCTTTTTAACTGTATTATACGGATGAGGAAACTGAGAACCAAAGCAAATGCAAGTGAATTGCTTAACAGCTAGGAGGCAAAGCCTGCATTTGATCCCATGTTTGTCTCCTCTCCTATATACAGCCTCTTGCTCACCCTACTGCATCTCATGACAATGAAAATAATGAATGACAACATCCATTTGTCCAAGCCCACTTTACAGATGACAGATGTAGGCATGGAGAGGTTGAGTAACTCACCCGAGATCACACAGCTGATGAGGGGCAGTGCTAGGATTCAAGTTCAGGCTGGTCTGACTCAAGTGTCTCTGCCCACACTGCTAATATCATCACTCTTCCCTGCCCTTCCAGAGAGATCCGTGGCCGGGCGTCCCACAAGAGAATCCATGTGGAGGGGTGGTGGGCTTAAGGTAGAATGTCTCTGTGGGTGTGTGAGTGTGTGAAAGGCGTTCTTCTGGCCTCCTTTATAGATCTGGGGAATTGTCGTCTCTGGTCCCAGCAGCAGATCTGGCTTCTCACTCCAGTTCCTGCGCTGCCCCAAGGCTGTGCCTCTGAGCACGTGGCTTAACCTCTTGGGGGCCTGAGTCTGGGTGGACTGCTCTTCTGCCTTTGCTGGGGCCTCAAGAGGCTCAGTTGCAGGCGAGGCGTGTGTCTTGGGCAGGGTTTCTCAGCCACAAGCATGAGTGTTTCCAGGAAGGCGGTGACCCTCGTGTCACAGGAGGGCGCAGGCGCCAGCCCATAGCTGAGGCAGAGGCAGCCCTTCACTTCAATAGCCCATTGTCCCGGTGGAGCCCACCGTTGTGCCAGCTCCCCTCCATCTTGCTGCTTGCCCTGCCACGGGCCCCTCCCCCCCTGCAGATGAGACCGGTTCTATCCCCAAGACCTTCGTGTACCACCTGGGCGAGGGCATCTATGGACTCTTCAACTCGGTGCTGTTTGAGAAGGCCTGCCCCACCCCCACCCTGCCGAAGGTGAGCCACTGGGGCCTGTTTCCCATTGTGTGGGTGTGTTTAAATAACATTTTTTGGTGTGCTGTAATCTAATTTTATTTATTTATTTATTTATTATTAATCCTTACCCAAGGACATGCTTATTGATTTTAGAGAGAGAGGAAGGGAGGGTGAGAAAGAGGGAGGGAAACATCAATGTGAGCGAGAAACATCTTTTGGTTGACTCTTGTATGCACCCCCCCTGGGGACCAAACCCACAACCTAGGCCAGTGCCCCAATCGGAACTTGAACCTGAGGCCTTTCGGTTAATGGAACGATGCTTCGACCAACCGAGCCCATCGTCCGGGGCTGCTGTCTAATTTTTAAAGAGTGAAGCGTATTCATTGTAGAAAATAGGCAACAAGGACGAAGGTGATCGCCCGTAATCCCACTCCATACAGAGTTTTTGAACATTAGATTTCTTTTTCAGTCTTTAAAACACGTGTTACGCTTTCCCCCCATCAGGTTGGGGTCATATTGTTTTGTAGCCTGCTCTTCCTCACTTAATATGGGGGTGGCTCTTTCCACGCTGCTAACTGCCCCTGGGCGGCCTGCCTCTGGTGACTGCAGAATAATTCGGCGGATGGCACTGCGGTGGTTGGCCGTCGGTTCCCTGTTTGTGAGCACTGTGAGTGCATCTTGACATCCATCTCTGATCATTGCTCTGAGGGAAATTCCTAGAAGCAGGAGAAACAGTTCCTCTTTAACGGGTTTTCCCGTGTTAATAGGGGACAGGAACTCACGAACATTCTTCCGTGCCTGTGGATCCAGCCCGGGTCTCCCACAGCACCAGGGGCATCTCTGAGGGGAAAGAAAGTCAGACCGGCCCTCCTATTTTCACGTTCCCAGGACTTTGTTTGTGTGGCCCCTCCTCCAGAAGGAGACTTAAGTGCCTAACCAGCACCCAGACCAGCGAGCTTTCAATATGTGTCTTTTGTCCTTTCCTCTCGGTCCCGTCTGTCCGTCTGTCAAGGCCCAGTCGGTCGTTCACTCCTCCTTGTAGCACTTGCTGCCCCTCATCTGCGGGGGGCAGAGGGAGCCCCTCTCCCTCCTCCAGGCACCCAAACTGGATGGGCCCTCATTATATGGTTGCACTGTATTGTTCAAGGTTGGCTGTGCTCTTGGAAAACAAAGTAAAGCAAGAGAAGAATGAAAACAAAATTCAGGACACTGGCTACCTCAGGAGGGGTCAGGGAAGGGGCATGTCACTGGGTGGGCCACACAGGGGTTTCAGAGATACTGGAAATTTCATATTTTTTTAGCTGGGTAGTGAGTACAGTGATATTCATTTTATTGTTGTTTCCTGTATCTTACCCATGACACAACGTCTTTTGTATGGGTTAAGTATTTAACAAAAACTTGAATCTGTCATCGTTTCTTATTAATAGTCTTTGATAGTCCCATGTTTCTTTTATCACACTGTTTCTAGCGTTTAGAAAAAAACATCTCAGGGATTTTAATTAGTAGTAGTTTATTTCATCTATTTATTAACTTGGAAAGAATTCTCCTTTTTATTTTACTAAGTTTTTTCAGCTAGGAGAGGTAGAGGTCTTGTATTTTATTTCTCCCATTAAAGTTTTATTATTTCCTTTGAATAAGTGTTATTGTGGCCCAAGAACATCCAAGAACTTGATAACTTAATACTTTCATTACTGTTGTGAGTGGGAATGTTGCCTTGTGTTTTGAGCTGAGTGAGACACTGGCAAGCACGTGGGCACTCACTGGTTTCCTCTGATAGCCACACCTCTCCCCTTTGAACTTTCCGGAGGGGCAAACATGTTTTCTGCAGTGTGATACTGTATTTCTTCATTTTCTACATATTATGCCCTTTTTGTTTCTTTTTCCCCTAATAGCAATTGCCAGAATTTCTCGTTATATATAAAATAGAAATGATGACAGAAAGCCTCAGACTTGGAGTCAGAAGACATGGGTTCGAGTCCTGGCTCTGCCATATACTAGCTGAATAACATTCGGCAAGTTCCTTAATCTCCCTGAGTCTTGTTTCTCTTGTTTCTTCATCTGGAAAATGAAGGGGGTTGAACTTTAATTACTAAGGTTGATTCTGGTTCTGAAATGAGGCTATTCTAGTGTATCTCCATTAAGTTAGCCTTATCTCCTTATTGTAAATACTCTTCGTTGTGGGATTTTGTTTTGTTTTATGTGTAGTTTTAATCAAGAATAGATGCTACAGGCCAATGAATGCCATGTTATGTACAGAGAAAATTACATTTGAACTGTGGGTCTTTAAAATTTTTCCACGTTATAATGAAGCCAGTGATTGACTTGTTCCTATTGTCCCGCCTTCCACGTGAGGAATATGAGTGGGGATTTGGTGAGCCAGGGATTCATTTTGGACTTTTACCTCTGTGTTCACAAGTGAGATTTTGACTACAGGTTTGGTTCTTTTTTTTTTTTTTGAGATATCCAAATCAAAATATCAAATAAGCAATTTGAGAACTCTAGAGTTTAAGAGAGATAAGTTGGCGATATAAATCTGTGTCTTCATTAGAGATGGTATTCAAAGCCATAGAATGTAGACGGTCTTCTCAGCAAGGGAATTAGTGTGGAGAAGTCCACGAACAACTCCTTGGGAAAAGAAGAGGAACCAGCAAAGACTGAGAAGCAAGACGTCACTGCAAAAGCTAAGAAAGAGGTCCCAGAAGGAAAAGCCAGCCCTGTCAAACAGTCCTGAGGGGCAAGGAGGAAGAGGATTGGCCCTCTCTCTCCGTTATCACAGCTGGCCTTGCAGGACAGTTTCAGTGGAGTAGCAAGTGCCGATCAGCGTGCTTTAATTGTGAGCAGTAGGAAAGCTGGTAGAGAGAGCTCTGTTGAGGAACTTCATAAAAAGAAACAGTAACTGGAGACATAAGTGACCTGAGATCAACCAGTCCTCAGTCATGTAAAATATAAGGTTTTTTAAAAGTCCATCTAATTCTCTTGCACTGTTTTAGAACAAGCTAGGAAATCCCACAATGTTATCTCTCAGTTGTATCTACCTACCAGCACTTACTTGGCAGCCTAGAATTTCAGCTGATAAAGGGACATGGGGCATTTAGTTGTTAGTGCTAAGACATTGCTGGAGGTATTACACATATTAGCCAACCAGGAAAGAAACTTGCCCCAAGCTGCCTCCGTATAGGGTGCGCTGGAGAAAATGCCAACTTCAGACTTACTTGTGGCTTGCTGTTTTCTTTCCTTTTTGTGTGCTGCCCTTGTTCATCTCACTTTTCCATTTTAAATATTTGTGTACGCTTTATGTAGTATGGGAATTATCCATTTATTCTTTAGCAGTTGGGAAATTACATCAGGGCCATGGGCCGTCTTAAATGTTTGACCTTGTTTCTTCCGTGGATCCACTCAGGTATTGGCAGCCAGTGGGGTGCAACTGGCAGGTCCCTTGTCTGGGACTACGCAGTGTTCTGCTGCTAACTCCCTCCAGAACTTAGAGCAGGCCCCTTCCCCTCTCTGACTTGTCTCATCTGTAAAATGGTCATTACAAAAGGCTTCCAGATGAAGTGTGGAGTAGTGGTGGGCATGCTTTGTAAACTAGAAGCCCCCTGCCCTCTCTTGCAGAGGGGGGCCCCGTAGCAGCCTAGGTGGCTTGTATTTTTACAGGCGTTTGTCCATTTCCGTTCAGTTTTTGAACTCATAAAGGGAGCTGACTTTCGAGCTTCTTGCCACTCTGTCCTTCATGTACTCACAACTGTAAACCTACTTTTGCACCACGCTGTGTTTTGCAGATTTTAAAAAATGGCTTTAAATAGCAAGAGGGTAGCTTTCCATTATTTCTTGTAAAGTTGTAAAATCTTTTTCCCACTTATTTAAAAAATTTATGCCACTAATAAGAAGTGAGGGAACTCTAACATAACTCAAAGTTGTTGGGTTTTTTTTTTTACTTTACTGTAGAAGAGCCTTTGAAATCTCTTTTTTCAAGGATTCTTGTTGGTACATTTATGTAGCATTCCTCCCAGTCCCCAATACCATCTTTAATAGCTAGCTTAACATTTTTTTACTGATTAGAGCTAAGGGAAAGAATTCAGAGCAATTGAGATTTACTTATTAACAGAACGCTTATAAACAAGAATGTTAAGTTATATGAACAAGGCTATATGTTTGTCTCCCTTTCTAGCATGTGAGGTTCCTGAGCATGGGAACTTTGTTTTCTTTGCATTCACTGCTGCATCCCCAGCTCCTATATCAGAGCCTGGCACATAGTAGTTGCTCAATAAGTGTTTGTTGAATGAATGAATATAGGATAACTCTCATCCTTTTTTAAAAATTTATTTTTAGGGAGAGGGGAAGAGAGGGAGAAAGAGGAAGAGAAACATCGATTGGTTGCCTCTCTCATGTGCCCCAGCCTGGGACCATGCCTGCAACCCAGGCATGTGCCCTGACTGGGAATCAAACCAGTGACCTTTAGCTTTGCGGGATGATGCTGAGCTATGCTGGGCAGGGTCTCATTTTTGATGTTAATAAGATGTACATTTTTTTAAATTAATGAGACTAATGGCTTATTAATTTTTTGTCAAATATATGAAACTTGCTTATGGAACCTGTGGCTTTTCTTTCTCAATTTTGCCCATTCCTGCGGCTGGCTAAGGTATCAAAATGCCTTTCCTTCTTCCTCTGTTGGTCTTCTCCACTGCTTCCTTCTAGACTCTTTGGATGACTTTTATTCATGTCTTCTTTTTCTTTCTTTCTTGCTCTTTGTCTTTATTTTTTCACTCACGTATTTCCCATTCTTTCATTTAAAAGGTATTATTCAAAAAGCCCGTACTGTACGCCAGACTGCAGGCCATGGAGAAGAGGGGGGAGTGAGACTGTCAGGATCTCTAGGCTCATGGAATTTGTAGTCTGCAGGCACATTTCACAAATGCCCAATTATAAATCAAGGTTAATGCTATGGAGGCAATGTTTGGGGGTGTATAAAGTTTTAGGAAAGGCTTCCATGAGGTAGCGTTAACTCAGTTCTAAAGCAGGGGTCCCCAGCCTCCCTCCTCCCCATCCGTGGATGCTGCTTGCATTACCACCTAAGCTCCGCCTCCTGCCTCCCACCCCAATTCCAGGCCTGAGCTCTGTCTCCTTCTCTCATCCCCACCGCCCCCCTGGCCATGTCCCTCACCCCTTCAACCACAGTGGAAAAATTGTCTTCCACGAAACTGAAACTGGTCCCTGGTGCCAAAAATGTCAAGGACTGCTGATCCAAAGGGAAATTGGGGATTGGCAGGTTTGGGGCCTCAGGGAATAGCAAGGGGAAGGTTGGGGTTGGGGAAAGGAAGTAGGGTTCACTTGGGGAGTCCAGAGCAACCAGAATGACTAGAACAGTGAGTGCAGTGGAAAGTGGGGTGAGGGCCTTGAAGGGCACGGTCAGGATTCCCTCAAGTCCATCTCTCAGTCATGACTCCTGCTCTGGGGCCTGCCTGGCAGGGTCCCCCACTCCGAGACAAATTGCATTGGCGTCCTGGTTGTCTGCAAATGGTCTGTGTACCACATTTCTTTTCTGGATTTTGGAATTAATTTAAGAAAAATATTAAAATTTATTGTAATTGGTAGTCGTGTCTTTGGGCAAGTCACTTAACCTCTCAGAGCCTCGGTTTCCCTGAAATGGGAATAATTATGTCTACCCCGCGGGGCCCTGTGTGACCTCTGCCAGGTCACTGTGTGGTTGCTGGAGGTGTTCCTCACTGGACTGAGGGCCCGAGGGAGGGCGGGTCTCACTCACATGTGTACTTCTGCCTCTTGTGACCGGGCCTGGTATGGAATGAGAGGTCTGGGAGGCCTTCACGGAACAGGATGCCCCAGGGTGGGGCCAGGGGACAAGCTCGATTTGAGGAACGGGGAAAGGCTGCAGAGGTGCGGACACACCTAGGGTCTGAAAAGTGGCAGATTTGCCAGGAAAGACTGAAGCAGAGAGGAGGCAGCGGTAACAATGACAGCGCTATCTTGCTGGTCCTTGCCATGTGTCAGACACTGTTCTAAATGCTTTATGTACACTGATAGACCCCTTCAGTAACCTGTGAGGCGAAACCATTATCATTCCCATTTTACAAATGAGCAAACTGAGGCACAGAGGGAGTAAGAATCTTGCCGAAGGTCACATAGCTAGCGAGTGTTGGAACCTGGATTTAAGAGGCACTGCGGCTTCAGAGTCTAAGAGGCACCTACAGCAGAGAAGTGGGAGGGCCTTAAATGCTAGGCTCAGAGACCCATCCAGTCCTCATCCTATTGGCTGTGGGGGAGGGAG
The DNA here is from genome assembly GCF_022682495.2 of Desmodus rotundus. NCBI lineage: Eukaryota > Metazoa > Chordata > Mammalia > Chiroptera > Phyllostomidae > Desmodus > Desmodus rotundus. The sequence continues at coordinate 20,612,136 of NC_071389.1, forward strand.
GGAGGGAGTGATAAGCTGTGAACAGTATGCCGGGGAGAGTGAATGTGGTCATTGCTCTCTCTTGCAGAAACCATCCACAGAGCAGCCCCTGCACAGCAGCAGCCTGTGGGGCCCGGCGCTTGATGGCGGTGACTGTGTAGCTGAGGGCCTGTGGCTGCCGCAACTACACATAGGGGACTGGCTGGTCTTTGAGAACATGGGCGCCTACACCGTGGGCATGGGTTCCCTCTTTGGAGGGACCCGGACCTGCCGCATCACCTACGCCATGTCCCGGGTGGCCTGGTAAGTGGGGCCTGCTGGGAAATGGAGTGCGGGGAGGAGACGGAGCAGGCTAGACATAAGCAATGACGGAAACCTGAGATGTGAGACCCTGCTTCTGTGACATCCAGCTTGACTAGTAGCTCTTGGCTGCCGATTCCAAGTGAGGCCTGTGCTCAGCACTGGGCTGTGGCCATGAATGAGGCTAAGCTTCTCTTGAGAAGCTCAGAGCCCATGAGAGACAGAGAAACAGACAGGACTCCTGCTACTTCTGTGCTGGGTGGAGAGGGAAGGTTGCAGAAGCTTAGATTCCTCCCTGGGGCCCAGATCCACGTCACTGAGGAAGTAAAGCCTGGGAGATGAGGGGGAGTTAGGCAGCAGGAGGCGGAAAGGGGTTCCAGGAAGAGGGCACAGGGAGCGAGCATTCTGCCTTCTTGAAACTATGTGAGGTGGCTGTGGCTGGGGAAGGGGCGGGGCTGGGTCTGAGAAGGGCCTTGGAGGCTGATGAAGGGCTTTCAGCAGCAAGGGGGAAGCATGGACTGGCTTGAAGCAGGGGAGTGACGTGGTCTGACTTGGATTTTAGAGACTGCTCTAGCTGCTGTGTGGATTCAGGGAGGACGGGGGTGGACTGCATGGGGCCGACCAGTCGAGTGGCTGCTCTGTGACCCTGGGGAGATGTATGCTTGCTCAGCCTCCACCTTCCCACCTAGAGAATGAGCCTGACGCTGGCCCTGCTGGCCTCACCAGGCCAGCGCTGGGATCTAGTGAGGCAAGAAGGTGAACGAGATGGGAGGAAAGCTGTTTGTTAAACAGTTCTATCAGGATTGATGATTATTTCCTTCTGACCACACAAAACTCCGTGGGACCAGTGTTATCACACACAGGTCACTTGGGTGAGGTCACGCAGGTGGTCAGCAGTGAAGAGCACCACCCCTTCTGGGGCTGGGGAGATGGCTGCGGAGGGCAGGAGCGTCTGCCCTCTCCACCGAGTGAGTGCTCACTCTGTGCCAGCGTCACCGCTGGGGCCCCCGGCACTAACCCCCTGCCCTGCTGTAGTCGAAGGAATGGCACCGAAGCAGGTCTTGAACCCTGTTGTTATCAAGGAGAAGTACATTGTGCTATGGGATTCAGCAAAGTCTCCCCTGAGGTTTGTTCAGTCGCTGAAGCTGGGACCTGAAGACTGAGGAGGAATTAGTGAGGGGCGATGATGCAGGCGGAGGGACAACTGTGTGCACAGGCCTGGGGCACATGCAAGCCTGAAAGGCGGCGCAGTGCTGGCACCTCGGAGGTGAGGATGGGCGTGGTTGGAGGGGCCAGCTGGGGCCAGATCACATGGGGCCTGAGCGCAGGGAAGGTGCTGGCAACTCAAGAGCAGGGATTTGCTGTTTGGAAAGATGGCCCCGGACCAGATATGTCTGGAGGAGGCAGGAACAGATCAGGGAGACTGTGTTCCCGGCTAGAGACGGTGGTGGCAGCGGGAATGGAGAGTGTGCGCACCTCTGGGTGTGGGGACAGGACTCCCAACTTGTGGCTGATCAGATGGTGGAGCTGTGTGTCAACATGGGTAGGTAGGAGGAGAAAGAGTTTGTGGGATTTTTTGAATGGGGAAGGAGATGATTTTTTTTTTTAAGTTCCAAGCTTAGAGTATAAAGAATGTGGGAGAGTTGGGTGGAATCCTAGTTCTACTACCTTGGGCAAGTCACTTCTCTGCCTCAACTTCTTCCTCATCAGTAAAATGGGGATGATAATGCTGCCCTTAGAGGTTTGGGGGAGTATAACATTAGCATAAGTAAAGCGCCTGGCACATAGTAAGTGCTCAATAAACATGGGTTCCTTTCCTTATAGGGGGGTTGGACTAGAAGGGTTGGGGAAGAGGGGTCAGCAGGCCTTCCCCTGCCTGAGGCTGGACTCCGGGGCCCAGGTACGACCCCTACACCTGATGAGGCCAGGTCTTCTAGTGCAGGGCCATCAGGAGTCCCAGCCTGTGGGGTCCCATGCTGGTGGCCTCTGGTACCTGTCTCTCATCCACAGGGAAGCACTGCGAGAGCAGCTGCTGCCTGCAGAACAGGACGGGGACACTGAGGGTGTGTGCAAGCCTCTGTCCTGCGGCTGGGAGATCACAGACACCTTGTGCGTGGCCCCTGTCTTCACCCCGGCGAGCATCATGTGAACGGGCCCCATTCCCCTGGGAGAACTCCAGCAGGGCCACAAGGATGCCTCTGGGAGAGGTGGGGAAGGTGGCAAGCAGGGCACCCTCTGGCCAGGACTCTGGTGCTTGCTCTGCTGCCCCCCACACTCCACCTGCAGTGTTTCTGCCCTGTACATAGGACCAGTCTTACACTCGCTGTAGTTCAAGTATGCAACATAAATCCTGTTCCTTCCAGCTGTGTCTGCCTCCTCTGCAGCGCAAAGGGCCTGGTCAGCCAGGTGAGGGGTGTTCTTGGGGTTTCCCTTGGTCTCCTTCCCACTTTTGTAAATATGAAACAAATAAATATTTAGGTTTTTTAATACTCCAGTAGAATCTGGAAGTTCACTTCAGCCCGGGCTAGGCCAGCAGCGAGATTTCCCACCCTGCACTGAGGACCCCTGGCCTGTGCCTCCACCCTGACCTGGCTGCAGTCTGGGCATCTCATGCTGGCACCAGCTTCTCGGACTCATCTCTCTCCTCTCCACAGGCCTCCATGCCCCGTGGCATGAGGAAGGATGGGCTGGGAGGGGCTGAGGACAGGTCAGAGTTGCTTCCCTTCAGCCGTGGAGCTCAGCTCATGACTGGGAGTGGCCTCTGGGTGAACCTGGCACCCAGCCTAGGGCCTGACCCAAAGCAGGGCAATGGAGTTTTTGACACAGCTTTGGAAGTTCACACCAAAGATAAAGAGCAAAGAGATGGGCTTAGAGGAGACCATGCACCCTCACCCTCCTTGCAGGTCTGCAAGGCAATGAGAGTGATGCCGACACGGGGTGGTTGGTTTTGGTAACTGACGCAGTCACTGTTAGAACAGGGCTGCCACGTCCAGTGCAAGGGCCCTGATGCTGATGTAGAAGTTTGTTGTCAGGACAAAGGCCCCTTCACGCTGTGAGGGTCTCAGGCTAAGCAAAGGAGTTCAGATTTTAGTGTTCCCTCAGCTGCAACAGACGACCCAAAAGATTTTCCTTCTGCATTAAAAAAAAAATGGAGATGTAACTCACATACCTTACAATTCACCTCAAAGTATAAAACTTGGTGGTTTTTAGTATAGAGTTTGTACAACCCTTACCACTTTTTTAATTCTAGACATGTCCATCACCTCAAAAAGAAACTCATCAATAGTCACTCCCCATTTTCCCCTCCCCTAAGCTCCCGAAAACCACTAATCTACTTCCTACCTGTCTATGGATCTCGAAAGGGAATTACTTGAGCACCTGTTGATCCCTTACTGTGGCCATGCTCCGTGGTAGGCAAGGTGATGCAGAGACGAGTTGAGTTCTTATGCACAGAGGGCCTTGAATAACAGCCAGGAATTTGGATGGAATTCTGCAGACAGTAGGGAGCCCTATTGCACTTGGAGCAGAAGCGCAACAGAACCTTTGAGAAGACAATTGAAAGTGTATTCCAAATGGGCAGAGGGAGGAGACCTGGGTGGCTGGTGGTAGCATGCACTTCCTTCACCCCCCTCCTGGTTAAGGAGGGGCTAGCTAGGGAGCCTGACGGGGGTCTGAGGAACACAAGTTGTCATCTCTATCCACTCCTACTCAGGAGGAGGATGGTGGCTCTGTGGGTCAGTGTCGTCCCTCCCCTTGGAAACCCAGCTGCCCAAGACAGCTCATTCCAGCTGTAAAGGGACCATGGGGGAGACAAAAGGATGGCCGCTCCCACTCAACTCGTTGCTCCATTTTAAACCCTCTTCCTGGCACCTCTGGGATGAGCAGCTAAGCCTGAAAAAATTCAGCCAGCAAAATTATCCAGTGCAGCCTCCTAGCAGTCAGAGGAACCTTTTCGTGACACATGAATCCTATCTCATCAGTCCTCTGCTGAAGACCCTTCAGTTGATTCCTCCTGTGATGCCAAGAAAGGCTGAACTGCCTGAGACCTCTGCCCACCCCTCCCGTCTTAGCTCACGCTACCTTTTTTCTCACCGTGCTCCAGCCTACGGCCTCTTTTCAGCTCCTCACACTTAACCAGCTCTTTCCTGCCTCCAGACCTTTGCCCTGGCTGTTCCCTCGGCCTAAGTAGCTCTTCTTCCAGCTTCTCCAGGGTTGGCTCATTCTCATCATGAAGGCCACCACTTAAATGTCCCCTTCTTAGGAAGGTCTTTCCTGAACACCCTATTCAAGGCGGTTCCCCACCTAGTTATGTGGAGTTACATTGAACAGGAATTACCTTCTGAAGACAATACTTAAGGCAAGAAACACATGGCCAATGGTACCACTAAACATCCCTTTGAAAGCTATCATATTGGAGGTAGTACATCACTTCTTCTGTTCCTCTAATGAGCCAGACACATTTCCTCACAACCCTAAATACCCTCACAATTTCTCCCCCTACCCCTTCAAGTCTTGGCTCAAACGTCACCTCAGCGAGGCTTTCCGGACCGTCCTCTTCACAACTGTCACTGTCCCACTCCCATCTCAGCACTCTATAATCCCCTTAGTAGCCCTAACTCCCCCTCCCAACAGATCACCATTTGGCATACATTTTATTTAGAATGAAACTCTTTTTTTTTTTTAGAATGAAACTCTTAAGGGCAGAAGTTTGTTTTGCTCTGTGTCCACAGTGCCTAGAACACCCCCCTCCAAAGACATTCAATAAATAACCGCTGACTGAATCTTTCAGGTCTTTGGCTGGGGTCTCTCTCCCTTTTCTTTTGGTTAGTATTTATTTCTTTGAGCTTTCATAGCATTCTGCATATACCCACATTAAAGAACGGTTGAGTACAAAGTATTATAATTTTCCTCTATACTTGTTTTCCTGCAAATCTTAATAATAAAAAAAAAGACAGTTTCTCCTACTTGCCTGGGTTTGTGCTTGGCACAAAGTAAGTACTTATTGTCTTGCATAAACTAATCTTGGAGTGGGGGTGGGAGGGGTACCCCTGAATCCTCGGGGGTGGGTATCTGGCCCGCTCTCAGCTCCTGAACAGCAGCCTAGATAGATCTTGCAGAGGGAAGACCACTGGCCCAAAGGGGCTGTGGGCCCTTCAGGCCACCTCAGGATTACACCTAGGAAAAGCATACAGCTACGTTCCAGTGAGCCTTAGGTGGGGAGGCATGAGGACGTAGCAATAGCTCTTTCTGCTCTTCCACTCAGCTGGGTGACCCTGACCTAAGAATGCCATGCAAAATACAGGACGCATATATGGCTCATGCAATATTTGGAATATTCTCATAGTAAACCATTGTTGTTTAGTTGAATTAAACTTCAACTATTCATCCTGTATTTGCTAAATCTGGCAACCCTGCCTACCCTGCAAGTTCCGGTCTCTCTCCTGGTTTTGATTTTCCCATGTGTGCACTATGAGTATTTCTGACTTCCAAACCCCGCAAGGGGCCGTCCCGCTGCTCTGAGGAGTCGAGTGCAGGGGCGCTGATCTGAGTGAGTACGAGCAAGCCCCTCTGTCTAGGACCTCAGGTTCCTCATTCGACCACTTGCGAAACGAGGACTGGAAACGGTACTCTTTACTACCGCTTCTTGAAGCCTACATCACTCGACTTCCAGACGCCAGAATCCTCCCCGAGACTCACACGGCGGAGGATTTCCGGTAATGTGACGTCACTTCGTGTCCGAGTGTTTCCTGGGTTTCGAGCCACAAGCTCTTGCGCCCTCTGCCGGCCAGGAGGAGGATCTGACTTTACCAAACAGTGAAAAAAGGCAGCAGAATCCATTGGTTGAAAGACGGAGATGCAGCTCTCCGACTTCACCAGTGGAAAACCGAACTTTCGCCGAGGGCGGGACTCCCACGGGAATTGGGAGACCTCATTTTGCGGTAGCGTGGGAAAGAGAGAGGCTTCTCACGGCTAGAAAGGCCCAAAGTAACACCGGAAGTCGGACCCTTGCTCACCAGGTACTTCCGCTTCAATGTAACATAGCAGGGGGGGGTCCCAGGTTAAAAGGAGAGCTGTGCGTTTCTAGGGTGTTTCATCTCCGGGGTCCCCCTCACCCATCCATGTCATACCCGAGAGGAGTCACCTGATTTCACGCAAAAAATTCTGGGTCTTTGAACGAATTGTTTACCTGGAATTCAAGATGCGTTACATATTTAAATAGAGGACTTGCTGTGTGCCAAGCCCTGCCATCGCCCTTCTCTCGAATTATTTCACTTAATTCACACGACTCTGTGAAGGGGATATTATCACACAAATTCCGATCCCTCCCTGCCTGTGGTGGAATGCTGTGTTTCCTGCTGCAAGACTGTGCCACAGTTCCTGCATTTGTAAAATGGAGTAATAGTACCTACCTCATACTATTGTTCTAAGGATTAAATACGTTAACATATTTAGCGAGGTTAGAACAGCACATGACACATGCTACCCATAGTAACCACTTAAATTATTTCTATTAAAAAATTAGGAAACAGGTTTAAATGTGAAGTATCTTAACCTGGAACAGATAGTAAACAGTGGAGACAGGTTGCTGTTTTGGTTGCCAGAGAGGGAGGTGAAGGTATTTGGAATATAGTGGTGGGAAGGAGATGTAGGTGGGAACTTTAGTGAGGCGTGGCGGGGGAGGGCAACAATGATGATGAGAGATGTTCTTCTGCGTCCTAAGCATTTCTTGACTTCAAGTATCCCTTCTCTGTAACCCTGCTGCCACTGGGAAACTCCATCATCATCGTCTCTCATTTTCTATTTGGATTATTTCAACTCTGAATATCTCCCCATCTCTAGTCTTAGCTCTTGTCCGGCCCATTCTTTAAGTGGAAGTCAGAGTGATCTAACTACAATGGGGTTTTTATCACATTACTTCCTGGAGGGAGTCTCTTCACAGGACGCCCGCTTTTTTCACAGTGAAGCCATGACTTTTCAGCCAGGGCCTGAGTGTCTAGACCTGTGCTGCTCTTGATGTTCGCCACAAGCTCATTTGGCTCTGGAGCACTTGCAATGTGGCATGATTTGGAATGGGCCGTAAGTGTGCAGTACACTCCAGATTTCAAAGATCTAGCCCAAAGAGAAGAATATAAATATCACATTGACAGTTTTAAAATATTGATTATATATTGAAATGATAATATTTTGTATATGTTGGGTGAAATAAAATATATTATTCAATTAATTTCACTCATTTCTTTTTACTGTTTAAAATGTGGCTACTAGAAAATATAAAATTATATATGGCTCACATCAGACTTAAATTGGACCATGCTGACTAAACCTGTATACTCTGCCAGCTTCATCTCCATTCCTTTGAAGTTGTTTTAATTAAAAGTAACAGGAACTGACTTTGAAGGAAAATGAAAATTAGAAGTTTGGGGGATTGATTGCAAGGACCTTCTGAATCAAAGGAATTGTTGATTAACCAGACTGGAGGCCTAAACAGCAGAGTTCACAGACACTAACATGACTTGGCTCCATTTCTCGGCCTTCTGTTCCATATTTCAAATTCCCAGGAAGAGGGAATCTATCAGGTCTGTTTAAATCAGGTATGTCTAGCCCTGGCTGGTGTGGCTCAGTGGGTTGAGTGCTGGCTGGTGAACCAAAAGGTCACTGGTTCAATTCCCAGTCAGGGCACATGCCTAGATTATGGGCCAGGCCCCCAGTTGGGAGCCTGTGATAGGCAACTTACCGATATTTCTCTCCCTGTCTCCTTCCCTTCACCTCCTAAAGTAAATAAATAAAATCTTTAAATCAGGTATGTCTAGTCCTGGATCAGTGCACTATGGCTATGGAGAGCTCACTGTGAGCTGCCTACTGCACATTTCCCACTGTTCTCCAGCCGCTGTGATCCTAAAAGGCAGCATAAGCTCTCTAACCTCTAGGAGTCAGCAAACTTGTTCTGTCAAGGGCCAGGTAGTGAATATTTTATACTTTGCAAGCCATAACATTTCTTTCAAAACTATTTCACTGTGCTGTGTAGAGCAAAAGCTGCCAGATACAATGTATAAGTGAATGTAGTGACTTATGTATTGACATGCCTATGTTTCAATAAAACTTTATTTATAAAGTCAGGAATTAGACCAGAGGTTGCCAACTCTTATACTGTACTTTTTGTTCTCTCTGACTGGACTATCCCACCTCCCTTCAAGCAAGCTCCTAATCAACTTTCAGGTCTTGGTTTAGATGCCACTTCTTGAAAGCTTGCCTCAACCCTCCTCTCCTGGCTGTTTAGTGGCCTCTTTATGCTGCACAGACTTCTGTACCCCATCCAAGTGCTTCTTATACTCTGTTGGCATCATTCTGTTTCAACCATTACATTACTAGTCTGGGTCTCATTTGTTATAAACCCAGCACCTGGCATGCCTGGCTCATGGCACATACTTGGGTGTCATTGGGTGAGTGGAAGAAGGCATGAACCTGTGGCTGGCAGACAGAGCAGATGACCTGAGATCTTAGGGCAGTGGTGAGAATTCTGGGCTTTTGTAATAGCTGTGTGAGACCCACTTTCTCACTCTGAACCCCAGAGCTCAGGCAGTAGATAAGGGAGAAGGGAGGTTCCAGGCTGGACAGGAGTCCAGGGCCCTGGCAGTTTCCATATTAGCCAGGCTTTGCCTGCCAGGGGCTTTAGGGCCATGTTCCCCACAAGAACATGTACTAAGCTGAAACTCCATGACCTCAGGAATGCACAAGTAGTATGAGTGTTTTAAGATATGAGAAGTGGAAAATTCTAAGGACTCTTAAGTCCTGGATAATGTGATAAGCCTCGCCTGAACTGAGGTAAAACCAGAAGGGCTCTCATCCAGTTCCTGGAGGAGGATGTCTTGCTTCTTAGTAAGGTTCCCTGCGGAGGCCCCATCGGGCTGGGGGTGGTGGGCCTAGGGAGGTGGGGGTCAGTGTGTGTGGCCAAGGACGGCCTTGACCCACAGTCACTCAGGGCCACAATTACAGGGGTTCAGAATGGGCTTCCTTGACCCAAGGGATTGGTGAGTTACCATCCAACAGACCCTGGACACGGGTACAGGGGACTCTGAGGTCACACAATGTGGTTGTGGCCACTGTAAGGCTTTATTCAGGTCAGCACGTCATCTTTTCTTGCCTCAAGAGAGTAAGGAGAGTTTCTCCTTTTGTCTGAGGGGCTATGTGTCACACCTGTGGGCAATACAGATGGAACAGGGCTTTTCTTGAGTGTTGTGCACAAGGACACTAAGAGTAATACAGAAATGGAACTCTGTCCGTGTGGTCCTTGAGTGGCTTACCTGGGCCCTCATTGGGATCGAGGGCTGGGACCGGTGACCCGAGACCACCGGCGGCATGTCTTCCATAAAATGCAGCTGACAACCAGCAGGGTGGACGAGGAGAGCAGGGTTGGAATGATGATCACTGGAGCCTGCAAGCTGCCCACATCTGGCAAAGGGATGGAGACGTCAGGGCAAGGGCAGAACTGCTTCCCTGGGGTAGGCTGTCCCTGTCGTCAGCAGACATAGCTCACACAACATTGGGGTCCCAAGTCTGGAGGGGGCATGGTGCAGGGCAAGACCATGCTTGGAGGCAAAGATTGAGTGACCTTGGGCAAGTGGCCAATAGTCCTTTCCCCACAGTGTTTGGCACTTAGAAGATGCTTGGTACGTGGGAGAGAAGTGATATTAGTAACACCAGGGTCTTTATAGGCCTTGTCTTATCCAATCTGGCAAGCTGCCATTGCCATTACTATTTATCAGATGGGGAAGCTGCAGTACAGAGGCTGGTTTATCTGAGGTTAAAAAGTAAGGGATGTGGACAGGATTTGAACCCAGGTCTGCATGCTTCCAGGATTCATGCTGTCCATGTGCTTCCCAACAAACATGTCCTAAACACTCACCATCAGCCAGGCAGGTTGCCTAGACCAGTAAGACAACACGTGGCACATAATAGTTCCTCAATAAGTCCTTGATAAAGGAATAAACAGATCTGTAAAAGACTGTCCAGTGGAAAGGAGGCCAGTCTTGTCTGGGGGTGGGGGAAGAGGAAGACAGAGCTAGGACCAGTAGGGATGCAAGGGGACCCATGTAAAGGAAGAACTCCTAATCATTATTGTCCAGTAATGGACAATAATGGGATAGGATGGGCTCCCTGTCACCACACATGTTTACCCAGGGATACTGTGGGAGGCTGCAAGAATCAAATTCTAAGGTTCTGCTGCTGCTGGGAATGATGTGGGGCCTCTGGGTCTTGATCTACAGAATCGCCAGCTTGCTGTTCCTGTCCTTGCTGAAGAAGGGAAGTGAGGTTGAGTAATCCAGCTCCAAAACAGCCCCCAGTGTTCCTAGGAGACTTCACTGGGTCCTCACTTCTGCACTCTTTCACTTTTCCCATCTTTCGCTCCACCCCATGCTTCAGCCTTACCAGCCTTTCAGCCTTCTCTCTGGACTCCCTGCCTCCAGCCTTGCCCTGCCCAGTACAAATATGATCATGCCCTATTCCCTGCTTAAATCCTTGTCATGGGTCCCCTTCGCCCTCAGAGAGCCCACAGCATGGCATGACCTGCTCCTGCTTTCCTCTCCAGCTTCATCACTGCCCCACTGCCTAACATTCAACCCTCAGCCCCATGACCTCGTTCCAGCCTCTATCCCTTGCATGTGCTGTTCCCTCTTCCTGAAACACTTTGCCCAACTCTTACTTACCTTGCAGGTCTCAGCTGCAGCCGTATCTCCCCCAGCTGGCCTTCCTTCTCTGAGTCCCCGTGACTCCCCTCTTGTCCTAGCCTAGCCCACAGCACATGTGCTATGGCTGCCTGGTTACTGTCAACTCCTTGACAGAGACCTGGGGAGCATCTATTGTTGCTTATCTAAGTGACTTGTCGGGTAAGTGATTAAACGAGAGCGTAAGCACAGAGGGGCTATCTTGGAGGAGACTGGAGAAGAAGGGAGATTCCTCAAAATAAAAACAAAGGCATGGCTGCATGGAAGAGACTGACAGCTGTCAGAGGAGAGGATGAGGGGTGGGGTGAAAGAAGGTGAAGGGACTAGCCAAAGAACACATATGCTGACCCATAGACACAGAGCACAGTGTGATGACGGCCAGAGGGAAGAGAGGGTGGGAGCTGGGTGGAAGTGGGCGAGGGGGAGGAATTGGGATATCTGTAATAGTGTCAACAATAAAAATAAAGTTAAAAAAATAAATTCAGGTCATGGTCAAAAAAAGGGGAAAGGTTGTTCCTTTGGCCCAGCCCTCCCCCACCCTACAGGTCATGTCACCTTTTCTTCCTATAGGACTTGCCCAAAGTCAACACTTCTCTGGACTGAGCTGGGGGAGGGTGGGCCCAGGCTGGGCTGAACAAACACAGCCTTTCCCACTTGAACACCCCACTCCTGTTCAGTTCTGGGCTCCGGAATACAGTTCAAAGGCTGCTTCTGGTTCACAAGCTTCTGTCTTTGAAAACTAGCCAGTGCTGCTCTGCCATGAACTTGTTGTGTGACCTTGAGGAATTCACCTCTCTTCTCTGCCCTCAGTTCCTCCAACTGTAGCCAGGGAGGACGGTCCCTGCACACATCACAGAGTGGCATGGGGATGGGTGGAAAGGAGCAGGGGTTTGGGAGTCACAGCCCTGGGTTAAAATCTGAGCTCTACCACTTGACTCCCTGGATTTAGTGCTCTCATCTGGGAAACGGGGATAAAAGCGGTACCTCCTCCCAGACTTGTCGTGAGGATTAAATGAGATGATAGCTTGTAAGAATAATTATGTTAATAATGCCCCAAACAAGGCCTGGTGCACAATTAAATTCAACAAATCATAAAGTGTGCAGGGACTTTGAAAGCAAAGAGAACATTTGAAAACATGGGTCCAAATTGGGCTATAGAATTCCAGAACTTGGGGAGGTGCCTTAGGAACCACATGGTATTGAGACTTCCTCACCCCCTCCCCCACCCCCAGAGAGGAGAAAGGTCCTGCCCAAGATTACACTTAATTCCACACTATTTGACTAGTAAATTCCTGGGGTAGAGCCCTGGCTTAGACTAAGAAGTTGGGTATTTGCTTTGGGGGCCAGAAGACTTCCAAGTAGCTCAGCCCCCTCCCAGCCACCCCTGGTTCCTACCTACCCCAGTTCCTTCCTCAGTGCCGTCAGTATGAGTGAGAGCTGGCTGAAGAGCTGGCTGAAGTACAAGGGCAAATGGTGTTCTCCACCCCCCAACTCGGATCACTAAGCCCTCCTTGCCTCACAGTGAAGACCACCTAAGCACCCCACACTCTCCCATTCTGGGCCTTGGGTTGGCAGCAGCGGGTAGCAGAAGAAAGGGCCAGGCGTCTACTTACTGCTCCGGTGGGCAGCAGTGGAGAAGTTGCAGGGGTGCTGGGCGCCCATCAGCGGGGTGTTCAGGCCTCAGCTCAGGAGGGGTGAAGGCCGCAGGTGCTCAAGGCCTTCTGAGGGCACTCCCTCTCTGAAAGGAGGCGGGCAGAGCGAGGTCACTCCCTGGAGCAATGCTCCAGCCAGCTGTTGTAGCAGGCTCCCCACTCAGAATGGGGGTCAGTCTGGACAAGCAGTCTCCTAGGGGGCCCAGAGGTCAAACATCCCTTATCATACTAAATTGATGCCATAGAAAACAACGTGAAAAGGGGCTCACAATGTTAAGTGGCAACACAATGATAACAAAAGGCAAGCTCTGGGACAACAGCAGAGTGTGTTCTGATATTTGTAACTAAACACACTCACGCGGGGAAAAAAGGCTGTAAAACTTTCCACCAGAGAAATCGCTAGCAGTGGTTATCTCTGGGCAGTGGCGACGGCCATTTATCCTTTGTGTGAATTGACTGTATTTTCCAAAGTTTCTGTGATGAGCATGTTGTGAGAAAAGAAATTTACTTAGGAAAGCAACACGTTTTTAAATGGACAAACCTTTCGACCAACAATCCCCTTTGTAGTTTATTCCACAGAACACATAGCAAGATGATAAGTGATCATATTTTTGTAAAAGAAAATTCTGTTTATGTTTGTGCACAAGCAAGCAGGCCCAGAAGGACCTGCACCGGACTGTTAATATCTGTTGACTTCCGGGAGCCAAATGAGGGAACTCTGAGCTTGATAGTCTTATATTTATCTGAATTTTTAAAACAATGAGCATAAGTTATTTTATAATTAAAAAAAAAGGCAAACAGCCAAACAACTTTCCTAGCCTTTGCCAACTCCCTGGTTCTTCCTGTGCATCATCTGGCTGGGGGTGACCAGTGGGCAGGCTTACCCTGGGCACTCAGCAGCCATCCCAGCATCTTTAGGGAGGAGCTGTCTCCAGTCCCTAAGAACCCTTCCAACTTGGAGATGGGGGGCTTTCATGATTCCAGCTTTGACACCAGCCAGTAAACATTTTCTGGGGCCTTTTCTGCACCCAGCAGGCAGAGCCAGGGCATGACCCCTGCCTCGGCATGCTCACGTTCTAGTGGTAGGGGGAGTCCCAACGTGCTGCTGGGGCCCAGAGCATTGCGTTCTGCTGGACGGGAATGACAGGGACAGCTTCGCCCTGAGTGGGATGTGAAGGATGAGTACTGTTTCAAGAGAAGAAAAAGGAGGGCAAGGGCATTCGGCGGGGGGGGGGGGGGGGGGGGGGGGGGGAGGGGGGGGCGGTCAGGTGAGTATTACAAAAGCAGGGGTGCTGAGGACCAAAATATGCTTAACACTCTCTGTTTGGGATCCTAATGGTCTTCTGCTTTTTAATCTTTACCTGAGGACATACTTACTGATTTTAGAGAGGGGGAAGGGAGGGAGAGAGAGAGGGAGAAACATCAATGTGAGAGAGAAGCATCAGTCGGTTGCCTCTAGACTCGCCCGAAAGGGGACTGAACCTGTAACCTAGGCACGTGCCCTGACCCAGAATCAAATCTGCAACTTTTCAGTCTACAGGACGACGCTCCAACCCACTGACCCACACCAGCCAGGGCAGGGTCCTCATATTCTTGGGTGCTCTGATTCTAACATGACGTGCAGTCTTTTCTGCCTCCACAGGGAGCCCCTGGGAACAGAGAGGCTGTGTTGTGTCGCCACTGGCCTGTGCTGGGGCGCTGGTGAGGGGAGTGAGGGCTGAAGGCTGAGCCAAGAGTAAGGCTTGGATGGGCTTGGTCCGCAGAGCCACTGTCATTTCTAGCTGTGTCTGTGCCCACACAGTATCGGCGCTGTGGTGCTGCCTGTGTGGAGTCACAAGAAGTCCTCTCCCCCTTCCTGTCCCCCCTATAATCTTTCCCGCACCTGATGGGTGTGATGCCTGCAATCCCACCACGAGCCACTCTTTTGGAATGGTTCCTAGTATATGCACTCATAGGTCAGGAAGGGGGCGGCACCTCGAACCATAAGCCAGTTACCCTGAGGAGCACTGGAGGGTAAGTTTGGATGGAGGAATGGAAGGGATGGAGGGGGGCATTTCAGAAGTGTGACAGAGGAAGGGGGGTTGGGGGGCATAGTTGTGCAAACTCCAAGAGGCCTCTTCAAGCTAGAACCTTAGAACTGGTGGTTGCCCCATAGCCCAGAGTCGTCATTCTTCTTGCTGAACCAGTGAGGAGTGGACACCTGTAAGGGACACATCCAGGGCCACTGGAGAGTCAGCGATGAAGCTGGGACCCACCCAGGTTTAGCAGGGTTCGCCTAGGCCTAGACCCACAGCCCCACACCTGTGAGAGGCACACACCCACTGCCAGTCTCTGCTGTTTCTGGGACCTCCCGGGGCTCTGATCTGCACCTCCTTCCAGGGGCAGAAACAGAGCCGCTGGACCCACTTCCCTGTTCCTGCTTTTAATCTAGCAGTTTGGTCAGGGAGGGGCTCCAGCCTCAGCTTTGCAAGGGGTGGGGGCAAGGAATTGGGCCCAGGGAGTGAGTGGACAAAAGCCCCTTCTCTAGGAAAAAATTAAAAAAAACCCCAAATCACTCCAGGCCCCAGGGCTGGAATCAGGTGCCATGGAATCAGGGGACCCCCTGGGGCCACTGTTCCCTACGCCCTCACTTACCTGTGACTCCCTGTGGCTCCAGCAGCTGCCCTGGTGGCTTTGCCCCTGCAGTGGCTGATGCTGGCTCTGGACTCTGCTGCCGGCAACAGAGGTACCAGGCGTGGGCATGCACCAGCTGGCTCTGGCCTGGAGGAGGGGCCAGTGGGGTCCCAGCCAATTCTCCCTTCTCCTTGGGGGTGAGGATGGAGGAAGGCACCCAGCTCTTGGTGCCTTGGGCTGTGGGGGCCCTGGCCACTCCCCTTCTCCTTCTGCTCACGATTAGGGTTCCCAGGGGGTGGGAGGAGGCACCAGAATCCACAGGGGGGAGATTAAAGGTTGCGTGAAAAGAGTGGATGGCTGGGAGTTGGAAGACCTGGGTTGGGCCTGGCTCTGCCCCACAGGCTGGTGTCCTCCTATTTGGGTCTCTGTTTTCTCATCTGTAAAGTGACAGAGGTGAGATCCGTGGTCTCCCAGCAACCCTCCTGGAGGCTGTGATGCTGACTGGCACGCTCAGCTGGTCTCTCTCCGACTTAGAGAGAACTTCCCTGCTCTATGACCTTTGAGCTGCAGCCCTTGCAGCCCTTCTTAAACATGGGGTCCTTCTCCTCTGAGCACGTCCCTCCTCAGCCCTGCCCCTGCCCACTTGCAGCTGCCCCTCTGTGCTCCTTTTCCTTGCCTGGGCAGGGGCCCTCTCCACTGGCCATTCTCCCTCCCCTGTGTGCTAACTGGGAACCAGGAAACCTGGGCTTTGGCCTCAGCTCTGCCATGTGCTGTGTGACCTTGAGCTGGAAACCAACTCTCTCTGGGCCTCAGAATTGGGCTGGAAGATCCACCAGGCTTCTCCAGCATTCAGACGTGATCACCTCCAGGCCTACAGTTTGGGGGAGCTCATGAGAACCTGGGCTTTGTGCCTCTGGTTCCAGCTTTGAAAGGCTCTCCATTGTCATGACATTGGTTTAGGCAGCCCTGGGCCTCTGGTCCCAAGTGTCACTTCTTCCTCTACTTCATCTAATTCCTAGTGTGAGTGGAGCGCATTTTTTAACAGTAAGAAATATGAAAGAACTATCAACATTTTGAAATAAGATAGAAGACCGTGCTGTATTCAGGGTAAAAAAACCACAGAAGTTCATCCAGGTAAAAGGAAAAATAAAGAAAAATGAGCACATTTCAAAATAAAAAGTATTTCTTCTTTTCCTGCTATTATTTTGGAGGTTGTGCCTCTTGACCACATCCTCCATACACCTGTCTCCCCTGCATCCCCCCCTCCCCCCCAGGTTTTGGCTCTACTTCCTATCACTCCCTCTTCGCTTATGTCCTGCAGGATTCCCAGGGAACTGGGGGGAATTATGGGTAAGGAGAAATAACCGTATGCCCTGGTGGGCAATGATGATTCAGCACCTTGGCCAGCACATCTTCAGCACCCCCCCTCCCCCGCCACATCCCCCCACCCTACCCCCAGCCCCCGGTATTTATGCCTGTGACATGGTCCTTTGCAACTGATCTCCTGGTGGAGCTTTTGGGACAGTGAACAGAGCCCAGACCTGGACAGGAGGGAAGGAAGCTGGGAATGCTGCCCAGGTGTGAGCAGTCAGCCTCCCAGGATGCTCTCTCTGGCAGGAGGGAAGGCTCATCCCCAGAGCCCCTGAGCCAAGCTCTGTGCTGCCAAGAGACCTTATCTCTGTTGTTTTCTGTTCCCGCTCCACCCTAGAGAGAAGGATCCAGAGTTAATGGCCTTGTTAGATGCTGAGCAGGCCAAGTCCTGAGACGAACATTAGACTCACAGAATCCTGAACCATCAGAGCAAGACCGGCTATCAATTAACTGGACCTCTGGCCCCTCCCCAGTAGAGATGGGAAACCTGAGGCCCAGGGAGAGAGGGGACCCACTCAGCTTCACATGGTGTTTTCATGAGTCCACCCCTGACCCCAGGAGACACACAAGTCTTGGCTTGCAGTTGAGTCTTGACTCACAATCTCACAGTTCCAGTTCCACAATGGTGCGCAGCCTGGGCTAAGCTTGCACTTTAGATCCCGGGGAGCTCACAGTTCCGGGGGCTGCTTCCTGTCACTGAAGCAGTCCTCAAAGTTGAGAAGCATGCCCAGGGAGGTCCGGTGAAGAGTTTGGCTCTAGCTTTGGATGGGCGTGGGTCTGATTTCTAGCTCTCCTGATACTGGCTGTGGGTCCCCTGGGAGGTAGCGTTTCTTCACTCAAAAACTGATGCTAACCAACTTCATGGGCTTGCCTTTAAAAGTATTAGCACTTAAAAAAAAAAAAGATTTATTCATTCTAGAGAGAGGGGAAGGGAGGAAGAGAGGGAGAGAAACGTTGATCAGCATGCTCCCAACAACCAGGAACTTGGCCCACAACCCAGGCATGCGCCCTGACTGCAAATCGAAGCGACGACCTTTCAGTTCACAGGCTGGCGCTCAATCCACTGAGCCACACCAGCCAGGGCAAAAAGTCCCAGCATTTTGCCTGCTGACCACAAACGGGGATCTGAATGGGGTTATTGTAGCCTTAGCCATTGCCCTGGGTAAGATCTTTGCTGATCCCTCCTTCCTCCCTAAGGTCAGGCTGCCTTTGCCTCTCCTCTTTCTGTAGGTAAGTAATATCTTCTTTCTTAACCTCATTTTTCCACTTCTATAAAATGGGCATAATACTATCTACCCAATAGGGTGCTTTGTGGATTACCCATGTTAATGTATGTAGGCTGCCTGAAACACAATGGGTAGGCCTTTTTGTCAAAATGAACGAAACTGACCACTGATATCCTATAACTTTAATTTAATACAAATGTATCATAACTCACAAAATGGGCAACATTTAAAATATTGCTGGGGGTGGCCCAGATTCTGGTAGATGAAGGGGTGGGGTAAAACTGAGGATTTCTCCTGCCCAAGGTGGGCCCCAGTGGGCAACATTGTGAGGTGAGAGACCCCCAAGTTCAGCTAGTCTGGCTCCTTTGGGATGGATTTGGTCAGCAATTCCAAGTTCAGAATCTAGGCCCCAGGGCTAGAAAGAAAAGCCAAGGCTGGAGAGACACTGCAGCTTGGTCCTGCAGGCTCACCCTTTGGGCTCCTGCCCCTGGGCAGGGACAGAGTCTCGGAGCAGGAAACCTGGAGGCTCTGCTGCTTCAAAGCCAAGGCCTGGAGGTAGACTCCAGTGGCGAAAACCATGGATGGGTTTGTTCAACATCCATTTGAACTTCCTTCTTGTGGTTTGTTTGTTTGTTTTTAATGGCTGAGGCTGGAAAAAAGAAAACTGCATTTCCCAGACTCCCTTGCAGTCAAGGTGCTGGATCTGATTTACAATCCCCCAAACAGAAATCCTTCATAGAGACTTGGATTTGGGAACTGAATTGAGTGAGAGAGCGGCAGGCCTCAGGACATGCATTTACTGGCATGACGAGTAGCAGAGGGAGCACAGTTCTGCAGTCAGCGGCTTCCTGAAGCTGTGGCTTCCTGCACACGGAAGCAGTGTTCCTGGTCAGGAGACATGATGAATCTGGCAGCTGGGAGCCATTCCTGGAAATTCAGCAAAGAGTCTGCTCCTCCAGCCCTTGCAGTGATTTTGCAAAGCCGTCAGGGACCCAGTAATAAATCCTGTCTAATTAAACCAGCTAAAGCAGCTCTTGTTTTCTACAATGGGATCTTAACGGAGATAGAAGCCTGATGAGAGTTCCCACCCGGCAGCCCTTTCCTGTTCTCAGGTTCTGATGAAAACAGCTGCTCCCCACAGCCTCCCCCTCCCCCTCACCCGGTCACAGAGGTCAGGCTGGACCCGTATCCAAGCCTCATCATCCAGTGATGCTTGTCCTGTAGCTGCCTTTAGGCTACTGGGCTCTAATCAGCCTTGAGGTGTGCCATTGTCCTGCCCTTAGACCCGTGGGCAGGATGGTGGTGGTACAGTGACTGTCACATGTGGGCTCGACTACTGGGTGTCTTCCACAGGTCACAGCACTGTCTCTACCTGAAGAGAAGGGGGGAAAGCAGGAACAATAAAGTTCTTGGTCCAGAGGTGGAAGGAGAGGGTGCTTTTCAGGCCACACGAGGTCCAGACACTGCCTGTGCTCACTGTGGGCTGGGGTCAAGGGTAAACTGGCCCATCACTAGCTTGGTCAGGGGCAGTCTTAGGCCCGGGAGTCTAAGAGGGTTCTGAGTATCTTTTGAGCTGCCAACTGCTGGCAACAACACGCTGACATATCCTGAGGTTAGGGCATGTGGGCAGGAGGGAGATAGAGGGAGACAGTCCCCTGCCCCTTGGAGGATGGGGATGAGGGTCGGGCAGGGGCTGCCCTGAGGTGAAGCCATGTCACATTCTTGGACCAAAGGTACATCCCCATCAAGGTCAGAGCCACAGAACATCAATGCTGGAAGAGGGCTTAGGAACCATGGAGCACAACCTCCAGTTTACAGACGAGGGAGGCTGAAGGGTAAACAACTGGCCTGAGATCTCAGGCTGGCTGAGCTGGGCCAGAGTCAGGCCTCCCATCTCCTGGGCAGGGCTCTTGCTGGCGGCCATGGCCCTGGTCCTTGCGGTTTCCTTCCATTGCGTTAGATGCGGACGGTGTTGATCCTCAAGGGTTGCACATTCTTGCCATTGGCGTGGCTCTGCCCGGGGCTGAAGTAGGAGCAGAGCTTGCCAGGGAACTTCTCACGGAAGGTGTAGAGCCAGGACATGTCGTCGGCGTTGTAGAAGATGAGCAGGCCTTGGTCGTAGTCCAGGAAGACGCCCACCTTGTCAAGCTTATCTCGGACATTGAGCCGCGTCCAGGGCTCCGTGCAGGCACTGTACTGGTTGCCGTCGTGCATGACGATGCAGTAGAAGCCGCGGCTGGGCTGGATCTGGATGCTTCCCTTGCGGCTTGCGGCCTCGTGTGCCAGCCCGATCACCCACTGGGTCTTCTCCGCCACCACCACCTCCCAGTAGTGCACGCCGCCACTGAAGGCCTCGGAGCCCAGCACTGACACCTCCACGTCAAAGCGCTTTGGCGAGTCCTGCAGAGGCTGTGGGTGCAGGTTGCCATAGGCCACGATGGTGCAGTCGTCTGACAGAATCAGGCGCTGGTGGGCGGTGCCCGGGTCCAGAGTCAGGGCAGCTGGCACTGCAGGGGATGGAGGAGGGAGACATGAGTGGAGAGAAGGCTGTGGACCCATTCTGTGGTACCTCCCTGAGGGTCAGGTTCTGGTCGGGCCCCAGGAGGATGTGTGATGCTGAATACAAGCCTCTCTGGGCCTCAGCTTTCTCTTCTGTAAAATGGCAGGGTGAAGGCTAGGGTCCTCCAGATTTCAGCTTGGCTCAGGGAGCAAGGGCTCTGGCTGCTTGTTCATTGCTGATGCCTGGGGCACGGCACATAGTGGGCACTTCACAAAAGTTTGTTGAACAAGCCAGAAATGAGGTCCAGAATTAGAAGATTTTAGAGCTGGGAGGGAGCTTAAAGATTATTCAATGGCTGGATAATCCCCCTCGGGGGTGATTTGGAAATTTGTGGCAGTGTTTGGGTCATCTCGGAGATGGGACATAGGGTGTTAAATGCCCCGAATGAAACACACAGGGCAGTCCTAGGCCAACCCCCGCAAACCTTTCAAATGTTCCACCAGACAATACTTTCTATACAGTTTTAATAGATACTGTGTATTTTGGAATGCAACAGAGGAAAGACTAAATTTGTTTTGTTTGAAACTTCACTGAGAACTGTTCCCTTAGAACAATGCAATTGACTGATACAACCTACCTGTTTCGGGCTGCATTCGAGACAGAACGGTGTTCTACCTGACTCCTTCATTATGTTTTCTCGTGTGGATGTGAGTGAACATCTACGCAGTGACATGCACAATATTATGTTGCAAACTATTTTTTTCTGCTTTTCCTTTACATTATAGTCAGACTATATATGAGTACATATGTGTATATATGTATATATTACACATATACTTGAAATTGTTAAAGGAGCATTCTATCTTTGAGACTTTACAAGTTATTTGTTATGAAGGTAGATAATGGGCCTGAAAAAGCTGAAAACCACTGATTCTAGACCAATTCTCTCATCTGACAGATGGGGAGACTGAAACCCAGAGAGGAGACAAGACTGGTCTCAGGTAGCTCAGCAAACACTGGCAGAGCCAGGACCAATCACAGCCAGGCGCAGCCCAGCCCAGCCCTCTCTTCCAGTCTCCCTCTCAGCTGCTGTCTCCATCCCGCTCAGGCCCAAGACCTCCACTCAGACCGTTCCCCCCCACCCTCCTCTCTGCTTATGTATTCATCCCCCCCCCCCCCCCCCCCCCCCCCCGCAAGGCTCAGTTCCAAGGCTGGTCCTCTGGGAAGCCTTCCTGGTTACCCAGCAGTTGTGCTCACTTTTTCCTCTGAGATGCTTTAACTTTGTTTGCGCCTCTCCCAGTACAGGGTACAGTCTTCTGTGCCCACACCCTCCCAGGAGGGAAGGACTATGTACCATGTAGCCCGCCTCTCCCTCGTGTGCCCAGTGCACGAGGCAGATTTCTGGAAAGGCCAATCGAATCAAACTGACCCAATTTGTGTTGCTCTTTGGGCAGGCAGCACGGCCTGGGTCACCTGGCTTGGGGCTGGCCACACTGGCTTAGCAGATTTGGCTCTCAAAGTCCCATGAACTCTTATCTGTTTACTCTTTCCTCCCCGAGGGAGCTGATGCCAAGCCGGAAGAAGGGGGAACGTAGAAGCGATCCTCCTGAGTGCGGAGGACCATTTCTAGGACAGAGCAAGATGGACGGGAGGAAAGGTAGGAAGAAGAAATCCTGTCACTACTTTTTTGGAGTAAAGAAAGGACTTCATCCGTCTTTCTGGCACTTTCCTTAACAGTGAACAGGGCACGATTACACTTGGCTGGAGCATCACCCCTACTTCGGCCACTCCTGTTGGCTGCGTACATGCACAGAAATAAAATGCCTCAGTGATGGTAACTGCCCCAACAGGGAGCAACAGACAGCCCTGAACTCGGCTTCCGTCCATACACCCACTAACAAAGCTGCCTGTTTGACACAGCAAGCTCCTTCCATGAGCTCTGTCAGAAGTAAAGTTTTCTTAAAAGATTTTATTTATTTTTAGAGAGCGGGGAGGGGAGGTAGAAAGAAGGGGAGAGAAACATTGATGGGCTGCCTCTCACACAGTCCCTGACCAGGGATCGAACCTGCAACCCAGGTACGCACCCCGACCGGGAATCGAACTGGCGACCTTTCATGTTGAGGAACGATGCCCAACCGAGCCACACCAGTCAGGGCTGTTGGGAGCAAATTTAGTTTTATGTTTTACACTTTCCGCTCCTGTTGTTAGAATTCGGAGGGCTGCATGGAAACGATTAGCCCTGTGAACAGAGGGGTCAATGGAAACATGATTCTGCATCCAGGGATATTGAAGAGGGGGAGCCACGGGAAGGAAGACACTGAATCCGAGTACGAATGTGTTGCCGTGTCTGCGGCCTGTCAGAACCAGAAGGCTGCTGTCACATGGAATGTGGGAAGTCCCACAGTGGGGTCAGGAGGTAAGAGGTAGAAAGTGTATGTGTGTATTGAGGGGGAGGAGATAAGGGAAGAAGAATCTAATGAGACACAGATGGGGCCACTTGTACTGGCGGTAGAATGTGGGCCGTACTCAGCTGTGTGCAGCGTAGGGTCAAGAGCAGGCACAATGCTCAGGGGTGGGCAGCAGCAGTTGAGTGCCCCGCAGGCACCTGGGCCTTTTATCGGAGGTGCCCAGGATGATTGGAGGAGACCAGCAAAATTGTGACTTGGGGCAGAAGGACCAGGGGGAGACTAGCACACAGGCAGGAGGGCTCAGCCCCAGATTCTTAAGCCGATGTAGAACAGCGCAGGCCACTTCCGGTGCCGCTATGAGTTGGGGGGCTGCCAGTGGTTCTGAGATTGGGTGGACTGCCGTAAGCCCACGAGGAGGAGGAAATCCTGACCTGAGTGTCAGGTCCTGGGCACAGAAGCCCAGGGGACTGGATGAGGGCAGGGCCCACCATTCATTAGGTGGGCCTAGGGGCTGAGTCTGCTGTTCATTGGGTATCACTGGCAGTGGAAGTGGGACTAGGGGTGGGAGAGGGAGTCCTGATAACAGGGGCAGGACCCAACATCTTGGGGGCGGGGCTAGGGCGGGGCCTGGTGTTCTCATTAGGCAGAAGGTGTGGCCTGACTCTTGCAAGGCTTTTATACCCCAGAGGGTGGGCTGAGGGCCACCTCTAGGAACTCCTACCTCCACGTAAACAGAGGGTCCTGTCTTCTGGGTTGCTCTCTTACCCTCCCTGAGGCTAGGGCTGACAGGAGTTAACAGCCTTCAGATCAGAGAGGGACCCAGAAGAGGACATTGGACACCTTTTCTCCCTTCTAGAAGTCAGGCAACCCCTGCACGCATCCTCTATCCTCAGGAGAGGTGACAGACCCAGGGAAACAAATCCAGTCCTCCGGGGTTTACTACCTTACAGGTTGGAGCTCTTTCCTAGGTCCCAAGACACTGTTTTATAAAAACAAAAAGCAGGCAGCCCCTCTGATCTCCAGGTGGGTTCTTGGTCCATTTAAGCCTCTCTGAGACCACGAGGTCAAAGGCATTCGGGAAGGAGCAGGGACAGGAGGCCCCAGGAAATGTCCCGGGGCCATCATTAAGCACACAACAAGCGATCTACAGGAGTCCAAGCAGCACAGAAGCCCCTCAGTCCAGCACCATCGCTTGGCAGTGAGTGGCTTGTGCCTCTTTGTTCTCAAGGACTGTGGCTTTGAGCGTGCTCGGGCCTGACAGGACGGGAGACACCATCAGCTCTTTCCTCTGGCCAGTCCTTTAAAAACTCTGGTTCCTCAGGCCTCGCACCTGCTCAGGCCCTCAGCTGCACAGGGTTGGCATTTGAAAAGCATTTTCCTACCCACTAGCTGGCGGGAATACCCCAGAAGCCCCAGGAGCACAAATTACCATACCCAGTTTTCAGAAGCGGAAACTGAGGCTCCAAGGAGACTTCTCTAAGTTCAGTGGCTTGCTCAAGTTGTCACTGGGGGTGGAAGTAGCACTGGAACATGAGTTAAGGTCTTTTGTCACATGCTCTGTCCCTTTTGTGGCCCCAGAAAGCCTGTTTGGCCATCTGACATTCACGGTAATAATGACAAGCAGGTGTCAAGTACTTACGAAGTTCCAGGTTATTATCACAAATAAACGGTTTTATTTAACTCTCACGCCTACCCTGGGAGGTAAATCACACTTTCCCTGATCCCTGTTTCACAGACAAAGAAACAGGCTCAGAGAGGGCAGGGACTGGCCCTGGTCGCACAGCTAGGTGGGCAGTGAACACGACGGAACCCCAAATGACGGATTCAGGTAAGCGGGGGTAGTTGAGAACAGGCCAGGAGAGGGAGGTGGTAGGAAAAAAGGGAGTAGTGTCTGGTGTTCTTGGAACAATGGCCACCTGGCCTGGCTGGGGATGAATTTGATGCCTGAGAGCTGGGACAATCAGGCCAGGCAGTTGGAGGAGGGTTTCCAATGTCAGCTGAGGGGTGGGACGAGGGGTGGGTGGTAGGAGAGGTTCCAGAGCAGGGGGTGAGGGTTTGGGGGGGAGTGACAGGTGCTAGACAGAGCTCTCAGATGAGCCAACGGGCAGCCTGAGCTGCAAAGGGGGCATGCAGGAAGCTGCTAGAATCCATGGGCTAGGTCCCCAGGGGCACCTGCCCCTCCCATCTGGATATAATGGGCCTTGGTGCTGGCAGAGGAGCCAGAATGACTTCACAGGCCCTACAGACAAAAGAAGGGGCCTCGCTAACCAGATCACTGTTCTCTAAAATCCCCACGGGCATCTGTTCTGGCAGGATGTTCAGGGCACATGTTACTCTGCTCCCTCAGCCCCTCACAAATGGGGAGCTTTCCCTGGGGCAGTGGCTTTTAACTGGGGCGATCTGCCTCACAGGGCACCTTGGGCAGTCTGGGGAGAGGGAGCGTGCGGCATCTAGTTGTCTGGAGACCAGGGATGCTGCCAAACATCCTACCATGCATAGAACAGCCCCCCACAACAAGGCCTTATCCAGCCCCGAATGTCAGCAGTGCTGAGGCCGAGAAACCCGCTCTGGGGCAAGCAGTGAGTTCCCACAGCCGCAAGCTCTCTTGTGAGGGCGTTGAGACGGGAACACTAGCATCCCTGTTTCACAGAGGAGGGCAGAGGCTCAAAGGAAGGAAGCAACTTGTTGAAGAAGGTGTGGCAAGTTCCTTCAGTCAACATATATTTATTAAGTACCTACTTTATTCCAGTTACTATTCTAACTGCAGAACTGAGACGAGGGCTCATTTTTTTATTCATTCATCAATAGACATCTTCTGCGTTGGCTGCCGGGGATATGTAGTGATGAATCAGACCCAGCGCCTGACCCCTTGGAGCTCACAGTGTGGTGAAGGAGACAGCCACAGTGACACTGACGAAGCAGTGAGACCAGGAAAGCCTAGGGCCACCTGGAGAAATCCAGGAAGGCTTCCCCAGAGGGGCGTTTATAAACTGAGATGTAAAGGAGGTAGGAGCTAGGCATCAATGACTGAGGTTTGTGTGGAGGGTTCCAGGCAAAGGGAGCAGCATGTGTAAGAGTACGGAGGAGGGAGAATGTGGCTCACAGGGCCTCGTCAGGCTGAGATGCCTGGATTGCCTGTTTGAGCTGTGACAGGGATACAACAGGTGGTACCTGAAACAAAGAGAGCTCTGAAACCCTCTACCTGAGGGGCCTCCCTGGGCCAGTGGCTGGGGAGGGAATAGGACCCTTGGACGTGCTTCTTGCCTCCTTGCGTTATACTGCTTCAGCCACGAGTGGCCCTCACCCTGCTGGGTCTCACTGTGGAGGTCCCTCCAAGGGTCGGAGCATACAGACGCCAGGCCCAGGAGGATAACCCAGAGTCCCACCCCGTCTGCTGGAAAACGGGCCTTTCCCCAACTACTGCCCCCTTTCTGAACAAGGGCATGGAGCACTAGGGGGTGTCTCTTCACTTCTGTGAAATCGGTAATGGTGCATCAAATGAGCCCTTCCGTCACCTACAGGGGAGCCCCACCGCTGGCATTTATGTGCTTGGCGATTGGCCTCAGCCCCTCTCCACCCCTACCCAGGAGGCCCAGCTGTGAACACCCTGGGATCATTCACGCCCCGCCCATGCCCTCCCGGCCAGGGACTGTCCGGAGATACTTCCGGCCCGTCCTTCCCTGAGCGGCAAAGCCCTCAGCTCTTGGCACTCAGTTCAAACATTATCTACTCAGTGATGTTCAACATCCCCTGGCTCCCCTCTCCCCCCCACCGTCCCCCCCCCCTCCCCGCTCCATCCAGAGCCCCCCATTGCCTCCTCTGGGCTCCCACAGTGCTGGGTAAGTCCCTTTCATACATAGTCCTTGTCTTGCTAGACAAGGTTGTGGCCATGGACAAGTTCCTAATAGCTCTGTGCCTCAGTTTCCTCACCTGAAAAAATGAGGATAATAGCAGTGCCGGCCTCTCAGGGAGAATTCCCCTCTATATGTGTGTCTTGCCTGTAAAGGACATCATGCCAGACTCAGGAACACACCAGGTTCTCTGCTGTCAAAAGGCTGGAATCTGTGGCCCCTGTGGGTTGTGTGATTTGGGGAAGGCATTGAGCCCCAGGGGCTACTAACACTGCTGGGAAACTGTCCAGACCTCCCGTCTCGGCAAACCTCCGTTACCTCCCTGTGCCCATCCTCATCTCTGATGACGGCCTTGCTCCCTGCCTCGCTGTGGGAGGTGAAGCCTTCAGCAGAGGACTCCCACGAGCCCCACACGGCCCCTCTGCTCAGTACCCATTATCCTGCCTCCTCTGGGCTCCCAGCAGATCCCGCTCCTTGGCTGTCACTCCAGCAACTCTCTCCCTCCTTCACCTTCAATTCTGCCTTCTCCTCCTGGCTCTTTCCCATCATCCCACATATACGCTGTTACTTCTTCTACCTTAAACAAACAGCTGCTGCCACACTCCCTCTCCTTCCCTTAAAGAAAACTCCTTGAGAGCGTCTCCACACACTGTCTCCTCTTCCTCTCCTCCCATCTCTCTTGGACGACCTCCAATCGGGCTCCCTCCCCTACTGCTCCACCGAAATAGCTCCTGTTAAAGTCAGCAAAAACCTCCATGTCACTAGACCTGGAGAACAGGCAGTTTTGGGTTCTCCCAGCCTTGGCCTAGCAGGCTTTGCCACCGCTAGCCACTCTCCTGCTGGAACCACTTCCTCTGCTCGGCCTCCAGGACAACCCAGGGTTCCCTCCTACTTCTCTGGCGGCTCCTTCTCTGTCTCCTTGGCCGGGCCTCCCTCCTGTCCCTGAATGTCTCAGGGCTCCCAATATTAGAGTGGCCCCCCGCTTTCTTCCACCTATCCTCACTTCCTAGGTGATCTCACCCAGGCTCATCCAACACGGTCCCCATGCTGAGGATGCCGGCGGTGATCTTTCTCCGGTACTGCAGACTTGCCATGACAACGCCTCCTCTACATCAGCACTGAGACACCTAATTGGCTGCGAACCTCAATCCCATCCTTCAGTCACCTCTGCCAAAACCGTCGCCAGCTTCCTTGTCTTCTTTCTCTCACACGTGAGATCCACTCCATTAGCAAATCCTGTCGCTTTCCCTTCAAAGTAGGTCCTAAATCCGACTGGTCCTCACCACCTGCGCTGTCACGGCCCTGCTCCACGCTGCCGACATCCCTCATCGGGGCTACAGTAGCAGTCTCCTAACCCTTTTCCCAGCCTCCATCCTTTACCCTCTTCAGTCTGTTCTCAACCCTGCAGCCAGAGAAACCCTTCACAAACTCCAGCCAGCTCAAGTCACTTCACTGCCCCAAACCCTCCAATGGCTCCCCTCTCACTCAGCGTAAAATTTAAAGTTCTCACACTGGCCTACAGGCCCTCATGGTCTGGCCACGAATCCGTCCCTCACCTCCTCACATCAGCTTCCCTTCTCACTCATGTCATTCCAGCCACACCTCTTTACTGTTCTTTGAACACTCGGGCTTGCTCCCGCCTCAGGGCCTTTGCACGTGCTATTCCTGTTGCCAGGAACACTCCTCCCTGGGATGGCTACATAGGTCACTCTCCTTCCTTTAGGTCTTTACTCCCATGCCTCCTTCTCAGTGTGGTCCTCTAACTGGATCTCCGATCTAAAATCTCTAACCTACCTTGGCATCCTTGAGCCCCGTTCCTTATCCTTTATTATTACCTAATAAACTCTGCATTTTACTTATTTACTTTTCTTTCGTTCTCTCTCACACCTAGGGTATAAGATCCGCAAGGGCAGAGATTTTTGCCTGTTTTGCTCACAGCTGTATCTCTAGCACCTAGAGTAGCGCCTGGTGTGAGGTAGGTGCTTTATATCGTGAACTGCCCAGGGCCTCGGCCTCTTCATCTGGAAAATGCGTACACTAATAGAACCCACTCCCTGGGGTCGTATGAAGATTCCTTGAGCTCAGTGATTGTATATGTGCTCAGCATAGGCTCTAGAACACAGTAGGTGTTCAGCAAGGCACTCTTTTCGTCCCTTTGTCCTGCCCCCTTGCTGTGTTTGGAGAGGGGGGCTGGGCTGGGATGCGCCCTATCTCGCCGCAGCCCATGATAACCCTTGCTTCTTCCTGGGTGCTCTGGCTGAGAGGCAGGCAGGGCCTTACCTGGGTGGATGTCCTGAAACAGGGACTTCCAGATGGTGTACTGCAGGGGGCCTGTGTACTTGGAGGTTGGAAAGTCTTCATATGTCAGATTGGTCTCGTGGATTTTGCCTTTGAGCCTGGAAGGAGAGCAGGAGAGCAGGATGCACTGGGGGCTGGATTCCTGTTCCAACACTGGGGCCCTACAGCCAGCCACCTTCATGGTAGCTAACATAGGGTGAGGTCACATGTGTGAAGTCTGCCGGACCCAGTTCAAGTGCCTGCTTGTACCACTTCCTAGCTCTTAGCTATCAGTCTCAGTTTCCTCATCTTTAAAATGGGTACTGTGATAGCACCTGCCTTCTAGGCTGTACGGATTACATGGCATAACATACAAAATGGTTTAACACAGTGCTTAGCCATGGTCAACACCAAATACATGATGGTAGTGATCAGTATGGATCATCAACAAACCCATGATTAAGTGTTCCTGTCATTAAAGGTGGCTGTGGGACCAGAGAGACCTGGGGTTGAATCCTGGCTTTCCCTACATAGCACACGAGGAGCCTTAGCCCACTGATCTAGCTTCTCTGTGCCTCAGTGTCTGCATGTGTGATGGGGATGATGGTGGTGACTACCTTCGGGGGAGTATGATATAATATCGATGTTGTAAATAATACCTAAATATGTACTGGAACATACATATTGTAACACAAGTAATATACTATATTATGTATGTATAAATACATGAAGCCTCCAGCATAGGCTCTGGCACAGGACAGGTGTCCAATATATTTGATAAAGATCTGAATGAATGAATTCTCTGCTAACCGCCCCATCTGCCCCACTCCCACCACCCCGCATGGGCTGGAGAGGGGATGCCCATCTGAGGAAGGTCCCCAACAGGTAGACACTTACCTCTCTGACAGTGAGGCCACCCCGGCCAGGAAGGTGTGTCGGTCAGTTTCGGCCAGCCGCTCCTGCAGGATCTGGGCCCCCTCCTGCACCTTGCGCAGCTGCTGGCTGTAGCGCTGGACTTTCTGCTCGATGTCGGTCAGTGTGCGCGCCGTGTCGGCCTCCAGCTCCTCCAGCATGGCCTTCTGCCGCTCCCGCAGCAGCCGGTGCAGCCGCTCGAAGGCCTCGCCGATGGTGGTCCGCAGGCTTTTGGTGGAAGACTGTGGGGACAGTCATCAGGGTTATGTTAGGGAGAGCAGATGGGGTGATTTCTGGGTGAGAAGAGGACACTGAGAGCCTTGGCATGTAGAGAGGAGAGGGGGAGAGGACGCGCTTGGTGGGAGGAACGGCGCAGGAGAAAGTATGGTGGTATGAAATGACTGGCACGGCCAGGCGCAGCAAATGATTCTGTGCACCCCATTAGAGAACTAATGGGGTGGTCCAGGTGAGACAATGAGGCGGGAGTGACAGGATCAGCAAAGGGACATACATGTCTTGAAAGAGATTTAGGGTGTCGAAGACATCTTTGGCCCTGGTGACTAACTGGCAGGCTGCCGTGAGAAAAGGGTGAGGATGATGCCCTATTTCTGGCTTGGGAGTCAGAGGGATGGGAAGCTGAAGCTGCGATGGGGGGCAGGGAGAAGATGTTGAGTTCAACCTGGGATACAGGTAAGTCTTTATTTTTTAACAAAATCACTCATGGGCTCAAACAAAGATGACAAATTGATGACAGATATCAGAAGCTTTAGAAACTGCAACACGCTGGGCAAACCTTGGTGGTCACTCGCCCTGTCTGTCCCACCACCCCTGAAACCCGCTGGCCAAGGAAGAGTGGGGCAGGGCACAGGCTTCTGTGCTCAACAGGCTGGGGCAGCACCGAGCTCTGGGTCTGGAGCACGGCAACCTCAGCTGCCTGATGTCTGTGAACCTTAGTTCTCTTATCTGTGAAAGAGGGAGCAAAACCACACTGCAGGGTTATGGTGCGGGTTAAGTGAGGGAGTGTTCACCACATGCGTGGTATTGTTCGAGGTTCAGAGAAAGGGCCTGCTTATTAAAAAGGCATCAGTTCTAACACATCCTGGAAGTCTTCACTGAGAGCTGGCTTCTGAGCTGCAGCCTGGAGGATGAGCGGGATGTCAACCGAGGGCGAGGGAAACAGGAAGAGGGGCCAGCGTGAGTCAGGACGATGCACACAGGGCACGGGAGTGTGGCCGGGCCGCAGCAGTGTGTGGGGCCTGCCTCTGCAATCTCACTTTGTGGGATTCTGGCTGGGAGTTCAGAGAGTCAGGCATCCTGCAGTGTGCAGTGTCCAGGGCTCTGTGGGAGGCTCCACAAAGGCTCAATTAGGGCCAGTTCCCTCCCTGTCTGGGCTGCCGGCCGGCAGGAAGAACTGCTGGCAGTGGGCCAGCCTCCCTGCGCATGCCCACCCAGAGCTCCAGGCAGACAAAGGGGTGGAAGGGAGGCTGGGGAAGAACACCCAGGCTGCCTGTGGCCTTCTGGAGCCCCTCACTCAGGGAGGGTAGAGGCTTCTGCAGTGGCAGGTCGCAGATAGAGAAGATGGGGCCTGCTCCTTCCTGCACCATCTGCTGCCGCCCTCTAAAGGTCCCCCAATCCCATGGCCGCCCCTTCTAATTCCTCCTGAACCACTTCCTCCTGAACCACTCTGCAGCAGCCTTTGGACCACTGGGTCCCCTCTACTAATCGAAAGTGCTGGTTTGCCTCCCACCTCTGTGGCTGCTCCCTCTCTGCTACCAGGTTTTTCAGGGTGTGCCTGGGCCAGTTCCTCCCATTCTCATCCCACGTGTCCTCTCTCACCTCCCGCTTGCCTTGCTTTGAGGATGGCTCCCACATCCTCATCATTGGCCTTCCACACATCTCCTGAGCACGCATTCATCTTTCTAGATGCCTCTTCCCCACATAACCCTGGGATCCCGAGGCCCTCCGACTCACTCGGTCCAAAGTCAACTCTGTGTCTCGGCCAACAAACTCGCTGCCAGAGTGATCCTTCTAATGCATAAACTGGGTCATAGCCAATTCTGCGTTTAGGGACCTTTCTTGGCTCCTTGATGACTAGTCACATTCCAAATTCCTTAGCCTGGCATTCAAAGTCCTTAATTAATCCTAGCTTACCTCTCTAGTGCCACTGCATTTCAATTCTACCTGCCTAGAATGGACACCCCAATTGTTTATTCAAAAGCTATCTCCTCTGTGACACCTTCCTTTACTTTTTCAAGCAGTTAGTTAAAGGTTCCCAGAGCATTTTATAAATACTTAACGCACAGTCCCACGGTTCATGTGGCTCCCAGCTAGGAGATCAACCCCCCTGCCCTATGGTAATGATGTCTTCCTCAGCTCTACCCCTCAACCACCCCCCAACCCCCGTCCATCCCAGGGCCCGACACAAGGCTGTTAGCAGTCAGTACCTGCCTGAGAGGCAAAGGAGTGAAGGGTCTTGCCCAAGATTACTCTACAAAGGTGGGTGCAAACTCCATCTTATTTCTAGGGTGGGAGCCCAGGGTTCCCTAGGACAAGAGAGGATGGGAAGGGAAAGTGGGAGAGGCAGCTCAGAACTCGAACCTCTGGGTGACAGCCACCCCAGGAGACCCAAGCATGTTTCCTGACCTGCCTGGTTTGCTGATCACAAAGCCAGGGATCTGGCTGAGGCTATCCCAGCACCAGGCTGGGGTAGACACTAGGTTCTGGCAGAACTGGAAAATAAGCTCCCAGTGGGCCACTTACGAGCTCTGGGACCTCAGGCCAGCCCCTCAACCTCTCTGTGTCTCAGTCTCCTTGCTGATAAAACGGTGTTATAGTTTCTACCTTAAAGGGTGTTCCTGCCCGCCTCACTCATAACTATTGACTGTGTGGGAAGCACCGTGCTAGGTCTGGGGAGTCCTGTTCTCGTGGAGGTGGCATGCTGTGGGGCTCAGCGAGACAATGAATGGGAAACAGTTTCTAGCAGAGAAAGGTTTATCCTAACGGGTATGTCCAGGTTACTTTAGTTCTTTCTATGGCAGAGCCACCCCTGCCTCACCCCCAGTCCCTCTGCTGCTGTGGCTGGGAAAGAAGCCCCTGCCCCAGCCCACCACCTCCCTGGGAACACACTGGGGCTCGGAGGAGCTGGGGCCATTGCAGAAAAACACCCTGCCAAGAATGCATCGCTCAGTCAGAGCCGACCAAGGAAAACACTGGGCCTGGGGAGGTCGGACAGACCCTCAGGCTGGGCCACTGGGGGAGCAGGCGCCGCAGGAAAGCCGAGTCAGGCACCAGGTGAAATATGACCTCCAAAGCATCCATAGGCATTTCTTGTATAAACACCCTGGTCCAGACAGGAAGCAGGGCTGGGGGAGCTGGAGGGGAAGGTGGCCCCACAGGACCCCCCAGAGGTAGACAGATGGACAGGAAATCAGAGGAGGAAGAGGTCAGTGGAGGAAAACAATGGGGGGGGGGCGGTGTGGAGAAAGGAGAATGCTGGGGAGAAGAAACAGACCATAATATTCCCACCTCATCCAGACAGAGGCTTCCATGTGCTTCTCTTTATGAGGAAGGTATAGAATCACCAGGCAGATGGGGAAACTGAGGCTGTGAGAAGCAGATAGGCCAGAGTCCTGGCACTGTTTCTCATCTGTTGCCTGCAGAGGGTCCTGCTCAGAGGGTCCCTCTGGAATGTTCTCTGAAGAAATGTGTGAGACCCCACAGCAGGTTGCCAAGCTGGGGCACAGATCTGGATCTCCAATGGCCTCTGGTGCCCCAGTGTGGCCTCCCCAGGCCCAGAGCATCCCTAACGCTCCGCTCCAGCTGCTGCAGGCCGCCGCACTGCTGCTGATGAAGTGGAGCCAGAGTGAAATCACCCGAGAGCTTAGCAGCTGGGCCTGAGTCCTCAGTTCTTGGTCCCAGAAAAATGGGGCAGAAATCAAAGCAAGCCTTGCCCAGTTAGTGAGCCGTCTGTGAGGGGAACTTAGAGGGAGCGCCTCAGACGTGTGCCAGGATCCAGAAGTGAGCTGCGAGGAACCTGGCAGAGTCCCCACTGTACAGACAGGAACTCCAGAAAAGTATGCAGTTTACTGCAAGTCACACAGTGAGTGAGCGGCTGCGTCAGAATTCTTGCCCTCCTCTTAGGACAAGAAAAAAGGCTTTTCTTTTTAAACCAGGCTAGCCAGAGACTGCAGGGTTTGAACCTGTTCTTCAGAGTCCATAATCCCATGGCCAGAGCTTCAAGGGAAGATGTGTTTAATAATGGAAGAGGGAAAAAGACCCTTGCAGGGAGCCAGGGTTTTCCCAAGGGCCCCTGGTCCTACCTCAACTTCCAACCAAAGTAGGAAGAGGACCCACCCTTAACCCAGGCACTAAACCAAATCCTTGCCCTCAGTCACCCTGAGGTGAGTCCCACCCCATTTATCTTTGCTGAAACCTCAACCTCGGTTTCACCCAGAAGCCCCGGCCCTTGCACTTGGAGTTTAGCCCCTCGAAGCCCCGCCCCCACAGCAAGCCCCAGCTCGTAACCCATTCAGCCCCCGCTGGCTCCGCCCCCACGGAGCCCAGTCCCATCCGGCCGGCTCCACCTCCGTGCGCAGGCCTGGCTCACCTTGGTCTCCGCCAGCTGTCGCTTGAGCAGCTGCAGCGCCTCTGTGTGCTCCCGCTCGCTATCCTGAAGGGCCTGAAGCTGCTCCTTCAGCTCCCTCTGTGGGGGAGAAAAAGCCTCAGTTTACAGGGTTTGCCAGTTTCTGTGACGTGAACACTCCCACCCAAGCCGATTTCAAGCTATCAATGAGAGGTCACAGGACACCGCGGGGCTGCGAGGAGGTTTGCACAGTCAGCTCTCGGGAACCGGTGCAAACTGGCTCCAGCACACCACTGCCTGGGGTCCTTTCCTTTATTTTTTTTACATGGAGGAGAAGTACACCCCCACCTAATTTCAGCTCCTTTTAGTCAGGCCCGGATTACTAACAGCTGAGAGTCATTCCTAATTGATTCCGGTGCATCTGAGTCGTTGGAGCAGATGGATTTCATGAGTGCAGAGTAGCAGCTCCTCAGCCCCTCCCTGACAGCCTCGGGCCTGTCCAGCTCGGGAGGAGGCCTGAGAGACACGTGTTGGAGGAGGTGGGCCCAGTGCTGCAATCCTCCGCACTGGTGGTCCTCCCGGGTCCACAAAGGACCCAGCCACCCAGGCAGCTCTTCAGAGTCTGAGAAAACCGCCCTGGAGGCTGTGCTCTGAACAGGGCCCCTGAGGGACTTGGACAAATTCCTTCCTGCTTTCCTGGCTGGGGAATAGGGACAACAGGCCTGTCCCTTCCTCTTGGACCCCAGCAGCAATCGAATTGGGCCCCACATGGTGCTGTGTCAGCAACAGAGAGAGAGATGAGGGACGAGTTCCAACCCATGATGCTTCGGGAGGGATGCAGATGAGTTGGGGGGGAAGACAGTGACACAGACATTTACATCACAGTGAATGCTGGAAGTACAATATTAGGGGACCCCAACCTACTCCCCCCACATGTTCCCATTTCAGAGAAGGGCACCCCACCCCCCACCGCCAGTGGAGCCAGAAATTGGGGAGTCATCTTTGACACTGTTCACCCATCAATCCAATCTTCAGTTTGCCCTGAAATTTGTTCCCTCCTCTCTATGCCTTCTGCCATCACCTCCGCCCCTTAGCCCCCACCTCCCTGCCCCTGGGCTGTGGCCCCAGGCCCCTCCCTGCCGCTGCACTCTCCAAGTGCCCCCCACCTGCCCCAGTAGCTGGAGTGATCGTTGTAAAGGGCAGCTGTGTCCGTGTTTCTCCCCCCACGCCCTTCTCCAAGATTTCTACACTGTCTGGGAAGGATGGCACTAATCAGAACAAGGTATTCAAGGCCCTTCACTGCTGGCTCCAGATTTCTGTTCCAGCCTTATCTCTTAGTCTAGACCTGCACTGTGCAATATGGTAGCCGCTGGCCACATGTGTGTGTTTAAATTAAAATGAAATCAAAACTAAATAAGATTAAAACTATATTCTTCAGTTGCACCGGCTACTGGAATGCACATTTCAAGTGCTCAAAAGCCACATGTGGCATCTGTATCAAACAGCACAGATGCACGACACTTCCATCACTCTGGAAACTCCTGGACGGCGCTGCTTTAGATGCACTAAGCCTGGTGCATGCTCTCCTCCGGGTCTTTGCACCTGTTGGTCCCTCTGCCTGGAGAGCTCGCCCACATTGTTCTTCACTTATTGGACACCTACCCATCTCTTAAGACCTAGAGTAAACATCACTTCCACTGAGAAGCATCTCAAACTGTCCACACTGTCCCAGACACTCCTTCACTGGCGCCATGGTGGCACACGTGACATATACATTACAAAGTTACCTGTCCATCTCCCCCACGAGACTGTGGGCTCTGGAGGGCAGGGACTGCATCTGATAGATTTTCACTCTCAGTACCTAGGACAGGGCCAGGCACAGAGTGACTTCAGTATGAATCTGTCCAGGGAAGAGGCTGCACAGATCTGAGCTCACCTCCGGAAGGGTGGGAGGGGAGAGAGGGCCCCAAGCAGGCAGCTCACCCCAGGAGGGCTACCCAGACTGAGGGAACAGCTAACTTAGGAAAACCAAACCCTGGAACTCAAGGGGCAGGACTAGGAGGCAGCCTGAGCTTTGCCTCCACTCCATCCCTGCCCCCGTTCCTTGTCTCCTTCCAGGCCCGGGATCAGACCTGGTCAGGAGGCTGGCTCTGCCACACGCTCACTGTGTAACCTTGGGCATGTATCCTAACTCTCTGTGCCCCAGTCCCTCATCCGTGAAGTGGGGATAACAATACCTCCTAGGGTTGGGAGGGTGAAAGGAGATAACAGTAGGAAGTGTGACGCCTCATCGGCCAGAGCATGGCATACACTCAGCGCTCAGGAGGTGGAGTGGTCACCATGTCCCATGTGAGGCTTTGAGTCACTTCCCCATGTCCTCACCCCTTGCTGTGTCCAGGTGCCTCCCTGTGTCCTCAGGCAGCCAGAGCAGGAAGGAGCTCCTGGGACCATCTGGTCCAACCCCCTGGATTACTAAAACAGGAAATTAAAGTCCAAGAAAAGGGACTGGGTGGCCCACAGCCACACGGATTGACACAGGAGAACCAACCGGGTAATTTACCACTAGCAGAGGTCAAACACGAAACACGAAGCTATCGATAAACTCCCAAGTGACAGGGCTAACTGGGGGAAGGATGCTGGCACTGCCAGGGCTCAGGACCAGAAGGGCTGCAGGTGGCGTGATTGGGGTTTGAATTTCACAGGCGTCATGTATCTAATTCTCACAAGCTCACGAGGTTAGTGCCTTATCACCTCCATGGAAATGGAGGCTCAGAGAGGTCATGTGGCTGGCCTAAGGTCACACAGCTCACAAGGGGCTCTGAGTGACTCCAAATCCCTGCTGGAAACCCTTGGCTGCTCTGTCTCCCACTCAATTCAACACAGCACCATGCCTGGTCACCCATGGCCAGGCTCTGGACCAGCCACTCGGTGGGGGGGCGGCTATAGACACAGTCCTTGCCCTTGAGGAGGCTGCAGTTGTTTGGGGAGGCAGAAACGTGGATATGAAGACTCCATGGGAGAACAGAATAAACACGGTGGGACCACCTAGGAACCAACCCAGCTGGCTGCCACCACTGGACTGTGTTTGTGACACCCTCCCTTCACCTCAGTTTCCAAATCTGTGAAGCACAGCTAATAACAGCACAGGCTCCACAGGGTTGTGCGGATTACATGACGACCTAATTCACGACCTGCCACGGTGCCCAGGATGTGCTCTGTTGCTCTTAGCTGTTGTCATTATCATCACAGTAATTACAATTATACGGGAAGTAGGGACTCAGACCTGGGGAGCTCCCAGGAGAGAGTTTATTTTTGATGGAAGGATCAGGGAGAGAGGTGGGCAGGGTTCCTTCTAGTCTCCAGGGTGGGGCCCAAGCATTTCAGTGGACAGAACGAGTCAGGCAGGGGAACACCTGGCCTGTGCAGGACGTGGGGGCAGTAAGAGATGGCTGGAGCCAAGTATGTGGCCAGGGGCAGTCACAAGCTGAAAGGCCATGAGGCTGGCTCAGGTGAGCGTTGGGGGTGTGGAGAAGGCCTTGAAGGTTAACCTGGGGGAGCTGGCCTCTGCAGGGGCCAATCAGAGCTGAGGCAGGGCAGGAGGAGGGGAGAGGAGGAGGCACCCGCAGAGGGCAGAGTCACAGCTCTCTACCCCTTCCTCCAGAGAGGGGACAGAGTCAGGGCTGGTGCAGACCTGAGCACACAATTACGCTAATATGTCAGCTCAGAGACTGTGAGGCTCCCACAGCTTTGGAGAGGCCAGGACTGGGACAGCAGCTGGGGTGGACAGAGAGCCAGACCTCCCCCCCTGAGAGGCCACCCTCTCCCAGCCCAGAGGACAAGGCTGCCTCAGGAGGCCATCTCGCCTTGACTTCAGGGACTCCACCCCCTTGCCGCTCAGCGCAGCCCAGTGGAGACAACATGAACTCTGGCCTCAGGAAAGTCTGGGTTCAAATCCCAGCGGTATGTCTTTCCTTTCTCAGGGCCCACCTCTCAGGGCCCACCTCTCAGAGCCTTATCATCAAATGGGGATAAGAGCCACCCTGAGGCTGTGATGAGGACTAAATTAGATGGTACCTGTGACAGGGCCCAGCATGGTGCTGGCATGTTGGAGGTTGTCAAGGCCCTCCCCGCTTCTCTGTGCTCTGGTACTGCTCTTTCTTCCCTTCTCTGACCCAAGGATGCTAGAAATCTTAACATGGCAAACTGAACTTGCCTCTCCTGTTTCCTTTCCTCCCAATCCCTCTTAGATGCCCGGACCTCCCGAAGCTCCTGCTCCTCCGGACAGATAGGAACTCTTGTATATCTTGCCTATGTCTGAGCTTTGCCGCCTCTGGCTGCAAGTCCTGGCTGCTCCCCCAGCCTCCAGGCTCTCCCACCAGCCCACCCTGAACAGATCAGACCAGGCCACACACGCCTGCTCAAACCCGTTCCTGGCTCCCCAGCATCTCCAGGATCAAGTCCAAGCTCCTTGGGCTGGGGGAGGGTATATTCAAGGTCCTTCTTGAGCTGGTCAAGCCTCACTCTCCCATTCTTGCCTCCTCCCATACAGCCTCCCCTCCAGCCACAACAAACCACCTGGGCAGGTGCTCACCTCCATGCCTGTCCCTGGTCAGACTCAGATAACGGGAGTCCGAGTTCCAGCTTCAGTGACACTTAGTGGTTGTACTTAGGCACAGTTTCTGAGCCTCAGTTTCCTCATTTAAAAATGTAGCAATGAGACCCAATTCATAGGGCTGCTGTGAAGATTAATCAAGAGAGGGAGAGAGAACCACAGCAAGGCTGGGGCTCATTCATTCTCTCCTGGGTCCCTCACAGGCCTTGGCCTCAGTATCCATAGCAGCGGTGTCAACTGGAGAAATTACTGAATGAATCTCTGAATATAGAATGGAACCCACCTCCAAGTCCTCCGCACCCCTCCCCCACCCCAAGTGTCCAAGCAGATTTCAAGGTCCTGAAGGTTAATGATGTTGTGAAAACACCACTGGATGAGTCCATTGAGCTGGGTTCCAGTCTAACCATGGATATGCCCACTTCCCACATGGAAAGTGGGGGGAGGGTGGAACTGGATGGCTTCCGAGCTCCCTCACCATTCGGATGCTCCCTGAGGCAGTTAGAGTATTGGTGGGGAGGCTGAGCTCTAGGCCAGACAGACCCTAGTCTGCATTCCAGCTCTGCCTCACACTTGCAGTGTGATCTCGGGCAAGTTACCGGGCCTCTCAGCCTCAGTGTCTTCATCTCAGCAATGGCGCTGATCCTAGTCCCACTGGGAGTAGGGAAGGGAGGCGGGGCTGCTGTGAGGATTCAATGCCTGTAACAGCACCTGGCACATAGCACACAGCCAGTAAATGTCGGCCAGTGTCTTTTTTAGAGTTGTTACTACTCTCATTGCCACTCCCTACCAGGTCCTTTTCTGTCTATGAAATAAACTTCAACTCTAGGTTTCTACACTGTAGCCTGTGCTTAGCCACCGCGTCCTGGATGAACAGGACACCTGTGACGAGGGACGTGCGATGCCAACAGCTAGCCCTGGCTTTGACTCGCTGCCAGCCTCGCCCCCACGGAGACTGCTACTTGCACATAAATCCAGCCCTCTCCTGGGAAAAGTCACAGCAGAAGCTGCTTCTCAGGACACAGGCAACCTGGCTGCCTCCCTGTCCTTTGTATCTGTCATTTCTTTGAATAGGCAGCAACTCTCTCTCCCTCTTTATACATTAAGTGGACAGTCTTGTTCCTACTTCCATTTCCCAGATTGGGAAAGGGTGAAGAGAAGGCATTACCTTCCATTCAGGTGGGGGAAGCCAGAGGCAGGATTTGAACCCAGATTTTCCCCTAACCCTTTAAGCTCTTTCCCTATGTGGCTGCCTTGGTGTCCCTGGATCCCCACACCTAGTTTTTCAAGGCTCCCATCCAAGGCTGACATACCACTGTCTCCTGTGGCAAGAAGGAGGCCTTGGGAAAGGCTCCAGCGGTCACATGAGGCCTGGAGGGGGTGGCTGGGCCTAAACCCGATCCTTTCCCTGGAGGTCAGGAAGCTGAGCTGGCCAGAGAGCCGGATACCATGCCTGACCAAGACGACATCCAGCCACCTGTCCTCGGTGCATCAGCTGGTACAGAGCGTGTCCTTAGCCTGACCCTGTGCTGAGTACTTGAAATACAAAGACAGGCGGGAAGGGGGTGGGGAGGTGGGAAGACAACTACCCAGCCTTCAGAGGCAGCTCCACGGCTGAGTGGCCCTGTCAGACTGGCTTCAAATCCTGCCTGTGCCATTTACTAGCTGGGCGACCAAACAAGTTACTGCATTCCTGAGCCTCTGTTTATTATCTGTAAAGGAATCAAATTACAGTACCCACTGGATAAGGCGTTATGAAGATTAAATGAGGTAATACCATAAATGCGCTTAGTACATTAGGCTAGAGCTCAGTAAGTATTGCCTGAGAAGTCCCAAGCCCTGCTGAGATGGGGTTCCCTCCCTCCCTTGTGCTCTGCGGTCTAGTGCTCAGCAGTAAAAAAAAGAAAAAGAAAAAAGGAATGCATCCCCCCTACACACACATTCGCATGCTATTTACACAACAAAAATTCTGTAGAACTAGAAAGCAATTCTAACTGAGTTTTCTTACGGGGTGGGACTGCTGGGAGACTTAACTTTTACATTATATGGCTCTGTTTATTATGCTAATCCTATAATCTGAAAAAAATAAAAAGATATTTAAAAATTGTTGTGTGCCAGGCACAGTATCAGGCACTTTTAAAAACAGATTTTACTTATTTATTTTAGAGAGAGAGGAAGGGAGATAGAGAAGGAGAGAAACACCGATGTAAGAGAGAAACATCAGTTGGTTGCCTCTTTTAAACGCCCTGCCCAGGGACCAAAGCTGCAATTTAGGTATGTCCCCTGACCAGGGATTGAACTGGTGACCTTTCGCTTTGCGGGACAACGCCCAACCGACTGAGCCGCCCCGGTCAGGGCAGTATCGGGCACTTTTGACGTAGCATCGCTCACCTTCACGCTATCTTCCACCCCTGTTATAGATGAGCAGGTGGAAGCCTAGAGAAGTGAAGTAACCTCACCAAGGGCACACAGCTTCTCCGTGCTGAGGCCAGGGTCTGACCCCATGTTAGAATCTGGAGAGTACCCAGCAATTCTGCCTGGCAGGTCAGGGAAAGCTTTACGGAGCAGGTGACATTTGAGCTGATCCTGGAAAACTGAGTAGGACTTCTTCAGGCCTAGGTTTTCAACCAGGGGTGATTTTGACCCCGGGGGCACATGTGATGAAGTCTAGAGACATTTTTGGTTGTCACAGCTTGGGGAGAGGGGTGCTACTGGCATCTAGTGGGTAGAGAGAGGCTGGGGATGCTGCTAAATATACAGCGCACAGGATCGCCTTGCACAAAACAAAGCCTCCTCTGACCCGAAATGTCAATAGTGCAGAGTACGATGTGAAATCCTAGAGCTGTTATTGTTTATTGAGTGCTTACTATGTGCCAGGTACAGCACTAAGTCCTTGCAAATGTCCTCTAATTTAATGCGACCCAATCACTCCATGCTGTCGATGAGGAGTGTCAGGCTCACAGAGGATGAGTAACTGTTCCAAGGTCTCACAGACAGAAAATGGCCAGTGCCAGGGTTGGAGCTGTCCGAATACACAGCCAGAGAGCTCTTAACCTTTCTGCTCTGCTGCCTCCAGGATTTGTAATAAATGTAAAAGCTCCAGACCAACTGCTAGGCGGGTTGGGCACGGGGGGTGGTCTCCAGCTGAGCCTATGTCCAGCCTCCTCTGGCCTTGAGGCCTTGGGTAAAGTCCCCCCCACCTTCTGCCATTCCCCATCTGTCAAGTGAAGGTTGCACCAGACGATCTCCAAGGCCCTGGCAACTCTAAGTCTGATATCTTTAGGAGAGAGGCCCAATCTCAGTCTCCAGGGGCCTGCAGCTGGGAGGGGAGGGGATGTGATGGACAGACTCAGCCTCATTCCCAGTGCCTAAATAGCTAATGAGCCAGCTTCCCCACCAGGAGAGAGATGCAGGCAGAGGTCGGGAGTGGTTTGAACCTCACCCAGGAGCTTACCTCTCCACTAGGGAGGCATGTTTCTCAGTCACCTTCTTGCCAAGACCAATGCCAGGCCTTCTCAGGCAAGAGAGGCAGGTCTGGGCATTCCCCCAGCGGGGCACATGAGTTCTCACAGGAAGAGAAAGAATGGGAGTGTGTGCTGACCCAGCCCCTACCATGTGCCTGGTATCCCGAAAAGCAGGTCCATCTCAGGTCAGCCTCATGAAAATCCTCGTAGGAAAGAATCATCTTGACCCCACTTTACAGATGGGAACATCGGGGCTTACAAGCAGTGACTTGGCTGAGTTACACAGATAGTGTTGGAGGAAGGTTTGGAAAGCAAGTGTGTCTGACCCCAGGACGGTAACCACGAGGTAGTGAGTGGTAGTCCTGTTTGTCGTTTCACCTAAGAATGAAAAGGGTTTCAATAACATCCGCAGAAAATGTATGTTCAGTCTTTCCTGTATTCCCCAGGACACAGAGTGGACTACAAAAATACCAACACATAATAATTCTGATTTTCCGGTTTACTGAAAGGGTAACCAAAGTTCAGGGAGAAGACTTTCCAACTAGAAAGTCACACAAGGAGAGGAAGGGACGAGCAGCTGGGGGAGGGATCTGGCCTGGGTCCGGCTGTGCTTTCTAGCCCAGATCTCTCATTGTCTGGCGTGTGGCTTTGGGTATGTCACATCGCCTGTCGGGACCTCAGCATCCACAGCTATATAATGAAGAGGATGGACAGATGGTTTCAGACAGAGTCCCTTCAGACTCTTCCACCCTGCGCCCAGTTCTGTCAAAGGTTCTTTCCTCTTCCCAGTTTGTGTGTCTGCACAGACAGGGAGATGGGGACCCCAGTGCCTGGCACAAGGAAGGTGGAGGGCCAATAATAGCCTTTTACAGGCTCTCAGAGCCCCCAACCCATGCTCTCTATCATTAAAGAGCCAGATTGGAAGACAGCCAGTCAGGGT
This sequence comes from Desmodus rotundus, assembly GCF_022682495.2. Classification (NCBI taxonomy): domain Eukaryota; kingdom Metazoa; phylum Chordata; class Mammalia; order Chiroptera; family Phyllostomidae; genus Desmodus; species Desmodus rotundus. The sequence continues at coordinate 20,655,544 of NC_071389.1, forward strand.
TTGGGAATGAAAGGGACAGAGAGTGGGTAATGATGAACATGAGGCTATTTCTCCTGGGGCCAACGCTCATCTCCATGAGCATCTGCTAGGTGCCAGCTGACTTGTAGGAAGTCATGTAGAATGGGGGGAACTCCCTACAACATGGGACAAAGTAGTTATTTATCTCCTGCATAAGCATCTTGAGGTTCAGAGAGCTCACTCTCTCCCAAGTTAGCCCACTGCATTTTCATAAAATGTGTGCGTCAAAAACCTCCTGCTTCCAAAATCTCCATAAATCTGGGCCAGCTGTGGCCAAGGTTGGTCATTCATTCATTCATTCAACCTTTTCTGATATGTGCTGTCGGCCAGGCCCTGTGCCAGGCTTTGGGGCCACAGCTAAGATGAATAACAGACTGTCCCTGATCTTGGGAAACTGTGTGCTGGATTGGTATGCCAAGGCCAGAGACATGGGGGGCTGGATTTAAATGATTTCACTTGAGAAAAAGATTTCAGGCTCCAGTAAGCTTGGGAATCATTTTATTAAATATAGTAAAATGAGTTTCTTGCTATAATTCTCCAGCATTTCTCCAAGCCTTTAATATGCAAATGTAGACTGAAAATCCTCCAAGGGGTGGACAGAGAGTATACTATATTTCCCAAATATAGCTTTCTGGAACACCCCTTTTCAAAACATCATACTTGTTAACAGAAAATGTTAGGGGAAATGCAGCTCTAATGCAATTTTTCTGGGCCAGTGGATCTCGGGAAGACTTACACAGAGGGAATGTTTGAGCAGGGCTTTTAGAATTCAGTAGGAGTTGGTTAGTGAGGATGGGAAGGTTTAAGGAGAACGTTTATAGTCCTAGGCTGACTGTGCTCAAGTTACTGTGCATGTACTGTTTCGTTCAGTCCTCAAAGGTCCTGATGTGGGTGACAGAGCCAAGGAGGTCATCAGAAGCCCCTGGAGACTCCTACAGGTCCACACCCTGCCTTCTCAAATCACCTTACCTCAGAGCCTCATTCTCTAAACCTTGAGTCCTCAAGTCCTGACCTTAAACCCAAAATGGTTCTTATAGTATCTGGACTAGATCCCAGCCTTAACCCCTCACACACCTTGGCCTAGCTGTTGGCACCCGAACCTACCTTCTCAGCAGTTTGCTGACTCTAACCTGGACTCTCTCAGATTTAATCCTTCGGGCACTGTCCCTTGGTCCTGATGCACACCTGACTAGGCTCTGCCCCTTTGGGCTCCCGCACCTGCTGCTCAGCTACTCCATATAGTCCTCGCCCATCCTGGGAGGCAGTTCCACCCCATGTCTAGCCCTGACTGTGTTCCCATACCAATCAGTATCTGTCCCAGACTGTCCTGAACCATTCTGCTGTGGGCCTGGTCTCCAGGTCCAGCCCCTAATGACACTTGTCAGTGGCCCCATCCTTGCCCACCTCTGATTCAGCCCATCCCCAACCCTGTCCCAACCTGTACCTGGTCCAGTTCTCATCTCATTTGTCCATCCCCCACTGCATTGCTGACCTCTCCCCAACCATGGACCTCCCCCAACTTCAGGTCTATCTCAGGCCCAGTCCCAAGCCCCGCCCATCACCGCAGCCGTGCCCGGGCCCCGCCCCATACTAATTCTGATAGGGCCAGAACCCTGCCCGCGACCCCGCCCCGTGACAATTCTGACTGGGCCCCGCCTGCAGGCCAGCCCTGGCCACGCCCCCAGGCCAGCCCCGCCCCCCAGCCCTGGGCCTGCGGTGCTGCCCACCTGCAACTCCTCGAAGGCATCGTCGATGCCGGTGACTTGGTGCTGCTCGTGCAGCGCTGGCTCGTCGCAGAAGAAGCAGAGCAGTGCGCGATCCGTGAGGCAGAAGAGCTTGACCTTGTCATGCGCCTGGCAGGGTCGTGCCGCGCGTCGCGCATTGAGGATGGCGTCCAGCGGGAAGGCGCTGTAGCGCTCCACAATGTTGGCCAGCTTGAGGCTGGGGGCGAACGCCGGCTCGGCGAACGTCCGCCGGCACTCGGGGCAGTCGCGGGCGCCCTGCGCCTCCTGCCGCACCCAATGCTCGGTGATGCAGCGGCGGCAGAAGTAGTGCTCGCAGCCCAGGCTCACAGGATCCTGGTAGATGCTCAGACAGATGGAGCAGAGCAGTTCGTCCTTGAGGCTGCAGGCCATGGCTCTGGGGGGCGATGGAGATAGGGGCCTGAGATGCAGGGGGCCTGCCGAGAGAGCGCTGCGTTGTTGGGGGCAGCACGGAGGGATGTGTGCGGGAGCTGGCAGGGAGAGAAAGGAGTAGGTGCTACAGAAGGAAGGAGAGCGGTCCAGGAGGCGGGTAACGCGAGGAAGGGGTAAGGAGTAGAGACTATCCGAGATGAAAGCTTAGGAAGGTGGTCTCAAGGCAGTGGGTGACCTGGAGCGACGGGTGCTGGAGGGAGGGGGTCTGAGACAAGGGACTCCTGGCAAGAAGGTTCTAGGGGGAGGGGCAGTCCGAAGGAATGGGTGCTGGAGAAGGGAACCCAGGGGGGGACGGAGGCCTTGACGGGGGTCGAAATCCCGGGATGGGTACGATGGGGGGAGGGGAGAAACGGGGGATACGGAATTCTGGGGGAGGGTGAAGCCAAGCGGAACCGCACCGCGGCTGTGCGAAGCAGAGGAAAGAAGGGGTGCAGGCACGCTCAGCAGTTCGATCCCAGGCCCAAGACCCAGCGCCGCACGTATCCTTACCCCCACCGGCTCAGTAGTCACTGCTCTGGTCCCAGCGCTGCCTCCCAACCCGGAACCAGCCAAGCGGTAGCGCCAGGCAGCTGAGACTCCATCCCCGCCCCCGAGGGCGGGACCCCAGCAACTCCGCCCCCGCGGCAGGCGAGGGGGGGGATGGAAGGGGGAGGATGGAAGGGGCAGGGCCCCAGCCTTTAGCTGGGGGACCCCCTCCTTGCTCCAACCATTCTCCAGCTCCTAGGGGAGCAAAACCCAGCTGTTCCTTCAGGGTTCGCACTTGGAACAACATCCAGATCTTGCCGAGGATCCCTGAGGCGGGTGGGGCGGGGAACAGCCCATTTGAGAGCCTAACGAGGAAAGGAGGAACATCTTTTTGATGAACAATTTGAAGATTTGGGAAAAATAATATTTTGTATTAAAACAAACAAGAATATGTGTGTAATCTGCATAGAATACAACCTTTGCATAACATATAAAGATAAAACTCGAGAAATACCTTACTTGCTTAGAGCAAGTTCAAGACCCTCACATTTCTAAGCCCTGGGGTCCCACTTCCTTTCCCCTTTCTTAAGGAGTGCTAGGGGGAGAGGTTTGGAAAGCCCTGGCCCTGGCTAATGTCTGACCCAAGACATTGCCCCCGTTCGGCAAACATTTCTGGAGTGCCCTATCTGTGTAAGTGCGGGGGGGGGGGGGGGGGGGGAGCAGGAGAGGAGAAAGAGTAATAGGAGACCTTGTCTGTATGCCGGATGCAGAGGGGGTTCTAGGCCAAAGCGACAGCATGTGCAGAAGCATAGAGGCGTGAAAAGGGAGGGCACATTAGGGGGAAGTGCAAGTAGTTCTGTAACTATTGGGGGTGGGGTGGGCAAGGGGCTTGGGTGAGGCGGAGGGTGTTGAGGGTCACCGTACCAGATTTCCTGAAAGCATGGGGCTTATGAGCAGGGGAATGACCTGGTGTGTTGTGGGTTTCAGAAAGTCAAGGGGGTGCTCCTCGGAAAGGTGAAAGCAGAGACCCCTTCTTATGTGTCTGCCGGTATGCAGTGCTCCTTACACAGTAAAGGTGTGTGACTGAATAAAGGTAGCAAAGGTGTGACTGCAGGAAGGGAGCCTGGGCACCAGTCAGGTCACTGTTGTCATAGTGCCTGCAGGTCATGAGACCTGAACTGGGGCCATGGCAGTGGGTAAGGAGAGAAAGCTAGGGACTGAAAGCACAGACACTGTGACATTTGTAATAGATTGGATATGGGGGTGAGAGAGAGGGAGGCATTGCGCTTGGCTCCCCAGCTTCTGACTTCTCCAGCAAGGCCTTCACTGGAGTGCAACTTTGTTCAGTTACAATCTGACAAACAGCTCGAAGTTTACATCTCTACTGTCCCCGTGCCCTCCCGCACACCGTCACCCAGCCCCGTGTCTCCGTCATTGCCAGAAACATTCGGTTGCTCATGCAGCAGTGATGCCCCATCTTTTCCTTGCAGTCAAAGCCCTGACTCTGTCCAGGTGGTTTCCTTTCCCACATGACTAAGGGAAGGCTGACCCCAGCCCATTCCAGGAGTGAGTCCCATTTGGTCCAGGTCCACTGGAGGTCACGTGCCTCTTGTCAGTGATGCTTTGGTCTTGGACACAGGAGGCGGGTCCGGCCTGAGAAAACCAGAGGAGAAGCCTGTGGTAGGGAGGGAGCTTCTGGAAAGGATCTCTTCGCTTTAAAAAATCAGTCTATCCCCTTTGCTGCAAGTGGATGTGGTTGGTGGTGATGCTTGGAATTGCGACAGCCATCTTGCTCCCAGTCTGCGGACGCAGCCAACACATGACTGAGTCCGAGAGAGTCCTCAGGAAGTGGAGCTGGTGCTCTGATGCAGGGCCTAGACTTTTGGGTCTGTGAGATGTCCGTCTTATCGCTTAACACGTTTAATAGCTGTGTGCTATCACTTAGCAACCACAAGAATCCCAAGTGATACACTGATATGTACCCCCATTTTTTTGTAAGGAGGGCAGGGTCTACATTATTGAATTATTTGAAGTGAAATGAAGAGAAAGGCTTCATTTACTGAATGTGTAATCCATCCATCTCTTCTATAGCAACGTGGTAGTGGGAAAAATGGCTGGTCAGCTAGAGACCCCACTTTCCAGCTGCTCTTGCAGCTGAGTGTGGCTTCCTGACTAAGTGCTTTATGGTAGAATGTAAGTGAAATAGTTCTTAGGGTATTAGGTGTTTGCTCTTCCCTGCTCCATTTCCTCTTCCTTTGAGTTGGAACACAGATCTGCCAGGGACCCAGCTTCAATAGTGCTTCAATGGGGCTGACAGAGCAAAGATATGGAAGGAATCTGGGTTCCTGAATGACTCTATGGAGTGGAGCCACCCACAGACACGGACTAGAGTGTGAGGAATAAACTTCCATTTTCTACAAGCCATTGTTTTTGAGGTTTTTGCTGCAGCAATTTAGCATCCCCCGTGTGTGTTATTCTATATTTGTTTTGAGAAGAGGCTCTGGCACTGTTTAATGGTAATGTGTAAAACCTTTCGATAGCTAAGTTCCTCTTAATATCTAGCTCCAGTCTCTTCCAAGGTGGATGGAATATGGTTTCCTCGAGCTGAAAGCCACAGCCTATTTGGCTTTTCACAATACTTTCCAGCTTTTAGCCTTTTCACCCTTCAGACTGTTCTTCTGACCATCTCAGTTGTGAAAGAAAAAACAAACAACAACAACAAAAAACACAGGCCCAAAATGGCATCACTCATGCTAAAAGCCCAGGATTCCAAACCTGACTTTAATACCCAATTTAATTGCAGTTCCAACCTCTCCCAGAAACATAATCTTAATCAACCAATCTGGAATTTTCTGGTCAAGCACCAGTAAGGTAATGTGTGGCATAGCCCTCTCCATCCCCCATATAAAGAAGAGGCAATCAACACAACAAAAACCCTTCCCCCTTTCCCTCCAAGAAAAAGACATCCAGGCCCCCAAATAATCCTTTTTCTTTCACTAGTAGAAAAAAATCCCTGTTTTCCCTCCCACTTCCAATGACACCCTCCATGCTGTACAACTCCTTGGGGCTCCCTACTGGCTGCTCGATGGGCTGCTGCCCAGCTCATGACTCGTCTAATGCAGCCAATGAGATGCTCACACTTACTCAGCCGAATCTTGATGTTAACACAGTTGAGATGCGGAGCACTACACTCAAACTAGTGGCTGCAGCTAAGTTTGTCAAGTCATTGCTCTTTCTGGATCTGCCCCCCGCCTGTGGCCCAGGGGTCTAACACTCGGAGATCCTGTCTGCAGTGAATGTGTCTGCTTCCATCCACACGCTTAAACCAGTAACATCAGGAAGTTTCTTTTTTGAAAAACAATCCAAGAGATATTGTTGAGTGAAAAAATAAAGGAAGACCCAAACACACTCACAGACACATACTCACACATGAACACACCCAGTCATACACATGTGCACTATATGTGTAGCCCAAATCTGTAGAACTCCAGCAATTTTAAATGTGTGTATATATAGGCTAGGATTATGGAGGGGGGCTTCGACGTTTACATTGTATATCTCTGTTTATTATGTAACTTTGTATTCAGAAAAAAGACAGTAGATTCTTATTATTCATGGATTTTGCATTTGCAAATTCCCCTACTTCTAAAATTTACTTGCAACCCCCACATCAATATTTGAGGTGTTTTCGCAGTCATTTGGGGACGCGCACATGCACGGAGCGGTGACAATTTGGAGTTGCCAAACACACACATTCCCAGCCGAGATGGAACAGGCGACCTCTGCCCTCTTGTCTCAGCTCTCAGGCTGTAAACAAGTGCCCTTTTTGTGGTCTATTCAGTGTCATGTTTTCTCATTTTTTGTGCTTTTTTTTGTTGGTGATTTTGCCATTTAAAATGGCCCCCGACTGTAGTGCTGAAGCACTACCTAGCGTTTCTAAGCACAAGGAGGCTGTGAGGTGCCTTGGGGAGAAAAGATGTGTGTTGGGTAACCTTCATTCAGGCGTGAGTTATAGTGCTGTTGGCCACGAATTCAATGTTAATGAATCAACAGTATATATTAAATAAGGTGTTTTTCAAACAGAAATGCACATAAAACAAGGTTGTGTATTGATTGGCTGGTGAAAACATGGCCAGAGGCTCACAGGAACCCTGTATTTCCTGAAGGGGCAATGATTCAGTATTTGCTATTTCAGTCTTTGGGGCAACTTTATAGAACATAACTACTGTGAATAATAATGAGGGTCGACTGCATTTAAAACTGTCATGTCCAACAGCATCCACAGGTAAAAGGTACCAACTCCCACGTCCCTTTCCATCCAGGTCACATTGACTCAGGTCTGCTCAAAGGGGGTGGGGCAAGGAGATGCACATGGAGCCACTCCTGTGTGCCAGGCACTGTGCTAGGTGCTTCATGCCGGTCCTTTTATTTAATCCTCACAACAGCCCTCTAGACCTTTTTTCCTCCCTGTTTGCAGGTGAGGAAACTGCAGCTCAGAGCAATGACGTGACTTGCAAGCCAGCGCAAGGCTTCTCCACCCCAAGCTGCTGGAGAATTTGTGGGAGTTGTGGGAGGGGCATATCTGGGCCCTCATTTCATCTAATGGTCTTTATAAACAGTTCAGTTGGGCTCCCTCTCATTTGCAGACTTTTGCCTGTTTCCTCAAGCACCAGAGACACACCCTTCTCCTTCCTCAGTGGGGGATCTTGCCTCCCATTTCTGGAGAAAGCAGAGCCCCTCCAGGGGGAGTTCTCAAATTCCAGTCCCCCTCAACCTATCAACTTATCCATAGAAATGCCTCAAGTCCTTTGTGAAATGAGGCAATGTAAAATAAACAAATGAATGAAGTCAATGCATTTATAACCTTATTCACCCTCACCCCCTTTCCTCTAGTCTGAAGGTGAAGCGTGCCTTCTGTTCCAAACTAATTCCTCCACCTGGGCCCTACCTAGTCTAATCCCCTCAGGCCTCCTCTGGGACCCGACTCTTACTCCCATCTCTCCTTGTCTCTCTATTTTTGTCTCCTTCCTCAGCCTACAAACATGCTCAAGTTTCTCTGAAAACAGCACTCCCTACAGTTCCCCCCATCTTTAGCTACCACCTCATTCCTTGCCTTTCTCTAGCCTGGCCTCTTGAAAGGATCGTCTGCACACCCTCCCCTGCCTTTCATCAACCACAGCAATCTGGCTCTGCTCCCCACCACCCCACTGCACTCTCTAATAATCTCCTAATTGCCAATTAAAGACACTGCTAATACACAGTTGCTGCTGCAGAAAAACAAAATACGGCGAAACATTAAAAGGAAATTTGAAATATTCATGATTCCACTGCCTAGAGAGAACTATTGTTAATACTTGGTTTATATTCTTACAGACCTTTTTTACATATTATACATGCTTGCACGCACACACACAGACACACACGGGGGAGGAGAGGAAGAAGGAAGGGGAGAGGGAGAGGGAGAGGGAGAGGGGAATATTTTCTAAAGATAGAAATGAGTTCACTCTCTAAATCATTGCTTCTCAAAGTACGGTCCTTGAACCACATGTGTCTTAGCATAGGTTCTTCCAAGGGCTGACCTTGAGATAAGGACTGGAGTGAAAACAGTTTATTTGGGAAGTGTAAGGAACACTACTAGGGTAGTGGGAAAGTCACACAGGGGAGGGGAGGCAGCCCCAGCAGGCTGCACTATTGAGCCAGCCGGCACACAGGGCACCTGGAGATTTCTCCTGCAGGGAAACTCTAGAAAATGGTGCAAAACACATGCCTTAGAAAGACCCCACCCAAAGGGCAAGGGAGCTGAGTGTTCATATACCATCTCCGAGTGTTGAGGCTGTGCCCCAACCCTTGTGACCTGTGACGTGTGCAGTCACGTTTCTGCACTTCTGGGGGAAAGTCCCCTCAGCCATGATGCAGATGCTGGCGGCTGGAAGTACTGGGAGCACACGACCGGCCTGAGGGGTGAGGGCAAGGCAACGGCAGTGTGAGTTACGGTGCATCCCTGGCCGCTGCTCAGACCCACTTGCACACCACTGTAAGTTTGGTGTCCTGCTACTGCTTCCTCGAGGTGGTGGCCAGTCACAGTTTATTTTTAATAGAAGAGGATGAAGGCAATAGGAGGGGCGGTGGAACAAGCTACAGACCCCACTGCTGTAGTTGGTCCTGAGGCTAACTGATGCTCGCTCTCTCTTGTCTACATCCATTCTAGATGCCCCTCGCCTGGGCCAGCTGGCATCGCTTACCCCTGCCAGTTCAGTGCCTCCTTCCCTCGCCTCCTGGTCTACTCGCATGAAGAGCTCAAAATTGTCAGGGGGCATACGTAATTTTAACTTTAGTAAAACTACTACTGTGTCCTCTGGTAGAAGTGTTTTCCCCCTACCCTCTGGGAAAAGTCTCTCTAGTCCAGCAGAGCCTAAGGCTTTGCGGATAAAGAGCATAAATTTACCAAGTGAGTCATTGGGAATAAAAGTGAGAGGAACTACTTCCCTGGTTCCCAGACCTGTGTATTTTCCTGATCATGGATATAGTACGTACATAATGACTATTTGCTTAAGGTATATAAATATATCTTGAGAGCACCCCAACCTTATCTTCAAGTTGTTGCCTTAGTTATACCTCCAAGTGATTATTACATTTTCTCAGAGTGGCAGCTTTCAGTTGATATGACTTATAGTTGGACCAGTGGATAATATGGTTATGTACGCGTTTTCTCCATAGTCACGCCATGGGACAATCCCATGATAATAAATTAGATACTCTGGGAGTCCTCAGGTAGCAATGCTAGCTGGGACAGTGTAGACTGAGAAGGCAATCGTGTATCAATCCCATGATCTCATGGAGGAATCACGGGCCCCCTAGGATGGTTGGGTTCATTGTAATCAACCTGTCACCATGTGCCTGGGTGCTCTCCTTGAGGGATGGTACCATGTCAAGTGTTCAGCATCGGTCTTTGCTCTGATAGACTGGGCACTTAGTTGTAGTAATACCTAGGTCACCTTGGATGAGAGGGAGCCCTGCTGTTGGACATGCATGGCTTCCATCCTTGTGTCCTTCGCTACTTGGTTCACTGGCCCTTTGTGCATGCTTTGAGTAGGCTGAGGTAAGAGGATGTTTCATTTCAATCGAATGAATCATCCTATCTACCTGGTTGTTCAGCGCCTTCTCTGCAATGGGAACGCTCTGGTGGCCATTGAAAGGAGACAGAGATCCACACATTTTATATTTTCTCTCTGAGGTCAATCGACAAGCTTCTCCTCCAGACTTCCTTAACTCTGATTTGTCAGTCTTGCCTTTGCAAGTTCCTGATTGACCAGCCAGACCATTCACTGCTGCCCAGGAGCCTTTCCTTAGGCCACTTACCCTTTTGAACCAAGTTGAGGACCTAATGCATTGCCTGCAGCTCCACCTCCTGGGAGAATTTCCCCTTTCCACTGTCATGCAGGCCACTCCTATGTTGCTAACCTGTCCATAAACCAGGCCCAAGCTTTTTCCTCTTTGGCAGCTGACCATAAAGAATACCCCAAGAGGTCACAGGTATGAGCTGAGGGACAGGCTCCAGTGCAAACTGGGTGATGACATGGTGACCTCTGGTTCTGTCCAGGCCTGATCGCAAAGGTCTCATTTCCATCCTGTCGCATCTGTCTCACTTTATGACTTGGTAGATCTGATAGCTCAAGGCTTATAATGGGAAGCTTGTTACATGGTCAGCAGATAGCCTATGGTCAGTTACTCAATCTCTGTCAGAACGCAGTAGCTCACCAGCTGTTGGGTTTCCAACATTAAATGCTTTCCTGTGGGAGAAAGCCTGCCCTGGCTACAGAATTCTAGAGGTCTGCACCAAACCCCTCCTGCTGGGGCTTCCAAAGGTTCCATGTGCGTCCTTCCCTGCTATGAATGCTTCTGACGCCATGGCATCTGATCATTGGATCGGAGCAGATTCCGCTGATGAGATATGTGCTGTCTCCAAAATCCAGAGATCTACTTTCATGGTGGTAACAGACACAGGGTACAATTACTTGCCCATTACTTTGGAGGGAGATGTCTTATTCCTTAGACCATGTCTTTAAAACTTTAACTGTTGTGTTAGATTCCAGAATCTTTCTATCTCCCACCCCCTTGCGCGCGTGTCTGAAAGGGCATCCAGAGTACTTGCCACTTCCTCCTCCCAGGCCTGGTTAACACGCTAACACCAACAGAGTGTTCTTCAAAGCCCATATGAGGCTCCTGGGGATGGCAGGTACGTAGGAAACTAACATAGCTCTGGGGATACCCCACGAACAAATACTGCTGTTTGTTCCAGGTGAATGCAAATGACTTCTGATCATTCTTCCTGAAAGTGACTGGGGGAGGGGAGGGCAGGCAAATGCATTTGCTAGAACAGTTGCTACATACCAAGTTCCAGAGGTTCTCTTGGTCTGTTTTAGTAAAGATACCACATTTGGCACAGAAACTGCAAGTGAGGCTACTACTTGGTTAAGTGTATGGTATTACATCATCACCTACAATGACCTATCTTTTTAAAATAAACTTTAAGTTTTGCGGTGGCCAGTCTGGTGTATTAAATGAGCATCGCATGGGGACCATCACTCCTGCATTCTTCAAGTCTTTAAGGGCGGTGATGACCTCGGCCACTCACCACAGAGTGCAGTATTCTAATTTACTCTCGTGGGGTGTGCCTGCACAACTTCAGATGCTTCCACGGGGCCTTCCTGCCTTTATGGATCTTTCTGTGTAGACTGAGAAACCAATGTGAGGCTTCTACCAGCTGCCAAGTTTATTCATCCCAATTCAGTATTTAGAGATGGAGAAAGGATCACGAGAGGGTCCGGAGATCCAGTGGATCCACTGCGAGCTGGGCTTTGGCCAAGACTCTCTCCTCTTGTCTCAGTATGTTCCTACTTTTACAGGAGTGATCATAGTGACTTTTTTTTTAAAGATTTTATTTATTTGTTTTAGAGAGATGGGAAGGGAGGGAGAAAAGAGAGGGAGAGAAACACCAATGTGCAAGAGATACATCAATTGGTTGCCTCTCGCATGCCCCCAGTTGGGGACCTGGCCCGCAACCCAGGCACATGCCCAGGCAAATCGAGCCTGTGATGTTTTGGTTTGCAGGCCAGCGCTCAATCCACTGAGCCACAGCAACCAAGACTATAGCGGCATTTCAGATGCCTTGATATTAATGTCAGCCCAGACCCTGAATCCAATATAGAAACATTTGGGCATTCTTCACTCCCCAGCATGCAGTTCCTTTGGGGAAAGAGGCAGGGAATCAATTCTGCGTATACTTACTGCGGCAAGGCACAGTCCTTTCCCAACGGAACCCAGTCTTTCCTTCACACAATGGGCTCTGGGCCTAAGGACTAGCTTAAGCGTGGAAAATAGGTGAGGGATAGAGATTTTCCATTGTGATGGCTTGTGTCAGCCTTCAGACCACGTGCTCTTGATTTGTTTTGATTATATTGGTCAATAATACCCTTGTTGGTTGCCTATCGATTTTGCCCTTAGGAACTCCAAGGTCTGCTAGCTATTCCTCAGGTCCCTGTGGGTAAGGGCTGTTTGGTTGACTTTCCATCCACCTTCCTCTGGTGGTTAAGTGCTGCCACCTGGCCTCTGCTGTTCTGGAATTCTATTGTCAGCATTAACGATCGCCAGGGAGCCCAGTCCCACAGCAACCTCTCCTTGTATCCCTAGCAAGGACAGCCACTAACCCTCTTGTGGCCCCCACTTCACAATATATGTAAGTCAGGTCACTATGCTGTCTGTACGCCTGAAACTTATACAGTGCGGTACATCAATTATAACTCAATAAAACTTGGGGGGGGCGGAACCCAAAAAGTAAATAAATAAAATTGAAGCAAGTATCTCGTACCTCACTCAAAGATGGTATTTTTTTCAGACTTACGCTTCACTTTGACAGTGAAAAATAACCTGTAGGGTTCTCTATGAAATGTGCATTCAACTGTAAGCCTCGCTCCTCTAGACAGGGAGAATCCTGGTATCATGATAGAAACTCAGGATGATAGTTAATTTATTGCATTCTTTTTATTCATATTCTCAATTCATAAAGATAGTTAAAAACGGGGAGCTCCCTTCTAGTTCCTAGATGGAATGCTGCCTGATTCAACGACTAGCTTAATAAAGCCAAGTAGGTCTTCAAATTAAAAAAAATGGTTTTAAAAAATAACTGCTTCTTAAGGTTTTTAATATCCAATTGAAAAAGGAAAGAAAAAACAAAAAAAGAAAGGAAAGGACAGCCACTGCTGAGCTGCTCCGTGGTGCCGGTGCCTCCTTCACAAGCCCGTTTCTTCCTGCTCCAGTGAGGGGAGCATCGGGGGACCACGCTGGGCTGGAGGCTCCTCTGGTTTTAGGTAATACATTTCTTCTAGTGGGCCCACCTCTCTGAACCTGTGGATTGCTTCCTGCAGTGCTAGCAGTTCATGCATTTTTACATCGTTCATTACAGCCATTCTTTCTAATAGTTATTTTCTCTTAGTGCCAAAGCCACCCCTCCGTACACTGTTGTTTAATGCTAAAGCCAGGACTCAGAAAAATTACCTTTTATCATTGCTCCTGCCACTAAGGAGTGCAGGGGAAGCAGGCTGACAGGCTGAAGCAGGAAGGAGGGACTCGCCTCTTCCTATTGGCTTCCTGTCGGCTTCCCGTTCCTGCCAGCATCACCCCGGCAAAGCTTCTTCACCCTGAGCAGCAGGTGAATCTGGTTTGCAGTTTTTGAAACACTTTGGTGCCCTTCCTCAGAGATCTGAGTTTTAGTTTCTTGGTATCCCTCCTCTAAGCTTTTCAAGTTTGGTCATTCTACCCTTTTACCTTATTTCACCAGTCCTGGACATAGCACCTGCTCCTGTAATTGTCACCTTGTGACAACTTAGTGCTTTTTTTTTTTTTTTAACCTAGCACTAGTTAATAATGGCATACCTACTTAACGATACATTACATTAGATTTTATTTAAATTAGTGCTATGGTTTCTGTCTCCTGACTGAACCCTGACCGTTATTTTTTCTTCAAGTTTCAAGGAACCATCCGAGCTCCAAGTGCTCCTGCCAGGAGGTAAAATCCAGAGATCTGCACCAGGAGAGTGCCTCCCTATTAACAAACTCCTCTCTGATCCGGCCTCCTGCTCCATTTCCCGTCCAGGCTCACCTCCCTCATACCATTCCTGGGGATGCTGTCCAGCTTTCTGTTGGAAGCTATCGGCCAGATCCTGCAGTTCTTTCTGTGAAAAACCCCATTTCTCTAAGCAGAGATAGTACTTCCTCAGTGGGGCCATGCTGAGACTTGACTGTAGGGATTGGCCTGGAAGTCTCAAGAGGAAGCAGGAGAAGGTCTTAAAGAGGGCAAGTACCCTCTTGCAAGGTGTCTGCCGAAGGGGAGGGCTCCGCGTGGTCTCTAGACAAGGAGGGGGAGCCTATTATGCTCTACAAAGGGGGGTGGGACACTTCTGCCACTCTCATCTCTGGGTCCTGGACGGGGTTTTCAGGCCTACCTTCCCTCCAGCTGCAGGAGAGTAGGAGATTTTCAAACGCTGTCACAGAGGGTTTCTGTCTTCACGCCACGCCCTGGATGAGCAGCTGGCTAGTTTGAGCATGTCATTGTCTGCTGTCATCACATCAGTAATGCTGAACAACCAGCACACAGCAAGTTCTTTTAACTACCATTGTCTACACCTCTCTCAAGTGTTAGAAACACTGTGTAAACCACGCTATCCCCTTACACTCACATCCCAGCCCCCAATTCACCACAGGAGAGCGTCCATATGGTGGAGCTGCTACTGCAGGTCAAGGACACCAGCAATGGGGTCTCGTCGCCATTGTCTAGCAAGCGGTCCAATCCTGGAATCCTGTCCTCAGGATCTGCTTCCTAACACCACTTCTGGACAAGCTGTCTTAGAAGCAGACTCTGAGACAAGGGCTTGAGTTCAATTAGCCTAATACTTTGGGAAGTATTAGGTATACTGGTAGAGAAGTGGGAAATGATGAAAGAAAGAAAGGCAGCCAAGAAGCGTGCACTATTAAGCCAGCAGAGCTTCATCCAGAAGGGGAACTGTCAGAATGGGTACACAACACATGTCTCAGAAATAACCACGTGAAAGGTGAGGGAGCTGGGGCGTTTACCTAATGACCGAGAGTCACTGGTCAGGGGCAGATGCCAGCAGTTGGCAGGCAGGTCCCAGGGAGATGAGAGAGGAACTGATAGCATCTGTGACCAACTCCGTCTGCATCTGAGTCACCTGACTACTTGCTTAAAAGGCAGAGTTCTGATTGGGGGAACCTGCAACTTCCTGAGAATCTATAATTATTTTTAAATTAAAAGTTTAAAAAATAGACTGATCAAGGAAACCAAAGGTATGAAATGCAGTTAACAGAATATATATATATATTCACACACTTAATGTAGGTTCCTGGGTTTACTTTCAGTAAGTATGGGGTACCACAGTGAGGACAGTCGCTCCTTTCATCTCCTCCTCTAAACGAACATAAATAAGGATAAAATATGACAACTATAGTTTTAATATATAGCTGAGCTCCAAAACCATAGGTAGAAAAGAGTCACCGGGAGCAGTGGTGACCACAGCTGGAATTTGCATGGGTGTGAGGATGAAGTTTGCATTAATAAGACAGTGGTGATAGTGGTGGTTGGGGGGAAATCTTAGTGGAGAAACTGAAGTAGAATTTGTCCTGGAACTTGTTAAGGTAATAGAACTTTCTGTGAAACTACCCCTGACACTCCTCCACAGTCCAGGGCACATGGGATTTCTGTAGAAAACAACTCCCACTAGAAAAAACATGACAAAGTATGGGAAGAGAAAGACTTGTAAGAGAGACAGTCGGAAACAACTTGCTTACTTCAAATGCTGTGCTCGTTGGGTCCTCCAGAAAGGAAGTGTGGGGATGGAGTAGGGGCACAGAGCGGTTATTGAGCGTAAGAAGATGAGGTGGGAGAGCCTCGGGTCTGAGGCAGGCCGGACAAAGTCTTGGCGAACCCAGGGGGGAAGTATAGCAGAGATCGCCAGTTAGTGGAGTCTCCTGTTGAGCAGCAATTGCAAGACTCCAAGGCCCATTCATAACCCATCATATCGCTTAGGGAAGGACAAGGAAGAATATGGCCTCTGCTCAGATGCTGGAGCTGGTCCCGAAGGCACTAAAACAGCTGGTGGATGTCAGCTAACTGCACTCCCTGTGGCTGAATGGCAACTTTTTTTTTTTCTTTTAATTTAAAGGGAGATCTGAGTGGTGCATGTGCCAAAAATTAGAATAGAACGATATCAAAGGTTTTAATGTAGCTATTTTGAAGGAGATACAATTAGGAATAGAAGGCATAAGGCAAGGAGAAGCACTTATGAAGAAAGAACCAAATAGAAAGAGTAGAAATGAACTATTAAAAACCCAGTAAGTAGATGTTTTGAAAAGTAGACTAGACCCAGGCAGGAGAGGGAATCATTAAACTCAAACTGATCTGAAGAAACCAGCCAGAATGCAGAATGTAAAGGCACACGACGATGAAACTGTGATGGACGGTGTAGAATGCTAGTGGAATGCATGGGCTCCCCAGCCACACTCCTGCGATTAAATTTCAGCTCCGCTTCTTACTAGGTGCAAGGCCTCAGGCGTGTTTTTAAACTCCTTTGTGCCTCAGTTTTCTCATCTATAAAATGGAGATCTACTAGTACCTCCCTTGTGATGTTAGGGTCAAATGAGTTAATAGTTCCCATCAATGAGTTGCAGTTCTTACAGCACACTGGACAGGCTCAGTAAATGTTAGGCAGTGTTACAGTGGAATGGAAAATGTCAAAGAGAAATAAAAATGTGTTAAGCAGATGTAAATGTCCTAGAGAAGTATAGTAGCTTTCTGTTCACCCTTGCAAGTAAAAAGGGTGGATCGTTCTACTGATGACATTAAAAAAAAATTATTAAGGAGAAAAGGAGAAGTTCTAACGTTAATAGTGGTTCTGGAAGGAGAAAATAGAGAAGAAGTAGCATTTGAAGAAGTAATGGTAGAGAATTTTCTATAAATAAAAGAAAATGAGCCCCTAAAATGAAAAAACACACTGAGTTCTGAGTAGGATAAAAAATTTCCATTCCTAGACATGTTGTAGAGAAATTAAAAAACAATAAAGATAAATTTAAAAAAAATTTGAAAAGCTACCAGAGAGGAAACAGATTATCCACAAGTGAATGACATTTTGCCTGAAGCCAATTTCTCAGCAGCAACAACAGATGCCAAAGGAATAATAGCTGATGAGAAAAACAATTAGAATCCTACAGTGAGCTAACCAACATTTAAGGGTAAATGTAAAATAAAGGATTTTCAGATACATACAGAGATAAGGCAATCTTATCTCAGATTTTTTGCTCAAAGAATTTATGAAGGATGAAACAACAAGAACCAGATTTACTTTCCTACCTGGAACAATTAAAAATGGGACAAAATATATAAAAGAGTGGTGCCGAAGGCACTGGGCATCAGGCAACAAAGCGCAGTGATCTTGAGTGATGGGAAATGAACAAGGAGAGCCCCAGCTTACCACCCAGAGAAGGTTTCCAGGTCTCAGGGAAGGCAAGGGGAACCCAGGCAGACACTAGAGATCTTTCTGAGATAACAAGACAATGCTGGGAGTCCCAGGAGATGATAGAAGCCGGAGCTAGCAGGACAAAATAGCAGCGAGGCGACGGCTACACTGTACTGAGTACCGATCGAAGCCTGCATGTGAGGAAACGACCCACGGCTGGGGAAAGACCCTCTCAAAAGTATGAAAGGGAAAAATTCTCAGAGTTCACATAGAGCCAGGAATAGTGCCATTCCAATGAGTTAGAATGAAAAATAGAATTCTTGGGGCATTGAGTACTCACAGGGGTTTTGCCTCTGTAGTGGGGAAAATTATTTTTAAATAAATGTTATTCTAACCCTGCCAAAATATTTTAAAAGCAAGATCTGAAAGGATCAAATTATTTTCAAGAATTTAACTATATCCACAAACAAACTAAAGAATATTTACAGGAATACAAAAATTATCCAGCACCCAACAAGGTAAAATTCACATCATCCAATTAAAAAAATCACCAGGCATGTAAGTAAAGAAGCAGGAAAATACTACTTACAAAGAAGAGAAAAATTAATCAATCAGAACTAATTCAGAAATGATACATCATGGAATCAGGAGATATATTAAAACACCTATCATAACTAAATTCCTTATGTTCAAGAAGCTAGTAGAAAGATTAAACATGTTAAGTATTGTCATGGAAGACATTAAAAAAGACCCAAATAAAACTTCTAGAGATAAAAGTTACAATGTTTGAGCCCTGACTAGTGTGGCTCAGTTGGTTGAGCATCATCCCACAAAGTGAAAGGTCACTGGTTCAATTCCTGGCTGGGGCACACGCTTGGGTTGCCGGTTCCATCCCCAGACAGGGTGCATAAGAGAGGCAACTGACTGATGTTTCTCTCTCAGATTGATGTTCCTCTCCCTCTCTTTCTCCCTCCCTTCCCCTCTCTCTAAAAATATAAATAAATAAAATCTTTTTTAAAAGTCACAATGTTTGAGGTAAAAAATAGACCGGATGGAATTAATGGCCGTTTTGACATTGCGGAAGAAAAGATGTGTGAACTTGAAGACAGAGCAATGGAACCATCCAAAACAAAGCACTGAAAAAAAGTGCCCGAAACAAGTGAAAAGAGCATCCGTGAGCCACAGGGTAACTTAACACAGCCTAATCTATGTGTGTTTGAAGTCCCCGAAGGAGAGAAGAGACAAAGGAACAGAAGAAACTTTGAAAAAGATTTCCAAATCTGATGAAATGCATCGTTGTGAGATTATAACATAAGTAGAAGCAAAATATATGACAACGATAGCACGAGGGCCAGAAAGGGCTAAGTGGCATTATGCTCTGTGTGAAGTGGAGTAATATCATTTGAAAGCAGATTGTAAGTTAGAGATGTGTACTATGAATGCTAGAGCAACTACTAAAATAACACAATAAACCATTATAACAAGGGGACAAACAGAAACCAAATAGCCCTGCTTAAATCCGATCATATTAATAGTCACGTTAAATGTAAAAGGTCTAACTACCCCAATAAAAAAGCAGAGAGATTCAGTTTGAACAAAAAAGCAAGGCACCACTATATGTTGCCTATAAGAAACTCACTTTAAATGTGAGGACACCGATTAAAGGTAAAAAGGTGGAAAAAGATATACAGACATACCTCATTTTATTGTGCTTCACAGATAGTGCATTTTTTTGTTTGTTTGTTTTGTTTTTTACGAGTTGAAGACTTGTGGCAACCCTGCCCCGAGCAGGCCTGTCAGTGCCGCTTGCTCACTTCATGCCTGTGAATCTACTCTCGGAGAAGATGCTGTGGAAGCCGTTGCAATGACAACAAAGGATTTAGAACATGACATAAACTGAGCTGACAAAGCAGCAGCAGGGTTTGAGAGGACCTGAGATTTCCAATTTTGAAAGAAGTTCTACTGTAGGTGAAATGCTATTGAACACACCATGTACTACAGAGAAGTTATTCATGAAAGGAGGAGTCAGTTCACAAAGCAGACTTCACTGGTGCCTTATTTTATGAAACTGCCACAGGCACCCTGGCCTTCAGCAGCCACCACCCCGATCGGTCAGCAGCCATCAACCTCGGGCCAGACCCTCTGCCAGCAAAAAGATCACAACTCGCTGAAGGCTCAGATGATGGTTAGCACTTTTTTTTTTTTTTTTTTAGAAACAAGTTATTTTAAATAAAGGTATGGACATTTTTAAAGACATGCTGGTTTTACACACTTAATAGACTACAGTATAGTGTAAACATACTTCTATATGCACTGGGAAACCAAACTATTCATGCGACTCGTTTTATTGTGCTAGTCACTTTATTGCAGTGGTCTGGAACTAAACCCACAATATTTCTGCGATACGCCTGTACCATGTTACAGCCAACCAAAATCAAGTAGGTTTAAGAGTAAGGAATACTACTTGGGATAAAGTGAGTTATTTCATAGTGATGAAGGGGTCAGCTCATCAGGAGGACATAGCCATCCTAAACATTTCTGCACTTAACGACATTGCTTTGAAATACATTTTCATGGGGTGAGTTGTGTTACCCCCAAATTTATACGTTGAAGTCCTAACCCCCAACCCTCCGACACCCTGGTCTGGAACTTCTAGACTCCACAACTACATGGAAGTGAATAGCTGTTGTCTAAGCCACCCAGGCTGTGGCTCTTTGTTTTGGCAGCCCTAGTGCCCTAATACATTCCTGAAGCAAACACAGCTAGAACTGCAAGCAGAAATAGCTGAATCTAGAATTATAGCAGGAGACTCCGACACACTTTAATCAAAAGCTGACAGTAAGAATATAGAGGATTTGAACAATATTATCAACTAACTTGACATAATAGGCTTTTATATAACACTTCATCCAACATCAGCAGAATGTATGCTCTTTTCAGCTTATATAGGACATTTACCAAGTTAGATCATAGTCTGGATTATGTAACAAATGTCAATAAATTTAAATGGGCCCTGGCTGGTGTGGCTCAGTGGATTGAGTACTGGCCTGTGAACCAAGGGGTCACTGGTTTGATTCCCAGTAAGGGCACATGCCTGGGTTGCAGGACAGGTCCCCAGTGGGGAGTGCATGAGAGGCAACCACAGACTGATATTTCTCTCCCTCTCTCACTCCCTTCCCCTCTGTCTAAAAATAAGTAAATAAAATCTTTAAAAAATAAGTTTAAATATATTTGATTCATATAAAGCATATTTTTGACAATAATAGAGCAATAAAATTCAATAATAGGAAGATCTCTGGAAAATCTTCAAAATCCAGATTTAGTTTCTAAATCTTAGTTAGAAACTAAGTAACACATTTTTAAACAACCCATAGGCTAAAGAAGAAATCACAAGGCAAGTTGAAAACCATTTTAAATGGAATTAAAATGATGACACAACATATTAAAATTCATAGGATGCTGCTAAGTAGTATGTAGAGGGAAAGCTATAGCACTACATGCCTGCATTAGACAAGAAAAAAGACATCAATCAAAGACCTCAGTTTTCTCTGTAAGAAACTAGAAAAAGGGGAAATTAAACTAACGTAAGCAGAAGAAAGGAAATAATAAAGATGAGAGCAAGATTCAGTGAAATAGAAAAAAATGTATAGAAAATTAATGAAACCAGAAGCTAGCTCATTGACAAGATCAATAAAACCAACAAACTTCTATCCAGACTGATGAAGGAAAAAAGGGAGAAGTCACAAATTATCAATACTAGGAATGATAGAGGTGACATCACTAATTCTAAATATATTACAGATTCTAAATATATCTAAAGAATAATAAGGGAATAGTATGAACAGCTTTATGCCAATAACTTTAATAATTTAGATGAAATGGACTAATTTCTTGAAAGATACAAACTATCAAAGTTCACTCAAGAAGAAATAGATAACCTGAATAGTCCTACTGATATTAAATAAATTGAATTTGTAGTTTAAAAACTTTCCACAAAGAAAAGTCCAGGTGCAGATGGCTTTACTGAGAAATTCTTCCAAACATATAAGGAAAAAATAATATCAATTCTACACAAAAATTTTCATAAAATTAAAGAGGAGGAAATACTTGCAGATTCATCCTACGAAGCCATCAATGTTAATTCAACATTATGGTCAAAAGGATAACACACCCCAGGAATGTAATCAATATAATTCTTCATATTAACAGACTGAAGAAGAAAAGGCACGTGATATCTTAATAGAACAGAAAAACATTTTCACAAAAGCCAGTGCACTAAGAATAGCAGGGCACTTCCTCAACTCAATAAAAGGCACTTACAAAAAAGCCACACTTTGCATCCCACTTCGTGGTGAGAGACTGAATGTTCTCCCATAAGATCAGAACCACCGCAAGAATTTCAGCCCTCATCCCTCTTATTCAACAGTGCCAGTGCTCCTGGAGCTAGTAAGTGAGTTTAGCACGGTTTTAGGATACACGATTAACATTTAAGAATCAAATGTGTTTTTATCTACTAGCAACAAGTAATCATAAGTTAAAATTAAAAACATCATTTACAATAACAAAATACATGAGGTACTTAGCGATGAATCTGGCAAAAGATGTGTAAGATTTATACACTGAACACGACAAAAAATTGCTAAGAGAAATTAAAGAATACCTTAATAAATGGGAAGATAAACCATGTTCTTAGATTAGAAGATGCAATATTGTTAAGATATTAGTTCTCCCAAAATTCATCTATAGATTCAACAAAATCCTAATGGAAACCCTGGCAGGCTCTTCTGTGTGTGTGTGTGTCTGTCTGTGTGTGTGTCTGTGTGTGTGTGTGTGTCTGTGTGTGTGTGTAGACATTGACAAGCTAACTTTGAAATTTATATAAAAATGTAGAGAACCTAAAATAGCAAAAACAACTTCAGAAAAGAAGAAGAAAGTTGAAGGACTTATACTAATGGACTTCAAGACACATGAAGCTACAGTGTGGTACTCAGATAATTTCACTTGTATGTGGAATCTAAAGCAAAACAAATGAAAAAGCCAAACAACACAGAAACCAGCCTATGGATATAGAGAACAAATTGATGGTAGCCAAGTAGAAGGGGGTTAGAAGGAAGGGTAAAAAAGGAGAAAGAGATTAAGAAGTACAAATTGCCAGCTACAAAAATAATCACAGGGATGTAAAAAGTACGGCATAGGAAATATAGTCAATAAGTATGTATGATGCCACATGGGTACTAGACTAATTGAAGGAATCACATGTAACGCAGGTGGCAAACCCAAGGCCTGTGGGCTGAATCCGGCAGTGGTGCCGAGCTCTCGCTTAACTGTTAAGGAGTAGTTACATGTATACAGTCCTAAAATTACATTCGGCCCTTTGAAGGCAACCGCGAGGCTGGCCCCTGGTGAAAATGAGTTTGAAACCACTGACTTGTAAGATATAAATCACTATGTTGTACACCTGAAACTAATATAACATTGTATGTTAACTATAACAGAAAAATAAATTTTTTAAAAAGATAGTGTGGTATTGACTTCAAGACAGACAAATAGGTCAGTGGAGTAGAATAGACTCCCATGCTTACACAGTCAACTTATTTTTGACAAAAACATGAAGGCAGTTCAGTGGAGACAGCATAATTTTTTCAGAACAATTAGATATCCATAGGCAAAAACCAAAAACAAGACTCAAAATGGCTTAAATGTAAAACCTTAAAATATAAACTTGTAGAAGAAAACAGGGAAGAAATTCTTTGTAGGACTGGATTAGGCAAAGATTTCTTGGATTCCACAGTAAAATTTAAAAATTGGATACAACACACACAAAAATCGATAAACTGAATTGTATCAAAATTAAGAAAACTGTATCCTTTGAAAGGCACTGTTACAAAAATGAAAAGACAAGCCATGGGACTGGGAGAAAATATTTGCAGATTACATGTCGGATAAAAGACTTGTATCTAAAACATGTAGAACCCTGAAAACTCCACAAGAAGACACAGCTCTCTCCAAAATGGGCAAAAGATCTGCGGAGCCACTTCACTGAAGAATATATGTGGATATGCAAATAAGTACATAAAAGATGTTCGACATCGTTAGTCATCATTTAAAATGCAAATTAAAACTACAATAAAATGTGACTGTGCACCTGTCGTAGTGTCTAAGACTGTGCCAAGTGCAAGGATGTGGAGCATTCCTAAAGCTTCTCACATTGCTGGTGACGGTGTCAAATGTACAACCATGTTGGAAAACAGTTTAGCAGCTTCTGAAAAAGTTCAACATACACCTGCCATGTAACTCAGCTATTCTACTCCCAGGTACCTGACAGAAATGAAAGCATTTAGCCCTGGCTAGTGTGGCTCAGTGGATTGAGTGCCGGCCTGTGAAGCAAAGGGTCATGGGTTCGATTCCCAGTCAGGGCACATGCCTGGGTTGCAGGCCAGGTCCCCAGTGGGGGGCGTGAGAGAGGCAACTACACATTGGTGTTTCTTTCCCTCTCTTTCTCCCTTCCTTCCCCTCTCTCTAAAAATAAATAAATAAAATTGTAAAAAGAAATGTCGCACAAAGAGATTTATACACAACTGTTCATGGCTGCTTTATTTATAATAGCCCAAACTGGAAATAACCCAAATGTTCCAAACCAACAGGTAAATGGATAAATATAATGTTGTACTACTTAGCAATAAAAGAATGAATAAACTATTTATATATGCGACAACATGGCTGAGTCTCAAAATAATTTTGCTTAGTGAGTAAATGAAGACAGACTTTAAAAGAGGACATATCACATGATTCTGTTCATATAAAATTCTAGAAAATGAAAAGTAATTTGTAGTGACAGCAGATCGGGGGCTTCCTGGGGATGGGGTGTGGTAGGAGTGGGGGGGGAGGGAGGGAGAAATTACAGAGTCACAGAGAAACTCTTGGGGGCCATGTTCATTATCTTGATTGTGGTGATGATTTCGCAGGTGTATTCATGTCAAAAATTATCAAAAGCGTTCACTTTCAACATGTGCAGTTTCTTGAAAGCCAATTATACCTTAGTAAAGCTGTTAGCGAAAAAATCCCAGAAGGAAAGAATGAGAAACAAGAGGTAATAGTGAACAAAAAACTGGCAAATGTGTTGGCGAATCTAAATAAGTGGTTATTCACAGGGATAATAATAATAATTATAAGATGAATTGAAAACATCTGATTCTGTACTGTTTGGCGGAAAGGAGGTGAGGGTTTTACTCAATTCTAGATTTTAAATGTGCGATACGTATACTTAACTTCCTTTGCCTCGGCTTCTGGGTCAGCCTCAGTGACAGGCCAGTTGGTACAAAGATGCTCTCCAGGAGCTGTGACTTCCGGCTCAGAGATGAGGAGGCTGAGTCAGACAGACTTGTTCTTGCAACAAATCAGCGGCAGCACCGTGTCCGTGGAAACATGCTGTTTAAAAGCAACCTCCTGACCTTCAGGCCCACCTCATTGTGAAAAGAGAGCAGCGAGGAAAGAGCCCTGGCCTTGGGTCTGGAGGCCTGGGTTCCAGGGCCGGCTTCAGCCTCGGCTCACTGTGCACCCTCAGCCAAGTTCCTTGCCCTCTCTGAGCCACCACCTCATCTATCACTCCTGCCTCATTAGACCAGCAGCCCCTCCCGTCTCTGATAGCCCAGGGCTCGCTCCCAGGACCCGACAATTTCACCGTGGAAATTTTCAACAGCGATTTTCAACCGGCGTGCCGCAAGAATTTTTAAAACATGCAACACCTGATTATTTAGTCAGGGGCACCAACCTCTTTTCCCTTAGAGTGTCAAATAAAAGAAGACAACAGCCAACACAACAGTAGCCATCCAGTGTGAATGAATCGAAATTATACCTATATTTTTGTCAGATCAGCAAAAAATGTCTCTTTTTCTGTGTTGCAGAATTTTACTAATTAGTTTATGTGTGCCGTGGGGTGAAAAAGGTTGAAAATTGCAGATCCAACCCCGGTTCTCTGTAGCTCCTCTAAAGTCCCAGCCTGCTAGCATGACCTCCTGGTGGGGTCACCCCGTGATCCCCGCCACTGAGCTCCACCTCCTGGGGAAACAAGACCTTCTGATTGCTTTCTTTCTTCAAAATGAAAATAGCGTTATTGTTTTCATTATAAACATAATATGAGCTCATTGCTGAAAATTTGAACCATAAGAGAAGTGTAAAACAAAAAGTAAAATTCAAGTACCATTCTATTATACAAAGGTTGTCACTGTTAAGATTTTGGCTACAATCTTCCAGACAACTCCCTACTCTCTCTCTCTCTCTCTCTCTCTCTCTCTCTCTCTCTCACACACACACACACACACACTTCAAACCCTCACACACGACTCGTGTAAATGAAATTGTAGTATTTTAATTGTGTCGCAGTCCAAGCTTTTTACTCAATCACATGCCATGGATATCTACATAAAAATACATACCTTGTTATTTAAAGACAGTTTTATTACATACTCACAAACTCACCATTTACACCAAAGTATAAATGTGGTGGACATGGACACCAGGGAACCCTAAACACTGCTTTATGCTTTTTAATGGCCCCCTATTTTCCTCCGTGAATAAATGAACCGTAAACACTGCTGCAATGGACATCTTGAAACATACATCCTTTCGCATTTTTAGGATAACATTCCAGATGTGGAGCTTTGGGGGTCAAGAATGTGAATGTTAACATGTTTTATAGATTCTGCTAACCATCCTCCAAAAAAGTTAGTATGAAACTTCACTTCTGCCAACAGTCTGAGTGCCTATTCTCAACTGTTTCCAACAGAAAGCATGATCAACTTCTAATCTAACAGGTAAACATGTTATTTTCATTTCTTTCGTTACTGGTGAAGTTGATCATCTGCCTATTGGCTATTGAGATGTTCTGTTTTGTAATATGGCCTGTTTATATCCTTCATCTATTTTTATATTGGGTATGTTTGTTAGTTTCTTATTGCTTTTTAAGAGTTCTTTGTGTATTAGGGACATAACCTCAGACCACCCGGTTTCTCAGGCTCTCTGGAGTTGGGCAACTGGTCCTCTGGAAATCAGAATCCCAGGAGACTAGAGCAGTTCTGCCCCTGGTCAGGGGAGGGCAGCAGTGGGCAAGATTCACTTTCAGGTAGGACACTCAGGCCCACCAGGAGCTGGACACACACACACACACACACACACACACACACACACACACGTGCTCACACACACCCCTCCCACAAAGATCCTTCCAGAGAGCCTCTCAGGAAACCAGTTGCTTCTTAGGGCTTCCCCACACCGATTATTTCCTCATCGTCTCTAGAAAAATCTGTGAGCAGTGAAGAGAATCAGTCTCTAAAGTCAGTCTGGATTTCAAAATCCAACTCCATTACCTCCCAGCTACAGGTCGACTATACCCTTCATGACCGCCCTACCTCTCAGTTTTCTCATCTGTAAAATGGGCCCAGTGAAACCCACCTTCACAGGGCGTGGTGAAGGGAAAGGGAACTGAGGAAGGTCCTAGCCTGGCATGGTAAGGAGCTCAGTGATTGTGAGCCCTGGACTGCCCCCTCCCCACTGCCCACCCCCACCCCACGTGCTCCCTGGTGAATGGAGAGAAGCACGGGCTTCCGTTGCCACAGCCGGCTTGGCTCCTCCCAAGCTGCCCCACGTTTGATCAGTTCCGGGTCTGAGGAAGATCCCTTTTGGTCTGGCTTCACGGGAGGTTGCAGGAGGGATGGAGGGAGCTGACGACGACCCACACCAGGGCATGGGGAAAGACTTACGGGCAGGAGGGACCACTGACAGAGATGCAAAAAAGACCAACATCTGGTGACTAATGGGATGCACTGGGCAGAGGGGAGGGGGGCTCCCAGGTTTTCTAGCTGAGGAACTGCACGGACCACCAGGGAGGTGCAGTTTGGCCACGGAGGAGACAAGTTCTGCTTGCATTGTGCTGAGTTTGAGGGACATTTGGACCCTCCCAGCAGTGGGAAATCACGGTCCTAGCCTGCTCTCTCCCCTCCTCCCCTGTGCCAGCCCTGCAACACCTGGGTCCATCACTGTTCAGGGGTCAGAGCTGCTCTAACCTAATTCAGGCCAGGAGAGAGGATTCCTTTTGCTTCCTTGATGCCTTCTTGCTTCCTCTCCAATCTCCCCTCTGGTTCCCCCAGCATCCCCTAGGTCCCAGGTCTGGAGAGGGGGAGGTGGGGAAGACCGTTTTTTTCCCCACTCCAGGCCCCATTCTACTTCCTTATGCCAAGAGCAGGGCAGAGTACAAGGGGCCCCTGGCTCGGGAGGGGAAACAGGAAAAATGGGTTTCTGATAGGCATGACTATGGCCTGGGAGCCGGATGAATCATCAGAGTGAGCAGGCAGAGAGGGCAAGGAGCAGGAAGGGGAGAGCGCTGGGACCGGCCGGGCTCCAGGCTGTGGGCTTTGGGGAAAGGCGAGGCATGCAGATAAAAGGGGTTAAGGTCCTGGGATTCCACAATGTGTGTGTGGGGAGGTATCTCTGGGTTTCCTTCAATCTCTAGCCTGGTTCCAGGGCTAAGGCAGGATTGCAGACTTTTATTCCTTTGTTTGTAGTAATGATGAAGGCAATAACGGGTCTGTGTATAGACTGCTTACTATATGCCAGGCCCCCTGCTGAACTCTTTGCAAGCATTACTTCATTTAATCCTCACTTACAACGTTATCGTCAATCTCTGTTTTACAGATCAGGTCACGGAAGCTCAGAGAGGTTAAGCCACTTGCCCCAGGTCACCCTGAGAAGTCAGGGAGTCAGGACAGAACCTTCTGTTTACCCCCGCGAGCCTAAGGACTCCCCTCTTCGTCCCCCCACCTGCCACGGTTGTGGCTGGACTGTGTCCTGCACCCATAAAGATCGGCGGTTTCCCCCCGGGGGCCCCAGGCACACAGAGCCCTTGATTCTGTGACCAAGGTCACAATGCCCAGAGGGTGACAGGCGCATTCATTCACTCACATTGGGTTACCCTGGCCAGTTTCCTAACACCAAGGGGTTCTAAGCACTTTTTAAAATAATGATTTTATTTATTTATTTTCAGAGAGAGGGGAAGGGAGGGAGAAAGTGAGGGAGAGAACGTGGATGTGGGAGAGATGCATTGATTGGTTGCCTCTCTCACGCAGCCCACAACCCAGGCATGTGCCCTGACTGGGAATCGAACCGGCAACCTTTCGCTTTGCAGGCCGGCCCTCCATGCACTGAACCACACCAGCTGAGGCTAAGCACTCCCTTTTTTAAAAAAATTGTGGGCTTCGTTCATTCAGGAAAGGAATGAAGCTGGTTCTTGCTCAGTGGGGAAGCTGCGGCCCCCACCAGATTGGCAGGGCCAAGGTCATTTGAGGGAGGGTGCCCGGGGCTGTTTGGAGTTCATTAAAGCTATGCCATTCTGTGGCTCTGTAAGAAGGAACAGGGGGTGTTTGTATATGGGGTGGGGGTGCTGGCCGTCAGCCCCTGCTATGTGGAGGGGGAAGGCCTGGTGCTCTCCTACTATCCAGCCCCAGGTAGACCCATGGGTGGTGGGCGTGACTTCTGAAATCTTATCAATCCTTCAGGAATGTATGTGTTTTTAACAAATACCATCACAGGCAGAGGAGTGGGGTACAGGCCAGGGCCCGTCCTGGCTGTGGGTGTGGACCCTGCAGAGGGCCCCACCAGGCAGGCTTGGGCCGAGGCCAGGCTTGAGGTGGGGCTGGCCAAGGAAACTACACCATGATCCAAGGAGCGTCAGGCATCCCCGCGCCCTGCCCCAAGCCGCTCTCCTCTCTGTCTGCCAGGCTCCACTCCCGCTTTACGCCTCCCCACCCATTTGTCCCGGAGCAAACCCAGCCTTTGGGATGGCCTCATTTGTCAAAGCATAGAGTACCTGAACCACACCAGGCATTTCTCTTCAAGATCTTATTTAACCTTCATAATCTACCCAATTATGTATTTCTAATCACTAGTTTCTAGACGAGGGGAAATAAGTCTCTAGAGGTTCAGTGACTTGTCCAAGGCCACACAGCTACTAAATGTCAGAGCCCGGTAGAATCCAGGTTTCGGACTCCAAAGCCGATTGACTTTTCATTTCACTAAGGTAGGGGTTCGGAGGGAATGAGACCTGTCCAGTGTGTTCCTAGAAGGACAAACATAATCTCACACAGTGTGCGTGATGGGGCAGTAGAAGACTGTGGTAAGAACACTGGCCATGGGAGGGCAGCCTTTTCTCTCGCTGTAAATACTTTCCTTGGAGGGGAGGGCAGCCATCTGATCCGCTCCAGCCCTCTCTCCCTGACCCACATCTAATGCAGCGGTAAGCGCTGTCAATCCCACCTCCAAAAGATACCTCAGCTCCACCTTGCTTCGTTTGCACTGCCGCCCTAGTCCAGGCCATCATCAGCTCTCACCCGGTCTCTCTGCTTCATTTCTTGTCCCCCCCCAATCAATATTTCTCCACAGAGCAGTCAGAGAAATCTTTGAAAACCATCAAAGATCATGTCACTCCCTTGCATAAAAATCTTCCATAATTTCCCACTGCATTTGAAATGAAATGTACTCTTTGCCAGGGTTTCTAATATCTGACTCTCATCTATTTGTAATGTTGGTCTGTCTTCCTTCTTTCTTTCTTTTTTAAAGATTTTATTTATTTAGTTTTAGAGAGGGGAAGGGAGGGAGAAAGAAGGAGACAAATATCAATGTGTGATTGCCTCTCATGTACCCCTTACTGAGAACCTGGCCCACAACCCAGGCATGTGCCCTGAGTGGGAATCAAACTGGCAACTCTTTGGTTCACAGGCTGGCCCTCAATCCCCTGAACAACACCGGCCAGGGCAGACTGTGTTCTTTCTATTCTGCAAAGCTGCCAAGCTCATTTCCACCTCCGGGCACTTGCACTTACTGCAGGAATCTACATCTTCACATGGCTGCTTGCTTCTCATCATTTGGGTTGGGCCTCAAGAGTTACCTCTCGCAGGGGTCTTCCCTGAGCACCCTAACTAAACCAGCATCCGCTTGTCACTCCCAGTCCACATTACTCTCTGTTCTGTCACTCTGCCTGTCTCTTTCATAGCGCTTGTCACGTTTGCAATTTTGAGTGAGTCAGAATTAGACTAGCCGACATAAACACGGAAGAGAGACCAGCTTTGGGCCAGTCCAATCCCTGGATGCATTAGGACGATCGGCCTCTACTGCCTGGAAGAAGTCAAAGCACACCCTTTCTTAAGGAAGAGAGCGTGAGCCAGAGCTTCAAATTATCTCTAAATTTTTCATACACAATGCTAAAGTTTAATAAAAAGTTACCAAACTTACAAAAAAACATGAATTCACCAAAAAAATCAAAAGGAGAAGTACATCATAGACAGAGACCCACAGGAGGCCCAGCTATGGGCATTGTCAGACTTTTCAATACAGTCATTCCTATGCTCAACAAATTAGATGAAAAGGTGGAGAATTTCAACAGAACTGGGCTCTATTAAATTATTTAAAATAAGTTCTATAATTGGAAAATGTAAAAACTGACACTAGAACTCAGTAGGTGGGTTTACAGCAGATTAGATGCAACTGAACAGAAAATTAGTAGACTGGACACAGGCCGAGAGAAAACATCCAGACCTAAGTAAGAAAAACTACAGGATGAAAAAATACAGAAAAGAATGTGTGAGACACAGTGAAAATGTCTAAATTGTGTGTAACTGAGCCTCAGAATGAAAGGAAAGAGAAAATAGGGCAGATGCAACATTTGAAGAGTTGATGGTTGAGAATTTCTAAAACCAAAGCCATTGTCGTGGGACACAGGCAGCACTATGGAGCCCAGACAGACTGAATGCAAAGAGAACCAAATTCAGACACAGGGTAGCAGAAACTTCTGAGAACCAGAGACAGAGAAAACATTAAAAGCATCCAGAGGAAAAAAGGTATATTATCTTCAATGAATACACAATAGGTCTGGCAGCAGACTTCTGCGCAGGCACCACGGAAGCCAGAAGACAGGGGCCTGAACGGTAATCTCAAATTGCTGAAAGAAAATGCTGCAAATGTAGAATTCTCCATCTCTTAATACTATCGCCTCATCTTCTCCTTCTCTCCCATTCACTTGTTCCGGTCACGTCGCTTCTTCGTTATTCCAGGTACGTTTCAGTCATGTTCACACTGTAGGGTCTTTTCGTTCTGGCTGTGTCTTCTACTTCATCCATTGTTCTCTTAGGTATTCGCCCAGCTGGCTGTTGTTCTCATCCCTTTCCGTCTTTTCTCTCACGTTACCATCCCAGTAAAGTCCACCCTGAACACCTTGTTTAAAACTGTGATCCCCTTACTCCTGATTCCTCTTCTCCAAGTCACTTTTCTCTGCACATTATCACCTGCTGGCACATTATATATTTTATGTATTATTTTTTGTTTCCCATGTTGTAAATACAAGCTGATAAATGTAATTGATTCATTTAAAATATATGTATTTAAAATAACTTCAGCTGGTTTTTTTAACAGGAATGCTATTGAGAGTATTTAGTATGCCAGGATGTCACACTTGTCTACCTTTGTGTTGATTTTTCCCTGTGTGATTTATTGTAGGACCAACCTAATCCTCTCTGGAAGTATACAGGAGAGATAGAGAAACCCGCATGTGTGCAAGTGTGGATGTTTTCCATTGTAACTCACAGGAGACCCAACCGAAGTGACTTCAAGAATAAAGGTATTTATTATCTCACATAGGAAGTCATCTTAGGCAGGGCTTCCCCAGCGTTAGCTCCACGCTGGCATCAATTTGCTTTCCATTTTCACATTTCATCACACATAGCTGTGCAGTTTCACAAGAAGACATGAAAATATCTTGCTGAAGAGGGATGTTTTCTTCTTTGCACCTCTTTTTAAGGGCTAAGAAGCTCATTTTCTGCAGTACACCCAGCAGACCTCCTGCCCACCTCATTGACCAGGATTATATTACTGGGCCATTCCAAAACCCGGTACAGGAAAGGACAATGGATTCTTATGATTGGCTCAGACTGATCATGATTTGTGTGCTGTGGTGGGAGGGGCCCAGACCCATGAAGCGGATGGCTGCTTGACACCTGACCCAAGTCAAGGTTCTATTACCGAGGAAAGGAGTGCTCTTGGGTGGGCAACCCACAGCATCTCTTACACAGCATTTCTCAGTTTTTCTTTTTAAAAGTCACTTATATTCTCGAGCTCACTGATCCTCACCTGTCCAGATGTACTTTACATCCTATTTTGCAGCTGAAGCTCAGAGATGTTGGACGACTCGCTGAAGGTCATAGAGCCAAGCCATGCTAAGATCCTGTTTGGGATCCACCACCCTTGGATGTCCTCCCTACGGATCAGTGGTGGTTTAAAACATTAGCCATAGAAGTTGGGTGTGCATGTGTGAATGTTCATAGCAGTATTATGCATAAGAGTCAAAAGGCAGAAGCAATCCAAACAGCCATCAACTAATAAATGGGAAGACAAAATAGGGTATAGTCACACAATTAAATATTATTAGGCCATAAGAAGAAATGAAGTTCTGATTCACGCTTCAACTGGATGACCTTTGAAAACATTATACTGAGTGAAAGAAATCAGTCACAGAAGACCACATGCATGATTCTATTTATATAAAATGTCCAGCAAAAGCAAATCCATAGAGACGAGAAGTGGATTAATGGTTGCCAGGGGCTGGTGGAGGGGTGGGAGTATTGGGAACAGTAGTAACTAAAGCGTACAGGGATTTTGGGGGGAAGTGCTTTAAATGTTCTAAAATTTGTTGCGATAGGTCGTACAAGTCTTTGAATAGAACCATTGAATCGTCTGCTTTAAATGAATCAATTGTATGATATGTGCATTATATTTCAATAAAATGTCACTAAAATGGCTGCAAGTTATTTTAAAAGTCCTTCTGTGGAAAGGTGGCGTCTGTGTCCCCTCTCCCTGACATGCGTGGGCTTGTGACTGCTTTGCCCACAGAGTATGATGGAAGCGACGTGTTACTTCTGAGACTACGTCTTTTAGTAGCTTCCATCTGGCTCTCTCTAGATGCTGGTTCTTGGGACTTTCTCCCTCCAGCTGCCATGCTGTGAGGAGCTCAGATCACATGGAGGGGCCGCATATAGCCGGGGAATTAATCCTGGGGAAGCCCAGGCTTTAGCTATCCCAACACCAGGACCCAGATATGGGAGTGAAGAGCCAACCAGATGAATCCAGTCCCCAGCCATTGGAGTGTCCCCAGCTGAGACCTCAGACATCATGGAGCAGAGGAGACGAACCATTCCCTCGGTGCCCTGTCCAAATTCCTGGCCCCAGAATCTATTAGCTTAATAACAATGTCGTTACACACTACCAAGTTGGGGTGGTTTGTTACACAGCAACAGATAACCAGAGAGCCATCTTCCCACTCCTGGCTTTTCAGCTCGTATCTCTGTCCCATCTGACACCTTCCCAGGGTCTCTTAAAAGTCCCTCCTCCAGGTTCCCAGGAGGTGAAAATGGTGCTCAGAACTGAGGAGGGCAAGGGTCTTTCTTTTTCCCCCCTCACCCTGTTCTTCTCTGAGAGCATTTCTCTCACCTTACACAAGGTTGTTCCAGAAAAAGTCCAGCCATTGTTAATGTAACAAGAACAGTTTGCACGACATTGATACAATCTGGCGGCCAAGGAGAATGGACTGGAATGTGCATGGGTGAACAATGACGACTTCACTATATTAGTCAGTGGGGGCAGTAGATGCTGTTGAATGAGCATGTGTACTGTGTGGCCGTCTCATTCAAAATGACTGAGCGAGTAGAGCAATGGATCTGCATTAAATTTTGCGTTAAGCTTGAATATTTCTCCACAGAAACTATTCAGACGATTCCGAAGTCTTTCGGGGACGATGCAATGGGAGCAGCACAAACAAAAGTGTGGTACAAATGTTTCAATGATGGTCGAGAATCTGTTGAAAGTGACCCACATTCTGGAAGGCCTGAAACAGGCAGAACACCTGAGAATGTTGAACATGTGTGGGCTGCAATCAACAAAGATCGGCGACTGACTGTGAAAACTAGGAGCTGATCTGGGGATTCCAAACACTATTAGCTTTCCCCAAAACTTAAATCACCTTTGAAAGGGAAGAGATTTCAGACCATCGATGAGATTCAGGAAAATATGATGGAGCAGCTGATGGCAATTCCAACAAATGACTTTGCAGAGTGTTTTGAACAGTGAAAGAGATGCTGGGAGAACTGTGTGAGGTCCCAAGGTGTCTACTTTGAAGGGGACCAAAGCATCATTGTCCTGTGTACAATGTTTCTTGTAGCTTGTATCTTCGTCAACAAATGTCTCTATTTTTCATATTACATGAATGGATACTTTCTGGACAGACTCGTGTATGGTTGAATAGTTTACCTGCAAGTTCAAATTCCTGTTCTAATCCATGGAACACCTGCATTGACACCTGCTTACACTGCCCGCATCATCTCTCTCCTGGATTGTTGAAAGGGGAAAGGGCTCAGGTTTGTATAGATTTGCATTTTTTTGTATATATTCACTGGGACTTCCGTTACCCTCTGTCTCTTCCTCTTGCCCAGATCTCTCGGGTGAGCTCCTGACCTTGTGAACTGACTGCCTGCCAGGCCACTCCCTGTCCCTCTGTGTGTCCCGCAGCACATCAAACACAGTGTGTCCATAAGCAAACCCATCATCTTCCCCTCAAACCCACTCTTCCTCCTCTGCAGAAGGAAAACCATCCTTCCAGTAGCCCAAGCCTGAAACCCAGGACTTGCCCTGCCTTTTCTACACTCGTTCCTGGACCTTCTCATCCAGTACATGGGCTGTAAATGCCATCTGCACATTGACTACTGCAGAATTTTTTCAATTACAGTTGACATTCCAATGTTATTTTATATTAGTTTCAGGTGTACGCACAGCAGTTAGACAATAATTATATAATTTACAAAGTGAGCCCTCAATAATTCTAGTGCCCACCTGGCACCGCACATAGGTATTACAGTATTACTGACTGTATCCCCCTGCTGTACTTTACATCCCTGAGACTATTTTGTTCCTGCCAATTTTTACTTCTTAATCCCTTCACCTTTTTCACCCAGCGCCCCAACCCTCTGCCATCCGGTAACCCTCAGTTTGTTCTTTGTGTCTATGAGACGACTCCTAAATTGTCATCTCCATCGCAGGCCTCTTCTGTGAACTTCTTTCCAGTAAGTCCAACCAGGAACTTGACATCTCCACATGGGTGTCTAAAATGTATCTCAGACTTAATGTGTGCAGCACCAGCTCCTGGTTTCCCTTCCACAAATGTGGTTCTTGGTTAGTCTTCCCTTTCCCAGGAAATGTCAGCTCCATTCTCCCAGTGGTATGGGCCGCCCATTTGGGACTTACCCTTGACTCCTTTTGATGCTGGCTCTATTCAAAGTACATTCGGAACCCACCACTGCGCAGCGTGACTCTGCCACCCTGGAAGCCATCATCATCTCTCTCCTAGATTGTTGAAAAGATGTCCTAACTGGTCCTCGGCTTCCAATTTTGCCTAAGTTTATTTGCTACACAACAGCCTCAGTGATCCTTTCGAAATGAAGGTCAAGCCCTGGCTGGTGTGGCTCACTGGACTGAGTGCTGGCTTGCAAACCAAAAATTCACCAGTTCAATTCCCAGTCAGGGCACATGCCTGGGTGGTGGACCAGATCCCCAGCTGGGGGCATGTGAGAGGCAGCCAATAGATGTTTCTCTCACACATGGATGTATCTCTCCCCCTCTTTTTCCCTCCTTTCCCCTGTCTCTCTAAAAAATAAAATTTTTAAAAAATCTTCAAAATGAAGGTCAAGCCTGTCCCTCCTCTGCTTGAAACCCCTGCTGGCTTCCCATCTCACTCAGAATAAGAGTCCCAGTACTGGCAGTGGCTGGCATCAGTTGGCCCCGCCCCCCTTGCCTCTCTAACTCTATCTCCTGCTGCTGAGTCCCTCCCCCCTCTCTTCAGCCACCCTGGCTTCCTTGCTCTTTCACAAACACCCAAGATGTTTTTGTCACAAAACTTTCGAGATTGCTCTTCCCTGTGCAAGGAATGGTTTTCTCCAAGACACATGCAAGGATTCTTTTCTCCTTTCCTTCCATCTAGGCTCAAATGTTTCTAATGGAGAGCCCTTCTGACGCCGCCCTTCACTGGACCCCCGGCACTCTCTGTCCCCCTCATTTGGCTCTGCTTTTCTCCATAACACTAGCACCTGTCCCATCATGCATCGACTTGTTTATTGTCTCCCAGTTGAATGGAAGCTCCATGAACTTAAGGATTTGTCTGTCTGGTGCAGCCCTAGCTCCCAGAACAGCTTCTAGAACACAGGAGGTCCCTTAATAGTCATCTGTGGAATGCAGAAATGGATCCCAAAGGATCCCTCACTCCTGTCCAATAAGTCACAAGTCATTTCTATTTTTACTTGTCCCGACAGCCTCCTTCACACCCCTGAGTCAGCGGCCTGGCTCAGACCTCACCGTCTCTGTCCTAGACTCTAGCAATTGTCTGTTCCCCAGTGTCCCTCCCTCTGCTCCCCATCTATTTAGGCTCTTGCCACAGACATTTAAAACATCCATTTTGATTATTTTCCCCAATATAAAAGTAACACATGCTGCTAACGAAAAAGGGAAAACACAGATCAATGATAAAAAAGGGTGTGAACTCCGCCCATATTCCTGCCATTTAGATGGAGATAAGCACTATTTACATTTTGAAGTGTTTTCCTGCCAGCTTTTCCCCTGTGCACAAGCTATTATGGTTATTGCATATAGATGTGCTTCTACTGACTCTCCAGATTAATGCTCTGCTTTGAAAGAAAAACCTATAATCATAGCAGCTAATGTTTCAATTTACTGTGTAACTTAAAGCATGTCATTCAACTTCTCTGGTCCTTTGTTTCCTCACCTGTAATATGGGTATGCTATTAATACCTACCTCATTAGCGGGCTGTAAGGATTGAATCTGGAACGTGAACGCGGTAAGTGCTCACTGTGTTAGATATCACTGTAATTGTTGCTGTTGCTGAGCGCTTACCCTGAACCAGGTCCTCACCCCCACCCTGTGAATTAGGTGAGGTTATAACTAAACACGATAACCTAAAGAGCTTCAGTGCTTTCACAAAGGGAAGGGAAAGCAGAGCTAGCAGTGGCTCTCTCCAGCTTGCAGGAGTCAGATGCTCCCATCCTCTGGATGATACATAATACCAAAGACAATAGCTGGTGTTCCCCAAACCCTTAGCATCCGTTGGGCCCAGTGCTGAGTGTTTGCCTGCGCAGGCATTCCTCCCACGATGCCAGTTTTCATAACCTGAACAGTGCATAGCTTGATGGATCAATTAGGGAACACAATTTGCATCCTGCGGCTCGCTGATTGGTTAGACACCACTGCAAGCTGGAAGCAGCCGGAAGCGGAGGCTGGGCCGTGGTGTGGCTGCTGGCTGGGTCTTGCTTTGTTTATCCTAACAATGGTTGCTTCTCAAGTTGTGTTACTGATGGTGCTGGAGACGA
This sequence comes from Desmodus rotundus, assembly GCF_022682495.2. NCBI lineage: Eukaryota > Metazoa > Chordata > Mammalia > Chiroptera > Phyllostomidae > Desmodus > Desmodus rotundus. The sequence goes on from NC_071389.1 coordinate 20,693,213, forward strand.
TAGAAATAGGCAGGCCAGGAATCCAGAGGAAAATCTGAGTGTAATCAAAACCCAGGAACGCTCAGGATGTTCAACATTTGTAGCTGTACACGTATTGCTCTGACAAACACCTTCATTATTCAAATATCAGCAAGAAAAACGAGTTTGCAATTGCGAGACCGAAAATCTCTAATCTAGCCCTGTTTTCACATTTGTTTCTATGATTAATTTCAAAACAACAGCACATAATAATAACCTTTGTTAACCTTTATTCAGCTTACTGTGTGTAAGAGCGTTATACACACGATCTATTTTAATTTTTACAACTCTGTTTGTTATCGGCTCCATTTTGCAGATGTGGAAACCGAGGCACAGAGAAATGAGGCATTTGCTCAGTGTTACACTGCTGGGAGGCAGAGCTGGGCTTCAAATGCGTACCGTCTGGCTCCAGCCAGAAGCCTTAAAAGCACTGTGCTGTGCGGCTGGGCTGTTGATAGTGTGTGGTGTCCGAGTTCTTGCAAGGTGGTTGAATGGGTCACTTTATCTCATTTAGTTTTCCTGCTAATCCTAGAGACAGTTACCACTATTTTTGCTGTTTCCCAATGTAGACAGAAACGTCCAGTGAATTGCTTTTGAAAGGTCACATAGGCAGTAAATGACTGAGTCTGGGCTCAAAACGCCAAATGCCAAATCCAAAGTCCTTGACCTCCCTGCCTGGGTCAAGTCCCAGTGCTATTTCCTGTTATAGCATCAAGTGCCCATCAGTCCACAACTGACCACAGTTGTCATTTGACACATACCTTTGTGGTTATTGATTTTCTCCCCAACTAAGAGGTAAGCTCCGTGAGGACAGGGTCCCCACTGGGTTTTGCTCACTGTTTGTCCCCTGCCAAAAATGCCCGATTAATATCTGTGGATTGAATGAGCGAAGGATGGATTCTGTCAGAGAAACCGAGCTAGACCCAGGGGCACAGGGGGCAGACTCCCTCAGCCCCGTTAAGGCAATTCTTAAGGCTTCGGTCTTTGGGCTCAGCCATTACTGACCTCCAGGGTCATAGAATGATTTCAGCCCCTGAGCCCACCAGCAGGGAGGGGGAATAGAATTGCTTTTATTGTCCAAGCTTGAATTCAGGTCCTTGGAGTCACGGATAATGCTAATGGCTTAGCCAAATCCATTGCCCCTTCTTCCTTGCTGGGAAGACTTGTTTTATTTGGGTCCTGCCCCTTTCGGCCCAGCAATCAGGGGACAAGCCCGTCCTCGGCCCTGGGATGTGAATCATGATTGGCCTAAGCAAGTCACGGTAAATACATCCCCTCTGCCAGTATTGGTTTAGTGAAAGGTTTTTTTTGTTTGTTTTGTTTTTAGATTTTGTTTATTTTTTTAGAGAGGGAGAGAGGGAGAACGAGAGGGAGAGAAACATCCATGTACAAGAGAAACATCCATTGGCTGCCTCTCACACACTCCCCAGCTGGGGACCTGGCCCGCAAACAAGGCCTGTGCCCTGACTGGGAATCAAACCAGTGACCCCTCAGTTCACAGGCTGGTGCTCAACCCACTGAGTTACACCAATCAGGGCTTAGTGAAAGCTTTGTGATCCAATCCTGATCAATGGGACCTGAGGGGAAATCCGATGAGCAGGCTTCCAATAAAGGTTTTCTTCCTTTCAAGATGTGTAAGAGGAAATGCCTTCTCCACTGAATATTGTTGAGACTGTGGATGATGGCAGGCACTGCTGCATCCATCTCGGGACCATGAGGCAAGCCATTGCCAACATGGGAAGGAGGCTGACGCCTCTTTGAAGACATCACTGAACCACTGAATTTCCAAATTCTAGAACATCTCGCCTTCGTTTGTAAGAAAATGAACTCCTTACAGCTTAAGCCGTATTTAGTTGGAGTTTCTGTACCTTGTTGCTCAAAGCTTCCTGCTTGCCACACAGGGAGCCTCTGGCTCCTGTAGCATTTGCCTAGCTGTTCCTCTGCCTCCCTGTGCTTTGGTTTCTCATTTTTCTGAAAGGGTGCCAGAAATCAACATTTGTGAGCTTCCTACTACAAGCGCATTGTCTCATTTCTTCCACTAAATAGACAGGCATGTAAAGTAGGTTCTTTTACTCCTAATTTACTGATAAGGAAACTGAAGTGCAGTCAGGTGAAGAGACTTGTCCAGGGCCCCACATCTAGGCTCCCCAATGTCCACAGGACAAAACCCCAACTTCTACCCATGGCATTCAGTGCCCTTTGGGACCCTTGGTTCCTTCCACCTTCTTCAGCTTCAAGTCTCCCTCCTCAGCACTCCCCACCTCACTCCAAGCTCTAGCCAGACAAAAACTTCCTGTAGTTCCCCTGCTACGCCCTTTGTACGTGTAGCTCCCTCTGCCTGGGGCAGCCCATTTCCTTTCTGCCTGACTCTTTGCACTCTGAAGCTTTTCCCGACCACTCAAGCTGGCTTTGGCCTGCCCTTTCTCTGCTCACCCGCAATGTCCTGTACCTCCCTCACCTGTCACCTCTCACACGTTGTTATGGAGTCCTGCCTGTGAGGTTCTGGAGGTGTAACAGGGCAGTGAGGTGCAGTGATCAAGAGCATGGTCTCTGGCACCAGAGTTTGACTGCTGGCTTCATCACTTCCCAGCTATGGGACTATGGTGCATCCTGTCCCCTCTCTGTGCCTCAATTTCACTCCCCGTAAGACTGGGACGTTTAATAGTTTCTACCTTGCATTATTGTCGTGCGGGTTAAATGAGCTCATTCACGAAAAACTCTCAGAATGGTGCTTGGCACATAGCAAATACTCAATAAATCTTGTCTATTTTTATTATCTCTGTATTCAAAGCACTTGGCATCTACCAGGCATTCAGCAAGAGTTTGTTAGATGAATTAATGGTGCAGTTGTGATGGTTAATTTTGTGTTAACTTGACTGGGCCAAGAGATGCCCGGATAACGAGTTAAACATTATTTCTAGGTGTGTCTGCGAGGTCCTACCGGGAAGAGATGAGTAGATTAGGATTTTAATCATTGGACTCAGTAAAGCACACTGACCTCTCCAGTGCGAGCATCACCCAATCCGAGGAGGACCTGAACAGAGCAAAGTGGTGGACACAGGGTGAATTTACTCTGTGCCTCAATGCTTGAGCTAGAACTTCAGTCTCCAGCACTCAGATTGGATCAGACACCATTGGCTCTCCTGGATTTGATCTTATCTTATCTTATCTTATCTTATCTTATCTTATCTTATCTTATCTTGAGTTGGCCTGAGATTAAACACTGTTAAGGATCTTGATCAGATATACTTGGGCTCAAATCCTAGCTGTGTGGCCTCCCACAAGTTACTTCCCCTCCTGTGCCTCCATTTCCTCATCTATACGCTGAGGAAACCAGTCCCTACCAGGAAAGATTGTTGTGTCTACAAAAGCTTCGCCTGGCACAGAGCCCAGTGTATGGTAGGGGCTCAAATACCTTAAGTTTCCTTATCCCCACCCCATGTCATAATTTTTGCCAAGGGCCACATCTGAAGAAAGGATGTTAGAAAATTGGCTTCATTCCACTTAAAATCTCAAAGGATAAAGTCGTCTTTGTGATTTAAAGACCCGCTCCCTAAAATGTTCTGTCCAGGTCCCCCTTCCCCACCCCCACCCCCCCATTCCAGGGCCTTTGAACTTACTGGGCTTTGGCAGGAAATGGATCCCCCACAGCAGAGAGAAAGGAAAGAGCAGACCCTCCCTGCTCTCTTCCCACTGAGTGAAGGGACACAGGAGGAGCACTGAGGGGAGGGGGCCCTGGGCCAGCACTGCTGCCTGGATACTGGTCCTGACTTGCCCACTGGCTCCCTGTCTGACCTTGAGCAGGCCCTGTGCCTCTCGGGGCTCCATTGGCCCCATTTGTCCAATGGGGTTGGGCTCTGTGACCTCTGAGGTCCTTCAGGAGCAGGCATTCTGGGATGCAGGAAGTGGGACCCCTGGGCTGCCAGGAAGATCAAAGGGTAGCTTCCCAGAAGAGGGCTTGCAGCTGCCTGCCCTCTGGAGCAGCTCTGGGCTTCCTGCTCTGCACGGAGCCTCCTGTGCAGCTCTGGGAACAGTGGAGCCTCAGCCAAGGTCAGACGCTGGGCCTCCTCATAAGCACCCCCCCTCCTCCCCACCGCTGCCCCAGTCCTGAGTCATAGGTTTGAGATACTTGACTCCATTTTCCTCTGTTAGCCACCTGGAATGGAGGCCACCTGGGATGAAAGAGCACCATGCTGTGTATTCTTCAAGTTTAATTCACAGGAAATGACTATGCCTTAGGACACTGGGAAACTTCCCACTTGGCCCTTCCAAGGACCTCCCAGGATTCTGCATGGTTAATTGACCCTGTCTGCACTCATCATACAGCCTTCACGGCTGGTGACACCTGCTTTGCCTGACCTCCCATCCTGTGGTTCTGTCTGGTTGGCCTCTCCTTTGCTCTGCTCAATGCCCTCTCTATACCTTTACAGGTGCTGTCTCTGCTCTCCCCTCCTCCATCCCTGGACTCATGCCAGACCCAGGATGGGTACTTCCCTGTGTCATCTCTCTTCTTCCTGGTCATCTCTCTTCTTTCTGGCAAAACCTCTGAGGGAGACATTACTGCCATCTTCGTTTTCCAGGGGGGAGGAAACAGACTCAGAAAGGTGAGACGCCCAGTTGAAGGTGTCTGGGCAGCTCCAGGCCGTGCCCAGTCCAAGACCCAGCCTCCTTCCTTTCTTCACATCCCGCGCTCTGCCCCTGCTTCCATGGACTAGGACTCTTGGGTTTGCACAACACAGAGATCCAACTTGAAGACTCTTAGGCCCAAAAGGAAGTGAATGATTTATTAGAGGGATATTAGGGTAGATTTTGGAGTGGGTCTCAGCAGCGGAACCATGGAGGTGCAAGTGCCGTCTTCCCAACTGTGCAGCCTACGGCAAGTGGGGTCACCTGCTGGGGCCTCAGTGTCCTTACCTACAGGGTGGAGCCTCGAATAATAACACCTCCTTCACTGGGCTGTTGGGAAGGGTCAGTGAATTAGGACAGTGACTGCGGTAAAAACGATATTTTATATCGTGACCAGTATACACATAACCTAAAACAAGTCTGTGAAAGAAAATTGGCTGTTACTATGTGTGATCTACTCTGATGTATTCTGTTGTAGTTTAGTGTAGTCCTAGTTTACTCTGGTTTATTTTGTTCATTAAAATATACGGGTGCTGCCCTGGTGGGTGTGACTCAGTTGTATCATCTCATAAACTGAAAGGTCGCAGGTTGGATTTTGGGTCGGGATACATGATTGGGTTGCGGGTTCAGTCCCTGGTCAGGACATGTATGAGAGGCAACTGATCAATGTTTCTCTCTCACATTGATGTTTCTCTCCCCTTCCCTCCTCTCTTACCATTTCTCTAAAATCAATAAGCATGTCCTTAGGTGAGGATACACACACACACACACACACACACATAGGTCTGTCCAGAAAAAGTCCAACCGTTGTTTGGTTTGCAGGCCAGTGCTCAATCCACTGAGCCATACCAGCCAGGGCAACCATTGTTAATATAACAAGAATGGTTTGCATGACACTGGTCTAACCTGGCAGCCAAGGAGAGTGGACTGGAATGTGTATGTGACGACTTCACCGTACTAGTTAATGGGGGTGGTAGACGCAGTTGAGTGAGCATGTGCACTGTGTGGCCGTCTCATTCAAAATGACTGAGCTAGTAGAGCAATGAATCTGCATCAAATTTTGCGTTAAGCTTGAACATTCCTCCACAGAAATTAGTCTATGATTGAGAAGCCGCAGCTATGGGCAGCTGGAGATTGGCAGCTTCATCATGATAACGGGCCCGCTCACACGTCACATCTCGTGCAGAGGTTTTCAGCGAAACATCAAATCACCCAGGGGACTCAAACCCCTACAGCCCAGATTTGGCGCCCTGAGACTTCTAGCTTTTCCCAAAACTAAAATCACCTTTGAAGGGGAAGAGATTTTGGTCCATCAGTGAGATTCAGGAAAATACAATGGGGCAGCTGATGGCGATTGGGAGAACTGTGTGAGGTCCCGAGGTGCCTACTTTGAAGGGGACTGAGGTGTCATTGTTGTATGTACAATGTTTCTTGTATCTTCTACAATAAATGTCTCTATTTTTTATACTACATGGCTGGATACTTTCTGGACAGACCATATATGTATATATACGCGCGCGCGCGCGCGCGCGTGTGTGTGTGTGTGTGTGTGTGTACCAACCTTGTAAGACGATTTTGTGACCCACTCCCCTGCCATAGTTTGAGGTTTGGGTAAAAAATTGTTAATGTCTGCCCTGCCTGGTGTGGCTCAGTGGACTGAGTGCAGGCCTGAGAAGCAAGGGGTTGCTGCTCCGATTCCCATCCAGGGCACATGCCTGGGTTGTGGGCCAGGTCCCCAGTAGGGGGTGCATGAGAGGCAACCACACATTGATGTTTCCTTCTCTCTCTTTCTCCTTCCCTTCCCCTCTAAAAATGAATAAATAAAATCTTAAAAAAAATAAAAATTGTTGATGTCTATTAAGAGCTTAGCAAAGCATCTGGCATATAATGAGACCTCAGTAGCTGTTAGCTACCATCAGCGTAGTTGTTATTAACCGCAGGCCGACCAAGACTGGAGAAAAACGGGCGTGACGGCGGCGGGCCCTTTGGTACAATCAGGGTTCTCTTGCTGGCCTCCACCTTCCACCCAGGCTTCCCTTTCCATGTGCCAGTGTCTCTTCCTTACATGGCCTTTGCCGCTGAGTAAAAGCCATAGCAGCAGGCTGCTCTAAGGTGACGTCGGTATGGCTTTACGGCCCAAAAGGGAAAGAGAACTTTCCGTTCTCCCCTCCAGCTTCCCTAGTAATCACAGCTAACATTTATGGAGTGCTTGTGAGGACCAGACACTGTTTCAAGTCTTCACAATTTTCTCTAACACAGTCTCATGGTAACCTGGAGTCCACGGCAGAGATTGGCTGGATGCTCATCAGATCCATTTCCTTTTCCTGGACCCACAAGCGAACTACGTTTCCTAGGCCCCATGCATCTGGGTGCGGCCATGTGACTAGTTCTTGCCAACGGAATGTAAGTAGAAGTGACCGATGGCCCAAGGCAGTTACGAGTGAACATTTCTCTTTCTTTCTTTGATCCTCCAGTTGGCAGAGGACAGGGCAACCTTGAAGCCATGTGTTAAAGATGATGAAACCACATAGTAGAATGAGTGTGGATCTCTGAATGAGATCACAGAGCAGAGCTGACACCAGCTATGCCACCCACCTCTGACAATCAGCAGTGGAGCGTGACGGCATAAGAAGTAACTTTGTTGTATGGAGCCACTGAGATATTAGGGTTATTACAGCAGCTAGCATTGCCCGGCATTGTTAGTACAAAATTACCTTTTGTCCATATTTCATAGATAAGAAAGCTGTGGCACCAAGATGTTAAATATTATACTTTGGTTTGAGCTAGCAGGTGAGAAGCCACGATTTTAATGGGGAAGGCCACATAATAAGCCCACATTTTACCTAGTATTCTATGCTGTAGATCAGGGTCAGCAGACTCCAGCCTACCCCAGGCCAAGTCCAGCCAGGACTATTCCTTTACGTATTGTCTTTAACTGCGTTCACCTGCACAGACAGGGTTTAGTACAGAAGTGATAGTTGTGAAAGAGATAACATCTCCCTTTCCTCCCAAGGCTAACATATTTACTGTATAGCCTTTTATTTATTTATTTATTTAAACCGTCACTCGAGGATATGTTTATTGGTTTATAGATTTTAGAGAGAGAAGAAGGAAAGGCAGGAGAGAGGGAGGAGACAGAGAGAGAAACATCGATGTTTTTGGTCCACACTTTGATGCATCCATTGGTCGTTTCCTGCATGTGCCCTGCCGGAGGATTGAACCCGAAACCTTGGTGCACTGGGGTGATGCTCTAACCAGCTGAGCTACTCCACCAGGGCTGAGTTTTAATTTTATTTTGAATTATTTATTTAGTGTATATTCAATTATATATTTATATATATATATACACACCCATACACATGTGCTTCAAATTAACATATTTTAATTATACTTATCCTTTAATAAATGAGGGTTCGAGGTGAATATTTATTTGGAAGATTTCCAGTTATCCAGTTGGCCCTGGCATTTGTGGACTCTAAAAAATGTTGTGGGTTTTTTTTTTCAGAATAAGTTAATTTCAGTTCTTAACTATTCAAGCTAATTTGGGTGCAATCCGTGCTTGTTTTTAAATAGTGGACTCAAAATAAGCAATAATAGCAGAGTGGTGGCGAGGAAAATTGAACTTGAGTGAGTTTAATTCTGACATTCTATGTGACCACCTGGAGTTTCTCTCCCACTTGCGACATTTTTGGGAACTTTAGAAAAATGTAGTCATTCTTTTCAGGGTCGCTTTGTTGATGGAAAATGCTGCAGAATGAAGTGCAGTGAAAAGTCTTCCCCAGACAAAACCGTTGCCCCACCCGAAGCGGTACATGACATCGAGACAATGTTTGAAAAATTAACCCCAACCTTTGAAGAGCTGTGTGATCCAAAGGGGGACCCGGGCAGATTCTGCTCTCCCCTGCATGTGGCAATTTTCCCGAGTTATCTTTTATCAAGTGTGAAGTTTTAGGTGAGGTCAATCAGACACAACGACATTTGAACCAGCCGGAATCAGCCTTGATGCCAGAACAGTAAAACATCAAGCTTTCAAATTGCTCCTTGCAGGTTGGTGAAGAGAAGTGTGGAGACGATCACTAACTCTGCAACAACGCGGGTCAGGAAGTGGACATTTACACAGGAAAAATAAGCACGTTTGGAAGGAGGGAGCCGGGAGAAACAACAGAGGACGCTGGCCTGGCTCCGCCGCAGGAAATGAACGGGAAACGGCGGAAGGCCACGGGCCCGTTTCACCCAGAACTGGGTGCTCCTGAAAGACACTGGACCAAATAACGTCAATTTTCAGGTTTTTGTCTGTTTTTGCAAAAGAGGAAAAATTTTGGAAGTTTTTTTTCTTAACCAAGTCTGTTAGAGATGTTTGATGAATTTACCGGTGAAAATAATTTAGTAGAAAGTTTTTGATTGTGCAGATGTTTGAATTAGCATCAGTCCCGAGGACATGAAGCCAGGAACAGCACTGAAGCTTCTCGGACTGACTGTGAGAGGGGATTTCTGTGAGCTCCTCCCAGACTTTCCCCTGCGTTTATGACCTTTTTTTAACTGTGTGCGTATCTGTTGATTCATATGAAAGAGACTTTTCTAAATTAAAATGAATAAAAAGTATTCTTTGTTGAGTGAAGACCAATTTACAAATCTGACTACATTTTCTATTGAACAGGAACATGTGAATAAAATAAATTCTGATGGAGGCATGAGAAATTACAACAGCTAAGGCACAAAAATCAGAAAGTGTACAGTTATGATGCATTTCGGTGACTCAGACCAGTATGTAGGTGCACATTCTTCCTCCCGTCCTCTAAAATTACACTCATGTAAGGAAAAATCATTAATCCATTATTTTTTTCCTTTTGTGTCTTAACATGTTTTTTTAAATATTGGATTTCTCATAATTTTATTGTCATTTCTGTGTTTCTTTTCAGGGCCATTATTATCATTCATATCATTTCATGATTATTTTTGAAAAATAATTTTGCCACATAGAAGAAAAAAGTTTTAATTAAAAAAAAAGTCTGGCCTTGACTGGTGTGGCTCAGTGGATTGAGCACTGGCCTGTGAACCAAAAGGTCGCCAGTTCAGTTCTCAGTCAGGGCACATGCCTGGGTTGCGGGCCAGGTCCCCAGTGGGGGGTGTGTGAGAGGGAACCACACATTGATGTTTCCCTCCTCCTCTTTCTCCCTCCATTTCCCTCTCTAAAGAAAAACCTGTTCTGGGGTTGCATGCCCTAGGTAAGACATTGAGAAGGACGCAAGCTTGGACAGTGTTCCTACCAAAAGTGCATAATCTGACTCTGAAACAAGGAAACCCCAGACAAACAGAAACTGAAAGGCATTTTACAAAATAATTTGTCCATGACTCTGCAAAAAATGTCAAGGTCAAGAGAGCCAAAGGAAGGCTCAGGAATTATTTCAGTTTAAAGAGAATAATGAGATATGACAATTAAACGCGATGTGCCATCCTGGATTGGCTTGTGGACTGGGGAAAATAGTTCTAAAGGACATTATTATTGCAACAACTGACAAAATGTGAACATGGGCAGTGCATTAGACAACAGAGTTGTATCAATATTAAGTTTCCTATATTTGGTGGTTGTGCTATTGTTCTGTAATGGACTACTTACAAAATATACTTTGAAATATTTAGTGGATGTGTAGGTGAAGATGTACATATAGAGAGAGAAAATCAGGGTGAATGAGGCAAAATGTAACAATTGGTGAACCTGGGTAAAGAATACTCGAGAGTTTCTGGTGTTATTGTTGCAACTTTTCTGAAAATTTGTAATTATTTCAAAATGAAAATTTATACACAGAAAAACCCCAAACCACAAAACATCAAACAGGTTAAGATGGACCCAGTGGTGTGTGGGGTCAAGGAGAGGGGGTGACACTGAGCCACCTGTCATGGGGGAATAGAGAGAGACAGGAAGAAAGTGAGGGAAAGGGGAAGAGAGAAAATGAATATGAGAATATATGGATCCAACAAGAATAATTTGGGGAAAGAAAACACGGAGGCTGTGGACGGGTTTAATCTAGCAGTCCTAAAGGATAATCAGGGGAGGGTACAACGAGCTACTGGGTTAGGGATTCTGGGGATCAGGGTGGGAGAGTTAACCGTGAGCAAGTGAGGGGAAGAATGGAAGAAATTACACAAAGAAGAGAGAAGGATGAACCGTAGGGAGACCAAGCTTTAAGATCTGGGGAGGAAGAGAAATCAGTGAAGGAAGGATCAGAGAGGCGAAAGGAGAGTTCAACGACAATCGTTGTCACAGAAGTCAAGGGAGGTGAGAATTTCAAGCAGAAGGAAGTGTCACTGGGGACAAAGGCATGAAAGGTCAAAGAGGTTGAAGACAAACTTTGGAAGAGGAATCCAGCAAGCTCGTAGCGATACAACCACCGACAGACCTATGAAGACTCAGAAAAAGACAAAAATTCGTTAAGACATTGAACACCAGGACTGAGAATCACGGTCAGAACCCAGACTTCCCACTGGGGATGGAATCCGCAATCCAGGCATGTGCCCTGACCAGGGATCGAACTTGCAATCTTTGGGTGTAACAGACGACACCCCAACCATCTGAGCCACCTGGCCTGGGCCCAGAGCTGCAAGTTTTTAGAAAATGACCAGGCAGGAGGTGGAGGGAGGCGCCTGGGGCTGCACTGCATCTGAGCTGGGGATCCTGGTTAGTATTTCTTTTTTTTCCTCTTTTGTTTGTGTACTAATTTTATCTATTTATTATAATAAGGAAAAAAGATACTCAAAATAATTATATGTAAGTTTGCATATTACTAGATGAGCACATTTGGTAAAAATGCCTTTGTAAAAATGACTGCCCCCTACTCCCCCCCAAAAAATAGAAGGGAATCCATCAAACTATTAGTTACCCACTAGGTCATGGGCCCAAAGGACATTTTCCTCTGTTTTCTTTGACTTCTATGTATTTTTAAATGTTTCTATCATGAGCATGTATCGCTTTTATAATGGAAAAAGTAAATATATTAAAAAGAACAGGAAGATGAAAAAGGGGTCCATGCATTTGGAGGCTGGCAAAGACATTGTCAGTGAAAGAAGGTGGGATGTGGGAAGCAGGAATGCAGTTCCTGCGAATAATCGCTGAAATTTCTAGAGCACTTTCTGTTTTGCAAAGTGCTTTTACACACATTTTCTCATTTTGCAGGGTTTGCAGGTTAAATGGGACCCAGAGTCATGAACTCCAACACTATAGCACAGGGGACACCTCCCTTGGGGGTCTCCCAGCTCCTGATGAGCCCCCTGCTGTGCTGGGAGGAGGGTAATCGAGGGAGCGCCTTCCAGGAAATCCCTCCCTACAAGTCCTCACAACTGGCTCCGTGGTGGGTGCAGTCCAGCTCATGTATCGGTGACAATAACCACTTAAGTGGCCAAAGTGCCTAGCAAGCAGCTCCTCTTCACACTAGTGCTATGAAGTGGGAAATATTATTAAATCATCTTCATGTTATAGATGAGAAAACCGTGGCACAGAAAGGTTAGGAGACTCACCCAATGTCACACAGAGCTGGGATTCAAGCTCAGCTAGTGTGGCCAGGGTGGCTTCACCCCTACTCGGCAGCCCCGGTGTGCTCTGAGCTGCAGTAAGACCTGCCTCCCAGCCTCTCCAGTGCCCCTAATCCTCCCAGCCCTTTCTAGTCAAGTTCCGCCACCCACCTGATGGCGCAGTGGTAGTCCTGAGGCGGTCTCAGGTGTCTGTCTAGACACCTCTGCAGGTATTTCCTCCCTACTGCACCACCCAGATTACCAAAAGAACGGGAGTTCTTTGTTATCTGTCTGTCCTCCAAGGCAGTAACCACAGGAACACCCCAGGCAGCTGAATCCATTCATTCATTCCGCAAGTATTTATTGAGCGTCAGAAACTGTTTTAGCCACCAGGCCTTATTCCTTTCCTTACCTCAATTTCCCCATTCTGTCCCTGTGGGCACACAATTCCTGGCAGAAGAGAATGGAACCAGATGTTATCTAGTGGGATGCTTTGAGTTCTCGGGGCCTACAAAAGGCTATTATTATTTAATTACTGCAAATGGTAATTATAAGGAAAGGTAATTGTCTGCCCTTTCATTATAGCACTTCTGCTCTTTTCCCCTGGCAGTCCCCAGGGCCAGTCATAAAAGAGAGCGAGGTCCAGATCTGCTGTGGCCCGCTGAGCACTGGCCCATCCTCCTCATAAACAGTTACTGCCATCACTTTCCGAAGGTGAATTGTGGATGGTAAAGCCCTTCCATACCCACGAACTCCTTAGATCCCATAGGAAAAGAGGAATGGACACTCCCTGAGCACGGGCCAGATTCTGGGCACCGTGCTGGGCACTGTACCTTCTCCAGGTGAGACCATGCCCCTAAAAAGCCCAGCAAATTGCCTTATAGTAAATGCTTGGTAAATGTGGTATATACAATTGCCAACCCTGACTTTACTGCCCTGTGAAATAATTACTAGCCTCATTTTATAAATGAGAAGACTGAGATGCCCTGAGGTTTTAAAACTAGTGGGAGCCAGTATTTGAATCTTGCATGTCTGATCTCAGAACACTCATGCTTTTCACTTATAACTTACCACCGGGTATTATTATTGGCCCATTTCACTGTTGAAGAAATTGAGGCTTGGAGATACAACATGACTGACTCTAGGTCACTAAGGCTATTTAATAGAGTCAGGACCTGGACCCACATGTGCTGCCCTGCCTGTTTGGGGCTCTGACTTTGCTGCTGGCTCTGCTCTGCTTCCCTGCCCTTCCCTCTGCCACCTCCTAGAACCCCACAACCCCCAGCTCACAACTAATCGTAGAGACTGAGAAGATGACTAAGACATAGTCTTGACCCTCTGGTTAAGCAAACACTAAGGTAAATTGCAGAGCCGGGAGCCCCCGAGTAAGGCTGGCCTTGGTAACCAGCTGTCACCATCCACGGCAGATATTGTTAATCAGTCCCAACAGTCTTCGTACTTAAAAATCCAGATTCCTAGTCATTTGAGATTTAAATAAAAACCAACGGGGATGTCCTACTTCACGTTCTGTAGAAATCCGATGAGGTTTCCAAGACATCCAGTGACTCACAAAGTCCTGATCACTTCCAGTTCCCACTGTCCACTCCTGGTGTCCCTTACTCTTTCCTCTGTCTGTCTTTCCTCCCCACCCAGTGCCAACTCAGGTATTCAGCTCCTTTTACTGCAGGTTTAAGAAACAGAGTGGGGGTGTATCATAGCGATGCAAAAGGCAGAAAGATGAACAGTATTACCCTTGTTTTTACCTCCTACAGCCACCTGTCCACTGGCCACCGCTCTCCTCAAGCTCTCCCATTGCACTGGTCAGGCCCTCATTTCAAGACAGTGCTCACAAGTTTCAGCTAATTCATTCACTGAGTCCCCTCACCTTCGAATATTCAATCCCCATCACCCTTTATTGGATGAGTGAATGAACAAATATGTGTTGAGTGCCCTGTTTGCAGTCGGCTGTCAAATCAGAGGATTATAAACCTGGATGCAGAATTACAGTTGGGGTAAGTGTGAAGGCAAGGAGAAGTCCGTGGAGCCATGAGAGCATCCTGAGGACAATAGAAGGCCGCTGCCCTCAGGATGTGGTTATGAACCAGGATGTGTTGGGTGAATGTTCATTAGGTGGCGGTGGGACGTGGTGGGACGTGGTGAGACGTGGTAGGTGTGCTCAGGTGGGGGAGCACATGCCAAGAGGAGGGGACTGCAAAGGCCATGTAGCCCAGGAGAGCAGCATGCCTTCCAGAACTCAAGAGGAGGGCTGCGCAGCTGGAGCACAGTGCCCAAGGGGGACAGCGGTCCTGGCTGAGGGTGGAGGATTTGGGCAGGGGTCAGACCATGCAGAGACTTGGGGCACATGATCCCTATAATTTTATCACACAGAGCTGTTTAGGCCCCCATTTCCTGCTCAGCTCATGGACAACCTTGATACAGGGCAACCTATATCCCAAGCTCCATTAATCTCTGCCTAACAGGGGGCCGAATGCTCAGTATTCCCAGAGGAGGCAGTAGGCGTTTTTCCATTCTTACCCCCACCCTCCCAAAATGGAAAGGAGAGCACAGACGACTCAGTTTCACACTGATATGAATTGTGCCACCACCTTAAGATGGCAGAAAGACCAGTTTGGGATTTAAATGATACTTTTCCTCCGTCTTATAACTTGGACGATACAGATGAGAAGGGCTTGAGAAGTTGCCATGGGGGCTGGTGTTCTCAGGGAAGATTTTCCAGGGGAGGGGAGGTGGGAGTGGATTCCTGAAGTACAGGCACCCATCCCTGCAGTGGCCTAGCCCATACGCGATCTTATTTAATACTTGTCCTATGAAGTAGGTATTACGCTCGGTTTGCACACGAGAAAACTGAGGCCCAGAGGAAGGGAGAAACTTGCCTGAAATCATTAGTTTATAAGTGACAAAGCCAGGGTTCAAACACAGCTCTGTTGGACTCCTAAACTGAATCTATTAACTCTAAGCTCTAAGCCCTTCTTGAGGGAAACACGATGGGCAAAGGTGAAGGGGGTGCCTGCTCATCATTCACATGCTCATCATTTGTCCACTCAGCTAATGCCACATAGCACCCACCGTGTACCCAGCACGGTAGTGAAAGAAGCTCTGGGCCAGGAGCCAGAGCATCTCAGTTGGAGGCCTGGCCCCAGGACCTAGCTAACTACTTTCCCTCAGTTTTCCTGCCTGTGAAATGGGGGCTAACATCCCTGCCAGCCTCCTCCCAGGGCTGCTGTGGGGGTCCAATGAGAAAGTGTACGTGTCGAAGCTCAAGATTGTTTTAGTTCTGATGGGAGGTGCGCCCCAGTTTGAGGGGTAAGGAGGCAGGGAGCTTGGGTAGAGGCCAGGAGAAGAAGATGGAATCCCTGGGCATTGAGGTCCCATTGGGAACAGGCTGCAGGGCCAAGCCACGAAGCCCTCCATGTGTTTGCCATGATGGGCGCTGCAGAACCTGGGAACCACCTGGACACCCGCCTTCTCACTTCCCACATCTATCAGTCACTAAGTCCTGGTGACACGGAATCCTTCCAATGTCCTTCATTTGTCCACTTCTTTCTGCCTCTGCTAGAGCCACCTTGGTCCAAGCCATCACCATTGCTTACCTCAAAGACTTGGAACGTCCTCCACTGGCCTTCCTGCTTTACCCCATTCCAGTCTGTTCGTTCCCCAGAAGTCACATGGACCCTCTGAAAAGAATTCTGACCACATCATTTCTCTGCTTAATGCCCCTCCCCACCATGACTTCCCATTCAAATCCTAATTTCTTGCCAGGGCCCACCTAGGACATCCAGACCGCAGTGTCATTTTGCCGTCCCCCCTCATTCCACTTGAGTTCCTCTATCCTTTCTAGCCTTTCAATACGGCAAGCTCCTCCTTGCCTCGGAAACTTCACACACTGTCCTTTCTGCCAGAAACACTCTTTTCTCATCTCTTCCCTGGTCTCAGCTTAAAAGTCCTTTCTTCTTGGCAGTTCTCTTTAATCTTCACTTACCCACTCCCAGATGCCTCAAACCTGTCCTTTGTAGCTCTTACAAGACTTTATTATGCAACTATTTGATTATTTGTTAAGTTCTGTCTCCTGGAACAGACTGGAGAGAGCTCACCGATGTCTACTTGTCTTCTTCTCCCAGAGGAACACTGTACTTCCCAACTTCCCTTGCAGTTGGGCAGGACCATGTGACTAGTCTTGGCCAATGGATGGTGAGGAGAAATGATGCGTGTCCTTTTCTGGCTGAAGCAGTGTAAAATCCATGCACGAGTCTCCAGTTTCCTTTCTCCTGCCGTGGTAACGAAGAGAGTCACACGTTCCAGTGGGTGCAGCTTCAAGATGGTAAGGACTTCTGAGCCTAAGTGTCTGGGTGACTAGAGCAGAGGACACAGAATGGGCATGTGGCACGAGTGAGATATAAACTCCTTTTGTGTTATGAAACTGAGGTTTCAGAGCTCTTTGTTACTGCAGCATGGTCTGGTTTATCCTGACTGTTTATCTTACTAAAGCTCTGTCCGAGCAGGGCCTGCATCTTATCCACTGCCTCTCTAGAGCCTGAGACCCTAACTGAGACATAGAAGTAGGTGCTCTGTAAATACTTGGTGAATGAGTGTGTGTGTGTGGTGGTGGGGGGAAAACAGAACATATATAACATAGTTCCTTCCTCAAGAAATTTACTAGAATCCAAGGGACAAATACTTATAGAATATAACCAGGGGCTAAATTGTAAAAGTTAGAAAGAGGAAGGGAGACAGTGCATTGGAGCAGTCATGGAGGGCTTCCTGGAAGAGAGTAAGGAAGATGTGAAGAATTGGAGAGAACGAGAGTGGGCTTGCTGTCTGCCCCAGCATTTGTTCATCCATTCAGCACTTCTGTTTTTTTAAAAATATTATATTGATTTATTTTTAGAGAGAGGGGAAGGGAGGGAGAAAAAGAGGGAGAGAAACATCAATGAGTTTCCTGTTGAATACCCTCCCGACCACATACCTGAGTGGGGACTGAACCCACAACCCAGACATGTGCCCTGACTGGGAATCGACCCGGTGACCTTTCACTTTGCAGAATGACACCCAACCAACTGAGCCACACTGGTCAAGGCCAAACACTTATTCTAATGTATCATGACAGCAGTGTGGTCAGAGGAACAGGTGCTTTTGGGAATCAGAGGAAAGTGCCTCTTCCCATGTGAGGACGTAGGATGGCTTCGCAGAGAAGGAGATATTTAAGCTGAGCCTTAGTATGTATAATAGGTGTTTGCCAGAGATAACAGATGCAGCAAAAAGGCTCAGGATCCCCAGCAGAGGGAACAGCGTGAGCAGAGGCTTGGAGACACAGAGTGTGTTCAGGGAAGGGGCAGCATCTGGTGTGGCTGGATTTGGGGAGAGGAGTCTGGGTGCCGGTGGCAAAGAGGTGAGCTCAGTCACTGCATCTCTGGCTCCTTGCACCTCAGCCCACACTGACTCCATTCAGACCATATTGAAAGCATCTTGGCTAGAGAGGGAAGACCGCTTAGAGGGCATCTAAGTTATGATCTGAAGGATGCCTTGAAGGTGACCAGGAAAGGCGGGATGAAAGGACAAGGGAGGGTGTTCCAGGCGGAGGAAACAGCATGTTCAAAGACCTTAGAAGGGAGATGGCAAGGCCTGAGAAGGCGGCTCGCTTTGTCTGGCTAGAGCAGCTTTCCAGGTAGTTAGTTAGACAGGAGACTGGTGAGGCAGAGGGGCCAGGTCATGACACCCTCCCGCCCATCATTCCACTATCAAGACCTCATCTCAGGAGTCAAAGCCTTCAGGATTCTGTCTCAACTCCTTCCCGCCCTGAACTCTGGTGCCTTTGCATACGCTCTCCCGAGTGCCTAGACTTGCAGTGATGATGCTGATAACACAATAACATTGGTTGGGCCCTTTACAATATATTTATTAGGTACCACTGACTAACAAGGACATCAGCAATGACACAAACAGGTACGTTTTTTGAAGGATATTTTTTCTTGTTGGGATTTGTTTTTCTAAAACAGTTTTAGATTTACCAAAAAATTGAGAAGATATAACAGAGAGTTTCCACTTCCCCACCCCCCCCAGTTTTCCCTATTAGTAACACCTTTCGTTAGTATATTTGTTATAATATTTTATACTTATTTACTAATGAATGCTTTCACTAATACATTATGAACGGAATTCCATAGTTTATTAAGATTTCCTCAGTTTTTACCTCATGTCTTTTTTTCTGTCCCAGGATCCTATCTAGGACAGAAAATTCGTTTTCTGTCTCTTTATTGTTACATTCCATTCATTTTTGTCTCTTTAGGCTCCTCTGGGCAGTGACGGTTTCTCAAAGTTCCTTGTTTTTGGTGAGCTGGACAGTTTTGAGGAGTACTACTGAGCTATCTTTAGGATGCCCCGCTATTCAAGTTTGTCTGGTGTTTTTCTCATGACAAGGCTGAGGTTACAGGTTATTGGGAGGAAGTCCACAGAGGTAAAGTGTCACTGTCATCTCCTGTCAAGCGTACGTACTGTCAGCACCATTTGTGGCTGTTGAGGTTGGCCTTGATCACCTGGCTGAGGTAGTAGTTGTTTAGCGTCTCCACTGCGAAGTTACTTTTTCCCTCCTTTTTCATGCTGTACACTTTGGAAGTGGCAAGGCAAAGCTCACACTTAAGGAGCGGAGATTTATGCTCCAACTCCTTGACTACCTACCTGCATAAATGATTTCGAATTCTTCTGCATGAGAGAGTGTCTCTTCTCTCCATTTCTTAATGTATTATCTCACTGAACTTCCCGACAATGGGTTGATATTTATCACCCCCATTTTTCTGGAAACTGGAAGGCCCTGCCTTTTTCCGTGCCCAGGCTCACACCAGATCCAATTTCTGAAGACTCTCATCTCCCTGCGAAAGAGTGGCCTCCTCTGTGTTCTCCCCATGCTTTGTAGTTCCGACTACTTAATGCCACATACGTTATTGTGCTCTGCTCTGTGCCAGGCACTGTGCTGGGGACTTGGGCTTGAGAACAAATGGTGCGTTTTCCAGTGGTGACAAATGGTGACTTTGTGGGACCCGTCCTCTAATTGCTCACAGCCTTGGGGTCTGTGCCTGACTGCAAGCGCCATGAGGACAGGCACTTTGTCCAACTTGTTCCCAGCTGTTCCCAGCCAACCAGCAGAGCATCTGATTGCAGGTCCTCAACACTATTTATAAACTGGGAAATGCTTCCCGGAGGTTGGCAAACCGGCAGGTGATTGTTTATGTGCGCGTCCTCTCCCCGGGGAATGGGTGCTCCCTGAGGGCAGGGCCGACCTTGATTCAGCGTGGCCTAGAGGCTGGGTGGCAGTGAGCGTCAGAAGTCTGAGCTGGGGAAAGGACGTCAGGATCGGCCAACTCAGGTAGAAAGTGAAGTTTGGAAGCTGACACAGCCCGGGAGGCCGAATCCGGAGGACTTGGTGACTGATTGGCTGGGGAGGGTGAGGCGGGAGGAGGAGTCACACACAGATGGCTCTGAGGTCTGGAGCTGGGGACAGCCGGTGCCACCTCTGATAGATTCTGCAGAAGAGCCGCTGACAGACTCCGGCGGCCCCACCCTTTGGGGGCTCTGGCCTAGAGCCAGGGAGGGACGAAGCCTACGGAGGGAGGGAGGGGTGGCCTGTCCTGTCCAAACTTCTGACCCCCATCCCCATGTCCTCGTCTAAAAAAAAATCTCAGCCTGGAATTTGAGCACGATCGTTGGTTCTCAGGTGTGGGGGCCCACTCTGGGGGTCCTCTCGTGCCTGAGTCTGCGAAGGAGACCCCCCATGGGCAGCCTGGCCCCGCGCAGGACTGCCCCGGTCAGGGCCATGGCCCGCCAGGCCCAGGTCCCCAGCCCGCCATCACCGGGGAGGGGGCGGCGAGGCGGCGGCCCAGCCAGGGCGGGACAATGGCCGCGGCCGCCGGGGCCCCGGGAGCCCCCGCGCTGGGGAAGGGGCTGGCCTAGGGCCGGGCGCCGGTGCCCTCCCCGCGTGGCTCGGGCGGGCGAAGGGGGGCGAGGAGTTCCTTTGTGGTTCTGCCTCCCGCGCGGCGCGGACGGTGGGCGCCGCGCAACTTTGCGAGGCTGTGGCTGCGGCGGCGGCGAGCGCGAGACGAGGCCCCGGGGCCCGAGCAGGGCCCCCAGCGCGCCGCCCGCCCCCGCCCCCTGCCCGGCCCCCTCCCTTCGCGCGCCGTAGCCCGCGCCCGGTGCTGCCCACTCGCGGGAGCCCCCGGGGCCGGACGGGCTGCGCAGTAGGAGAGGCGGGGGCCCGACGCGGCCCCCCCGGAGCCGGGCGCCTGGCGCGGGGGCTCGCCGAGCGCACGGGGGGCCGCGCGGCGCTGCAGACCCAGCCTCCCGCCGCCGCCGCCTCGGCGCTTGCAGAACCCAGAAGTGAACAGCAGGCGACCCGGAAGGTTTGCGCGCGGCTCCGCACCTAGCCGGAGCCCGGAGCCGGAGCCCCAGCCCGGCCCTGCTCGGGCCGCCGGGCGCGGGGCTGCGGCCGCGTCCCGGAGCCGCCGCCAGCACAGCCAGGTCCGTGCGGGCCCAGGGCGCGGGGGGAGCGGGCTCGGTGGTGGCGGGTGCCCGCCCGAGCGCCCGCCCGCGGGAAAGTTGCGCGGAGTTGCGGGCTGGGGTGCGGGCCGGGACGCCGGCGCTGTCAGCGCGGGCCGGGTGCTCTGAGGCCCGGGGCTGCCTGTGCCTGCGGTCGGGCCCGGAGCGGCGGCGTCGCGCGGGGTAGGAAGTGTCTCCGGCGGCGTGTCTGGGTCTGCTCCGAGTGTGTATGCGTGTGCGTGTGTGTGTGTGTGTGTGTGTGTTTTCTTAAGCCGGGCTATTCAAACCTGCTGCAATTCTCCGGTAAACAATGATTCATGGGACTTAATGCAAATAAACGGATTGCAAACGGCGCGGTTCGCGCACTTTGCAGCCGGCCCGGTGGAGCGGCCAGTGCCGGATTTCTCCCTTTTTTTGCAGATCTGCAGAATATGGCGTCCCTGTCCTGTTTTAAAAATAAGCCAGGCTGCCATTTTTGTTTTTCTTTTGTCTGAAAATTTTAATAAAACTGTCTGAGAATGTGGGAGAGGCGGCTGGAAGCAGAGGGGGCACCCGAAGGGTTGGCTTTTTTTCCTTTTCTTTGGCGAGAGCCGCGAGCCTTTCGGGGAGGTGAGACACAATGCAATTGCACTTTAAAGAAAAAAAAAGGAAGCCGCTGGGCGATTTGGGGGGTAGGGTTGGGAATTTAAAGTTAACTCCGAAAGTTTTCTTTTCTTCTTCTTTTTTTAAAGCTCTCTCTCTCTGTCTGTCTCTCTCTTTTTTTGGAAGGCTGTGAAATGCCGCGAAAGGATCTCGGGGTCCCTTTCTCCCCCCCAGCCAGTCGCCTTTGCAGGAATTTTGGGAAAAAGTTAACTGCCGGTTTCCTCAGAGCTGCGGGAGGCATGTGCGGGGTTGGGGTGGGGGTTTGAGGGGACCAGGAAATGTCTTTTGGAAGAGGCTTTATAAAAATGGTATTGTAAGGAACTATATTCTCAGATTTGGGGGAGAGGGCTGGCACTAGGGGCTCGGAGTGGGCCCAGGGTTTCCAAGGGAGACTTCTGGCACGAGGAAATAAACCTGCTCTCCCTCACCCTGCCCTCCAGCAGCGTGTGTGGGGAGTGGGCCTATCTCCTTCATGGGTGGGCCCCCCGGGGGGGGGGGGCAGCCCTGGATACCAGAGTGGCTCCCAGAACCCTCTGGCAAGTGTGCTTGGTTGGCGGTTGAAGACCCCCTTCCCCAACCTGGTGGGCCTCCTGGCTGCAGGAGGTGGCATCTGGTCGTAAATGCCCCCAGGGGTGGGCTCTTGGCTGGGTGCAAGCTGGCAGCCCCAGTGGGTCCTGTCTGAGAGGCTGTCTGGTGGGGGGGCCTCCCCTGGTTTGTTAGTGGGGGGTCATCTGAGACTCTCCCCTGCCTTGGCTCCTTACCCCCTTCTGCCACCCCTGCCAGCACCCCAGAGGGCTCCTCTGTTGGAGGCAGTGTAGTTCTTGAGGTATCTTGCGAGACAGGTCAGGGCCTGCTGGCTCTGCAGGCTGCAGAGGGTCTGAAGGCTGGGTCTGAGGTGGCTGGCGCTGTCCAAGGCACCTGGGCCCTTGGGCCAGTTCTTTCCTCTCTTGGGAAAGTGTCAGTCCTGGCAGGACCCTAAGCCAATCTGGCCCCTGCCCTAGGAACTCGTGGGGCAGTGACGCCTCTAGTCTTGCCCCTGGTCTGTGTCCTGGCCCCACCGGGCTGTGTGAACTCCCTGAGGGCAGAGTCAGGGGTTGAAGGTTGGGGTACAGAGGTTCAGGGTTGTAGAACTTCGCATGCCAGAGCCAGAGGTACCAAGCCAGGCATTTTTCAGATGAAGAAACTGAAGTCCAGAGAGGGGAAATGACTTGCCCGTAGTCTCATCGCCTCTGTTAGGGTAGCTGGATCAGGGACCCAGATGTTCAGGCTCCCATTTCCAGGCTCTCTCCACTGTTCTCTGGCCCTGACCCCTGAGAGGGTCATTTTGGGAAGAGCTAGATTAGAATGGGACAGCACCTCTCCCTTCACCCCCTTTCCCCTCCACATAATAATCCTTCCTGGGTGAATGGAACTTTACAGTTCATACAGTGTGGTGCGTGGTTGTATCCCATGAGGCTCTCGCAGGAACTCTGTTGGGGTGAAATTGTCAAGGTGGGGATACTTAATGCCATCTTAAAATTTGGGAAACTGAGGCTTGGAGAGGTTGAGCAGTGGCAGAAGAAGGCTTAAACCCCAGCTTCCAGTCTCCATATTTAGAGGGCCTTTTCCTAGGTGGACTTTGGTGCTCATCAACAGGACTATTTCCTACCTTCTAGTTTTTGATCTCTCAAAAACTAGAAGTTTTTGAACTTCTGCTGACCCAGTGACTGTAAAAATCTAGAGGCCCACCCCCTACAGACTGTCAGAGTGGGAAAGGCCCTGAGAAGTCATCTGGGCTCGGAGAGGGGAAGCCACTGGTTTGAAGTCACCGCCCCCCCCCCCCCCCCCCTTCCAGGCCCAGCCAGGACCAGAGCCCTGGGCTTTTGTTTCCCTTCCTCTGCAAGACACTCAGGGACAGTGAACCACTTACCCACTACCAAGCTCCACTGGGCTCCAGAGAGCTGTGATTGCTGGTTGTGCTGGTGGGCACTGGAGTGGCCAACCCATGGAGACACAGGTCTGCCAGGGGCTGAGGAATAGGCTATCTGACTTCTTGGGGAATGGAGGCAAGTGGCTGTCGGTGGAGGGGAAGCTGGTGTGTGGGTGAGGTGGGAACTGGGGCTGAAGACAGGCTGGTTCCAGCGCTTCCCTGGGTAGGCACTTCTCTGCCCTGCCGCTCTGTAAAGTAAGAGTTGTTCCTTCATTCACCTGCTGTTCATTAGTTATTCATTTATTGGTCTGCTAGATCTTTTATTCTTTTTATTCTTTATTCTTTCATTTATTCATTACTTTATTGGTTAGTCATTTCAGTAGTCCACCCATTGTCCATCTGTTCATCTCTCTGTTCATTCATCCATCCGTCTGTCCATCCATCCACCCATCCAATCCCCAGCCTGCCTAGCTCGGGTTGGACAGCCATGTAAGATGGAGGTGCAGTCCTTTGGGGCTCCAAAGCCAACAGGGAAAAGGGTGTAAGCCTGCAGCTCTGTGTAGCACTAGCCAGGGCAGTGTCGATAAGTGTGTCCACACAAGTCCCTAGGGAAGGTCTCTCAGAAAAGAGGAGGCTTAAAAATACCAGAGCAGTTCCACAGACCGTCACAGAGGTGGAGCGGGGGCCTGGGACCAAGTCCCATTTGTGCGTTGAACTTTGCAGTTTGCACAGCGTGGTGTGTGGTTTGCGTGACTTGGGGCACATTCTTCCCTTCTCTGAACCTAAGTTTCTTGGTACATAAAATGGAGTATTCTCTGTGAAACTCTTGTGGGTAGTGGGAGTGATAACAAGAGTCTCTGCAAAGTCTCCCAGCCCTGGCCAGGTGTACGGTAGGAGCTCAGAATACACCAACTGAATTATAAGGAGTGTCTATTGCTGGCCTAGGTTCTACCTGGATTTTGAAAACTACCGTGATGTGTTCAGAACTAACCAAATGATTCTGGGACCCCGACGGCCCTGCTTTGCCTTGTCATTCCACTGCTGAAACTTTTCTGATGGTTCCTAGGCATTTAGAAAAACAAAAATCCAAAGCCCTACGAGGCCTGTCAGGTCTGGACCTGCCCACCCCTCAAACTCAGCTCCCTTCCCCCCACCCCCCCCCCCCCCCGCCCCCCAGCCTCACCACCTCCAGCCACACTGGCTTCTTTCTGTACCTCGAATGTACAAAGCCTGTTGGCAGGGCCTTTGCATATCCCCCACCTGGATGTTTGCATGGCCAGCACCTTCTTGTTTTACAGGTTTCCACTCACATGTCACCTCCGAGGAGGGGCTTCCCTGACCACCTGCTCTATAATAACTTCCCATGGCCACTCTCGGTCAGGTCGGCTCCTTTTTATTTTTCTTGTGGCTGTTAAATCAGCGTCTGAAACTTTCTCATTTATTTGTTCATTTGCACTGCTTGTCCATCTGCATTGCGGGAACGTGCTTCAGCCCCTCGCAGGCGAGCGGGCAGGCGGTTCCAGCGCAGTGGGGCTGGGGCTTTCATGCAGGCGAGGAAGTGCTGGGGAGCCCAGGTGTGGCGGCTGCCTTGGCAGTGCCTGGGAGATGAAGTGACACCAAACTCTGTCCTGTGCTCCCTTGGGAGGCTCCAGGCTGTTGTTAGGAAATAATGAGATGATTAAATCACAGGATCTAAGAATCCCTGTCTCTTCCAACCTCAGAATCTTAGCATCGAGAAGCTTTCCGTCTCAGAAACTCTTGACACGTGGAGTGTTCGCACGCTCGGATCTGGGATTTAGCATTTTACAAAGGGGACTCTCGCGGCCTCACTCTTCGCTGCGTGTCAGGCCCTGTCCTAATAGGCTTTGCAAATGTTAATGGATGTAATCCTCATTGTCATTACCCTCATTTTACAGATGAGGAAATCGAGGCACAGATTGATTAGGTAACTTGCTGTGAGTCCACAGAGCTCGTCGAGGGCCTTGTTGGATTTGAACCCAGCATTCTGGGGCTCCTGCTTAGACTCCCACAGCCGTTGAGGAGAAGCCCAGCCCCTTCACCAGCCCCTGCACACAGCTGGAGTCCCCTTCCCACGTCTTGAGCTAAAGGGCCTCTGACCTCTGCCAGAGTGGCAGGGGCTCCTTTCTCACCAGATTCCCCATTCTCCCCTGTTGGACAATTGTCATTGCTGGAAAGACTTCCTTTACAAAGTGTGGAGTGATGAGAGGGTCGTGGTTTCCCAGTGCTCTTGTCCTCACGGTTTCGTGACTTCAGTAGCCTCTTTCTCCCCACTGGGTTGTGAGCTCCTGGAAGGCAGACAGCTTTGGTGCACGGTGTCGAATATATGAATGAATGGATGAATGAACGAATGAATGAATGAATGGTGTGTACAAAGAATGCATCCTGAGCTCCTCCTGTCTCTGTAGCACCATGCTGGGCACTGGTTCCAAGGTACTGGGCGGCTCGGTGTACTTAGGGAAAGAGGACAGTTACTGCTCCATGTAGCCCCAAGAAGTCTGCATCGATGATGTTTACACCCCCATTCTTGGAGAGCCATCTGAGATCTAAAGTCACACACTAATTGGAGGGAGGTGGACCTCGCAGATTATCCAGTCGAACCTCATTTTGTCTGTTGTGGAGCTGACAGTGGGAAGGGGGAGGAGTGGGCCTTGTCCAAGGACACTCACATCTCGAGATGCTTGGCCTGGTGGCTTTTCTGCTCCCCAGGTGCCAACAGGCTGCTACAGTGTGTGTCTGGGGTTCAAAGGCCGTGTCAGGCCTCTTTGGGGAAGCTCCCTCGGTGGCACCAGCCTCCTCACCTCCACCACGGGGGGAGCATTCCTGAGGCTCAGGGCTGTCGTGCAGACACCTGTGCGCCCCCTCCCAGGAAACCACAAACAGCCACACGCCTGCCCCTCCTCATGTACTTTCACATGCATGGTACATGCCATGTTTATCACCTGCACTCAGGCCAAAAACTCACATGCATGTGTGTTTTTACATGTAGGTGTATCTTGCGTGCACATCCATTTACACCATGAGGACGTAGCCTCACGTTCTGGGCTGTGCACACAATCCCTCCCCCCTCATGTGTGTGCCCACACTCAGCCTGGATCTGCATGCAGAGGGGAGCTGGCAGCTCCTTTCCCTCTCCCACTGTCGTTCCGCAGTTTCTTGAGCATTTACTATACACCAAGTCATGTGCCACATGCCAGGGATAGAGGTGAGGAAGGCGGACATAGCTCCTGTCCGGGCTGGGGAGACAGACGTTGAACGGAAGAACTCGCAGGTGACGACGTGGTTATAGACTTTGGCAAGTGCTGGGAAGGAACTGCATTTCTGTGATGAGGGCTTCCCCTGGCTTCATACTTGTCGATTTACTGCCGTATAGTGAGTGGCGGTCATAGTGTATGTAGGGGAGAGGTGCTTCTGGGAGGAACTGACAGCTGAACATGGCCAGAATGTTTCCAGCTGAGGGCATATTGGCAGAGGGAGCAGCCCGAGCAAAGGCCCTGAGGTGGGAAATCTGGCACAGGGAGAAGGGGGTAGTTCCTAGATAATACCTGGGAGAGGGTGTAAGAGACCTGTTGGGGTGGGCAGGGCCTGGTCTGGCAGGGCCAGTAGTAGGTCTTCTCTGGCCTCTTTACCCCTCCCCATGTGTCCACCCCAGGCGCTCCCCACCCCGGTCTATGACCAGCTCGACCCTCCCTTTGCTGATTTGCCCTGCTGCTCAGGGCCCACTCTGCCGGCCTCCACCCGGCAGCCCTGAGCCCTGTCTGACTTGCCCCATAGGCTGCCTGCCCCCGGGGGTCTTGAGATTCAGCATGAGAACAGGCTGTGACCCTCTGCCAGGGGTTCCCTGCCTACAACCATCCCTGTCTAGAGAGTTCCTGGGGCTTCAGCAGTGGGCCATCCTGCTTTGAGTTAACCCCAGACTTGGCTCTCCACATGGGCAGAGCAGCCCCTAGGGGTCCCAGAGCTGCTACTCTCCCCACCCCCCAGCCGGGTAACGACTCTGCTCAGCCAGATTTCCAGGTGGGTCCTTGGAATGTGGGCGCCTTAGAGAACCTAATAACAAAACAACCGCAAACAACCACCACGGCTAATTCGGAGTCCGCACTGGGGACCAGGCACTCTTCTAAAGACTCCATTCATTTAACCTTCACAAGCAACACGGTGGAGATGCTGCTATCACCCCCAGTTTGGAAACAGTCTCGGGGGCTTCCACCCACACTGCCTTGCCCCCGAATCTGTACTGGTGACCCGTCAGTTGCCACACTGCCCCTTAGAGGACCCAGGAACCTGGGCTGTGGTTTAGTTGAATCTGTTTGCAGAAGAAGGAACGAAGGCCCAGAAAGGACATGGACTCGCTCAAGGTCACACAGCGGCCCATGGCAGGGGTTTCCAGCACCCTCGGCCCTCAGCAGCTGCATGGCCTTGGGCAGCTTCCACACTTCTCCCAGCCTTAGTCCTGCCCGCACACAAGGAAGAGGTCATCACAGAGGCCAGGAGGGTGGGAACTTTGGGGGACTCAAGGGGACTGCAGTTGAGAAGGGACACGGGTGGGGGCTTTGTAGTAAGTCACTAAGCTGTTTGTTTATGTTTCAAGCATCTTCCTGAACGTGTTACAGTTCTAAATGGTCACAGCATCTGCCTCACAGGGTCACTCGGAGGCTGAGGGAGACATCCTTGCAAAGCATCTAAGAGCGCCTGACCTGGAAGAAGTGCTCAGTATCGATCATTGTTGTCATTTCACAGCAGAAGGCGTTCCCTGTGGGGATGGGTGGGCGCTGGGGATCCCCAGGGGAAATGGAAGTAGAGAAGGGCATGTGTTCAAAGCTTGCAGAACATTCTCACAGCCCTCAGAGGAGTGTCATGGCCCATTTCCTAAGTGAAGGCACTGAGGCTCCCAGTGTGGGTGAGGGTCACTGCTCTGGGTGGCCCTGGGTGGCTGGCAATGGGATGGGAGGGGCAGCACCCCCGCTCCCACAGACCAGGGCACAGACAGCAGCCCCCGCTCCCGCTCTGATCAGTCACAATGGAAACAGCCCTTCCCAGCCCCGCAGGGCTGCTGAAACCCAAATTGGATCCAGGGCCCTTGGGAGCCTGTTCCTCACAGGAAGCTCCCAGGAGCAAGCCTCTGAGGCTGGCCTGGGTCTTGGGGGTGGGGCGGGGTGCAGCAGCTGGGGCTCAGGGCTCTGGGCCGCATGCAATATGGGGCTCACAGAGGGCAGAGGGGTCATGGGTGGAAACCTAGGAGCCAAGGGGGTTTCAAGGCGCCGGGAAGATGGAAACCTCAGCTTGTCTCTGCTAGATCATCTCTTGCTCGTCCCTTCCAGGGTATCATTCTGGCCCCATAATGACCTCTCCATTGAAAACCTTGACCATGGCCTTCCCTGTTCAGGGACCACCCATCCATTCCGCTCCCCCCAGCCTTTCATCCAAGCCCCTTAGCTTGGAACTCTGGTCCTTTATGAACTGCCCTGGCCACCTTTCCCTCTTTTGCCTGTGAATTTCTGCACTAAACCCACAGCAGACCACGCGTAATCCTCTGTGTTTCCCTGCCTCTGGCCCTTTGCATATGCAGTTCCTTCCACCTGGCTGGCTTTTCCCTGGTGTCACTCGACATCTCCCCTTCCCCCTGTCGGTTAGTCCCACCTTCCTGGATTCTTTGTTCAGATGGGTTCATTGTCCCAGGAATCCCGCCCCCACCAACCCAACCATACCCCCAGCAGTAGCTTGTTGCCTCTCTGGGTCAGGGGGCGTGTTTGAGAACCCTTTGCATCCTAGCAAGCTGTCAGCGTTCCATGCCTTTGCACACCCCGCCCCTCTGCTCAGTCTCCTGGCAAACTTCTCGGTCTTCGAGGCCCTCATGGACAGACCTTCTCTCATTGGCTCTCTCAGGGAACAGTTATTAGGCACCTATCGTGAACTAGGCACTTGAGCACCCACTCTGTGGCCAGCACTTGACTCTGGGCCTACAGCGGGGGCTTCATCCTTATGGGCCAGGGCTGGAGGGAGTATTTAGAGGAGTGATACCAAGGTGGGGCAGGGAGAATGCAGGGTGCAGTGGGTGTGTATAACAGGGTGGCCCAGTTCCATTTGGGGAGAAGGTCGGAAAGTGACTTTTAAGGAAGACTGAGGGAGCTGTGGGGGCCGAGTCAGGGCATGGGGTTGTAACCAAGAACCAGACCCAAGCTCCCCTGGGGAACTCCCCACTCTGTGGGGACCGGGCCGGCACGTAACCGGGCAATTCTAGGAAAAGGGGGTCAGCACTTTGGTGGGGGGAGCCCAGGCAGCTGTGGGAGCTCAGGGGAAGAGCTGTAGCCGGAGCCTTGGAGGGGCTGTGACCAGGAAGGGTTCCCAAGGCAGTGACAAGGAGCTGACTTCTGATGATTGGTGGGAACCTGGCAGGGTTTCAGCTGGGTGGTGACCGCCGAATGGAAGGGCACAGCCTGTGCAAAGGCACAGTGGCATAAGAGAGCAACTAGTTTTGCAGGAACCTGCAGGTAGTGAGGCTGGAGAGAAGAAGGTACCTGTTGGAGGCTGCATGTGGTTAGCAGGGCTTCCTGGGCAAGGCCCCTTGGGTGCCGTGCTGGGGAGTTCGAACTGTACCCCAAAGTGATGGGAACAGAAGAAGAATTTAAGCAGGAGAGCGAGTGACCTGGGCAGGTTTTCCTTTGTTTGGTCTGGTCCTCCTTCCTGAAGCCTCCAGATAAGAGGGGGACCCCTAGCTGGGGTCTGGGTTGGGGGCAAGGCTCACTGTGGGACTTTGGGCAAGCCCCTGGCCTCTCCGAGCCCCTCTCTGCTCCTGGGTGAACCCAGAGAGCGGGAGGCCAGAGTCCGCATGGGGCTGTGGGTGGCTTGGGGTGTCTTTGCTTGGCCAAAGCCTGGTGAACCTTTAGTTCTATTAAAAATAGTCCCTAAATCAAAGTCACATAACCACCCTCTAGAAAAATCAGAGAAGCCTGAAATACCATCGCTATTAGCATTTTCGGGTTTCCTTCCCCTCTTTTCTCTCAGCAGCTAGTTTTTATGTAGATGTCACTGCTCTTAACACAATTTTAAAAACTTCCCTTCCCCCACCCCTAACTCACGTTGTATCACAAGTATTTTCTAAACGACTGCAGGGTGGTTTTAATCCTTCTTTCGAACAGATCCAGTTTGAAAGAAGGACTGGAAAGTCAGGGTGGAAAGTGTGGGCTCTGGCACCCAACTTTCTAGGTTCAAATTAGACACAAACTGCTTGACTTTGGGCAAGTTACCTAATCTCTCTGTGCCTCAGTTCCTTGTAAGGCTGATAAGAATATTAAATAAGTCATCACAATGCTAGTAAACATCATCTGTTATTTACGGCTATAGACTGTGTCACTGTTGAACATGATTTACGGGGCCATCCCCCTATTGTTTAAAATTTCGGATGTTCCAGGTTTTTGCTGTTGTAAGAAACCACTGAAACAAAACAGCTTTGTACCTAAAACTTTGTCTATATTTGGGGTATTTTCTAGGGATAGATGGTCAAGAATGAGATCGGTAGGCCAGGAAATCTGAAAACTTTTAGAACTTAGGACATATTTTTGCCAGATTGCTTCCAAGAATGGTCGCTCCAATTTACAGTCCCAGCAATAATGAGTGTACCAATTTCACCCGAGGCTCACCAGCATTGGCATTATCATTTTCTTATTTCTTTTTGCTATTTTAACAAGTGCCACACATTCATTTTCACTGTTTGGGAAGCAGAACCGGTTTCTGTGGTTATTAGCTGTTAACATCGCTTTGGGCCGCTAGCCCCGATAGCGCAGGCCCCTGTCAGATCACTTAGGCAGATAGGGCTGAGATACAGGAAGTAGGAAACAGTGTAATGCCGGGGACAGCCCAGTGCCAGGGTGAGTGGAAGGGACCCACAAGAGGGAGAAGGGACTTTCCTCTACCCAGGCCATGACACTTTCGGTTCCCTCCACCTAGACAATTCATTTATTCAGACATTTATCAGAAACTGTGTGGGGCTTAAAGGTAAGTGACAGCCGTTCTTCGGCCCTAACAGAGAACCTGCCCCGCAGCAGAGACGGATGGGAAAACAGGCAGAAAGTGGGGTGCTCACTGTCTGATGATGGAAATGGAAGGTATGAAGGGAGCAGAGAGAAGAGGCCCCATAACACAGCCTGGGGTGCAGGTGGAGGGTTCCAGAAGGTTTTCAGGGGGTCATAGCCTATGAGCTGGGGCCCAAGGAATAAGTCACAGTTAACCTGTGAAATGGGGAGGGCACAGGGCTCCAGGGGGAAGTGAAAAGGGAAGGGGTGGGGAGGACTGTCAGTCTGGTGGGGCAGGGGAGGCCAGAGAGGTCATCAGGGGCCGAACATGTAAGGGCTAAGGAATCCAGCTCCTCTCTGGAGGGAAGTAGGGAGCCAGGGAAGGTTCTGAGGAGAGTGTTGTGGTCCGATTTGTGTTTTATATTTTAGAAATATCAGAGTGCCTACTGTAAGAGAATGGAATAGGGGTGTGGGCAGAGGGGGAAACCTGTGAGGAGACTCTTGCAATAGCTGAATGGGGTCGGACTAAGGTAGGAAAGCGGGTAGAGACTCTTCTTTCCCCACCTGGTGGAATCCTAACCAGCTTCAAAGTGCAGATTGCATGTCACCTCTGTCAGGTAGCCCTTACTGACCTTTGCTACCTTCTACCTGGGTCACGTGTGCCTGGAGGATTGGACTGTGCAGGACCTGGCATGTAACTGTCAATTTAGTGTCCACCAGTAGCTCACCTTGACCTCTCCCTGCTCCTTCCTGCCTCCAGACCCTCCATCTGGTCCTCCCCCTCCCCCACCCTTTAATGACCCTCCTTTCCGTCCTTCCTTTCTTCCTTCCTTCCTTCTTTCCTTCCTTCCTTCCTTCCTTCCTTCCTTCCTTCCTTCCTTCCTTCCTTCCTTCCTTCCTTCCTTCCCTCCCTCCATTCCTCTCTTCCTTCTTTCTTTTTCTTTCAATTTTTAAAGAATGAAGTTATTGTTTCCAACATAAAAGCAACCAAACAATGTTACAGAAAATCTGGAAATCAGAGAAACAAAGAGAAAAAATCAGATCAGTTCCAGCCGCTTCCCCCAGTTCTCCCAGCCTCCCTCTGGGCGTTTCCCTGCTGCTTGCTTTTTCTGACGCAGGTCTTTATTTTTGCCTCTTTGTAATCATAGTGTCCGGACAGTTTTGGGTTCTGCTCCCTCCCATTTGCTTTGTGGCCTCAGGGTCTAGGCAATTCTTATTTTTTAATGTCTGTGGGATGGGCTGGGGATGGGGGTGAGACATGAGTTGCTTAGCCACACCCCCCTGCTCTGCAGTGGACAAGGCTAGGCACATTTTACCCTGGGCTGTCCGTCCCCTTTGTGTCTGTTTGTCTAGGCCTCAGACTTCCTGGGTGGCAGGGCCTGGCACCTGGTGTACCCCTTCCTCACTGCCCCTTCCCCAGTTCCCCTTTGTGGAGCTTTGCTAGGCTGCCCTCAGAGGCCACCCTCCTGGGACTGGGTGATAGACAGACCTGGTTTCAAATCCAGACTGGGCTCTGTGACCTCAGACAAGTTAATTAACCTCTCTGGGCCTCAGTTTCCTTATAATGGGTCCATTGTAACAGTAAAATAAGGGCTGTAAAGTGCCGTGACACAGTGGCCCACTGTAAGTGCTCCAGGAAAGGTAGTTGACATTAACATACTGTTTCATTCTGTAAGGAGTTTCTGACGCTGCCGTGGGCTAGATGCTGGAATGGCAGAGGTGAATGAGCACCAGCCCTACCTGGGAAGAGCTCCTAGTCTGGGGGGGAAGCCGCCCAGGGAAGCAGATCATTGCACCAGGGTGGGACTGTCCCTGCAGTGCTGGGTGGCGCCCTAACTCCATCACTTGCCAGCTGTGTGACTTTGGGCAAGTTGTTCAACTTCTCTGAGCTGCTGTTTCCTCTTCCATTAAATGCAGATTTTACAGGGTCATGGGGAAGATTCATTGACACGATGCCTGCGACATATTCAGCACAGTGCCTGGCACATAATAGGTGTTGAAGTCGATGGTAGCTGCCATTTTATGGTCATTATTGTTATTGTTATTCTCATATACAAGGTGCTGTTGGGAACACAGAGGAAGTGACTGGCTGGGGGTTCAGGGAAAGCTCCGTAGAAGAGGGAACACTTGAGCTGGGTCTTGAAGGATGAGTAGAAGTTCACCAAGTGGGAAAGGACACCCTAGGTAAGCAGCCTGTGATTCCAGGTTGAAATCTGTCGATGAGGGGTTTGTTCTTTGGGGGATTAAGCCATTGTGTTCATCCAGCCTCCCTGAGCACCCCTCTCGGCCTCCCTCTGGGCCTGCGCCGAGGGCCGCGTGCACGCACCCACTTAACAGCACCCACCTGTGACTTTGTGTCCTGGTGGCTGCGGGTTCCTGCTCATGGGAGTGGCTGTGTGTGTCCCCATCTGTCCGTGTTTGGGGCTGCAAGTCCGTGTCTGTCCTGCGTGTCTGAGTTTGGTGCTATCTGTCTGCATGCTCCTGGGGCCATGTTTGTCTATGTCGCTCTCCAGAGGACCTCCCAGGCCACCCCCTGGGTAGCAAGCTGCAAGCACTTCTTGGCCTCCCGCTCAGCCAGGTAGCCAGGCCTCCTTAGTCACTCTCCTGCCTGGCCCAGGTGTGGCCCCTGCCTGTCCCCTCCTTTCCCTGGGGGCTTCCTAATGGATGTCCTCCCACTGCCTCCACCTCTGACCTCTCGGTTCTGTCTGTTCTCAGCAGTCAGGGGTCTTTCTAAACTGCGGATTCTGTCCCGTCACCCACCGCTTCCAGTCCAGACTCTGGGCCTAGGATTCCGGAGTTGGCCTTCTGGGTCTGGCCTATGGCTCTGGCCTCGAGTCCTGTCTCCTAGTCCACACTGGAATGCTTTAGCCTCCCTCACTTGCCGTGTTGCTTCTCACCTCTGGGTCTTTGCTCAGGCTGTTGCTTCTGCCAGGAATGCTCCCCACTCCTTTGCCTGGCTAACTCCCACTCATCCTTTAAGACCCAAAGCAGGCATCACCTCCCCTGGGAAGTCCTCCCTGATCCTCTCCACCTTGACTCTGGGCTGCTCATCCCTTACTTGGGGGAGCAGAAGCAAGTGACTTGCCCAAGATCATACAGCTGGTGAGTTGGAGCCAAAATTTGAACCCTGGTGCTTTGGACCCCAAGCAGGGCAGGCTGTTTCATGGGCCAGGTGAGGTGATTGTAGCTAGGACTTGTGGAAAGGAGAGGGGTCCTGAGGACGCGGTTGGTGGTGGTCTGAACTGGGCAGGGAGGGAGGGGACGAGTTGTGGGTTGATGTGTGTATGTGTGTGTGTGGAAGAGCATCGGGACAGATGGAGATACCTGCTTGGAGCTGGGAATGAGGGGCTACAGGAGGTGCCCATCTTAGGGGAAGACCGAGCCCAGTGTAGGCCTGCCGAGTCTGAGAGCCCGTGAGACAGCCAGAGGTGTGTGTCGGGGAGGCAGCTGGAAGGCTGGGCCTGGAGCTCCAGGGAGAGGCCTGGGCTGCAGGCGGAGCCTTAGTGGTTAGCTGGTATTTAAAGTCCTGGGGTAGATGGGCCACCCAAGTACTGAGGCCAGTGGGAGAGAGAAAGCTCCTGTCCTTCCCTCAGCAGCCCAGCGGGGGCACTGAGGGAGAGACTGAGATGAGGGACCCAGGGGTCACTGCACAGAGATCTTCCCGAAGGGCTCAGCTGGCAGGGAGGCCATGTAGGACTGGAAGGTGGCTTGTGGGCTTTGACCACAATGAGGTCCTTGGGGGCACATAGGAGGTTTCATAGGCGAAAGTTCTTTTTGCAGAAACTTGGGTCATTTCTCTGCTTCCTTCATTTAGCTTGGGATTCCTGGAGGGCAGGGCTCTTTGGTTGCCTCAGGTTCCCCCGCACTGGCTCCCTGTTTGGCCCACAGGGTGTGCTCAGAGCAAATGGATGTGTTGATGGACGGGTGGGTGGGTAGGTGGGCCCGTGGCCATGGGGACGCTGTGTCCAGAGGCAGCTCTAGGAGGTGTTTCATTCATCTACCCATCCGACTTTTTCTCCCTTTTAGAGCAAAACCCCCAAATGACAGCTTACCTGCCCTGTACAAGGGTCAGTGAGTGCGGTGTGTCTCAGGACCCACAGCGCAGAGCCTGGGCGTGTGTCTGGGGCTTGAAGCCCAGTCCACATGTCCTGCCTGACCACCAGCGTGTCTCTGCCTGTTCTGCTGTGGACGTTCAGGGCCAGCCCACTCAGGCTCTTCTGCCTCCATCCGCTATGGCCCTGGCACTGTCCTCAGGCTTCTCCCTCTGACCTCGGTCCCCTTGGATTCATTGTTCCCCTGGCCCAGCACACTTCCTGATGCCTTCTCACCCCCAGCATCCATCCCAACTCCTGAGCACGGCATTCAAGGCCTTGCCAGCTGGCCTGTGTCTCTCACCCCCTCACCATGCTCTAGCTCTCTGATGCCAGTGGTGGCTGCTCACTGTCCCAAACCTGCCATGTAGTGTCATACCTCTGTGTCTCTGCTCAGGCTGTTGCCTCTGTTGGGAATGGCCTCTGCCTCGTCCACCTGTCCTAAACACACAACTGACCAGTCTCTCCTGCTTAAAATCCCTCATGACAAGGTCTGAGCAGCTTAGCTCGGCCCTGGCCACCTTCTCCCTGCCCCCTTGCCACAGCCCCCCCATGTCGTGCAGATCCCAGGGTTGCCCAGGTGGACACCCACCTCTCAGGCCTTCTGCGGGGCTCACAGGAGATATTCTTGGTGCACACCTAGCAATGTGCCTGACACTCGGTAGGAGGTCAGCAAGTGTTACTCCTGCCCTGCTCCCACTGGCCTTCCCTGCATCTGACGCACAGTAGGTACACACCAGGGCCAGGGTCACCAACTGAATCATTAAGTTTTTTCAGACAGGCCAGAGAAGGATGGGGACATTAGGCAGAGGCTCTGTGGATCGGACTAAATGACTCAGGGCAGAGCCTTGCCCTCTGTGGGCCCACTTGCCCAACCAGGGTGAGGGGTGGCCCCTGCCTGGCCAGGGGCCTAATCAGTGGCAGAGAAGATGCCCTCTTGCAGCTGTGGGACCCTAGGCAAGCGGCCCTCTTCCCCATGCCTTTCTGACAGGAGTCAGGCTTTGGGAAGCCTGACCTTGGCATTGAATTGAAGAGGAGGAGGGAAGAGGACCGCTTTCCCAGAACTAGCTGAGAAACAGCTGGGTGCTGTGGGCGGAGTCCTGGGCCAGGACCGTCTAACCCCATTTACAGATGAGGAAAACCGATGCTCAGAGAGCTAATGCCCCACGCTACAGCCCTGCGCTCCCTCCTGTTTCGCCACCCGTGTGGCCTGGAGCACGGTGCGTCCCTCCCAGTGCCCTAGTTTCTTCCTCTGTGAAATGGGACTCAAAGTTCTTCCCTGCTTCCTGGGGCTCTGCCGAGAACGCCGCTGGGTACAGAAGAGCTTCGGAAATGGCCAGTGTCAGATAATTGTGTAGGGCTGCCTTTAATGGTTGTTATTCTTCTATTTATTCATCCTGTCACGCAGCTCATGTTATTGATAACCTCTGGGCCAGCACAGCTAAGGGACTGATGAGCTGGACTTGGGAGACAGGCAGTTTAGGGTGCGAATCTCAGCTCTCTGCTTTCTTGCTGTGTGACCTTGACCAAGTCATTCCACCCCCTTTGAACTTCAGTTTCCTCGATTGTAAAAGGTGGATAATGAGAGTGTACCTGCCTTTCAGTGTCAGTGTACCTGGCACAGGTAGGCACTTGGTGACCGGCAGCCTCCTCACTGTTATTACTATTTTGAGGTCTTTCTGGGAAAGAAGTCCCAGGGATCTGGAGCGGGCAGGGAGAACTCCAGGCAGGAAGTGCTTGTGTGGGGCTGTGTGGGATGGGTAGAGGGAAGGGCAGCTTGGTGCCTGTGGGTGAGGGGAGCGGGAGCAGGAGTGCTGTTAGAGGCAGGGGTTGCCCTGGCCACCCCAGAGGAAGATACCCGGATCCCCAGCCTGGCCAGGCTCAGACCCAAACCACCCCAGGCTGGAAGTGAGGGGCAGGGGGTTTTGCATGTAGGTATTATTATTAGCATGTGGATATTTGCCCCACAGAGGACTGGAGTTTGCAAAGCAAATTCCCTGGCGGGACCGACCTGCACAAATCTCATTTCTAGGCTTGACTCTGGCACCCTAGCCCTGTGGTGTTGAGTAGCCCTCTTCCTTCTCTCCAAGCCTCAGTTTCTTCATCTAATACGGGGTTATAATAACGCCTGTTCCCTCTTCTCAAGTATAGATCGTAAGAGATAATTCACCTGAAAGATCTTTGTTAGTGTGCTGAGATTAGGTGATAACCTTATTGAAGATCTTTCTCCTGAAGCCCTCTGTCTGCAAGTGCAGGAGGGGCTCCCCAGGCTTGTAGGACTAGGACAAGAGGGTGAAGACACTTCATTTTGGCCTTGCCTATCAACAGCAACACGTTCGTTTAAGCAGTATTATGAGTTAGGTACTTAATAACTTCTATAAGAGAGATGACTTAGGGAAATTGGGTGGGAAGCCGGATAGTGGAATACCCCTGTGCAGCGTGTCCCTGTAAGTCACTTATTCTCAGGTCACGGGAAGACTCTTACCCTCTGGACAACTAAGATAGTTCTGAAGGCCCCTTCTTCATACCTCCCTGGTTGAAGAGGCCTTCTAGCGAACTGCCCAGGCCTGCCATGGGGCCTGTGAGGCGAGGCCGCCGGACAGATTGTCACATACGTCTGGGGAACAGCCCCGAACTGCCCTAGTCTCAGGCCCCTCAGGCCCCTCCTGTGCACAGTGTTCTGACACATTCTTGCAGGTGAGGTGTTGCTTGTGGCCATGCTTGTTTCTTTAAAGAGAACTTTCCAGAGGTACAGTTTCTTGGGCCAAAGGCCAATCATCATCTGGGCCTTTGTAAGTCACCCTGCCACGTTGCCTTTCAGAAAGACGGTGTCTGGTGACTCGGGTTGCCCCCTGTGTTCTGATGAGGCTGTCTGCACTAAGGGGGGTCCTTGGTCATGAGGGCGGGGGTTGGGGGTGCGCAGTTGCCTCTGCTCTGTGGACGTTTACAAAGTTGCCCCAGGACTCCTGTTCGTCTGTGGATTGGGGTGGAGGGCTTTTGTGGGGAATTCATGGGCCCATGGGGTTGGCTCGGCAACCGAATGCCCTTCTGGGGGATGGGGGTGGGGATTGGTCTGCCAGTTTGGGGGGGGGCGGTGCTGGGAGCACTCTGGTCTGGGTGTGACCTTTGTCCTCTGGGCCCACTGAGGGAGAGGTGGATTCCAGACTTTTCAGCATGGAGCTGTCCTTCGCTGTCCTAGTAGGAGGCCTGCTCTGCTGCCGGGTGAGGTCCCACCAGGGCAGGGATCCCAGACTCTGGCCTAACTCCAGTGGGCGCAGCTGAGGGCAGCTAACCCCAGGCTGGTGGGGAGGGAGGGGCCTCTTCCCTGAGACAGTTGCTCTCTCCCCACAGGATGGCCGAGCCTCGATTTAACAACCCCTACTTCTGGCCCCCTCCTCCCACCATGCCCAGCCAGGTAAGATGAGCGTCACCCCTCCGGCCAACCTCCCTCTCTTGTTGCTTTGCTTTGCCTGGGGTTTTTGGCTGCGGTCTGCAGGGCGAGGGGAGAGGGGAAGGGGCTTGCCGGTGGACTGGCAGCCAGGGAAGGGGCCAGATGCTGCCCAAACCCCTTCAGTCTCTCTCCTCTCCCGCCCACAGCTGGACAACCTGGTCCTGATTAACAAGATCAAGGAGCAGCTGATGGCGGAGAAGATCCGGCCGCCTCACCTGCCACCCACGTCGGCCTCCTCGCAGCAGCCGCTGCTAGTGCCGCCGGCGCCAGCCGAGAGCAGCCAGGCGGTCATGTCGCTGCCCAAGCTGCAGCAGGTGCCGGGGCTGCACCCGCAGTCCGTGCCGCAGCCCGACGTGGCGCTGCACGCCCGGCCAGCCACCAGCACTGTCACAGGTACTGCCGGCGAGTGAGGCCTGGGTGGGCGGGGTGGAGACCTGTCCGGTTGGGGGGTGTAGTGAGTGTGGCGGGAGGCTTGGTGAGCAGGGAGCAGATGGGGCCTGGCGGAGGTGGAGCTTCAGGTGGCAGGGCTTGTCTGACCAGCCACAGCCACCAAACTAACTCCGACCCTGTTCTGGAAGGATCTACCCCACTAAATCGCCAGGAGGAGGGCGGGCCCACTGGGGGCTCATCTGGGAAGCCAAGTCAGTTTAAAAAATTAAGGAATCCAGAGAAGAACTCTGACCAGACCTGGGGCAAGGTGGAGAGGTTGTGTGGGGTAGAGATTTTATTGGAGGAGCAGATGTGCAAGGAAAGGTTGGCAGTTAGGTAGCTAGGGAATGGAGCGGCGGGAGCGAACAGCATGTGCAAAGCGAGTATGTGTGAGAAAGCTAGAGGAGGACAGTCTGGCCGAGGAGCCCTGGAAGATGATGGTGAGGACGACCCAGGCAGCTCCAGCTGAGCATGCTCGCTAGCATTCCTTTTATCGCTCCCAGCAGTCCTGTGAGGTGGGTACTGTTAGTATTAGGTTGAACCGTAGACCCATTTGATTTACAAAAGCAGCAGTTTTGTGCATTCACTTAACATCTCTTTTCGACAGATGAAGAAACTGAGGCCCAGTGTCACAGTCAGGAAGAGGCAGAGGCAGGAAGTGTGGTCCCAGAGCCCTCATGCTAACCCTTGTGCTTTACCCGGTTCTGCGGAGGCTAGAGAGGAAGCGGGCACCAGACTGTGAAGGGCCCTGCGGGCCACATGGTGTCGTTTCCACTTTACCCTCAGGCACTGGGGAGCTGTGGAAGGTTTTAAAGTAGGGGAGGGAAATGCTCAGATTTGGGTTAGAAAGCTGGGTGTGGTTGCACGATAGAAACTGGCTTGGTGGAAGACAAACATGGAGGCAGAGAGAGATGCGGGAGAGGGTGGGGGCCACGGCAAGGCGGTGGGGACAGAGAGACGTGGGCAGATCTGAGTTACATTGCGGAGGATGGACAGGGCTGGTTGCTGGATCAGATGTAGGGGTGAGGAGTGGGAGGAGGTGAGGGAGACTCCTGGGCACTGCCCGTGAGTTGGAAACATAGGGGGTGGAGTGGCAGGGCGGGGGGAGGCGGTGTCATCAGCTCAGTCTCGGATAGGGTGCCCAGGGGGACATCCTGGTGCCGTGTCACAGGGGTCACAGGGGTCACAGGGGTAGGGATGCCTGGTGGACAGGCTTTCTCTGGTGGCCACTGCAGCTGGGTCTCTGTTCTTCCCTGGCTCACCCCTGCCACCAGCGAGGCACCCCTGCCTCTCTTCCCTTCTCCCGCCTCCTTTCACAGACACCCAAGAATTATGGGGCCCTGTGAGCCTCCCCCAGGCCCCAGCCACACTCAGCACATTCCCCATTAGTATGATTTTATTAAATTTATTTTTTCATTATAAAAGTAATATTAAAAAAGTAATATAAACATATTAAGGGAAATTTGGAAAACAGAGAAAGTAAGAAAAAAATATTACTCATAATCCCCCAGCTCCTAACCCAGCAGTTTACGGCACCATTTGGTCTCGTTGCTTCCTTTTTCGTCTTTTTGGTTTGCATTAAATAATGTGTGCATGTGTTTTGCTGAGCCTGTGGTGGGGCTGTACCCACGACTTGAACTTGCTGTTCCTCCTTGCCTTTCTATCATAAACATACTTAGTGCATTTTCTATTATAACGGTAATACGTAGTCATTATAGAAAGTTTAGAAATGGAAGACAAGCTGAAAGGAGAAAAAGTCCTAGTCCTACTGTTGTTGGCATTGTCATTGTTTTCTCTATAATTTATTTTATTTTATCCTTTAATCACAGATGTAAAAAGTGGATGAATTCACCAGGTAAAAAATTCAAATAATATAAAAGCAAATAGACAAAAATATGAAAATCTCTTTTTACCAATAAATTCTTTTCCCTGTAGAGCACCAGAATTCACACACAATTTAGTTTGGTGTGTCTCTGCTCACATCCATTCTGTGCACTTACCCACATATGTGTTGTCTGTGTACACACATGTAGTTTGGGGGTGTGTTTTTTGATAGGTGGGTTCGTACTGTCTGTGGTTTCCCTTTTCGCCCGACAGCAGCTTGGCCTTCTGAGTCACTGAGTGACATCTGTCTGGTTGCCGTGGCTGCCCCGTCCTCCATCACGAGGGGGGGCTGCATCCCTTTACACAACCCCCACTGAAGACCTCTGGGTTGTATTTAGCTTGTCTGATCTCAGTTTTTATGGAAGGTCCATTATACATGTTTCTGTTCATGTGCAAATATTTCTTCAGGGCGATTTCTAAAGGTAGATTTGCTTGGTCAAAGGTTAGGTACATTTAACCTTTTAAGGCCTATGGCCAAGCGGCCCTCCGTTAAAGCTGATAAATGTACACTCACCAGCACCTGATACTCAAAACATACTATCTTTTTCAGTGCACAAAAAGATTTTAAAAAGCACAGTTTTCACCACATTATAGAAACCACTTTAATCGTTTTGTCTACTTAACCTGATACTCTAAATGTTTCTGGTCCCCTCATTCTTAAAAGAGTAACTTCTATTATAGAAGTTTAAAAAAGTTTATTTTCAAAGAGTTAGGAAATATAGTTAAACCAAAAAAATTTTTTTTAATTACTCCTAATTTTACCATCCATATCACATTTTGGTACGTCTCTCCTCCTACTTACTTTTTCTATGCATACAGATGCCTTTACTTTCTTTTTAATGAGCAGTAATGTTCAGTAGAGGAAATTGATCAAAATTGATGACTCCTTCCTTCTCTAATGTTGCATATTTCAGTTACCTCTAGTTTTTACTGTTGTAACTAACACAGTAGTGGACATCTTTGTGCCTCGGGTTTTTTCTGTGGTTTGAATGATTTCTGAAGTGCCTGTTATCCAACTCAGCTTAGCTCTTAGGTGTCTAAGGCCTCTTACACATACACAACTTTGATTTGGTTACCCCTGGGTAATAACATACAGAGGGAAGGGGAGGCTCTGCAAGGCGGGTAACTTGCCCAAATCACACAGCTGGGTGGCCAGGGCTGAGCTGGCCCCTGCAGCCGCCCCTCACCCCTGCCCTCACTGCCCTGTCTTTGCAGGTCTGGGGCTGTCCTCCCGGACCCCGGCTGTGAGCACATCCGAGTCCAGCGCGGGCACGGGCACCAGCACCCCGTCCACACCCACCACCACCAGCCAGAGCCGCCTCATCGCCTCGTCCCCTACCCTCATCTCAGGGATCACCAGCCCCCCCCTCCTGGACTCCATCAAGACAATCCAGGGCCATGGCCTGCTTGGCCCCCCCAAGTCTGAGCGTGGCCGCAAAAAGATCAAGGCGGAGAACCCAGGGGGCCCGCCTGTCCTCGTAGTCCCCTACCCCATCCTGGCCTCAGGCGAGACTGCCAAGGAGGGCAAGACATACAGGTGGGGGTCCAGTGGGCTTCACACCTAAGGCTGCCCCCAGGAGCACAGAAATGGGGGTTGGAAAGAAGGGACCCAGGAGCTGAGGGTGGGGGCTAAGGTCCAGAGGGTGGGGTCACCTGACAGGCTGCACCCACATTCTTTCAGAGGCAGTGGGGGGCTGGGGGCTGCCCCTCCTCCCTTCAAGCAGTGAGCTCAACCCTGAACATTAGAATCCCTGGGGGAGAGTTCAAAAAGTGCCAGTACCAGGGACACACCTGCAAAAATTCTGATTGAATTTGTTGGGGGGGGGGGAGCTTGTGGAAGGCTTTTCTTGAACACCCCCACCTGCCCCGCTGATTCTGGGTGCAGCCCAGGCGAGCCCCTCCCGCAGAACTGTGGGGTGTGGCTCTGGGCAAACCTGCACCAGGAACACGAGGCCTCT
Organism: Desmodus rotundus; assembly: GCF_022682495.2. Classification (NCBI taxonomy): domain Eukaryota; kingdom Metazoa; phylum Chordata; class Mammalia; order Chiroptera; family Phyllostomidae; genus Desmodus; species Desmodus rotundus. The sequence continues at coordinate 20,736,301 of NC_071389.1, forward strand.
CTTCGCTGTGAGGTGGCAACCTGCTTCCCCAGCTGCCTGAAATGGAAATATGCCCCCAGGTGGAAGGGCTTTCCCCTCCAGCCTGCAGGTTGTCTAGGGCCTGAGCATGCCCCAGGCTGGACCTGTGCCCCAGGGACTCCTCACAGGAACGCTCTGTCCCTGATGCAGAAGGTCCCCCCTGAGCTGTACAGGCCAGGGTTGCAGGGGTCTTCCCAGGTGTGAACCTGCCTCTTGCCCACAGGTGTAAGGTATGCCCGCTGACCTTTTTCACCAAGTCCGAGATGCAGATCCACTCCAAGTCGCACACAGAGGCCAAGCCCCACAAGTGCCCGCACTGCTCCAAGTCCTTTGCCAACGCCTCCTACCTGGCCCAGCACCTGCGCATCCACCTGGGCGTCAAGCCCTACCACTGCTCCTACTGTGATAAGTCCTTCCGACAGCTCTCCCACCTCCAGCAGCACACCAGGTGAGTGGCCTGCTTGGTGCTGACCTACTGCAGCCTGTTCCAGCTCAGCACCTGTGCCCGTGCACGGACCTGCTACCAGGAGGGGCCACGACCTTCTCTAGGTGCCCATGGCCCTCAGGGTCAAGCCAAATTCCTTTGCTTGGCATTCAAGGCCTTTTATAATGTGACCTTTGTGGACCTCACTGGTCTCAGCTCATACTCCTGCACCATCCTTCCCATTGCTTCTCAGCTGCAGGTCTTTGCTCGTGCTCGTCTTCTACCTGAAACCCTCCCCTCCTTTACCCTGTTTCCCTGGCCCTCTCCTATCCATCTCTCAGTCCAGCTTCCTCCAGGAAGTCCCCCCTGAGCTGCTTCCACAGGCCCCGTGCCTTCCCACCGCAGCAGTACTTGCCTGGCTATTTGCTCACCATCCCCAATATATTGGGGGTTCTTGAAGGCCAGGGCTCCGTCTCTTCCATTTCCACACCCAGGGTGTGCCACAAACCTCTACGCATTTGTTTAGTATTTGTGGGATAAATAGAAGTAGCTTTCATAAGGCCATTTAACAAATAATTACAGAACCTCTTCTATAAGCTAGACATGGTTCTCAGTGCTGGGAATACAGCAGTGAACAAAACAGACAAAAGTCCCTGCCTCCTGGGGCTTCCATTGCAGGCCAGTGTGTGGAAGGGAGACTCAGAGGTTAGAATGCATTAAGGAAAGGAAAGTTTTTGCAGAGGAGTGCAGACACCAAAAAGCCTGGCTTGCCAAATCAAAATACCATGGAAATTTAAAGAACCAAACCCAAGGTTACCAAGATCGCGGTTCACAGCACTTTTCTCCCAGGCCAATGGTATCTGTAAGCTCTGCTGTGTGTTTGCCAGGCTCAGCACAGCGCAGGCCGGGGATAAAGTTGTGTTTGCCGTGGAGTTCGTGACGTACAGAAAGCGCCGAAGGTTTCCTCTATTCTGGGGACGAATGCCGGAGTGTTTTCTTTGTTTTGTGGTCATTATGCATTTATGTGTCCCCGCCACCTTTGTACGCTTTACCAGTCTGTTTCCCAGACATCGGGGCATGGTGTGTGGGTCGGACAGAGAGAGACAAATGGCCGAATGGCCACAGATCAAGGAGTCGGGCTGCTGTTCTCACTCCCGTGTCTCCTGCTGTGGGTGTGACCCCATGAGTTTGTTTCGGCAATTTTCTGAGTGTGGTCGTTACTTTGATTTTTTTTTTTTTTTAAAGTTTGGCCAGTTTTATGTACAGGGAGGTGTGTGTAATTAGGTGTTGGTTAAGCAAGCCCCCCTGGTTGTATTGTTACTAAAATTAGAGCACATGATGCTAGGATTTGAGAGTTAACTTCTGTGGGGAGACTCTGTAAAGCCCCCTGTCATCATTTTAATGTGTGTGTGTAAGATTTTCTCACTAAAGTCAGGAACCTAGACCATCCACTTCACCCCCGTCAGGTCTGCCTCTACAGCCTGTGACAGAAGGGCACCGTCTTTTTGGAGGACCCCCGAATTTGTCAAATTCCTGGGCTGGCAGGAGTGACTCTGTGTACAACCTTAACAACTGCCACTCCACAGCCACGGAGCAGATCCGGTCTGGGTTCCTGGGGGCCTGGGGAGCCCCGCCCCCGCCAAGTACAGTCCTTGTTTCTTACTACCAGGCTTGTCATGCCCAATTAAATGGGATTTGCCTTAAATGTGACATTTCTGGCATGGTCATGGCTACAAATTTGATTTACCCAATTATCTCCTATTAGGAAGGAAGACAGATTCTTGAACCTACGTCCAGAACCGGTAATGATCAGAAAAAAGAGCAGGGTCTCAGTGAAGGCTCTGGGAATGTTTTCTAGGAACTGTTCTGAGTGGCGTTGTGGACAAGGCCAGTTACCTGTGTGGTTTTCAATAGAGTGTCATTGTTAAATTTCCCTGGTTGTTCATTAGTTTCTATGTTAAATTGTTATAGGGCTTCCCCTCCAGAATTCCGAAGGGTTAGTTAGAATTCCATTTAAGGGATATTTTATTCCAGTGTGTACAATTATAGCCTCCTAAATTGAGGATTAGAGATAAATCGAAGAAAAAATGGGATGTTTCTCACACGCCCTTTAGAAAATAACATTAACTAGAATTAAATCACTTCCATCCAATGCAACGTCGTAATTCCTGTTCCGCTGATCTGGGGCAGTTTGTCCGCTTTGCAAAGTTGTTTTCTTCTGGACTCGAGATCTTGGATCCTGGCTTGGCCGCGAGCAGTGTCTGGTTGTGGTGACGGTGAAGCTGTCCTCTCTTGAGGTTTCTTTCAGAAGACTGAATTCTGACCCGCAGCTCGAAGCAGAGGCCTTTAGGCAAGTGTGGGGGTCAGGGGGTCAGACCTGTGGCTAGCTAAAGGACTCTGGCCTGTATGTTACAATAACCAACAATATCAGAACGGAGGAGAATGGAGTCCTCTATTAAGACATAACAGGTGGTCAGTTTTTCAGGTTAAAAACATAGGCAGCAAGGGCACTGACCCATCTTCAGGGTCTTTTCATTTATCTCATAAACCGTGTGTTACGATTGGCACTAATTGGTAAGTGTGGTTAAAGCTAGAAAAAAATGTTTTTAGATACCTGTCTGTTGGTACCTAGTGTGCAAGACTCTGTACATGAAAAGTGGCTGGTTTTTTTTCTCTGTCTTAAAAAATATACAACTATATAAATATATTTGTATTATATATAATTATATGGTATATATATAATTATATTAAGGCATACGATGATATTATATATGCTATTACTATATATTTATATAAATTATATATAATTACATATATTCATAAAATTAACTCAGAGATCGAGCTCTCTTTTGCTTTGCCAACTTTCGTGTGCTGGCAACTTCCTAGGATAGCTCGTACTCCTAGTGTTCTGCTGATTACAAACGGAGAGTTCAAAACATAGCTGATTTATTCGGATCACCCCTCTTTTCATAAAGTGAAGGAAGAAATCTTTGGTGTCGCCCCGTGGCCATCTGGACACTCGGAGCCTCTGGGTGTAAAAGACGCCTTGGTCATTTTATTCTGGGTTTGAGGACGGCTGTAACACAGAGTTGGCCGAGTAGGTGCGGTTTGCATATCAGTCTAGTGGGAAATACGCACCACAGCCCACAGTGATAGTTATTAAGAATCCTAGTTCTTTCAGAAGGAGACTTTTGTTTACAAATGTCACTTGAGACCGCAACAAAGCAAGCAACAAGAAATGAACAGGCCCTGGAAGGAGAGTGTTTCACCAGAATGTTCCTTGATGGGCCGTTGCTTTCCATTCCTCAGGGCACAATTGTGTGTGTGTGTGTGTGTGAGATTTGAGGGTTTTTTTAAAAAATCTTCACCTGAGGACATGTTTATTGATTTTAGAGAGAGAGGAAGGGAGAAGGAGTCGGGGGAGAGAGAGAGAAACATCGATGTGAGAGAGAAACATCCATCGGCTGCCTCCCGTATGCACCCCAACCGGGATCAAGCCCACAACCTTTCTGGTGTGCGGGCCGGTGCTCCAGCAGCCGAGCCACCCGGCCAGGCCTGGTTTGAGTCCTTGATGGTGAAAAGCCAAACAAGCAACACGAGGGCTGTAACAACATTTAGGGACAAGTAATTAGCCATTAGGCAGTAGCACATGTAATTAAACCAGTGTGCCCTCACCCAGGGACAAAGAGGCTGGTCTCAAATGCCCATAGTCCCGGCGTACTTAGATAAACAAACAAACAAACAAAGCCAAACGTAACGAAGTGACCAGATTCCAGGTTCCCTGTTTTCTACCATTCTGGTTTTTGCCCCTTGATAGAAAACCCAACAATCAGGGCTTAGAATCAAACCCATCTTCCCAGTGTTATTGCCAATCATGAAGGGAATGGGAAGAGAAGGTCCTGTCCAAACCCGAGCCAGCCCCGGCCGAGGAATGGAAGTGCAGTTAGAACAGGCTGAGAAGACACGTCCTGCTTGTTGAGAAGGATGTGCCTGGGAGCACTCGGGGGCTGATACGGTTCAGTGACGCTGGGGACACGGACGCATCTTGGTGGGACCTCCATTGGTAAGAAAAGCACAAGTAAAGAAAAGCAGGTGACTTGCAGAGTTTTGCAGAAGGCCAGTCTCCGGGGGCTCAGCTCAGTGAATAGTAGATACCATGTGCATTTAAAGAGACAGTAAACAATTTCGTAGCAAGTCTGTTCAAGGTAAAAAAGAAAAAAAAGCAGGGATCTCCAGCAATTAGCAGCTTGTAAGATCAGGTATCACCATGCAGTAGTGAGGGAGAACATTGTTTTGTTGGGGACTTGGGTGCAGAGGAGGCTCCATGATTTATTCTGGGGGGCACTCATGCTGTGCAGAGCGACTCTGGATTTATTTGTTCAGGCTGCAGGGGATTTCTGCCCTTTTCCCTTTTCCCGGCCGTGTGATGTTTTGTGCGTGTGTAGCGATAGTTTGTGAGAGGGGCAGGTGTCGTTTTGGTGCCCCAAGTCTGATGATTGTAACAGTCACAAAGTCGCCATGACCACAGGGTGGGGCAGAGGTAGGTTTGCAGTTGTGAGTGCGTAAGACAATTTATTCTTGTGTTACTAAGTATTATTGTATTATTTTCATACCAACAGTTCATTCTCACAGTACTATGTACTAATTACTGTATTACATTCCACTCGAACTACTGTAAACCTACTCCCCCCCCCCCCCCCCCCCCCCCCGCCCCCAGTATTCCTCGTCAGAAAGCTCCCCTGCGCCTGGCTTGGGGCAGGTGTTCGCTTGCACACGAGGTGCCCAGAACGCCTTGCACAGTGTGAACTTGTGTTTCCCGATAAGATGTAACAAATCTGAACAATGCCACGGAGAGGATGGTTAGCTTTCAAGTGATGAGTGAAGAGCCAAGGAAAGTTAACTTTCACTGTCGCTACCCTTGTTTTAGTTACAAATCACAACACGGCTGAAGCCATTCCGTGTAGTGTGCCATTTATTAACTGGGAAATAAAAGATGCACGATAACTAATGAGTCCTTAATAATTGTATTTAAACATTGAACAAATTCCCTTTTGTTGTTTATCTTAAATAAAAAATGGACGTATGGAAAACTAACACTACAAAAGTATTTTATGAACATCCTTTATATAAGTCATTTAATTCTTCCAGTCTTCATGGTCCTTATCCTCATCACTGTTTTAGAGATGAGGAAGCAGACTCAGGGAGGCGGAGTCACTTGCCCAAGGTCGCCCCGCTAAGGGGAGGCAGAAGTGAGATTCGAGCCCAGCCCAGAGCACCGAGGAGCAGCCCATTTCTTGGAGGAAAGAAGGGGCAGGGATGTCAGGCTGCAGAAGCAGCTCACATCGGGGTGGATGCACCAGACACAAGAGCAGAGCGAGTTTTGTGGCCCAGGATGGGGCTGGGGTGGTGGGGCTGGAAGGACAGTTGAGGGGCATGCATTTCAGCTCAGCTTCCCCGTGATACCTATGCCTGGAGTCGGCGCTGAGCTCTCCATCGCCACAGGTGAGGGAGCCAGTGCTGGGTGCTCCCCCATTGGGCAGGTGCCCCACAAAGAGAGGGTTCTGGCATTGGAATTGAAGGTTTGGCCCTGACTTGAAACTCAGGGACTGAAGAACTTTGGGGCCAGTTATGAGTAAGAACAGGCAGCCTGGTCCTTCATTCACCCAGCAGTTGGAGGAAGCCTCTTCTGAGCCAGCCCAGGGCTGGGTGCCATGCACAGGGACAGATCAGCGGTCAGAGGCAGGCTCTGTCCCAGAGGAACGTCCACCACAACCTGAGGGGCTGGTGGATGTGGAAGCTTCTGTGAGAGGGACGTACGTGGTGGAGGTTGGGGAGGATCAGCTGGGTCAGGTATTGAAGGGCCCATAGCCACCCTCCCTAGCGAGAGAGGGGAAGGGTGTTCCTGGCAGGGCTAATAGCATGAGCAAAGGCTCAGAGGCTTGCTGGGGAATGTATCTGCACTTGCTGGGGAGGTTGGTAAGATGCCCCTCTGGGGAGAGCAGGGGCAGAGGGGGAGGCTTTAGAAACTGAGGCCTTGAATGCTGGGGCAAGGGGTTTGGACCCTGTCCTGGAAAGAGGAGAGAGTGGAGGATGGCAGGGAGGGACATGACAAGGCCAGATCCCTGTGCCACTGCTTTGCGGCAGTCAGAGGGGAGAGGGAGAGGCTGGGGATCCAGGCAGGAGGCTGGGCAGCTGGAGCACTTGGGGAGAAGGCCAGACGGGGACTCTCCTGGTCAAGAGGTTCTTGGTTGGGTCCCCAGAGGACCATCAATTGGTTGGTCAACAAACACTTGTGCAGTATACCCGAGGAATGGGTGTTGAATACAGTGAGCATATTACTGTTGTCAGTGACTGACTTCAGAGAAAACACTCCTTTCCCTTCATTCAGTCAATGACTATATGAGGTCTGTCCAGAAGAAGTCCAGCCATTGTTACTATAATGAGAACAGTTTGCACGACATTGATGCAACCTGGCAGCCAAGGAGCATGGACTGGAATGCGCATGTGTGAACAATGATGACTTCACTGTACCAGTTAGTGGGGGCGGTAGACACCGTGGAGTGAGCATGTGTACTGTGTGACCGTCACATTCAAAATGACTGAGTGAGTAGAGCAACGAATCTGCATCAAATTTTGTGCTAAGCTTGAATATTCCTCCATGGAAACTATTCAATGACCCAGAGGCTTTCGGGGACAATGCAATGAATACAACGCAAATAAAAGTGTGGCACAAATGCTTCAAAGATGCTCAAGAATTGTTGAAAGTGACCCACGTTCTGGAAGGCCTGCGACAAGCAGAACACCTGAGAATGTTGAACGTGTGTGGGCTGCAATCAACAAAGATCAGTGACCTACAGTGTAAGAACTAGGGGCTGATGTGGGGATTCCAAAGACTACCATGTACGAGATTTTAACACAGGATCTTGGTGTGAAATGTGTTGTGGCAAAATTCGTTCTGCAGCTTCTGCTACCAGAGCAGAAGGAACATCGTGCTGCAGTTGCTAATGACTTGATTCAAACAGCTACCAGTGAACCAGATTTCCTCCAGAAGGTCATAACCAGAGATGAATCCAGAAACCAAGGCCAAGTCGTCCCAATGGACATCGCCTGGTTCTCTACACCAAAGAAGGGGCGGCAAAGTTGCAGCAAGATCAAGACCGTGTGCACTGTGTTTCTTGTTTGGGAAGGTGGTGTCCATCACGAGTACGCCCCTCCAGGCCAAACAATGAGTAAGGAGCACTACGTCAGCATTCTTCAACAGCTGAGAGGTGCGGTAGGACAAAAACGGCCGCAGCCACGGGCAGCTGGTGACTGGCAGCTTCGTGAGGACAATGTGCCCGCTCACGCATTACGTCTCGTGCAGAGTTTTTTGGTGAAACATCAAATCACCCAGGTGACTCAGCCCCCCTACAGTGCAATACAGCCCAGATTTGGCACCCTGCGACTTCTAGCTTTTCCCAAAACTAAAATCACCTTTGAAAGGGAAGAGATTTCAGACCATCGATGAGATTCAGGAAAATACAACAAGGCAGCTGGTAGCAATTCCAACAAAGGATTTTGCAGAGTGTTTTGAATAGTGGAAGAGATGCTGGGAGAACTGAGAGATCCGTAGGTGCCCACTTGGAAGGGACTGAGGTGTCATTGTCCTATGTACAGTGTTTCTTGTATCTCATATCTTCTTCAATAAATGTCTCTCTTTTTCACAGCGCATGGCTGGATACTTTCTGGACAGACCGCATCTGTTGAATGCTCTCTGCTGAGCCTCTGCCAGGCCCTGGAGTGGGGGTGGTAAAGGGGACTCTTGCTCTCAGGAGGCAACCAAGAAATTGGTGACCGGAAGGTGACAGCCCAGAGGGGTGGGCTATGGGGCCAGGCTAGTTGGTGGGGTCGGGGAAGGCTGCCCCAAATAAAGTGCTTTTATACTGAGAACAGGAGTGTTGGTGTTAGCCAGGTATTAGCTGAGGGGACAGTGTTCCTGGAAGAGGGAACAGTCTGGGTAAAGCACTGGAGGTTGGAGTGCAAGAGAAGCCTGTGGGGCTGAAGCCTTGGGGCAAGGGAGAGGCGAGGACTCTGGGGCAGGTATTGTGGGGTTTAAAGCAAAGTCAGCCCCTGTCCCTTGGTTCCCTCTGCCACCGGACCACTAGCTGAAGGACTCCCACAGCCCTGGAGCAGAGGGAGGGCGGGGTGAAATGGCAGGGACTCTGGCATCAGGGGAGTCAGTCCAGATGACCCTTAAGGTCCTTCCATCGTAGAGACAGAGTGCAGTAGCCTGGGTCAATGTCCCCAAACATGTGACACCCAGAAATGTGCGGGCAGAACCGGGCCAGCCCAGCTCAGCTTGGCCTTGCACCCGACACTGGGCTGTTGCTGCCCTTCAGGTCCCAGTCTAATTGAGAGGACCGGAGGGGCAGCCTCCCCTGCTGAGGATGCAGCCAGGGCACAGGGGTGGCCAGCAGAGGCATGAATGAGACGTGGATGCCAGGTGAGAAGGAGTTCTCTGACCAGGACGTAGGGTGCACAGGAGCACGGGGCTGAGGCCAGACCTCACGGCAAAGGGCCTTGAGTGACTAAGGAGTTTGAACTCCACTGGTGTTGGTAGTGGGCAGTCTGTGTCATGGGCTGATTGACAGCAGAGAAGGTCCCTTATTCAAGCCCATCCAGCACGGGGCCTGGCCAGGGGGGCCTCAGTTTGTTTGATGGGCATTGATGAGCAGAGCAAACCCAGGCAGCAAGGTGGGCCCGGGCTTAGGGGAAGGAGCCAACAGCCGGCAACCTGCGCTGGACTCTCCCTCCACTTAATGCTCATCTGCAAAGTAGGCAAACGAGGTTCAGGCCCAGCCAGCATCTCACTCCCTGCCCAGCTGGCACAGAGGTTTTGCTGGAATGGGTGATTCAAGACAAATCCAGGGTGTTATGAGAAGGCTCGAGTGTGGAGAGCAGGGAGGGCCTCTTGTCCGTGTGTGCCGAGCTCTTGATCCCCACGGACAGACGCACCTCATCCCATCCACCTCCCTGCTCACCTGGCTGAACTTGAACTGAAAACACAGCCATCAGCCTTCAAGTCACCGCCCAAAGTCACCTTCTCGATGAGGCCCACCCTGGCTACCGTATATAAAACCACACCCCTTCCCTCCCTGGCATTCATGGTCCCCTCACCTTGTTCTCACTGTGCTTCTTTCTTCCCACATGTGACTTACGTTGTGCTGATTTCTCTATAAGGCAATGGGTTTGTCTGTTTTGTTCACTGAGACATTCCAAGTACGTTAGCATGGCGCCTGCCACTCGAGTACCTGATGTTAAACGAATGGGTAATAATAGTACGCGTGTTTATGGAGTGCTCACTTGTGGCAGATACCTGGCTAAGCCCCCATATGTCTTCTCCCATCCATCTTCACAAGGCCCAGTAAGGGAGGGGCTGTATTTTATATCAGGTAAGGAAACTGAGACTCAGTGATCTGCCCAAGGTCACCCAGCTAGTAAATAGGGGAGCCAGGATGAGAACCCAGGAATGGGGGGGAGAGGAAGGACACAGAGGGGCCGAGCTTTAGGGCCACCCTGTCCTGCATTCTCAGTAGCTGGGGTGATCACATAGCCATATGGACATGTGCCTGACATGGGGAGGGATCAGGAAATAGAAATTGGGGGCCAGTCAGAGGGAGACGTCTCCTTTTTCTGGGGGAAAGAGGCTGCTGGGCAGGGACAGTCCTGGCAAAGCTGAGTCTCTGCCCGTTTCAGTGGGTGGTCTGCGGGTGGGTTTGTAAGAAGAGGGCAGGCTGCAGTCAAAGCAAGCTCTCTGTGGTTAGCTGGAGGTCTGGGCCAGGTCTCTGAGTGGGTGCTGGTCGAAGGTCGGGCCAGCAGGGACCTTGGGGAGCAGGGAGGCTTTAGTCACAGACAGGCAGTGGGAGGCGAGAGAAAGGAGAGGGGTGGCCTTTGGAGGCTCCAGTTCTCTCTTGGGGCTCACCTGGGGAGAGTGTATGCAGTGGAGCCTGGGAGGCTTGGGGCCTAGAGGTGTGGTGCAAACCAGCCAGGGCTTGGGGGCTGGAGCTGGCCTAGGGGTGTCTGTCAGGGACCTCATCTCATTGGGCTGCCCATTGCAGAATCCACACAGGCGACAGACCCTACAAGTGCCCGCATCCTGGCTGTGAAAAGGCTTTCACTCAGCTCTCCAACCTCCAGGTGAGTGGCCCCCTGCCTCCCGCCCACCATGTGCAACAGCTGCCTTCCCAAAACGGGAGCATAGGAAGGGGGTAGGGCTGGGGGCAGCCTGCTGGCTCCTGACTCTGTCCTATGCACCTACAGTCTCACCAGCGTCAGCACAACAAGGACAAGCCCTACAAGTGTCCCAACTGCTACCGCGCCTACTCGGACTCCGCCTCCCTGCAGATCCACCTGTCAGCCCACGCCATCAAACACGCCAAGGCCTACTGCTGCAGCATGTGCGGGCGGGCCTACACCTCGGTGAGTGCCTGGGCATCTGGGCGGCCTCTCTCTCCCTGGGCCTCAGCTTCCTCCGCCGCCTCCCCCCCAGATCTGTACTGACTCCATTTTCCAGACAAGAAAACAGGCCCAGAGAGGGGAAGTGACTCCTTCAGATCACAGTGAGTGGTGGAGCCAGGGTTGCTGCTTCCCAGTTCTCTTTCAGGCTGCCCCAGGCCAAGCTCTGAGCCTGCCGCAGCCTTTAGGGTTCCGAGGCATGGTCCCCTCCAGGCCCTGGAATGCTCCAGGCAGTGGAGGAGGGCTTGGTATCCTGCTTTCCAGAGTCGGGGAGGGAGAAAGGCCTTCCTCCTCTGGGGAAGCTGCAGCCCCACTCTTGGCCACCAGGTGGCACAGTGACTTTGCCCAGAGCCACCCTCAGGTCTCAGGAAAGGTCTGTCCAGTGCTAGAAAGGTCATTGCATCCAGCCCCCTGTCCCTGGGTTTGAATTCTCTAAACAAGGGCCTTTCAGAACTCAGGAGAGGAGGTCCAGGTGCATCACTCGTGTGTGTGCTTCTGGCTAATCAAATACTCTGGGTAACAGATAGAGATCACTGAGCCTCTGTTTCCTCATCTGTCAGCGGAGGAGGTGACAGTTCTTAACTCGCAGGACTGTTGGCGGGCAGAGTTGGTGCCTAGGCCACCTTGGCTGACATGTTTATCCACTCAGTGTTTACTGAACGCTCGTGCCAGCACTTGGGAACCAGGATGAACCAGACAGACAGATTCTTCACCCCCAGGGAGGTTAGAGGCATATTAAACAAGTAACCACGCAAATAAGTATGTGATGGCAAACTGTGGTAATTGCTCCAAGCAGGGTTTCCCAACCTCGCTCTTGTTGGCATTTGGGCAGGTGCCAGTTTCCTGGGGGGGCTGTCCTGTGCATTATAGCACCATTTTTGATCTCTGCCCACTGGCAGCCCCCTCCCCAAGTTGTGACAACCAAGATGCTTCCAGACTTTGACAGATGTCTGCGGGTCGGGGAGCAAAGTCACCCCTGATGGTGAGCCGCTGCTATGAAGGAAAATGGGTTTTGGAAGACAGCAGCAGGGAGGACACAATGGAGCTGGGAAAGAGAGATGGGTCCCGGTAGGCTGTCTGAGGAAGTGACATTTAGACGAAGCCTTGAAGGACAGTGGGCCAGGTGAGGAAGAGGAGGAGGGGAGAAACATTTTCAAGCAGGGGAACAGCAAGTGCAAACCCTGAGATAGAACAAACTCCGTGTCTTCCAGGAACTGAAAAAAGTTAGGTCTCATGGGGGCTGTGGGGCCTGTGAGGGGGGTGGGAAGCCATTGGGAGGGGACTGTCTGGGAGGGTATTTTTGAGTGATCACTGTGGCTGGGGGGGGGGGGTGCAAGGATTGCTGGCACGGTTCCCAGCAGAGCACATGTCGGCGGCCAGCCAGGGCTGCAGCTTGCTGAGTGCTGAGTACGTGGCGTTCATCCTTTGCTGGAGTTCAAAAGGCAGAGGAGAGTTGAGAGACTGCAAGGACAGAACCTGCAGAGACCAGGGCCCTAAGGATCTAAGTGGGGGCCCCAGAAACCTAGGAGCCCCAGTCGTCTGACCTTCAGTCAGGCCCAGCCCCAAGCTCTTGACCACCCCCTACACCCCCATGCTTCGAGGAGGGGCCGTGTCGCTCACAGCTGTGGTTCTCAGAGGGGATCTGTCTGAACTCGGGGGGCAAAGTGGGTCAGCACTCGCTGGCCTGAGGCCCCACCCTGACCTGGGCCTGAATGGACTTGATAGAGCACGAAGAGTTACCTTAAAAAAAAAAATTTTAGTGCAGTGGTTTTTAAGCCAGTGTAATATGTAAAAGAACATTTCAGAGAGTGAACCCTCACATTCCCATCAGCCCCAAACCATCAACCAATCCTGCTTCATCCCTGTTTCTGTTTTCTGAAGTAAAACCAGCATCATATTGCTGCACCTGAAAATTTTCACATAGTGTCTCTAAATGTAAGTCCTCTTTAAAACACATCCACGATACTTTTATAATAGCATAAAATAATTCACTCGAAGTCCTTAATCTCACCATACATCCCAGTCGGCATTCACATTTCGTTTGTCCCATGAATGCCATAGCTTTATTTACTTACAATTTTATTAGTTAGTCAAGATCTAAATAAGATTTCTGCGTTGCGCTGGGTCATTGTATCTTTTAATCTATGGGCACCCCCCACCCCGCCTTTTTTTTTTCTGTGCAATTTACTCATAAAGAACAGTTCCGTAGTGTGGATTTTGCTGATTGCTTCCCTCTGATGTTGTTTGATAGCATGTGGCCACCACATTTGAGGGCTTCCTCTGCTGGATTCTGAGCAGATTGAGGCATGAGGCCAAGGAGTGGCAGGTGGGAACCAGAGCACCACCCTGCAGCCTAGTGTGAGGGCCTGTGGGCCTGCAGGTGAGCCTTGGGTCACCTTGCCCACCCACTCTTGGGTGCCTCAGGTCAGATTTAGCAGAGCCTGTGGGGGGCACTAAAAGGAACAAGCTGAGCATGCCCAGTTTATGCTTCCCAAGTCACCAATCAGATCAGGCCCCACTTCTCCCCCAGGGAGGATAGAGTGTGGGGGTGCAGAGGCTGGGGTTCCTCATCTCTTACTGCATACTAAGAGCTTTATCCACATCACCCTAGCAACACTTAGAGATTGTTTCTGCCCCATTCCTGCTTGCAGAGGAGGAAACTGAGGCTTGGAGGGGTGAGATGACTTGTCCAGAACTAGGCTCAAACCCAGGCCTGCCACTCCACCTTCACTGGGAGCACCGGCCAGCCAGTAAACGGCAGCTGGCCCTAGGGTGTTCCAGGTGGGCACAGCTGAGGGGTGAGCCTGATGCCTGCTGGCCTGACAGCCAACATGCCATGAGCTAGGACCCTGGTCGGTGAGCCAGCCCCCACGCCTGCCATGCAGCATCCCTAGAACCCATGCAGATGCTCATCTGTCCCGCACGGCTGGGGCTGCTCACCACTAGCTGGCCCACCTGCCAAGGAGCCCTTCAGTGGCCACTTGGGGGAACTGCAACCTCTTCTGCCTCCCTTGCCAGCTGTTGGTTTTATGTTCTGAATCTCACCCCCGCCCACAGGAGACCTACCTGATGAAGCACATGTCCAAACACACGGTGGTGGAGCACCTGGTGAGCCATCACTCGCCCCAGAGGACGGAGTCCCCCGGCATCCCGGTGCGAATTTCCCTCATCTGAGCCGACCCAGGCGCCGCCCTGCCCACTGGCAGACACAGACCCAGGCAGCACCAGGCCCTGCCCACTGGCAGACACAGACCCAGGCAGCATCAGGCCCCGCCCCCCTCCAGGGCCCTCCAGGAACAGCGAGCTCTCTCATGACCTTCCTGACCTTCCAGAAAGCCTGGGCCGCAGAAGCCCTGCCGGTCTAGCTCCGGGGGTGGCCAGGCCAACTGCAAGATTCTGGACTGTTTGGTGGCATCCAAAGACAATCTCAGAGCACTTTGAACCTCTCTGTTGGGTTTTCTTTTTCTCCCCCACCCTTCACTTGCTTCACTGTTTTATTTTTTTTTTAAGTTTGTTTTGGAAATAACAAAAAAGATATTTATTGGCCAAGAAGTTGGTGCTGCTACGACCGAGAAATGAAAAGAGTCGGACAGATGGACACAGAGAACCAGAGGGCAGCGTGGGAACTCCTCTTGCCATGGCCTTAGGTCTGGAGGGAAGGCTCGGGCCTGGGTTTCTGGACTGCAAAGGGGGCCCCTAGTGGGAGGGGCAGGAGGCAGCTAGAGTGAGCCACTCGCCCTGGGTGCCCAGCTCGAGCCCTGAGCTGCTGCACCCTGGGCAACACTGACCAGAGGGAGGCAGCAGCTACCCAGGCTTCAGGAGGCGAAATGAGAGAGGGGTCGCCGGGATATCCGAAGGACCAAAGGGTGCAGCATTGGGCTGGGCTGGGCGCTAGCCCAGGGAAATGGGGTGGGGGCGGGCTGGGTAAGACCTGGCCCTTCCGCTGCCCTTCAGACCACCCCAGTCTACCTCGGTGCTGGCCAGGAAACCTATTGGCTACCTCTCCTGCCGTCCCAGACTGTGGGCCGGGGGATGGGGAGGGAGTGGGTCTGGGACTAGGACCCCCTCCATAATTTCCTCCAGATGGGGCACTTCCCAGGGAGGGGTTATTTGTCTTCCCTGCCATGGAGGGGGAACCCCAGCCCAGGAGCTAGGCCCCTGGGCAGGGAAGGGATCCTCAGACAGGAGGGTCCCCAGGAGCAGCCCCTGCCCTCAGCCCCCACAGACACACCCCAATCTGAAAGCCATGCGTGTCCGTGTATATAGGAACTATGTACAGAGCCCGGAGAAGCCCCCTCCATCCCCCGGGAAAAAAAAAAAAAAAGAAAACTAGACAGAAACTCATCTATATATTCTGTATCTGGAGTTCCGTTTTGAATATTAACTGTGTTATTTTTATACACTTTTTAAGCCTTAACTCACCATTGATTTACCAGTTTAACGTTTCCTGGGGTTTCTTTTCCCATGGGGTTCTCTGCCCCCACCCCCAGCCCTTTGTTTGACTTGCGTCGTCTGATACTCAGTATTGTAGCTTTTGTCCGCATGTTACTACCCTGTAAATACGCTGTTACACACACTGTTAACACCCTTTGCTTTTTCTACGGGACCTCCAGGCCACCGTGTTTAGAACTAGTTACCTTATTAAAAAAGAGAAAACAGTCTGTTGGCTTCTCAGTCTGCATCTTGGTGGCAGGGAGGTGAGTGCAGGCGCCCCTCAACGCTTCAGGAAAGAAGTTTGCATTATATTTAAGAAAAGGGTTGGGGAGTAAAAAAAATCAGAATGTGGGGGGAAACACTAAAGGGGGCAAGACGCAAAGGAATTCCGAACCCTCTGCTCTTTGTATTTCTCTGTTGTGAAGAATAAACTGTACCTGCACCCGGGTGGCGGTGGTGTGTGGCGTGCTCTGTGCGAGGGTGGGGCTGGGGGGCGCCTTTCCACTGCTCCTCTCCCCTCCCCCGCCCCCAGACTCAGGGGGGCAAATGGCAGCTCACTGTGGGCTGGTCTCACTCCAGCTGCTGAGCTGAGTGCCTGGTGCTCTCATAGCCCCCTTAGAAGTGGGCAGCAAACCAAGAGAGGTATTTTGCTGAAGATTATGCTGCAGTTAAGGGACATAAATTTAACCCAGGTTTGCCTGATTTGGAAGCCTTTTTAGACATGTGGGATCCACCAGTGGGGATCACTGCCCCCTGTCCCAGAAGGGCAGCTGCATCCCATTGCCCTGCCCCTGTTTGGGGGAACATCATGGTGCCCTGATTTTCGAAGGTATTCCTGTGATTGAGGGACCAGGAATCCCCTTTGCATGTGTTTGCCCCACAGAGGTTAATGTTTTGATTGCTTAGGAGAGAGATGCAGGAATTAATTCGCTCGAAGTTCATCAAGGCTGGCCTTGTGCTAGGCATTATGGAAGAGTTAGAAGTGACTCAGCCATGAGTCAGTATGGGCTCACCATCGGGAACTCACTCCTCCCAGTCCTGGAAGTTCTTGTGTGTGAGAGACAACGTGGCCACAAGGTGTAAAAAGTCCAATGCAAATGAGGATTTATTGGCCTGATGACATTGCGGGATCAGGTCAGCTTCAGGGCTCAATGACGTGTGTTTCCACTTGGCTTTGTCCCCAGTCAGCTTTACTGTCAGGCTTCTGTGGAATCGGCAGCTCCAGCCTCACAGCCCCCAGGTTCCCAGCAGTCAAGCCTCTGTCTCTCCCAGAAGTCCCAGCAGAAGCCCAATTGGGTCTTCCTGGTTTGCACGGGGTTAGGTACCATCCCTGAAGCTGTCACTGTGACCAGAATGCCTGTCCTTGATCAGCCTAGGCCTAGCACCCGTGCTCTGCACCTGGAGCCGAGGGTGAAACACGCATCTGAAGACCGTCTCCCCAGGAGGAAACCAGAATGTTTTCGTCGGAAGGGGCCATGGATGAGCAGCCAAGAACATGTTTGAAGTACTCTCACCTTTCTCTCTGAAATTGACCTCCCACAGCCTGCTCTGTGGTGAAGGGGTGGGCCCTGGCCATCTTGCCACATGACTCTACCCCAGGCACAGCTGATGGGCCAGGGGTGGCCACCTGACTCAGCAACTTGATTCCTAGACCAGCGGTCTCAGTGATGCCAGTGGTGTGGACAGTTAAGTCCTCACTTAACATCGTGATAGGTTCCGTGACTTTACGTGAAACAACATATAACAAAACCAACTTTATTATAGACCAACTGATAGAAAAATGAGTTTAGTTCATTGTGCATTCTCATCAGCATTACATGGAGACGACATGGACTGAAACATCGTTTAAAGGTCTGCTGTGCTGGCTGTCCTGGCCCGGGGAGTGGGCTGTGCACACCTCCTCTAAACTCTGCGTTTCGTGAGAGTCGTAAATCAGCCACGGTGGGATTTGCGTGCTGGAGTAAATCCCCCCAGACTGGGGCTTGCTTTTTCCTCCCAGAGCCAGTTGCTAAACATTTACCAGCACACCACTGGCTGACTCTTGGATCAGATGCTCCATTCCATGAATTAAGAACAAGTTAGGAGACGGTGGGCACCTGCGTGGGCAAACCCTGTGGACTAGGGGTTGGGTGGCTGTGTGGGGCCAGATGTAGGCAGGAGGGCACAGCAGGCAGAACGCAACAGTGATGGCCAGGGGACACCAAGAGCCAGTGGCACCTCAGCTCCCAGCTTTCAGTCTCTACCTTCTGGCCAGGTTTAATTTCCTCCTTGTTCTCACATCAGTGAATTTAGTTGCTAGTGGTATAACCTTGGGCAGGTACTTAATCCCTCTGTGCTGATTTTCTCATACTTAAAATGAGGGATGTAATAGTAACCAGTTTATAGGGAGGATGTGAGGATTCAATGAATCAATACATGTCTAATGCTTAGAACTGTGCCGCGAACTTAGTAAGTATTCAATAAATGCAGTTGTGATTGTTATTATTTGAAGTAGCCCTGGTGGATCCATGTCTCTTCTGACCAATGAACCGGCAGCTGAAGATGGGAATTTCTGGGGGCAGCATCTGAGCCGGCCCAGCAGGGTGCGGCAGCGGGGACAGGTGAAGACTTCACAGGTAGCAGTGACACTCCCAGGGCAATTGAGAGTCTGTCACATGCTCTCCTGGAAGCTCTCAGGAGCTCCCCTTGTCCCCGAGGGCACAGCATATGTGTTGATGGCCAGAGAAGTAGCTGCAGAAGGAACTTTAGTCCTTTGTTATTCCCGCTTCAGCCCTGTCCCCTCTACTGTCCCCAACCACACCCTAGGCCTCGGCAGAAGGAGCGAGCTGTTCCCAAGAAGTTGTCCCCTGTTCCTCCCTGTAGCTTCCTTGCCCTCTCCCCCTCCTGAGGGAGGTCTTCATCTGCAGCATGGGGCCGCCTGAGCCTGGGGCCTTAGAAATCCCTGATCATGCCATCATTTTTGCTTTAAAACATAAAATGGCTCTTCTTTGGTGAATTCTTTGGACTCCATGAACCTGTTGGAGAAGGGGCAGGCTGGGAGAGGGAGAAGAAAAGTTGTTTCCTGGAGCACCACAACCCCTGCAGGCGGGGCGCCTGGCACCCCCACTTCACAGTGTGAGGAAACAGACCCACAACGGTAGGGAATCTGCCCATAGGCACACGCAGTTAGAAGGGCAGCTGATTCCCATCCAGGCCTTACCTGTGCGTGCTCAGGTCTCTGGTGCCCCAGGGTCATGTGTGTGACCCTTAGTGGACGTCCTAGGGTAAGGTGGGGGCATGGTCCCAGAGGAAGAGATGTGCCAGATCAGTCATCAAGCAGTAACCTGTTCTCGGGCACATTTGGCTTGTTCTCATCTCTCACCCAGCGGTCAAAAGGCCTTCTGGGTTCTGCTTCTCTAGTTTAGGTAGGAGGCACTAGGGAAACTTGCAGTGATGTTGAGAGGGGAGGCAGATTTTATTTCACATTGTTGGAACTTGCTTGTAAAAGTGACTAGATTGTAAACATCATCAGGATTGGTTTACAGCCAGCACTGCTCTCCTACCTGGGAAGAGTGGAGGCCGGAAAAACTCAAGTCTGTGAGAACAGTACATAAAGGGCTCAGGAGACCTGGCGTGAGACTCCCCTCCCCCATCTCAGTGTTCCCAACTGTCAGACAGGGGCTTGGGGGCTCCCAGCAGTTAGTTACCTTTCCTGTCTCCTTGGCTCTGGGACCACCTTTCCTGGAGGACCTGATGACTTCATGCTCCTATTGGGAGCCTGCATTTTCCCCTGTTGAGGATGAGGAGTCTGGCCAGGAGCCATGGATAAGAAAAGCTCTCTCCTAGATACTGTGGCTAAACAGACCTATGAACCCCAGCACAAAGAAATGCCATTTTTGTGGACTTTGACTCTCCAGGGAAAAGGGCCACAAGGACATGTTTGGAATAATTATTTTATTATAATGCCAACAGAAGAACTCCCGGCCTATAGAAAAGTCATATAAGGATTTATTTGAGCCACCTCTTTAGGACATGCCTGGAAGCAAAATCTCAGAGGGTTGAGAAAATACTCTGAAGAAAGGCAGTTTTTTGGTTCTTTGTACGCATTTAGAATCAAAGGGGGAAAATGTAAGGAGGGTGCATGCAATCCATTGGTGGAAGATTAGGGGGGTGGGAGAAAGCAAGGTGGGGAAATTTCTACAACTGGATAAAAAGCAAAATGGGGAAACACAGAATTTTACATGGGTGGGTACAGGGTAGTCAGTAACGAACATGCACAGGGAGATGGTATGCGGGCAACAAGATAGCAGAGGGCTGGTGGTGGCTGTGCCTTCGAGGGGAATAGAAACGAAAAGTGCCGACATCTCAAAGGTATGTTACCCTAGATACATAAGAATAGCGGACAGGGCTCACTGGAGGTAAAGAATGACCTTTGCTAAGGAACCTACAGGCCTGGGATGTGACTACCCACCATGGACTGCCCAGTTAGGAATTTCTGTGGTTCCTGAGCTTGTCAGGCCTGCCGTGTGCCCGCTGCTTATTGCACAGCCCCTTTCTCATTCACAATAATATTACTTGAGTATGTACAAGCTATGCTGGAGGGCGGGGGAGGTGAAAGTCAAAGCCAAGGAGCTGGAGGCCACTGGGGTTTCTCCCTCTGTGGCCCATGCCCCCAGGCAGTTCTGTTTGGTCTGAGCGGCTCACCTCACAGACTCCTGTAGATTCTGTGGCTTCAGGCATTATGTTCCCTTTTGTGCCTCAGTCTGCTCATGAAAAGCGGGGAGGGTGTAGTTACTAAAACATCCCCTCAGGAGGCATCCCCTGAAGTCAGTGAGGTCAGAGGTGAATGGTCTATATGCCTCAGTCCCCGATGAAAATGAGGGAAAGGAGATCTTACAAGTGAGAAGCTACCTGCCAGAGAGTTTTTTCCCTTTTGTAGTACCTGGTTTAAGCTTTGATTGCCCAGGAATTCACTTCAAAGAGCGTTATCTCCAATAAATACATTGCCACCCCCGACCCCCACTGAGGCTCATTTGTTTTGGAAATCTTGGTTGATTACAGTAACCAGCCACCTTTGGCCACCTGTTTTTTCTCTTCCTGAGCATTACATTTCTGCTCTCATATTTTGAATTCACCAAAAGAGTCCACAAAACCCTAGAACCCTGCCTTGGATCCCAATAAAAGCGGAGCCCCAGGCCCACCCTCTGTCTCCACACCTTGCCCCAGGTGTGATGTGTAATTTCTGGGTCCTGGAAGTAATGAACCTTTATTCTCTTCAGTGTCCTGATGGTTTTTGCTGAAGGGCATCTTGCAATCACGAAAGAAACACATGCGCAGGCCTAACCACTACCTTGTTCAGAGGCTGCGACCAGCACAGAACTCTCAAAGGCCAGGGCGGCCTCCTCCCACATGCAGGACGTGGCAGAGCTGTTTTCGTCCCGTCTCTCCTCGTCCTCCAAAGTGCCCTGCTGCTTCCAGAAGGATCCCCGATGGCTTCAGGGTCTCTCCTTGCTGTTCTGCCCACTCCACATCCTCCCAGGGCCCAAGGTGTCCGTCCCGCAGGTGGGGCGAGGCTTGGCCCCGGCTCCTAGTCGCGCACCAGAGCGTACTCCTTGGGCGCCCAGAGCAGGCGCGGGCGGCGGATCTCGGCGCGCCGGCCTATTTCCAGGCTCCAGCAGAACTCAGGCGACAGCACCTTGGCGGGCTTGTACAGCCAGAAGTACTTGTTGAGGTGGCTCTCGTCGTGCCAGCGCGCCTCGAGGCCGCGCCTGCGGTCCAGCTCCTGGGCCCGCGCGCAGTGCGCCGTCATCCCGCGCACCGCCGCCACGGTGCCCCCGAACAGGGCGCCGTGGTAGTAGAAGTCGCCCTCGCCCGACGCCAGTGCGGCGGCCGAGCGCGCGTCGCGCTCGTAGGGCAGCACGGGCCGCGGCCAGTGGTAGTGCCAGGCGTGCAGCTGCGCCACCGAGTCGGCCAGCGCCTCGGGCCCGAAGGCGCCGCTGAAGTACTGGTCCACGTCCATGCAGAACACGAAGTCCACCTCGCCGCCCAGCCGGCCGCCCAGCGCCGCGTGCAGCGTGCGCATGCGCTCCATCGACACGTCCTGCCAGCGCCGCCCGCGGGACACGCGCTCCACGCGCAGCCGGCGGCCCGGGCCCAGCCGCAGGCGAGGCACGGCGGCCGGGCGCTCGGTGAACACGTAGTAGACCACGCGCTGGCCCACCATGAAGTGCCGCTCGGCCGTCTCCAGGAAGCGCGCCAGGTACTTCTCCAGGTACCTGCGGGGCGGGCCCGGGAGTCACCCTGGCCGCGGGGCCTAGGGGGCAGGACCAACCCCCTCAGCCCCTCGGCTCCTCCTCGTCTCCCCTCCCCGACTCGGACTTCCTGCTCCTCCTCATTCAGGCCTCGGTTCTCCTAACCCTGCCACCTCCAGTCCCTGGAGCTCTTGAAAACTACAATCCCAGAATCATGCAAGCGGATTGAAGGTGATTGCAAATTGTTTGCCACCCCTGCCCTCAGGGGCCCTGTCTTCCCTCCCTTGAACTCCAGCTCTCCCAAGGAAGTGGTGCTGTGCTGGCCTTGGAAGGGCTGGCAGCGTTAGCCTCTGTCTCTTTAGAGCTCTGGGCCTTTGCTTATGTAAGTCCCAGAATTTGGATGTAGCTGCGATGTGAGGAAGCCCAATCTAGCCGTGCAGAGAGGCTGTTTCGGGAGAGGTGCCCCGCCAGTCTCTAGCAGTGGGCTATCCCCGTGGAGACCCAGACACTGGGGAGCAGTGAGGAGCACTTCTGTGGAGCCCTGTTGGAATTGCTGGTCTGCAAAATCACGAGCTACGATGCTGATACATTGTTACTTTAAGTCCCTGAGTTTGTGGTAATTCTTTACATAGATAACAAGAAAGTTCATACTGTTAGAAACTTTGTATTAACAGACTTTGGGATCCCAGGGTTCTGAAAGAAGAGTGATAATGCCGAGTATCTCCGAGCATGTATCACGTGGCAGACAGTGTTCTAAGTCAGTGTGCGTTGTTGCATTTAACCCTCACCGTTTATTATTATCTCTGTTTTTCAGGTGAGGAAACAGCAATGAAGAGCTGTAGTAACTGGGGAGCTGCTGCAAGCATACACATGACTGGTGAGTCACAGAGCTTTGATCTGAACTCAGACTGGCATTGGAGCTGGAACCTTCACCTGTACTTACTCTGTTCCTGGCAGATGTGTGAGGGATTGGAATCAGAGACCTTGGAGCCTCAGCATCCCAGGGTGTTAGACTCACAAAATCTCAGAATTCAGGATCTCAAGGCCCTGGAATTTCTGGATGACCCCTAGGGCTGGTGCAGAATACCCAACTTAGTATCAAGAACAGAAGTGGGGGCACCAAGGCTCTGGGAGAGGCCAGCAGTTCTGCCCACCTGGCCCATGGGTCAGCCCGTGGTCCTGTTTGCCCCCCTGCCCCCTCAGGGGCCCTCCTGGCTTTCTCTCCTTCTAGAGAGTGGGGGTAGGAGTTGAAGGAACTCTGGGGTATCTGATGACAGAATTCCTTCCCCACAATTTCGATATCTCTTACTGGAGGCAAAACTCTGAATTCCTAAAGCAGTCTGTTTCATTATTACAAACTTTTCCTTTAATTGCCCTGAACTCTGCCTCTGTGAACCGTACTTAGGGTCACAGGATCTGATTGCCACTCTCAGCCAGGAGTCCCCTTTGCATCTGGAGAGTGGACATCTGGCTCAGACACCCCTGCTATCCCCAGTGGGGATGACAGTGCCCCTGGGATTTCTTCTCCATCTACCTCTCCGGCTCCTTCTCCATATCTGGGCCCCCTCAGTCCTCAGTTGGCCTCCTCTTCTACAGTGATTCTGTCTTCCACCTGCCTCAGTCACCTGCCCCCATGTCTGCTCCCTTGGCCTGGTCACCATCAGTCTGCCCACTCTGTGAGCACCCCACCCTTCCAGCCCACCTCCAGTGATGGCCTCTCCAGCAGTCCTACACCACTGAGCGGTCAGGTCTGGATCCCTTTCTCAGCGTCGCCTCCTGTCTTCTCTTCCTGCCCAGCTCGGATTCACTGCCTTGCAGAAACCCTCAGCTCCTAGCCCGTTTTCCGCCATCAGGCTTGTTGGCAAGCCTCCCCGCTCCCCTCACTTTGTGCCCGCATCTAGCCGCTGCCCTCCAGTGGGCACTTACTGCAGGCGGGCCCTTTCCTCTCTTCACCCAATTCCCCTCTCTCACCATCGTCACCTGAAAGACGCCATCATTTCCTGATGGTGTCTTTCACCACAGACCCGATGCTTCCAGATGGACCACCAGCCCCTGGGCAGGGTTTCTCTAGGACATGGTTCTGAGCCCCGGGCTGCCTGTGCTGGGTGGGATGGGGTGGGGTGGGGTGGGGGGCTCCTCAATGTTGGTCTCCAGGAAGGACAGGAAGGAGAAGGGTGGTCCTGCCCTCTCCCTGGGACCAGGGTGCTGTCTTTGCCTTCTGCATCACCTAGGGATCCTTTGGCACAGGGAACATGGTGCCACACCACCCGTACCACATGTACGCCCTCCCAAGCCCTGCTGGGACAGCACTGCTCCCCTCCCCAGGCCTTACCTGCCTACAGCAAAGACAGTCAGCCCAATGGTGAGGTTCTGCTGTATAGCCTCTTGCTGGGCCACATCTGGATCGAAAGTGCCATCCCAAATAATGGGGGCCCCCCAGGAGGTACAGGTCAGGACTTCCGGCCGGGCCCTGGCCAGGGCAGGGATGAGAGATAGGTCCATCCGTCCACCCATCTGGCGATGCTCACTGCCATCTTCCCATGCTGGGCCCTAGGGACCCCCAGGTGGGGCATGCCCCGTCCCTAGCCCAGAACTAACCCACAGGGTGGAGAGATGTGTGACCTGCCGGGCCGCTGGGTGGACCACCTGGCTCTGGCAGGGTGGGGGCTGTGAGGAGGGCAGGGACTCTGGAGCACATACTGTAGGGAATATGGGCCATCTTGGAGTGGGAGGGACAGTATCTCCTTACCAGAGACGCAGGAGACCCGAGAAGTTGTCCCTCAGCAGGGACATTCTGGACAACGGGCAGGTGCCCATGGGGATGAAGGTTTCCAGATACCTGTTGGGCAGGGGCAGTAGTGAGGGGCATGCCAGCCTGCTCAGGAGCCCTGTTGCTCTGCTCCTTATAAGGAGGAAGAGCCCACGGGACACATGTGCGGGCTGGGAGAGCCACCAGCCTCCATCCCTCAGGGAGGCACTTGGAAAGGTCCTCTTTAATCCTGCCCCCGTGGGCCCCACCTGGAGTGCTGGGGGAGGGGCTGTACCTGACTGCAGGGAGCCCATACAGGATCAGCCCTGAGAAGCCAACTGCAAGTAGGATCAGCCGCCAGAAGATTCTCTTCCAGGCCCTGGGGGATGGGGAGGGGCATCAGCAACATACTCTTTATACCCATGTTTGTATTTATATACACACAGCTATCTAGACGCACATATGAGAAATTATTTGTGCAATTTAATGTTTCATTTTATTTTTTTTGCAATCGAACGTATTATCTTCACATGGTGCAGTCATTCAGACACAAGGGTACGTGCAGGCAGGGTCTTTCCTGTTCCCAGACACCTAGCCCTTCTGCGTGGAGGCAGCGGGTGTCACTAGTTTCCTTTGTGCCCTCCCAGTCTGTGCACCGACAGGCAGTGTGGCAAACACGGTAGCAGATGCTCTCCCCCACCCCCCTCTCCCCCTTTCTTTTTCTCTTCTTGCCCTGGAATGGTCTTCATCTCCCCCTTCCCCCTCCCCGATGGTAGCACAGTAGACATGCCATTTTGCACGTTGCATTTTCCACTGACTGTTATGTCTTTGAGGTTATTCCATCTCAGCACTTAAAGCGCATCCTCACCCTTTTTTCCAGTGATTGGCAATAGCGTAGTTTACCTGACCAGATAGATCCCTTCTGATGAGCATTTAGGTGCATATCCTTTGCTTTTCCCAGCAGTGCTGAGCTCACGGCCCTAGCCAGGCTCGGGGTTGGTAACACCAGTTGTGGAGTGCTTACACGGGGAAGGGGCTGGGGCTGACTTGGATGGGGGAGAGCCTGGGAGGGGCGGCAGGGCAATCTGTGGCTTGGTGGCTGGAAAGTGACAGCTGTCTGGGACCTAAGGATGAGTTGCTGGGCTTCATGGAGGGCAGCTGTGGTCAAGGACCACGTGTCTGTCTGTCACAGCTCTGGTCACCGGGCCGGGTTCCTCCAGCAGAGCTCAGCAGCCCCATTCCTGGCTCAGAGGAGGTGGACTCTGGGATTGGTGGATGGTTGGTTGGTATCCAGGAAGAGCCCCCAAAGTTGAGAATCTTAATAAGTTCCTTCTGGGGGTCTCATCCAGCTCTCCCCATCCCTGCTGTGCATCCCTGTCTCTGGAGAGGCTGGGCCTTTATGGTGAGAAGCATGGACACTGGGGCCAGGCCCTTGGGTTCGAATCCCAGTTCCCCCACTTATTAGCTGTCTGGGAACTGGCAAGGTTTTGAACCTCTGCCCTTCCGTCTCTTCATCTGTAAAATGCAGGTAACAAGAACACCTACCTCAGAGGGCTGTTGTGGTTATTGAGTTATTACATGCTAAGTGATTCGTACAAGGCCACACATACAGAAATAGCCCAGTAAACTATTGTTATCCCTGAACAGAGAGTTAATGATAATAATATTATTATTCCCTCCCTGCCCCTCCTGTCCATCCGGCCCCCATGGGGACTCTGCCTCTTCATCCTTCACTAGGACCATTCCGTGCTTCCACTCATCCCCCAAACAGCCCCCCAGAACCTCTCATAAAATGCCAACCTGCCTCAACATTTTCCATGTCATACGACCAGGCAAATCCTCAAAGAAGAAATGCACACATGGAAAAATATCCACCCTCCTTTGAAATCAAAGACAGACCGATTAGAACAAGGGGGCATGCTTTGCCTAAAAAAGGAGCACATTTAACAAGGAATGGAACTGGCCACACCGCAGGAGTGCGGTGAGACAGGCACCGTCACGCCAGCCCGTGGGGTGCAGAGTGCTGCCGCTGTTCTTTGGAAAGCTACCCAGCTATGGGAATCGAAGTGCTCAGTCTCCATCCCCTTTAATCTAATGACTTCAGCTTCTGGGAACCTGTGCAGAGGAGAGCATCTTCAGTGTGGAAGAAGTTTATGCACCCAGGCATTCACTGATTTCTGTTCACTCATGCACTCAACCACATTTATTGGGTACAAGCTCAGAATCCAGTGCTGTGCTTGGTTCAGATTTCAGAGGGGAGTCAGACACGGGCCTGTCTTCAGGGAGTGGCGAGAGGAAGGTGGGTGGCCATGAGGAGAGGGAACGGGTCAGTTGTCAGCAGCAGACAGGTGAATGGAATACTGCACAATGAATGCTGTGACAGATATAAATACGAGATGCTACGAGGGCAAATTGGTGCCTGTGCCCTGGCAGGTGGGAAGTCAGGGAAGCTTCCTGGAGGAGGTGACCTTTAAGCGAGGACCTGAGGAATTAGAAGGGATACAGGCAAAGAAGGTAGGAGAGGGGGGAAGGGAGGTCCATGAAAAGGAAAACGAGTGTGCAAAAGTGACCAAACATCTTTTGTGAGGTACCACACCCTCTGTCAGACTTCCCTCCGGGAAGGGGTGGGGGCCTAATCATGGCCCAGGGCCTCTGATGGACTGATATGGGCCTCAATGGTACAGCGACAGAGGACACCTGGGGGCGCTTGGTGCCCCCAATCTCTCCACTTGGATATCTCACAAGCATCTCAAACTTAGTCAGAGAGGGACTCTCGATTTTCCTCAGAAACCTGCTCCCCACTCAGGTCTCCTCCATCCTGGGAAGGGCCATTGTGGTGATGTGCCCATTTCTCAAACTGGAGGCCTGGAGCCTTGATTCCTCCCGCCTCTTATGCTCCATGTGCGGTTCCACCAGTGAGCCCTGTGGACTCACCCACAGACACCGCCAGCCCATCTGCGTGCCCTCACCTCCTCTCGTTGCGCTCCAGGCCACTGTCTGGATACCCCTCGTAGCACCCCTTCCACCCTCCCTGCTTCTGCTCTTCCCCCCAACAATCCATTCTCCAGTGACTTCTTACTGCTCTTAGAACAAAACCTGGGGCCTGGTCTGCGAAGCTCTCTGCGTCTGGCTCCTGCCATCTCTCATGCTCCCCACTGTGCTCCAGCCCCAGCCGCCTTGCTCACCTTTGCATGGCTTGCCCTTCTTGTCATTTGGAATTCAGCTAGGGTTCTCTGCGTGCCCTTTCTCACCCCTTGGCTTCTCTCCCCCATCCGAAGTCTTTGTAAAGTCCGGCGCAGCTCCTTGCCGAGCACTGGACTCGGGCATTGTGTGTCCGGGAATGCTGTGGGTGTCCCGCAGACACCTCAAACTCAGGGCTTCTCAAACTGCATTTTGCATTTCCCCTGATCTCTCCTCCTGCATTCTCCATTATGGTCCCTTTACTCAAGTGGGACCTGTTCTCCCTCACCTATGGCCATTCAATCACCAAGCTCCATTGCATTTGCCTCCCCCATAGAGCCCTAAGCTCCCTCCTTAACACCCCACTGAGCTCTTCCTGCCTCATCATTTCTCATCCAGATGGATCCTGCAACTGTCCTCCTGGTTTGCATCCTGTGAAGCGTCCTGGACTTGCTTTGATTTTGTGGCCTCTCACCTCCACATCTTTGCCCAGATTGCTCTTTTCCCATCAGCCACCACCAAGCTCCCAGTCATTCCCCAATACCCAGCTTCCCCCTTTGGACTCCTTCCTTGACCTTCCCGGCCAACACCTGCTCTCCCCGGAGCCCCTCCGCGCAGACCTCTACTCTACCACATGCCAGACCGGACTGTAGCTGGCTGCCCCGCTAGGCCACGTGTTTTCTGTTTATTAGACTTTGCATTCTTGGTGCCAAATCTGCAGCCTGCCTCATGGTTGGCGGCATTAATAATTATTTGTTCAGTAAAGTAATGAGGTAATCAGTGGGTTCCATCTTCATTCTCTTTCCTCAACTGATAATTTCTCCTTTGCACTTAAAATTCCACTTTCTTTGCCGAGAGTTTTATGTCCCTGTCTCATGGAAGCCTGACCACGACCCCTTGAAGAAGATGCTGCTGTTACCTCTACCTTATGAAGGAGGGAACTGTGGCTCGGAGAGGTTACTCAGTTGCTCCGGGGTGGGGGGGGTGTCACACAGCTACTGTATTCCGCTGCGTAATGCGCACCCACTTTTTGTGTGAATTATATATGGGATTATTATGCCCATGATATGTAATCATTATACCCATGCATAATGTGCATCCTTACTTTTCCTTCAAAAATTTGGGCAAAACAGTGTGCATGATACACAGCAAAATATGGTAGTAAGTGTTGGAGCTGACGGTTGAACTTAGATCCAACTCGCAAGCCAGAGCATGGCATTTGGGGCTCCTGATGACCTGGCCTCAGCTCAGCCATGAGGCTCCTCTTCCAAGGGTCCTGTTATTATTCCCCCACAGGCTTGGCTCCTCCCAAGGCTCCGCATGTTCCCTGCAAGTCAGTGTCTTTCCTGCAAAAACCTCTCTGTCTCCTCACTCTCCAGCTCCATGCTGGGCTCCTGGAGGGCTGGCCGCACCAGGGCCTCTCCGGCTTGCTCCCAGAGCACGACTACTTGGGAGGGAAGTCCGTCTGTGCTTCCAGGCAGGAAAAGAGTGGAGCGGACTTCTCTCTGCTCTCACCACCGTTGGGACCCTGCCAACCAGGGTAGGACAAGCCGATGCTTATCTTGGGCACTGGGCCTCAACCAGGGCAACCAGGCAGAGCTGGCCACAGGGGGTTCAAACTGTCAGGTCCGGGAGGTCTTTGAGACCCAGGCCTGCAGTGGGCACCAGCCAACTCCTGCCACCCTTTCCATGCCCTGGCCTGGGAGCCGTAATCCATAAGGCCCCTGCCTGACCTGTCCCTTCATGTTCTTTTCTCAGGTATTTTCCAAAGGACTCCCCTGCACCCCTCTTGCCCTGTTCCCTCCACTCCCCGGAAGCCCACCCCATGCCCTGTTCCCTCCTTCCTTTCAAGAAGGGATTAAAGGTCAGTCATTAGTTCTTAAATGGGAACAAACTTCCAATCCTGGACAGTCACTCCCAAGGGAATGTAGAGACTTCTCAGTTATGGTGGGGGGTGCAGCCCCGAGGTCTTCGTTCTCTGGCTCATCAAGGGGCTCAGAGTTAAAGGAACAAGATGATTTACCCAGCACCCCACAGGCTACAAGGTCTCCCAGATCTTCCCCCGCCATCCCTACCCTTCAGCACTGTTGCTTCTTGGAGTTACCTTCTCCCAGGACCGCCTTGGTGACCCCACCCCAGCTTCCCCACCACACTGGCAGTGCCTCCACTCACCTGAGTCCGTCTTTGAGGGCCATGTCGAGGAGCTGGTGGGAAAGCCTTCTAAGAACTCAGCTCAGAGCCAGGAAACAAATAACCAGTTCCTGGTGACCGGGACAAAGCAGTCACGGGCCATCTGGAACCACACCCACGGGAGCCAGCAGGGATGAACTGCCTTTAGTGGGACTTGCTTAGGAGCGGCACCTGCTGGAGAAAGCTGGCCCCAGGGTGGGGCGGGGGCTGGGAACCCCCTTGGGGCCAATCACCTGGGAGAGAGTGGACCTGAGTAAGGCCAGCTCTGATTGGCAGAGTTTCAGAGCTATTCTGCACTGACTCCTCTTTCCTTCTGGTCTGGCCAGGGCAAGACCTGCAGGTCGGGCCACCCAGGGAAACCTTGCTCTGCACGGAGCTCCGGACAGGGCCCCAGGGCGCCGGCTTCCCACCTGCGATCTTAGACAGTTCACCCTGGGGAGTCCTTTACCCCCCTCAGGAAAATGGGGTGTAGTCACCCAGTCAAGAGTCAGAGCCGCACGAGAGAGTGGCACGGGATTGGTCTGGAAAGTTGGCGCCGGGCAGGGTTTCTTAAATGTAGTTTGTGGTCTGTCCGAAGGCAATGCAATCAGTTTCATGGATCGTGACCAAGATTTCGAAAGTAAGAACAGGAAGAGAATTGAAAATATCAAAATATATTGTATGTAAAGGTAGGCATTGTTTTGTGAAAGTTTGTTTCAATTATATATATTGAAGTATGTACATGAGGGTTGGAACCATTTTGTTAAACTCTGGATCATGACCAAAAAAAGGTACGAAAAACTCTGTGTGATGTGTAAACAGGAGCAAATACATATTTACGGATGCACCCTTCAAACTTCCGATAGGTTGGGGCCTTTCCCCTGAAGTAAGGGAGTAGTGCCAGTATTTA
This sequence comes from Desmodus rotundus, assembly GCF_022682495.2. NCBI lineage: Eukaryota > Metazoa > Chordata > Mammalia > Chiroptera > Phyllostomidae > Desmodus > Desmodus rotundus. The sequence continues at coordinate 20,766,909 of NC_071389.1, forward strand.
CCCGTTTAAGCCAGTTCCTCAAATGCACCATGTCCTCCTTTAGGAGTCTTGGTTCCCTCCCTCTCCACCATCCACATAAATACCACCTCAGGTGGGGCCTGGGTCTCCTCGTCTCGCAGGAAGGGAAAACCCGAGGTCCAGAGTGCACCCTGGGCACCTCTGCACTAGGCCCCTCAAGGTTCCTTATGCTCTCCCCCTTCACCTTCAGCCCAGGGGCCTATGTGGGCCCCCATCCCGCTGGCCATTCCCTGTCTCTTGGAACAACCAGCCAGACCTTCCAGTCCTGGAGCCACCCTCTGGGTCATCAGCTGCAGGCACACTTGGGAGATACGGCAGGATTGGTGGCGGGTTTGGGGACAGACCACTGCAGTAAAGCAAATGTCTCACGAAAGCGAGTCACGTGCAGTTTTTGGTTTCCCAGTGCATAGAAGAGTCATGTTTACACTGTACTGTAGCCTAGTGAGTGTGCAATAGCATTGTCTAAAACAACGTAATACTTTAGTTTGAAAATATTGCTAAAAATGCTGTCATCTGAGCCTCCAGCGAGTTGTGATCTTTTTGCGGGTGCAGGGACTGCCGACTGATCAGGGTGGGGACTACTGAAGGCCAGGGTGCCTGTGGTGGCTTCTTAATTAAGACAATGAAGTCTGCCCCATCGATCGACTCTTCCCTTCCCTTCACAATTTCTCTCCAGCACGTAAGGCTGTTGGGTAGGATTTGAAACGCACTGAAAAACTTTCAACTCAGTTTGTCATATTCTAAATCCTTTGTTGTCATATCAACAGCTTTCATGGTACCTGCCCCAGGACTAGACACAGAAACGGCAAGTGAGCGAATGCTCTTGAAAAAATGCTTGCTGGAGGCAAGGTTGCTACAAAGCTTTAACTTGTAAAAAGTACAGTATCTGTGAACTGCAATAAAGTAGTTTGTTTCTCCTCCCCTTCCAGGTATTAGTTACATTTTAACAGGCTTTCTGGAAAGGCCTTATCAAGACGTGGGTATTGGCTCTTTCTGTGGGCTCGATCTTCTAGGGCTACCACCTCGGCCCTTAGACTCTCTGATTCAATGGGTTGAGGCCTTGGCCTAAAACCTGTTTTTAAACAAGTGGAAACACTGTCTTAAGGAAAATCCTAGAGAAGGCAAGGAGCAGGAGGCCAAGCTGCCCCCTTCTTCCTTTCCCCTGGGATAGATGGATAGACGCAGGGAGATTTTAAGCTCTGTGCAGGCAGGCACAACGGCATCTCATTCCCCACCAAGGCGTGTTTTCCAGCACAAGGCCCAGTTCACAGAGGCACAGTCAACAGAAGCCACTGTTGGCCGCACACACTTGTTCCACCCACTCCCCTGCAGCTGGTCTGCACTCCCAACTTTGTGCATCTGCCTTTGCGTGAGCTGCCTGGGCTTGGAACACCCTTTCCCTTCCATGTGCGGCTTTGGTGTTACCTCTTCAAGGAAGTTACCCATTCTAATAATTTGCTATTCCAACATCCAAAAATGCTCAGAAAGTGCTGAGTGATCCAAAGCCATTCCCAGGGCCATTCTGGATACTGAGCAGCACTGACCAAAGGTGTCTGCAACGGGTGAGAGCCTGGGTTCTACCTCGGGTGTTCCAGGTGTTCCGGGCCCACGAGTGTCTTGTCTCCCCAATGGGAATGGCAGGAAGGGGACCTCTGAGCTGAAGGGGCTCTGGGCCTTCCACTCCAGCAGACACCCATGTGAAGAACGTAGATCGTGCTGCTCCTGTGGGAGCTGGGACTAAGACAGCCCTCGAGTGACCTGGCCCAGGGAAGTGCAGAAGATACACTGCCCCAAGCCAGGGGCACCCCTCTCCTTATGGGTGAAAAGGAGCCATTTGGGACCTATACCTGCAGGGACAGGCATCCCCAGGAAAGAAAGGCACAGAAGAAACAGATTTTACAGATTTATTTTTAAAAAACAAAAACAAAGGTTAAAAAAGTCCTTCATTTCCAACCCTGCCTGGGGTGTGAGCGGGGAATAGAACAAGCTGAGGAAGGTGGCCACCCCCTTCAGGGGAGAGGCCCACTTTCCCCCTGGGGAGCCTACAGAGGACAGACAGGGCAAGTCAGAGGCAGGCCCTCGCCCTTCCTGCCCCGCCTCCTCGGTAGGTAGCTCTAATTGCTGCTAACAAGTTCCAGAGGCCAAGTGTAGGAGTGGGAGGCCAAAGGCTGCCTTCTTCATGGTGGTCTCTCCAGCTCCAGCTCGTCTCTCCCCTCAGAGGTTCCCAGGGCGGGAGGGCAGGCAGGAGGCTTAGCCTGAACCAGCCCCCCACCGGCAGCTTTCTTAATGTTGTTTATGACACAGCAGGGCAGTCAGGGGGACTTCACAGTGTGGGGGAGGGGCTTTGGAGACGTCGTGACCAGTCTGGAAAGGAACAGCTAACCTTCGTCGCTTTCTGATCTCGCCTCTCTGCACCGGGGCGGCCCTTCTTTTCTACTCCCCATCCTGAGGCTGAGTGGAGTCCAGGACAAAGCACTAAGTGGCTGCTACAAAACACCTGGAGATGCCAGAGGGTGGCTCTGGGCCTGTCAGTCCAGGCTCCCACACAGTCACACAGTCACACACACAGCGTTTAAGGCGTCTGTGCCAGCAGGCATGGCCAAACTGGGCCCAGCTTCTCTCTCTCCACCTGCAGGGGGCTTGGGGGAAAACACCTGGCTGCTTCAGAAACAAGCCGAAGGGGGAGAAGCTGGCAGCAGGAGGGTGAGCCAGGCCTGGAGAGACAAGTGGAAGGCAAGGGCTTTCAAAGCCTCTATCCAGGCTTGACGGCTGCCCTTGGAAGTAACCCAACTCAGGTTGGGGAGCCCTGACCATATACCCCCTGGAAAATGGGGGACAGAGAAGGGAAGAGAGCGGGGCTAGAGTATTGGGACTTTGGAAGAAGCCAGTGCTATCATTATTTACAAGCATAAAGCCCCATCGTCTGCGCCACCTACCTCTCTGCCCCTCCCACAGAAAGAAAGGCCCCTGAGAGCCATTGGGAGGTACCAACACCTCCTCACCAGCTGAGCCCCACAGGGAGAGCCCCTGCCCTTGATCGGCCCTTGCCTGGGCCCCTTAGGAATGTCAGTCTGGCTCTGTCCAGCTGGGAGGAGGCGTCCTGGGCCGGAACCCCGGCTGCCCTGGCCAGCCCTAGGAGTCCTTGAGCATGTTGATGCGAGCGTAGATCTTGAGGGCGGGCCCCAGTTTGATGTTCATGGCGCTCATCAGGTGGTCTTCCTTGAGCAGCAGCAGAGCCTGGCCGTCAATCTCCTGGGCACGGAACTCCTCGGCTATCTCCTGGCAGCCTGACGGGACACCACCAGAGACAGGGTCATCCAGAGCTACCAGTGTGCACCCTCGACAGTCACTGCACTGCAGACACGTCGGTTCGCTTATCCTCACAACCACCCCTTGTGACTTGTGGCTCAGTGACTTGTCCCACACAGCGGGACTGCGGGATGGCCCCCCGACACCCACGCCTCCTCATTCACGCATGGAGTTGTTCAGAGCCCCTCTCCTCCACGAACTGGCTGAACTGGAAGCAGTGAGGTGTTCTGGAGACGGCAGCTCGTGACTGGGCTAGGCCATGAAGGGCATGGCAGCTTCCACCTCGCTCTTTTACTCTGGAGGAAGCCAGCTACCACGTGGTGAGCACACTCAAGCAGCGCTCTGGACAGACCCACGTGGAGAGGGGCTGAGCCCTGCCCACAGCCAGCCCCCTATGCCATGTGAACGAGGCACCGAGAAGTGAGTTCTCCAGCTCTGAACCTTCAGACAGGCTCTGGCTGACATCTTCACTGGGATCTCATGAGAGACCCCATCCACAGCTGTCCAGCTGAGCCACTCCATGTTCCCGACCCACAGGACTGTGAGATAATTACTGTTTTAAGTCACTAAGTTTTGGGGTGACTTGTCTCACAATAAAGATCACTGATGTGGATTTTGGCACTTAGAAGAGGTCTGCTGTCGTAATGAAACCCCCAAAACGTGGGCATGGCCTCGGGAGTGCCCTTGGGTGGGAGCTGGAAGGCCTGCGAGGAGAGTGTGAGTGAGCGCCTAAGGTGCTCTCTGATGGCCTCTGAGAAACCTGGCAACCTGTCGCTGGAGGTAACACGTAAGCTTCATGTACCTACTGGCCTGAGTGCCCTAGCGGACGTTTTGAGACAGCATGTTGACGGTGCTGCCTGGCTTCTTACTGCTGCTTCCAACAAAAGGAGGAGGGAGGGGTGAAGTACAGGAAAACTGCTAAACATAAAGGAGCCAGGGTTTGCTGGCTTTGAGAATCCCTACCCCCTCCAGGTGGCAAATGATGCTAAAATTGAGAAACGGTCTCTAGGCAAATATCAAATCCAGGGCGTGGTCACGAAAACATGGCCCACAGATGAAACTGAGGGCGTGACTCAAATCTCCTGTTAAGACCCCAGGAAGACCGAAGGCGCTGCCTTGGAGAACCGTTTGATCAGAAGGTGCTTGAGGGACTTTAGGGACGTGCCCACAGGTCCTCTCCGTTCAACAGCAGGGCTCCTCTGACTGCAACGGGCACTGTCCCTCAGCTGCAGAAGCCCAATGTAGAGAAAGGTTTCTCTTGAAGACATTTGTGGGTACTGTTCTAGTCTAATGAAGTGAGCCCCCAACAAGATACATGGGAAGCCCACAAAAGTTTTAAGAGAATCGTATTGGCAGAAGTGCTGCTTACTTAAACTGAAGGGGTTGGAGGTAACACTACCTGAAAAGCAGCAGGAAGCAGGCTGAGAAAACTGCTCCACGGTAAACTCGGGTTAGCTTTCATGGGGAGGAAATGACGACCCAGGGGCTGGAACCAAGAGTTAGAAGAGGGCCATTTCCAGGCTATGAGTCCTCACCAAGGAAATGCCATCATGTGCCCTGCCGGATTTCAGAACTGGTGTGGCTCGTGGCTGCTGTGTCCTCCCTGTTTTTTCCCTCTTTGAACGGGCACGTCTACAGCAGTTATCCTATACCTGTCCCACCCACCATACCCTGGCATTTATGGAGGGAGGTGGATAACCTGACTGTAGTTCTCAGGTCTTCAAATTGATACCAAGGTATCAGGAATCACATGTACTTGAGGCACTGGACCCAAGGAGGCTCACCTGTGCCTGGACCCAAGTTGGAAGACGGGATCTGGATTTCACACGGCTGCTGCAGTGGGACGAGACTTGAGGGGAGCTGGTGGTGCTGAGTATGCCTGCACGAGGCAGGGCCTGAACACCAGGGCTAAAGGGCACCTACACACACAGCCTCCACACAGCTCCCAGTAATCCCTGCTTCCCTTTCATGTCCTCGTGAGTTCCCTCACAAAGTGCGTAGGGTTGTGGCCTGGGTGACCAGTGAGATACCGTGGAAGTGCCAGGACTGTATGTGACAGCTGAGCCAAGCTCCCAAAGGGCACAGTGGCTTCACCCTGCTCCCCTGAACCAACACCCGCGGCAAACACTGGCTGCCGTGGCGTGAGAAGGGGCAGGCATGGAAGCCCTGAAGAGGCCTGTGTGCAGAACTGGGGGGGCCTCTCTCCAACAGCCATGCCCTGGCTGAGAATCATGTGAGTGAGCCACCATGGAAGAGGGCCACATAGCCCCAGTCAAGCCTTTAGATGACCCTAGCCTTGGCCAACATGTTAATCGGAACCTCATATGGGACCCTGTGGCAGAACTGCCCTGCCATGCCACTCACGAATTCCTTATAGTTACCCACAGTAACTGTGGTAACAAATTTGGAGGTGCAGCAATAGATAACTAATGCACTGGGCCAAATGGCAGAGTCAGGATTTGAGCTGAGCTGCCGACTCAGAAGTCTGTGCTCATCACCACTACACCCCCTCCCGTCTCTGAGTAACAGGCTCGTGGCCGCCATCAGTACCTGGCCTGGCCAGTGGCTGGGCGAGAACGGCAGGAAAAACAGTAGAGCGCTTTGGAGTCCCACTAAAGCATCTGGGAATGACGTGAGGTCTGTCTGTCCAGGTCCTGGAGTCTGGCCCTCGAACCCCTGGCCCTCCACCACACGGGCATGTGGCATTCCCAGCTGCACTGTGTGCTCGCGTGGCTGCCCGCCTCACACGGCTCCCTGATGTGGCCACTTCACCTGTCAGGGGCCTCCTTGTCCACTGTCCCTCGGTTTAAATTTCCTCATTACTGATGTTCTCGACAGATTTCCTGCACTTCCACTTGACTGCCTCCTAACCCGCTGCAGGAGACACCGGGTGAACCACAGCATCATCTCTGCATTTCGCACACACCACTTACCGTGCCCGTAAGTATACTGAAGGATAGCCCCAAAATGTCATTTACAGTTTGTGTTCTGTGCTAGAATGTGAGCTCTTACAGGCAGAACCTCATCTTATTCATCTCCACACCCCTGTTCCTGAACCTGCATCATTAACTGAACTGCCCAATCTTTCCTGGTGCGGGGCAGTGGGGTCTCCCACTTCTTCTCACCGCTTGCCGTTCCAGGCAGGCATGGGGCTTCCTGGGGCCTTACCTGGCAGAGAGCGGATGAATTCATAGACATCTTCTACATTCCACTTGGTGGGCTCGCTTGGCAGGAAATGGTGTCCCATGCCCACCAGGTCCCGCATGTGCATGTCAGGGAGCTCCAGGTCCCGCTGGCCTTGTCGCCGGCGGGAGGTGGATGAGCTGGCTGAGATGGGTGACAGGGGCTCCTCGTAGCTCGAGTTATCCGAGCAGCGGCTGGAGTCTTCCTGGCTGTGCGTGAGCTGCAAGGCAGCAGTGACCGAAAGGGGTACGGTGCCTGTGGGCTGGGAGCGGAGAGGAGGTTTCCATCAGGATGGAGGAATAAGCGTCTCCAGCACAGAGATGGGCAAAGGCAGGTGTGTTTCCCCTTCTCCACGTACTCTAACTACTACCTGTCTTTGAACAACAAGCCTTTCCTCGGCCGTCCCCTCTGAGCCGAAGCAGAGCCAGCCCCTCCCAGTGCTGGGAGCACACACCACACTTCAGGGCCATCATCTGACTGCGTGCCTGTGCTCCCCCAGCTGTGGGGTTTTAAACCGGGGCTCTGTGGGCCTCGGGGGGCACTCAGTGAAACACCAGGAACAGCATGCGAAATTTCTCACATATGTACATTTTGGACATACCTCTCATCACATTCTTAAGGAAGTTTACGACCAAGTAATAACAAGAAGCAATATACACCTAAGGTTCTGGAGCAGCACACTAGGCTGTGAGCTGCTCTAGGGCACCTTAGAGCCTTGGTGCCTAACGGAGCTCCTGGCACAGGCCGGTGCTAAAAAATATTTAATGAATAAACACCCACGTTCCTGGTAGCGACCTTCAAGAACTCAGTGCTCTCAAGTGCAAGGAGGCAACACGGTTGCGGGGGTTCTGGGTAAAGCAGAGGCTGCCTTCTCCCCTAGCCCTCTGTGTAAAAGAGGAGGTAACTGGAATAGCCAGGCAGGGGAGGGCCTACTTCCATGGCCCCGGCAGTCACGAACAGAGGCGAACTGGAAGGGGAGGGTGACGGTGGGGCAAGGTCACTAAGGTACCTTGTAAGCACCCATGGGCTGAACGAAGGGACATGGGGAAAGCTTGACCTGACAGACTGAGAGACGGGAAATGACAGAGCACGCTGACATCAGCAGTGGACAAGGAATGTGGGTGTCTCGAGTCGTGGTAAGAAGGGGAGCTGGTGGGGCCTCGTGAGGATGGAGCTTCAGGCTCTGCCAGCCCTCTCACCTGCTTCTTGGTGTCCTTGGTAAGTGTTGGCAAACTGGCTTTGCTGGCCCGGCGGCGGTTGTGGGTCGTGGTCCCTGCCTTCTGCAGCTTGCTCCGGTCTGAGTGGAAAAGCCCCACTCGTTTGGTGCACCCCACATTGTATCTGTCAGAGTCAGGGGAACGGAAGAAGTCAGAGCTGTCGTACGGGCCTCGGGCAGAGGAAGAGCAGCCACGCCAGCTGTCTGGCAAAACCTGGGTCTGTGTATCCACTCTAACCCTGGTCCCTCAGCTGACACAATGACGTGGATCGTGGGCAGAACTCACTGCAGACACATCCTACTACAAATACTACCTGGGCTGAGAAACTACTGTGCACGGTGCTGCTGGAGAGCAGCTCGACAGAGCTTCACAGAGGTGCCCTCATTACCTTCAGCACCGCCTGAGGGGAGGGGGCGGAGGACAGCCTTACTCTGGTTGGCCCGCAGAGCACGGGGGCCTGGGGGCCTACAGGCCTACAGATTTCTTCCCTCCGGGGGGCTCAGGGCTTCAAGGTCAGACGAGTGTACATCCCCGGCTCCATGACTCCAGGCGCAATTCCTTATCCTCTGTGCCTCGGCTCCCGAATGCGCATGAGGAGGACTACAGGGATACTGCCCGAGTTACTGGGAAGGCTAGATGACGTAATGTATACTGACAGCCTTGCACACGGCCGGCTCTCTGTACACGGTGCTGGTTTTTACCATGACCATTAGCCTTGTAAGCTGGGCGAAGGCCTACGAAGGGAACTGTTGCCAGTGCAGTGCTCTGGGCAAAGCTCCTGGTGGAGGCTGTGCCCTACAGAGATGGGCAGGAAAAGAGGCTGGTGCCAGGGGGACCCGGGAGGGCCAGCCAAGCTAAAGCACCGCTTCCTTTCCTCGATTCTGTGCTGCTGTCTCTCTGATCTGCCCCTGGGAGTTCTTTGGTGAATTAGTGACATGATGCTGCTTCCAGGCAGGTCAAGGAAATAAGAGCTGGGTAAGCCACAGCCAGGGCCTCCTGGGCTGGACTATCACTGAAGGGAGGTGGGATGCAGGGACAGGACACAAAGGTGCAATTCCGAGGAAAGGGAGGGGGCTGGGCACAGCACTGAGGTGTGGGGAGCTGAGGCCACTCACCTTTTTGCACAAGCCATGGAACAGAAGCGCTTGGAACGCTTGAACTTGTAGGCAAAATCCACCCGGCCACAGAGCTCACACTTGAGTTTGAGGGGAGTACCCTCCTCTTTGGATTCTGAGAAATACAAAATATGGAGAATGAGCAGTTCCCACAGGCTTGTCCACAGCCCATTGCAGGGGCCTTCTCACATCCCTAGAGCTGTGACACACAGCAGCAGTCTAGCTCAGAAAACGCCAACCCTCCTTCATCCCTGTTTTTGGAACGACTGTTTCCTCCCTGGAAAGTACCCAAAGGTGTCTGATGATGCCTCTGGGACACTGACATTTTTTTCTTTCCCTTTAAAAAAATTTTTTTTAATCCTCACCTGAGGACTTTTTTTTTTTTTTTTAATTGCCTTTAGAGGGAGAGGCTGAGGGAGGGAGGGAAAGAAAGAAAGAAGGAGAGGGACACACACGCACACACACACACAGAAACATTGATTGGCTGCCTTCTTGTATGCACCCCAACCGGGATTCAAACCCGCCACCATTTGGTTCACAGGATGACGCTCCAACTGAGCCACACCAGACAGGGCGCGTCTTTTTCTTTGAAGTGCCATGAGCCCGAGGCACCCACAAATGAAGGTGTATTAGCACCCCTCCTCATCCTGGGAGAGAGAAGCAGGCTCAGAGGGGGTGCGCTGGATGCTGCCACAGCGGGTCTGGAATTCTCCTACTCCACCTTGGTCTACTTGGCTGCTGACCTGGACAACAGAACCCAGGAGTTCTGTAACCTACGCAGGCCCCTCCGTCCATTTAGTCAGTGGCTCGTGTGGCGAGTGCAGTCCTCGCCTGGCCACCACTGAGCCTCAGAGCACTCGCCAGTGACTCACACAGGAAAAGCTGCTCTTGGAACCCTGAGATTGACTGCAGGAGAGGCAGGGGACACACAGTTCCCAAGGGCAGGGACTTCTCCTGTCCCTGCTACCTAGGGCAAGGGGCTGGGAGGGCACTGGGGGAAATGTTTAGTAAGCCAACATGTTTACACACTCCCTGGCTCAGGGTTCCTCCATGGACACCAAGAAAGAAAGTGTGCAGGGCCCGCCTTTGTAGAGTCGCCTATGTCCTGTTCGGCAAGACCAGAAGGCCTTACTTAGCAGTCAGGGTCTGAGAGGCTTACCTTGCAGATAGGGCTCCTCCATCTCGGAGTCAGTGGTGGTGGTATGATCCTGCTGTGGAAGTTTCTCAGGCAAGAACCCCTGTGCATACTTCTTCTTGAGATTCCCCACCAGCAGGGACGAGCGTCCCACCTAGAGGACACGGTGACATGGAGGCCATGAGGGTTAGGGGGGAGATGCTTCCTTGCTATCCAGCCTCATCAAAATCACATATATAAAGCATGCCAGCCCGACATCATCGCCCAACTATGCCCTGCTCAAGGCCCATTTTGCCGTTGGCTCATGAAGCAAGATGCCAGTGGACACTGAAGTACCGGGATGTACCAGGACCAATGGATGGCTCAGGAGGTTGGGAAAATATCTGATCTTCCAAGTGTCTCAGGGGCAGAGATGAAGGCTGAGTGCAGGCTTCCCACACTGCCAGAGCGGGCTCCCGGACCCAGGGTTCACACAGTGACTGGGTGGGAGCACAGCTGAGGCTGCGTGTGTGAGTGTACAGGCGAGACAAAGCGACTCAGCAACCAATTTTTAGATTTCTTACTGTTCTCTAGCTTACCACAGGCCTACACAAGCCAGAGGGGCACGCAGCCATGGAAGAGAGCAGAAAAAAAATGGACTCTGGGCTATAGAGCAAATGCCATCTGTGGTTGCAAGGATCCCAGACTGACCAAGTTGTTCCTGCCCCTCGTTGCCTTTGCTCGGGCAGCTCGGTGGCCAGATCTCTGGAGCAATGCAGGGTGCTACCGCTTCTACATCTACCCTGAGAGATCAGTTGGTTTTTGGTGTTTCTCCAGGAGGCCAAGGGGAAGACCTAGCCTAATGAGGGAAGGGATGTGATACAGGCCTAGGGCGACTTACAGCTCAGGGACTCCAGGGGGATTGCTTTCCCACAGGCCTTGCACACCCTCCAGAGGGAAAGAGGACAAGAACCTGTGTGTCTTTTGGAATTTTAGAAGGGCAGGTCACCCAATGCAGTTAATCAAGCTTAAGAGTCTTCTGCTGACTATTCAAATTACTCATGGCTCTGAAGAATGAGCAAAAGGCAGATGGCACCCCATGAGGATCGTGTGTCTCCAACAGTCAGATCATTCTATCACAAGAGGGCCTCTGTGCACCTGGCTCCAGGCTCCTCCCACCCACAGAGCAGTACCACCTGTCCTCACCAGTCCACAGGAGCAGAGTCAGCTCTGGCTGCTCTGTTCTAATAAGCCATTTTCTTATTCTTTTATATTTCCCTTTTGGTCTTATGCTTTAGTTGGAGATACTTGACTGTGCCCTTTCTGAAGTGCCCCTCGATCTCATTCACTCCCCTTTCAAGGCTCGAACCCTATTATTCTCTTCATTTCAGGTATATCTTAAGAATTCTCTTATTCTCTCACTGGCCAAAATTTTGCCATTCAGAGGCTTTGGTATTCAAAACTGAACAGGGTCTCATTTCCCAAAATCCACCAGAGACCCGCAGGTGAACTCCCTTCTAGCCAAGGTGGGGGTCACATGTCACCAGGTGGGACACAGCTGAGGCTGTGTGTGGAAACTTCTAAACAAGGGGTCTTGCCAATTATTCCCAATCACCGACCCCTTGTGGACCTTAGGAAGATAATCCTAGAAAGAAAATGGCTCTGACATTCCTTTGGGGGAAAGTTAGCAGGGAAAGAACAACTTTTTCACATTTTTGGACATTTTACATGGAAATGTAAAATATTCTAATACACATCCAAAATATACTTTTAAAAAAAAACAAGAAAGAAAGAAAAGAAAGAAAAAAGAGGGGAAAAGAAGTAGTCCGTACCGGGAAAGGCTCCGCCCCCTCCTGGATCACAAACCCTTCGATAACATGCGTCAGGATTTGGGGTTTCACAATGGCCTGTGGTGGTTTATTCTCACCATTCTGGGGGGCAGTGCCGGCGATGCTGGAGGCAGGATTTCCGTTCCCTGAGGTCATGCCGGGGCTGCTGAGGTCGGTCAGTGCATGAACAATGCCCTGCCCTGTCTCTGTACAAGGAGAGTAGGGAAACACAAGCAGCGGAGGTCAGAACCAGGCCCAGGCCAGGAGAGCCGGGGCTCAGCGTGCACCTGGCGTTTTCCGTGGAGCCAAATGACAATGCAAACCTAGCAGTCCCTGCCCTCAGCTACCTAAGTAACAGGGATGCAGTGTCAAGGGGCACACCGCCAGGTGTGACTCGAATTAGCTGTACAGTGCAACTGATCTAATCTGCTAGCCCTGTTTTTTAAATTTCCCAACTGTGGTAAGAACTTGGTCAATATTGATATGGACAAGTAAAGTAACATTCAGTTCAAGGGAGAAAATGTATTCAAGCTGATATCTGAAACCAAGATGAAAGGCTGAACTAGGGAGAGGGCTAGGGGTGATAATGGAGTTTGGGGGAGAGAGGTTAAGTGAAACTTCTATGAGATTCCTTGGAAAAGGATTAGATTTAAAGTGTCCTGTGAAATGTCAAAGTACTGACTCTCAGAAATCAATGTGAAAGGAATTGGGGTTGCTGAGCCCCAAGTCAACACAGCACTGTAGATCTGACTGTTCAGAGAATGCTTATTTGGGGCCACTGCATTAAGAGACACATGCATTCCGTTTCTCCACCAAGGAGGCTGCTAGGCAGAGCTGCGGCTTTCTTTGCTGTTTCCGCTGGTCCTGTGCTCACCTCAGTCAAGCCTCTTGCCCTGTTCTCAGCTCCATATTCAATCTGGTGCTCAACCAACCAGACTCCTTCCCTCTCCCCTCCGTGGACCACCTTCCCTAAGTTCTCCTCCTCCCCAGACCACTAGACTTTCTCTGAAAGCCCTAACAGTACTCCAAAAGTGTGATGAGGTGTCTATGCCGAACCACACCCCATGGGCCTCCTCTTCTCCGCTTCCGCCAGCACATCTTAGGAGCCATCCCTCAGGAGTGGTTTCAGAGGTGCAAGGCCTTGTCACCTCACTTCTGACACCCTTCCCCCCACCCTTCTCAGGGCCATTCTCTACCACCACTGCTGCCCGGGGAGCTGAGGTCACTTTAACCTGGAACTTCCTCAAAAAAAGGGCGGGGGCAGAGAAAAAGCAATTTCTTTATTGCAACAGCCTATTAATATTGGGTATAACCCAGTGTGTGTTTGTGTGTTACTTTAAAAATGATTTCAGTGCATTTGTTAGCTAAATAATTTTTGCACAAAACTTTATATGAAGATGCTCTTATTTATAATGTTACGGATCCAAAATCCCACCATAGCAAATCATAGTGTCTAATTATGCAGTATGGAGAAATAATAATAAACTCATTTTAGGAAAGGTTTGTAACTGGCTCATTTTCTTACCCAGCAGTGCTAATGTTCAGTAAGTCAGGGAAAAGCTTTTGCACCGAACAGGAACGGGGGCTAGGCACACGCCTTCCGCGCGCGGGCCTCCACGCCCCAACTACAGTCAGCTTCACAGTGACCGGGAGTCGTCCGACACACCCGACTGATGAGATTTAAAAAATTACTCTCGGTGCTGACCATCACACCAGCAAGTCAGAAAACCCCCTTAAATATTTATACCTTTGGCTTTTTCGTAAAGATAGAAAATATTCCTCTTAATCTTTCTAAATTGTAAGGGTGTTTGGGAACTGAAAAAAACCCTTTCCTTAATAAACCACGAGTAACTAGGTGGATTGGGTTAATTACATAATCAAGTTACCTTTCTCTGCCTTTAAGTTTTAAATATTTAAGTCTGCATTGACATAATTACATTTTCTCTGCTTTGAAAATGGTTTAAAAATTCAAATCAAATATATAGTTTATTTAAAGTAATGACTAAACGTTAAATAGAAAGCTTACGATGCAAGTTATAATTTTATTTTTAGATGATGGCTGTTTCTTTCTAATTAGAGCACAGCAGAATATTCCCTGGTTACTCTAATGAACTACAGGTCACAGTTTAGAAAGTCCGGTCCGCCCTTACCAGTGCTGCTCTGTAACACCCCACCCAGTGGTTTCGCATTTGTTTACCTCTTGTGACAAAGGAACTCACTACCCTCTGAAGTAGTTTGTTCCCACCTTGGGCAGGTCAGTGAAAAAGTTCTCCCTTATAACGAGCTCAAAATCTTATCTTCCGTTAATTTCTGCCCACTTACCCTGGCTCTGTTGCTTAACACCACACAGAACAGGGCTAGTCATATTTGTGCAACGGGCAAAACCACAAGCTTGCATCTATCTTAGAGCCTGGTCTCTCACTACAGTGGATCAGTGGCAGATCCTCATTGTTCTCTGAGCCTCAGTTTCACCAGCTGCAAAATAAAGACACTACTACTACTTACCTTACTTACAGCGATGCTGTGGGGACCGAATGAGATAGTGAATGGCGGCGCGGAGCTAGCACACTAGGAAATGCTCAGGGAGTCACAAAGACTGTCACTCATGTCCCCAGAATCTCTCTCCCCACCAGGCCAAACTCCCTCTGCTCTTTCAACTGTTTCTTACATGAAAAGGATTCAAGTTATCATCATCCGAGGTCTTCTTTGCCTGTATCTTTTAAAGTCTACCCAGTCAGTGCTAACAGAATAACCAAGTGTATTTGTCTAAGAGATCAGGCTGGTAAGATTTTTGTTTTTCTGAGAGCACAGCTGCAGGGGAGTGAGTGGCTTCCTTGTAGTTTATAATTCCTTTATGGAATTAATCCACTCTTCCCTGAATCCTGGGATCACTCCCACCTCCTACTCTTCCCACTGATGCTCATCCCTGAACAGCCTCTGATTCCTTGTCTCCTTTCACAGGGTCTCTCAGTCCCTGCTGGACTCCTCTCCCGCCCCCTTCATCCCTTCCCTCCGGTCTCTCAGATGTGTGCCTATTAATGTACACTGGCAGGCAGGATAACGCCTTTGAGGTCAGGTTCTTCCCACGTGCCAAACACAGCAGTGAACAGGTATGTTCACCAGCTCAGGCCAGAGTCAGCAAACGGATACACGCTTTCACCCTAACATTAGAAACTGTCACTCCATTATGACTGGAGCAGGTTACAGGGGAGACCGGATCCAAGGGACCAAAGAACATGTTTTATGACTGTACAAAGGTTTTCAGATAGTGTTTCATATTCATCTTGTAGCAAATGCCCTGTCATCTGCTTTAGTAACAAAAGGCGTTTGGGCTATTTCTGGAATGACCAAACACAATCTCACCCCCGCCAGGCTCAGCACACTGCGATTAATTTAATCTCTTTCCCTACACTCCCAGACTGCTTTGAGGCCAGGTTGGGGGAAAGCACTTAATAGGGAAACTTGCAGAAACCTGCCCTGCTGGCCCAGGGGCCAGATAAAAGAGACAAAGCAGTACTTTCTTTTGGGATTCTTCATTTCTCAATTCTTTTGACCAGTCCTAGGCTATAAGGGATGCCTGGGATTCCCAGAAGTCTCAAATGCCTTTATACAGAGTTAGGCACTTGAAATCTGAAAGGTGAAGGCCAGGGCACCATGAGTTTGAGAGCGGAGGAGGGCAGTAAAGCCAGGCTTCAGTGGTGGTAGTGCTGGGGGAAGGCAGAATCTAGCCTTATAATTGAAGCTGACCACAAAGGGCCAAGTATTCAGACCAGAAGGAAGAGAACAGTATGTTCTGGGGGCATCATTACATAGTATATGTCTCATTCTCTAGGTTGCTTTTCAATTCTGGTCTCACTCAGAGGCTCTGGCAGAAACTGCCCTTGTGGGGTAGGAGAAAACAGGGCGCATGGCCCTGTTGTGAAACGTGCTTTGGAGTGGGGCCCCGTCACTAGCAGAGCAGGTTTCTTCAGGCAGGGGCTATGTCTTTGCCACGTCTACAATTCAGAGGCTGACCCAGCGTCCAGTACATGACAGATTCGTAATGTTAAGCTGGAACATGTGGAACCCACGGTCTCAGTCTGTACTGCTGTGGTAAAGCGTTCAGGTCTCCCTGGTCTCAAAACAAGCAGCTTGCCAGCGGCTGAGATTTGACTGCTTTCTGAGGCTGTAATGACTGCTGCTGCCTGTCTGTAAGAGTGGCATTTCTGAGTACACTGCTATAAGGAAGCATAAGAGAGATTCCCTGGCCCATTTCTTCCTGTTAAGGCAGGGAAACATTTACGCCAGCTCCAGGCACTTGGAAAGGATGACCTCTAGGGGCTGAGGCCGGGAGATGCCTACAAAAATGGCCAGGCCCTCAGGACCCACAGGCAGGTGTCCAGAGAGGCTGGCTGAGCTCTCCTGTCCTCAGGAGACAGAGTTCATGCCAGCCGCAGCTATGCAAAGCCTGGACCACTTCAGAACCAGTTCTGAAGTTTTTCACATGCACAGTAAGACAAAAATCACCAGTTACTCTGGAATACGTTTAGTACTAGTACTAGTACTAAATGAATGGCCAGATGGCCTGGCTGTTCATTCTATTCGCCTTGAAGACCTGACTTCAGAGGAAATGGGGGCCAAGCAGAACTCCTTCCACGCCCTCAGAATGGCCGACGCATCTTCCTACTTTCTTTAGACCTGAGGAGAGGGAGCATTTTAACCTACGAGACTTCTAACTACCCTTGCTCAGCTGCATCAGGAGTAAGCCAGAGCTAATGGGCTTAAGAGAATTTAAGGAAGCAGAGTAGGCGTTAACATGGGCCATGCATGTGCCTGCAGCAAATTCTGCTGGGTAGGTGGGAAAGTGAGGCTGCCTATACCACACAGAGGTTCCCTCCAGGCCCCTCCCTGGCTCTGAAGCCCTGCTCTGGGTGCCTCAGCTTAGCAGGCCAGACACACGCCCAGGGTGGGGGATAGTGGGACCCCTAAAGGACCACTTGCTCGAGGGAGAGCCTGAGCAAAGTGACCCCCAGGGAAACCACACCAGGAGGTGGAGAGCAGCTGATGCAGACTGTACCGGGCTGGGCAGTGGGCAGAACCGCAGCGCGGAAGCTCAGGGCAGACGGCACAGTCCTTGTAGAGTGGTCTGTGGGCCGCCCTTCAGGAGCTTAGTTATATCTGGGCCCCTAAAGAAATCAACCCCACTCTGAAAGTGAGGGAGCCAAGCTATTTCTTAAGCACCAATTTGTTGGCATTTTCCTGCACCCCCATCCCCTAGGGGGAGGGCAGGCAAATGAAGTGGTGGGGCCAGAACTAGTGAAAGGTGGGGAGCAGGAGGAGGGGGAAGAGGGACACTTCAGGGAGGGAGGGAGAAGTGGGGGCTCTATCCTGGGATCCTGACAGAGTCTATCAATTAAAGAGATGAATTTGGTTAACAAGCTTCTTTAAAATGCAAATTACACCTGCGGTCACTCACACCTTACTGTGAATCACTCAGATAAGCTGACAGCTTTCTTCTCAGTTTAGAGACAAGGCTCAGTGGGAGGGGTGGGGTGGAGAGTAATCATTTCGGACCCTGGGTGCTAGATCACCAGTGATGAGAGTTAGAAGGGCCTCAGTATAGCATCTTAATTTTCCAGATGAGGAAAAGTGTGCGCAGATCACTGTGCATTTTAGAAACAAGGCAAGAGTGGATGCAATTTATTCGGAAGGCAGTTACCTTCTGAAACACAGAAAAGGAGCTCTTAGAGGTGGGAAAACAGCAGGCCCCTTCCCACCCTCCGGGGTCCCCTGAGTGCCAGAAGGCAGGAGGAAACAAGGCCAAATACTTGTGACTTTTTCAACTCTGCTGTCAGCCAAGGAAGCCGTCCTTGCCTTGAGGACACACAGCACACAGATGCCATCACCGTCCTGCTCCTCCGGGCACCTTCTTCGGCTCTGCAAACAGCAGCAGCCTGGTCCGAGTACCTCTTGGAGAGGGGAGGTACCGGCTGGGATAGGAGGCGCCCTCTGGGGCACTTCACTGAGTGAAGGGCTGAGCTTTTCAGGCACGGAGCTGGCCAGCATTATGAAAGGGAGGTGGCCCCAGACCTGCCCTCAGAGTCATTGCAAAATGGCCTTGTTGAGTCTGGCTTAAGAGGATTGGAGAGCAGACCTGCTTCTCCGTTCTTAAGCATCTGGCTGAGCAACTCTGGTTAAGGCATGTGTTTGGGAGGGCTCCTCCTCCGCACTAGCAGCCATTACCATACAGCTGACTTTCAAGCCGTCTCTCAGGACCGGGCAAAGGGAGCAGCCCTCTGACTCACCCACAATCCCCAGCTAAAGTGTACATAAGCCAAATTGTAAACAGCTGAATGTTTTCCAAGCTGCCACCCCCGGCTATGAAGGAAGGAATCAATGGAGCGAACAGCTACCCTCCCCCAGGCAGTTCAGGACTGCGGGAGCGGTGGGGGATTTCCAAACAGCTGCGGGAGCCCAGGCAGGCACTGCAACTCCACAGCCAGATCCGGCTCAGC
Organism: Desmodus rotundus; assembly: GCF_022682495.2. Taxonomy (NCBI): domain Eukaryota; kingdom Metazoa; phylum Chordata; class Mammalia; order Chiroptera; family Phyllostomidae; genus Desmodus; species Desmodus rotundus. The sequence goes on from NC_071389.1 coordinate 20,785,188, forward strand.
AGCAGCATCTGCAGGGCCCCAGGGTGACCAACAGGACAGGTCACCAGGAATAACGGCTAACTCTGACCGCAGGCAGTCAGGGAGAGTTTTCAGAGTTCTACTCAAGTGGGGACGGTCCTGTGGGGAGGCGGTGGGCCCCACATACTCTCTTGTTCCAGTGCTCTAGCAGACGCTGATTTCTCGGGAAAACGTCCGCAACCAACGGAGAGGCATCCCCATGGCAGGAGATGAAAGACAGAGTGGCCGAGTGGAAAGAGCACCGGCTCTGGGTCAGACTTGATCATTTTCTGGTTCCATCTGGGGTCACCCGTGCAGATGAGGATCACACTGCCTGTCTTGCAAGATTGTGTAGTAAAGAAAACCCCCGGCAGTGATTGCAGAAGAAGCGGTGCCACATGGCAGTTAAGACTTTGGGATCAGAAAGACTCTAGGCTCCTATCCTAGTTTGTAATCCTGGGTGAGGTACTCTAGGCCTCAGTTTCCCCATCTGTAAAATGGGGTACTAATCTCGGGCTCAGAAGGCTTCGATGAGGATTAAGATAATGCGGGCACAACACAGTGCAACTGGCCTGACTTGGCCATAGGAGGGTTAATTACCATCACCGAGATCTGAGAGATTGGGAAATCAGCCTCTTATAGCTGAAGATAAAATCACGGAAGATGGATTTATAACAGTTTACCGAAAGAAACCTAGAAATGTTTAGTAAATGCCCTACTTGCTTTCAGAGTGATAACATGGAAAGGCATGATACCTTATTTATTTCATTACCACTTTGGGGATCACTAGAATTCTTAGACAAATGGTGGCGGAGTGGGGGGCGGAGGGAGACACTAAGTCTCACTTGTCTTGTCTATGTAGTGGGCTGGATAATACTTACCTTGTAAATCAATCCTGATAACGTCTGCTCTCCGAAAACACTGCCCCCCCACAACGACTGTATAAACTTTCCGTGACCCTACTTTGCTACTAATCAACTGATAGAAAGATTAATCCTGATTACTGGAGTCCTAGAAATGTGGACTTAATTCATCTTAGAAACACTTGATTCACATTAATTTTGTATTAATCTTAAGTGTCATTTGCTTTGTTTTAAAATGTCTTAATATAACTGGTGTGGATGTAGACCACATATGGGTGATTTCACACATGCTAAAGATATCACTAATTAGGGATAATTATACAGTATCTGAGACATAATGGCCATGCAACTAAAGCTTTAAAAATAGCTCAAAGCAGTCATGGGCTCTCATCTTCCTGCCAACAGCCTCAATATTCAGTAGCTGGCCTGGTCACCTAATGCACTGGGGAAGAGCTGGCTACGATGCAGCATCTGAAACACATCGTTTCTTGAGAGAAGATATAGTAACTTTCACTGCAAAGAAGCAAATCATTCAAGAAACAGGCACTCGCTTTAAAGAAAATCATTACAGCAAACTGGGACTCTTTTCAACATCTGGACCCGTCTGGGAAATCTGGCTGCGCTTGTTTAACGGGGGTCGTGTCTTCAGGAGACATAGGGAGAGTGTTCTCTTGCTTTGGACTTGTCTGAACTAAAAAAAATCGTCTGGATTTCAAAGGATAAGAAAGCACATTCTTTTTCACTAACTATAAATAATTTGGAAGGGGAAGAGAAAATATTAAGTTTACTATGCTGGCCTAGATGGTCTTACGATGAATCACAGAGCAACAATTTATTATATTGTATGATGTAAAGTAATGCTATGTTTCTTAACTGCACCTTTTATCTTTAAAAGCAACAATGCTGAGGGCAGGTCTGGGGCCACCTCCCTTTCATAATTTTTAATTGCATAACTACCGATTAACTATATTGATGAGGGGAAAGTGTCCAGGATCTGTAAGACTGCTGTCTTGGATAAACGAATGATTGATTATTTTCCTAACAATTCCCAAAATGTCAGAAGGTTGAATTAAAGATTTGCTTCTGAGTATTTTTACATATCAAATCAGTGATCTAATATAGCTCGTAATTCAAATTGAAATTTTTTAAATAAGTCAGTGCTTAAAATGAAACCTGCGCCTATTTTTTTTAAAAAAAGATTTTACTTATTTTTAGAGAGAGGGGAAGGAAGAAAGAGAGGGAGAGAAATGGTTGCCTCTCACACGCACCTGGGGACCTGGCCCGAAACCCAGGCATGTGCCCTGACTGGGAATCAAACCAGCGACCTTTCGGTTCACAGGCCGGCACTCAATCCACGGAGCCACACCAGCCAGGGCCTGCACCTATTTAAGTTGTGAATAACTAGTTATCTTAAACAGGCACACTTTTAAATTTAACAGAAAACACAGTCTTTTCAACTGGTGACTCACACTGTAGTTTAAACCATTCCATAAAAATACTTAAAGCATAAATTTGCACATGTTCAGACCTCTCCCTTGAGGGGCAGTCCGGCTTTGACATCACCACGAAACACGTTGCTAAATCACTGCGGAGAAAGTCATTCCTGTTACTGGCACAAAGGACTCATCAGAGTTGATTGCATAAGGTAGCCAGTCCTCACCCTGCTTTTCCATGGGGGTGGAAAACACAAAAGCATCTCTCTACAACCACTTTTGTAAGATTCCTCCTGACCACAGAGAATCATCATCTTCCTCTTCCAGTTGCAAAAGGGCCTAAAAAGAATAAAAGCGAACTATCGTTTATGAAGACCCACTTCCCTTCTCTCATTTTAGATGTATATTTCCAGAAGAGAATCTTTTTGTGGGCGAGACCAGATCTGTCTGGAGATTAAGTGGTGTTGAACAGCTGGGAGAACTTTAATATAAACTTGGACTGACTAAAAAGGGCGGGGAAGAAACCCTTTCGTAAACACCACATTAACATGGAGCAGTACTACCAGGACTGGAACCGCCATCCTGTTCTCTAGTTTTTTTAATTTTAATTTTATTTTGACTTACTGCTCCATGCTATCTGTAAGTAAAGGGCTTTCATAGGAAGTGGTTACCGAATGCCTAGCATGAGGTCCACAGACCAAAGAAGGGCAAAGACTAGGAAGAGTCTAAGGCAGTCAAGTTATCCTCTTTATACATTCACAAAAGGCAAAAAAAAAAGACATTTACGAACTCACACGTAGAGGTTCTTGATTCTGAGAGAGAAACTGTTTTTGTGTTTGTTTTTTCTTAAATAAGAAAACCTAGGGAAGGGACAAGCCATGTGACAGCACACAAGACCAGAGGGAAGAGTTTAATTTTGTAAGATGACTTATCTATTTATTCCTTTTAGTCTATTCTCTCTCCCTCTGAAAAATCAGAACCAAGGGATCCAAAGTATCCGAGACAGGAAATGAGTAAGGCAGGAAAAAGGATGTGGTCTGAAAAAGTGGATTCTGGGGCTGAGCCAGAGCTAGGAACAGGCACAGGGTCACAGATGGGGGAAGGGGTCTTGGTGGCAGGAGAAGTCCCGGGGTCAATTGGCTCAGCCTAGAAAGCTAGTGGCAGAGGACGTATGTTTGGAGAAGCATTAAAAACACCTTCCTACAAGTTTACCTGCCACTGAAATGCAGAGAAAACATGGCTGAAGAGACCTACAGCCAAGAGAATTATTATGGGGACAGAAGGAAGAAGAGCTGGACTTTCCTTTCCTCTTTACTTTAAGGAAAGTGGAAATAATATATTATGTATTTATTGAGTGCGCTTGACAAGGTAAGATAGAAATTAAGCCTGGACCTGGAAGAGAAGTGGAAAGGGCTGGGAGGTGATTACATGATGAAACACCAATATTTATTACAACAGCTTAAAAAAAAGAAAAAGAAAGAAGGTGGTGAGAACAGGAGACTGCTCATGAAAATGCAGTTGGACAACTGAGCAACCAATTCAAGAAGAAAAGTAGACTAAGAAACTGCCTACTTTCTCAAGATTACGGCTGGAGAAAAGGGGCATCTGTTTTTCCCAGTGTGTATGGAAACAGATCTTGGGTGGGCTGAGAGGCAGAGCTCACATGACGGAGAGTGCCTGGAAAGGGCAGGTGCCAGAAGAGCACCACTACCCATCTGCTGGACCCTCTGTGAAACAAGCCAGCCCTTGTGAATGCGCCAAACCAGCAGCTCTGGTTCCCGCCTTGCAGGGGCTGGAACTTAGGGACAGAAACAGTGGAAAACACAGTTTATCAGCTGATTCAAAAGTGGGGATATTTCCAAATATAGATCCAGCTGTTTGGGGGCTGTGTGGGGAAATCACTTTTATATCTTCCACAGTGCCCAGGACAGTGCTTTCTTTCTGTGAAGCAGAAGCCTAGTAGTGGTGGATTAAATCTAACTGAATGAAACCAAAACTACTTAGCTGTGCAGGTATCTTAAGACTCGACAGAATCTCTTGCTTATCACCAGTAAAGTAAGTCACTTTCTATTCTAGTCAAACTGATAGAAACCCTACATCCCTTGTGACCTAAACCGAAGCCTTATTCAATGGCCACTGCCACAGGTCTGCTGCCCTGTACTGGTACAAAAGATGGGGCAGGCAGGAGGCAGAAATAAGGGAGTAACAAGGAATTTTCTTGCCTCATTACTCTTAATTCAGGCTCACCTAGAAATCCTGGCACTTCCAACCTTTGGTTGACTCCGAAGGGGAAGAAAAATCCCAGGTGAATGATAATTGGATTACCTAGTTATGCCCCAGAGCCAAATGGCTGAAAAGGCACCGGACAGCAGGGTAGATACAGTTAAAGAGACAATTTTCTAAACCAAAAATTGAGACATATAGGCTGATAGACAATAGGTGGAATATTTTAAATTGCGGCTGTCCTAGAAAAATCGAGGACATATGGTGGATTTAGGTCGGTAGCTTCTGTCACTACAAGGGACCCTCTGGGCCCAATATGCTAATAGGAGAGGATTAAAAATCTAGGGTGGGAGATATTGAAGGGGAAAAGTTGTCTGATTTGTAAAGCAAGAAAAGGAATAAAAGAGTGTGTAGACAGCACAGAGAGAAGGTAAACGTTCTAAGTATGGAGTAGGAAGGAAAGGAAAGTTGATCAGAACTGCAAGTATATTAGTTATGCTGGTGAAATCTGTTCAGGCATCAAAAGCAGGGGTGGGGGAGGGATGGTGAGGGTATCACTGGCACAGACTGTTCTGAGTTCAGACTGTAGCTTCACCATTAGTTTGCAACCTGACCTTGGGAAAATATTCCCTCTCTGTGCACTTCAATTTAAATAGAAAAATCTCACAAATTCCGATTTTCATATAAAGGATCAACACATATTACTATACCTTCATTTGGCATGGGAAGGAGAGAAAACGCTCTTCTAAAAATGGAAGAGAGGACAGACACAGAACAGCTTGTCCCTTTCCATCCAATTAAAAACCTCGGGAGGCTCAACTAGATTAAAAACAAAACTCTCCAGCGAAGCCTCGGCCCCTGCAAGATAGAAGTCCCCTATCGATGGAGTACAGCTGGTGCCAGCAGCCTTGCCCCTTAAACGGACCATTCATCCCCGGAAAAATCGCCGTCCCGCGAGGGCGGGGGTGGGGGTGTGCGGGGACTCGTAAGGATGGGGACACACGGAAGCGTTTGGCACGCCAAGGTTGACACTGAAGCTTCCGGGGGAGTGCAGGATAGGCAGGGTCCCGGACGAGGTAGGGAGTCGCAGGACACCACCCAGGCACGGAGAGGGTGAGAGTCGCCGGCTGGCACGGCCTGGCAACCCAGTAGGCCTGGGCCCGGAGTGGCACCGGAGGGCGGTGCCTGGTTTCCAGCGCGACAAGCACGGGCCGAGGACCCTTTCTGGCAAGAACCCATCCCCCGCACGGGCACTGACCTGTCCAGGGCCCGGCTGGGCCTGGCCGGGCGGGGCCTACGCAGCCCCTCGGCCGGGCGCCGCCTGGCGCGGGGTCCCGGGCCCGGGCGGGCCGCCTCCTTTCCGCCGGGAGCCTCCGAGCCGGGGCCCGGGGCTGCCGCGGCGCATCCGACCGCACCGGCCTGGCCGGCGTCAACAAAGGGCGGCGGGGGCGCGAGGCCGGGACGGGGGCGCGAGCGGCGGCCGAATTGCGCGCGCGCGCGCGGCGGGCGCTCGACGACTGCAGCCGCCGCGGAGACAATGCGGCGCGTCCCGGCTGGGCTCCCGCGGCTGCCTCTGCCGGGGGCGGGTTGAGGCGCGGGGCGGGGCTTGGGTTGCTGGGGCGGGGACTCTGGGAGGCGGGGCGCCAGCGCGGAAGCCGGGCCGCGCGCTTCCTTTGTGCGGTCGCCAGCGCCCCGCCCCGCAGCCTCCGGAAGACACGGCGAGGCCTGCGGCGGGTGATGGACCCCGGATTTCGGCTTGAGGCTACTGTGATGCCACAGGGACCTCCGCCCTAGCCGGATCAAAATTCCCCACTAGCGTAGGGGACTGGGACTCCCGCCTCGGCCAATGCGGAGGCAATAATAACAACTACCAGTAATTGCGTGTTTAATATATGTCAAGCAGTACACGCACGCACTCTCAGTGCTCACAATAACCCTGCAAGTGGTCATTATCCTCCCCACTGGGAACTGAGGATCAGAGAGGTTAAGTAATGATCAAAGTGACCCAGCTACACCTCCATAAACGGGGATAATGCGTACTCTTAGGCTTACTGTGAGGGTTAACTGAGGACATTTGAACAAATTGCCAGCAGTGCATGGCACACAGTTGGAGCCCAATACATGTTACCTGTTTTCCTAAACCACATTGGTTTAAACTGCACTGTCATGATGAAGTACATTCACTCAGTAGATATGCTAGGAGCTGTGGGGGATACAAAAGACATACTTGACTCACAAATATTACTCCCAGCTTTGTGCTGAGTAGTTAACACCAGTCTCTCCATAATTGATTTTTCTCTATTCCCAACATTTTCCCATTCTTGCCTTTTTTTAGTATTCATATTCTCCTTTTCCCTTCAGGTCTCCCTCATCCATTTTTCTTTGTTTCAACGTTTTACATTTATTTATTTTATGTCCCTTGATTATTCCTTTTCTCTTTTCCCCATTCCCTTTCTTTCCCCTCTAGTATTTTTCAAAATTTCAAAGCCTTCCTTTATTAATATTCACATTTCCTCCCCCTTTCTCTCTATTCTCCAAACATGCCCACACTTTCCTGACTCCCTACCTTTACTTCCTCTGCTCCCTCCTGGGATGCCCTTTCCCCAACTCTGCATGCCCAGGTCCTGCCTATCCTTCCAGGTCTAGACTCAAGAACAGTGGTGGACAAACTTCTGCAAGGGGCCAGATAGTACATATTCTAGACTTTGAAGATCATACTGTCTCTGCTGCAACTACCCAGCTCTGTTGTTGTAGCAGGAAAGCAAAACACAGACAACATGTCTGTGAATACATGTGGTTGTATTCCAATAAAAGTTTATTTATGGACACCGAAATTTGGATTTCATATAATTTGAATGTATCATGAAGTACCATTCTTCTTTTTATTTTTAAACATCTTAAAATGTAAAAAAAAAACATCGATAACTTGTAGGCTGTACAAAAACTGGTGATGTGATGGATTTGGCCCTTGGGGTGCCGTTTGCCAACCCCTGCTCTAGCACAGTGCCACTTCCTCTCTGCAATCTAACTTGGTATTCTGCACCTGGCAGTAACTTTTTCTTCTTATAGCACTTACTATAATCTTCCTATGGCATTTATCACATTTTACTTTTTATTGTATATGTTTTTTCCTGTGCATTTCTCACCTTTCCCAGCAGACCTCAAGCTCCTTGGAGGCAGGGTACAGACGTGTTTCTCTATGCATTACGCCCCATCCCACAGGGCCTTGCATAGAGCAGGCACTCAGACACGTACAGAATGGATATACAGTCAAGTGTCGGGTAGTTGACCATTGTTTCCACTGTGCAAAGCTTACTTCTCTCATTAGACAGTACCTCTGGAGCAGAAGGCTTATTATATGTATATTGTCTTGATTAGATTACAGAAGGAGATTGTTGAGGGCTTTATAGACAAGACGGAGGCAAATGTCAGTTCATTTAGGGGTTGTTGGATAACAAATACGTGAATAAAGAGTGCTGATTATCACCAACCTTCAGACAGTGCATCGTCTTCAGTTAGGTCCTATGCAGTATTTCTATCAGCAAATCAGTGAAAGACAAAGCAAACATGCTACATAATTTACACAGGAGTTAGTATAATAATAACAAAATTCAGGTATGAAACTTTCCTGCCCCACCACATATTCTCTCTGTGCCTCATTTTTTTAATCTTGAAAATGGGGATGATAAAAGTTCCTGCCTCAGAGGATTAATGTCAGGATTAAATGAGGAAATACATGTAAAGCCCAGCAGAGAAGGCCCAGTAAATATTAGCTATTAACTATTACCATTTTCTTGCTAGGCTGGAACTATGGGCTAAGTTCATAAGGTAACAATTAGCACACGGAATTAACCATATTTTGGCTCAAAATATAAGTGGTACAAGTTTGAGACTGGGGAGACCTGGAATGATAGTGGTCCATGTAAAGAGAAACCTCAAAAACAAAACCGGAAAAAACAAAACAAAACAGACCCAAACCTCTGGAATTCAGATGACACAGCACTCTGTGCCCCAACAGTGTCACCCCCTAGGTCAGAGCAGCTAACGCAGGGCCACACGTGCAACTTCCTGATGAAGGGAAGTGAGGGGGTTACGTTTAGAGCCAGTCGTGGTGCTGTCCTTTCATGGCTGTGTGACCTAGGGCCTCTTCAAGCTTTTTGTTTCCTCCTCTGAATAATGGGGACAATAATATTTCCTTCTCGGGGTTATGAACGTGGGAAATGAAAACTTAGAACGGTACTTGGCATGGAGGAGGTACCTCCCTACTATCCTGTGCAGATGTAGGAAGCAGTCTCCTGCCCCTTGAAGGGCTTATACTGTGAGGTCCAGGTGCCAACCTAGGGTGACTAGTGGCTTTTTACATTTGGAATTAAGGTGGTTAATTTTAGGGATTACACTTCGAGAGAATTAATGAAAAGGTGGAAAGTGCCTAGGCAAGGATGACCAGAATGGTGGGGAATAGGAGGTCTTGACATGTGATAGGTAAAAAAGAAAAGAAGTCTCAGCTATTTAGCCTGGAGATTTTCTCTTTTTTTAATGTGAGGGAGAGGAAAGAGAATGGTAACTGTCTACAAACGCGGCAGGAGACAGACCCTGTTACAATTTACAAGACAGAATCCCAACCAGTGGTGGAAGTTCTGGGGAGCAGATTTGGGCTTAATTTGAAGAGTGACTTTCTGATAATTGGAGCAATTCCACAATGGAATGGGCTATTTTTCAAAATGATGAACCCCTTATCTTGCAAGTGTGCCAAGAGAACGATGACCTCTTTCCTGTCTTTTAAGTTTTCTAGTGTTCTTACTCCAATTATTTTGCTTTCCTTTTCCTTGACCCAGTCCTCCATTCATTATAGGAATTTATAACCTTTACCCCCTACTTTGTCCTAAAGTATTATTCTTCTCATTTCTCCTTCAGTTTCCAAACTGTTTTTCCATTGGCTCTCCCCACCCCCACCTCAGTACACAGTCCAATGACCGGAACCGCCTCCCTGAGTTGCAGGCAGCAAATGGCTCAGAATGTCACTGAGATCTGGGCTGAGATTGCAGTGCACACTGGCAGAGGGGAAGGAAAGCAAATGGATTTCTGCAAAAGCAGAGCTACTGCTGTGACTCTCCCATCAGGGTAGAGGGACCCAGCAGAGTCTCCTGAAACCCAGGCCATGGAAAAGTCCACTTGTCACTGGGCACTCGCAGGCAGACAGATGGGGATCCCAGAGCTGAGCACTGTTCCTTCGAAGATGTTTTCCATGAGCTGAACTCATTCTGAATCCCCTTCAAGCTCCCCCTAGGCATTTATTTCCCTTATCTCTGAGCTACGCAGACATCTTGTCCTATTCCCAATTTCAAGAACCCCCCATCATTCCAAATGAAGCAGAGCACTGAGACAACTGGATGCCTGCCTGAACTCTCACATTGGCGGTGGATGTGCAGACGCACCTGGCAGCAGTGACGTGCAGGCCCGAGATGCCTACAGAGTGCGCACCTAGAGCTTTCAGCTCTCCTTCTCCTTCTCTATCCTCTTACCCTTATACTTTCTGGGTCCCTTTTCTTAATATCCTTGGTTCACTTTTCTCTTCCTACCCCCACCCCGTTTTCACCTACCCAGCTTCCTTGTTGTCTCTTTGGGCTTGCAATGGTTTCCCCTTCCGTTATTGATGCCCAGGGTAATGTGCCAGGGGATGGCAAGGAAGACCAATGCTCTCCCCTCCCCCCAAGGGCCCCACTACACTTCATACCGTGAGCTGGGGACTGCTGGATGTTAGGGCTCTTGGGCACAGGCAGGCCACCAGACATGGCAGTGACGATGGCTTGCTGATGTGGTGATGGGCCAGACCGAGTCTCAGGCACACTCTTCTCCCCAGGTACCACTTCCTTCCAGTCATCTGGGGTGCACTGCTGGGGCTGTTAAGGGACAGGACAGAGATGATCTTCTTGTGAATTGCCTTTACATGCTGGACATTTCCCCTGTTTCTGTGGAGCTTGGGTAGAAGGCAAGGACATTAAGATTTAGCCAGCCCCAAATTAGAGAGAGGCCCCTTTTCTTTTTCAGAATACCCAGAGGACTTCACCATTCAGCCTACCCAGAAACACATCCAAACGGGGGCTGTGGGGTTACCTGAGCTGTGTAATCACCCCGCCCCTTGTTTGTTCCCTGGGCCTTGGCAGCGTCTCACTCACCACTGGTGAAGCAGGCTGTAGTTGTAAGATGACAGCTGAAGCGTGCTGGAACCTGCGTTGAGGGGTGTGGGACAGGCCCTCAGGATATCCATTGTGAGGCCCAGCGTCAGGCGTGGGAGGGTGACGATGCTGAGTGCTGCCAGGCTTGTGCAGGTTGGCAGTGGGGCACTGGAGAGGTAGGGCGGGTGTGACTGGGCCTTGAGGCGCAGTGTGGCCTTCGGGGCTGGGCTGCAGGGCCACACTTGGAGGGACTGAGGCGAGCTGGGGGTGGGACTGGGCTTGGAGTATGGGCCGTGACTGCTGGGGCTGCTGCTGCAGCGGTTGTGGCTGCTGCTGCTGCTGGATCACAAACTGGGGCTGCAGGTGCTTTGAAGATGGCTGCGGGAGGAGCTGGTGTGGCTGCAGTTGAGTGTAGGCTGAAGGGGGAAAAACCAGGGTAGGTGGTGTGGCTTGACTTCATCTTCTGCTATGTCCCCCAACTGTGCCTCCTCCCACACCCACATGAAGGTGGCTTCCCAAACTCAGTGTCTCTTGCGCTCTCACCTAGATCCTGGCTTGGTCCTTGCCATGGTCTGCTTTCTCTCTCTCTCTGTTCTTGCTTTTGTCCTATGCTGAAACCCTGGACCTTTGCTGTTCCTCAAAGCCCAATGCAAAACTCACCTCCTCTGAGAAGGCTTCTTTGATCACTCCAGCTGTTCAGAGAAATGCTGGATTCTCTAGTGCGCCATGTTCTCTCTCTCCTCCATGCCCTTCCCTTGCGTTTTCCCATGACTTCAATACGTGCAGCCTCCCACCGCCCAGCCCCACTCTGTCTGGCTAGTTCTTATCCACCCTTCCGGCTCTGCTCAGGCTGGCCTGCTCCAGGAAGCGCCAGTTGCGCACAGTGGTCCTCAGACTGAGGCTGGAGGCGGACCAGGGCTGGCCTACCAGGTCCTTCTGTTACATATTATGGGACTGTGGGATGGGGGAAAAAACTGTGTGAATAAAATGAGAGAAAATGACGGTATGTGCACAGTACAGAGCCTGGGACACAGTCCTGTTCAGTCATTTCTAGCTGTAACTAAAATGACTGGGTTCCGACAGTGTCTTGGGCTTACCTCTGTGACAATAAGGTGTATTACAGTGAGCTCTAACTGTTCCTTAGCTTTCTTCCCTTCCAGATCATGAACCCCTCAGAGTCAAAACTATCATGTATCTCTTTACCCAGAACCTTGCATAGTGCCTGGCATTAGGTGGGTGCTAAGTAAGCAAACTGATTGTACTGGAGTGGAATTTGTGTGTTGCCATTTGCTGCTAGCCTTTTCCTCCTCCTTTTTCACCAGGCTGGCTCTTGGAGGTGAGGACTCTTATACTTTTTAGGAATCCCTTCAGTGTCTAGCTTGTGCCTCGCACACAGCAGGGTTGCAGGAAATTCAGCTCAGAGATTGGTTGTCCTCACACACTGCTTACTCTCTATCTAGTGGCTTCTAGGCCAGACTAGCATGAAGGTAGCTCAGCCAAATCTGTCCCACCTGAAAGTGGCCTTGCACAGACTGCCACAGCTGGGGAGCCAGCAGAGATGGGTGGCACCATGCCAGCACTGGGGGCCACAGCTGGATACTCACAAATAGTTTTACAAACAAAGGCTCCCAGCCAATGAGGATGAAGGCAAAGCCTGGGCCCTGAGCTAACATGTATAAAGGATCCTGTGATGCTAACAGGTGCAAAGGAAGCAGATATTTCAAACTGAGTTAGGCGAGGTACCTTACTTCTGGAATTTTGCCTATTTACATGCAAGTTTCCAACTACCTCATCATAGCCCAGCATGGAGCTCCAAGCAGAATGCCAATGGAAAAAAGAGAAGAACAAAGTGGTGCTTGGTGACTGACTGTTGGAGGCAGAGAGGGAGGGAACATGGATGGGCACAGGGCTGCTGTGGGGGTGGCAGTCAGCGACAAAAGAGGGAGACTTGATGGTAAGGAGGATTTGAGAGAAAAGTGTTGGGTTTGAGGTGATGGTGGAACATCCAAATGGAAGTTGCCAGCAGGCATTTGGTGATTCTAAGTTGCCCCTGGCCCCAGCCTAAGCCTTGTGTCCTGATTCCACACTGAATAGCACAAAACGTAACCATCAGGGAGAGACTGTTGATCAGGCAAACTTCACAGTCAGCAATGTTTAAGATGACTGTCGATAAGGCACCTGAGATACTGTAGATGCCACACCCTGCCCTGTTAGGCTCTGGAAGCCAAAAGGATCTGAAGAATGATGCTTAGCCTCACTGAAAACTCAAGGACACCTTTTCTCTTATTACAAAACCATAAACTCCTGGGCTGGGACCAGAGTCAGTCCAGGTGCCGCCCATCAGAGGTGAGAGCCAGAGATGGTGCAGGTCAGAGAAGCTAAGAGGACCAGCGGCATGGCCCACTGCTGTGTGGCCTGCGATGGGCCCCTTTCCTTCTCAGGGCTTCAGAGTTTTTATCTGTGGACGGAGAGGCTTGGTGATCACCTAAGTCTCTTCCAGTTTTACAATTTGATAGGGGTGGCTACCACAGGATTTGTAAGGTGAAAAAGAAAAGAAGGGTCGAGAGAAAAAGGCTCCAGCTCCATTATAGAGCATAAACAGTACGGTGAGGGACAACGCACATTTGTTTACCGAGATTGGGAAAGGCGACTGCTGGCCTCCTGGCCCTCCATCCCTGGGCCTCCCCTTCTCTCCCCCTCCCCCACCCGCCCCCATCCCCTGCTGCTCCTGGAAAGCCGAAGGCAATTGTTTTAGAACAAATGGTGCTAGTACACGCCAAGGCTGTAAACAAAGCTCACAAAGCCTTAGATAAGTTCATAGTTCAAAGATCCAAGGTATTTTGGGTAAAGTATACATCCTTAACATTTACCATCGATAAAAACCAAATGTCACAAATTAACTCCAGCATTATCCTGGGTCAAAAATCCTCATGTACAAAGTTTTGCAATAACTTTCTAATGGGTCTTCCTGATTCTAGTTTCTTCTCTCTATAGCCCACCTTACAGACGATTGCGAATTAATCCTCCTAGTGCACAGACCTGATCCCTGATGAGAAGCTGTCAAGGATTCCCCTTTGTCTGCGGTTGTCTAAAGCCCCTGCCGTTTGAGATCTTTTTACAACACAAACTAACCTTTTAATTTTTGTCATTTCTTTGATCCAAGCAATCTTGACCGCTCACTGTCCCCTGCATGGAGTTTATGTCTCGCCTCTTACTGTCTAGAGTGCCACAAATCAAATCCTTGTCATTCTTTCCCTGCCTTTGCAGACAACAGAACTCTTCCCTGTCTGAGCTACTCGGGGTCTCTCTGCTTTGCAACGCCCTCAGAGACACTGCATTCCCAGCAATGTGGGCTCTAGGGTCAGGGTGCTTGGACTGAACCCTAGTTTGGCCACCACTAACCAGCAGTGGGATGCTGGCAAGTCACGAGGCCTCTCTGTGCCTCTGTCATCATCTTTAGAATGATAACACCGGTCTCTGAGCCATTTCCCTTATCTCCCTTAGTTGGCAGACTTAATGGGATTCATTTGTTTCCTTCAAAGCACCTTGAATTTAGTAGACGCTCAATTAGTATTGTTGAATGTATGAATGAATGAATATATGAATGAATGACAAACTGGGTGGGGCTCCAGCTTGTCTGTCCCACAAAACTTGTCCTCTCCAGAGTCAGAACACGGGGGCATGGGTGTCACCCTACAGAATCCTGGTTTATTGAAGACTTTCCTTCTGTCCAACCTCTGCTCGCTGATTTCCTGCCTGACCTCCAGCCCACCCTAATGGCTCTGCGCATGGTCCACAAACGTCACATTCCCTGGTGCCCTTCTGGCTTCAGTTTCAGAGCTTTCGTTTTCTGGAGCGCCCTCCTTCTGCTTCCCTGATCTACGGCATAGGCTTCTTTGGCCCAGTCTCAACTCCTGTTTTCTTCCTCTTTGCCTTAACCCTCAATTGTGAGTTTCCCCTCAGAATTCATGAATGCTTCTTTTATTGTATGTTTGGTTTTTGATTCACTTGTGATTTAATGTGTACTATCTTGTATATGTACTTCATTGATTCTTAAAAATATATTCTTGTCTCCCCCACCTCCCATTTTACTGTCTTTCGAATTGGGCGCATACACAGTTGATGATGTTGGTTTAACTGGAAGTGCTTTTCTTTCTTAGAATTAAAAAAATGATGGTACATCTTACAATCAGTGGTGTCTTAGATTGGACAGAAATACTCTCTCTCAAGTGTTTATTTCCTATCCATCCAACCAGCCTGTGTGGTTTTTCAGTCAAAGATGACTTATGCTTCTTTTTAAAAAATTAAAATGGCTTTAATTCAGCTGGAAGGTTTTTATGTTCCTTTTCTCTTCTGCATTGTCCAACTCAATACTCTGCAAGTCTGTAGGTGCTTAGCAAATGTTAGCTGCTGATCATGGTAAGATCCGTGGATTCTTCGCCCTCCCCCAGCCCACCAGCTCAGTCTGGGGTGGTGAAGGAAGGTATTTCCTACTGAAGCCATGATTCCTGAGGGACCACATCCCTCTCCCCTACAGCTACAATGGGGCATATCTGTGTATGAAATTAACGCACAGAAATGTCTCTGGACCTTCCTCCTTTCCCCCTAGGGTCCAACACTTTTTCCTCTGGACCCGTTTTGGCTCCCTACCCCTGTTGCTGGAAGTCACTCCTGAGGATCAAAGGGTTGGTCCCACGGGACCTGAGCCACAGCTTTGGAAGGCTTCACCAGCCCCTCCTGCTCTGGAGCAGGGCGGGGACAGGCCTGGGGCATGGGTGACTTAGGACCCACCCAAAAAGGAGAGTCTCCAGGGGATGAATGGTCTGGGGCTCTAACCTTGAACAGCCTCCTTAGAATCTGAAGAGGCCAATTCAGTGTTCCCAAACGGGGGTGGGGGGTGGGGGGTGGTTCTTCACAACAAGGGGATGAAGGTCCTGCAGGCGAGAGGGCTGCCGGTGAGGGATAACTGACACGCCCCTTCACCCCACCCACCGTCAGTGTATCCACACTGGATCTCTACTGATCTCAGTTCAAGTGGGCAGGAAACAGCGCACTGTCCCAGAAATGCCGGGACTCTGGTGCCAGAGTATATGGGAGCTGTAAGCATCCCCGTCAATCACTGATGAGAGTTTGGAGCTACCAGAAGGAATATTGCGGGAGGAATGGCATTCCTCTCTCGCAGGACTGTTACTACCTACTACTTGTCACTACCTACTACTGCTCAGGGTTTAGAAAGTTAAGTGAAGGGATACTTTTAACCATTCATTCACTTAACAAACACTGATAAGCACCCACTATAGACCAAGTGCTATGTTTGGTGCTGACTAAAACGTGGTCCCTAGAATAGATAACAGTTTAGAAAAAGAGACAGCTGGTACACAGATTCTCTCCGCATAACTTGGTGAATGTTATGATAGGAGATAAGCACAGAGTGCTGAGAACACAGAAAAGGGGATCCAGCTTGGGAGGGAGAGCAGAGAAGGCTGCCCAGATGAAGTGTTTAGTGCCACCCGGAGTTAGGAAGGTGACAAAAGGAGCAGCATGTGGGGAGACTTGGAGGGGTAAGTTGCCATGGCGCATTCGGGAACCGGGAGGGCACCCTGACAGATGAGCCAAGGGTGTCTACAGGAGAAAAGCTAGAAGAGGAGGCACTTTTAGGTTAAGTCTAACTGATGCTGACACCCTTGGGGGCTGCTCATCTCCAAAGATGTCTCATGTCATCGGGCCTCAGGGAGTGACTGAGATTGAGGTCGACTCGAGAAGTCAGAATCCAGTACATGCAGATACAGAAGCCCCTTTTGTTAACACTGAGAGGAATAGCCATACACATTTCTGGGATGCAGTCCCTCTGGGCTGAGCATTGGAGGGAATACGTGAGGGGAAGTAGAGTGAAGAGCAATCTGTCTGTAAGAGGAAAGTGGGCTATGCAAACGGGTTTGCCAACTGCAGGGGCTCTCTGTGGTGGTCTACCTATGCATTTATGTCTTCAGGGCTGCTCTGCAGCCACCTGGCAAAACTACCAAATACCCTCTGTGAGCAGGATTCCTTAGCAGGCAGCTTGGAGCATTAAAAAAAGAATCTACCCCATCCTTGGCAGAGGGATGATGGGCAGTACAGCAGAAGTGGCTAAAGGCATGGGTTTCAGAGTCAGTCAAGTCTGCTTTGAATCTCGGTTCTGCCACCTGTAGGCTGTGCAGCCTCAGACAAAACGCTTAACCTCTCTGAATGGTAATTTCCCATCCTGCCAATGGTGATACATCCCATGCAGAAAAATTGCTAGAACCAAATGCAGTATTATGTTTAAACCACAGTGATGTTTATCATCTTTGTTTATACGTAGTAGATGCTCAATAAGTGGTAGCTATTCTTAAAATACTGCTATTTGTATGTTGCTTTGAACTCCTGAAAGCATTTTTATCATTTGAGTTCCATGCATTCCTTACAATAAGCCTCTGAGGCAAATAGGCAGTGTTCCCATTTTGCAAGTGAAACCTGAGAGTGGTTTCCAAGTGACTTCTGCAATGCAGTCAGTGAAGGGAAAACCAACTGCACTTGACGGATGAGGCATGACACCTTGCACGTGACAAATGCTCAAAAAGTGCTGCTGGGTGAACGCATAACACACGTCAATAAGCACACACGGAAAGAGCAAGCCCTGGAGGCTTAGTTGGAGGCTGCTGAGAACTTTAGAAGTAATCCTGGCAGGAACGACGATGAAAGGGGAGTATTAGGTCAGAAGGTGAGAGGTAAAAGGTATGTGACTGGTCAAATAAGTCATAAAGGAGTGGGAATTGGGAAGAAGAGGCCGAAGAACTGCAGGAGGAAGCCGGGGGCAATGAGAGTGGTTCTGTGGGCCATGTGGGGAGCACCGTGAAGGGCCACCCAGAGCCAATCGGTTTGTCAGAAGTTATTATGTGCCATTTGTCGAGACCCTCCTCTAGACTGCGCATTGCAGCTGATCAAGTAGGAAAGAAAGACAGGGAGGGGTTTCTAACCGAGGAAGACGAGTCCGGCAGCTGGGAACAGGATGTCCCGGCAATCAGTGAAGCCTGTCAGGAGCCTGCTCTGTGAGGGTCTTCCCTGCAGGCCGGCTCATTCATCTTTGTAGCCGGTGGGAAATATCATCATCTTTCTTTTATAAATGAAGAAAGTGATGCTTACAGAGATTAAGTAACTCGATGATGGCCATAAAACTAGTAAGCGATAAAGCTGGGGTCTGAAACCAGGTCTAAGTCCGAAGCTTGTGCTTTTTCCCTGATAACACTCTCCCCCGTGCTGAAGGGAAATTAGGTCAAAATAAGCCTGAGACTGTGAGCCTGGGGTACAGGAGTTCCTCACGACTGTGGGCAGCGGTCAGGAACTAGCAGAGGGGACCCGTCCATAGAGGGAGACTTCTGGATTTTTGCTTTTGTTTTATGAATTTTCCAGATTTTAAACATGTATATTCAGGTGGGGTGGTATCCAAGTGGGAACATCCTGTCAACGGCTGTGGGGAGAGAGGACGAGGGCCGGGAGGATGCATACTGGGAAGTCATCTGCGGACAGGTGGTTGGATTTTGAAATGTAAGACAGACGAGCTCCTCCGGGGGGCCAAGTAAGTGGTGGAATAAAACATAAGGGGGCCAGGAAACAAGGTCTTTTGGGGGTCCCACAGCTAGTGGCAGTGGGGCAGGGCAGGGAAGCAGGAACAGGTCTTGCCCACACTAGCAGATGGTCACAGGCACACGGGGCCCCTCTGGGTGGGGGACTTCCCAGTGCCAGCGGAGATAATCCTCCTTCTGTTCAGTTTTTGAAACGTACTCATTTTTCAAGGTGCAACTCAAATTTCCACACCCCCTGTTGGAATTTAAACATGCTCATCTCTGTAACTCCCATATGGTTAGCATTATGTTTGGCACATAATAGATGCTAAGTGAGTATTTGTTGAGCTGAACTGAACAATTAAGAAGAGAAAAACTATCTGGGGATGACAGTTATTTTTTCTGAGCCATATTGTCTTCCTTTGTGAGATGAAACGATCATTGTTAGGATTCAATGAGATCTATATATATAGGTAAAGCATTTAGTACAGTGCCTAGAATATGATTGTTCTTTAACCGTAATTACTATTATTAGCCGGCGGCAACCATGGAAGTAACATACATAAAAGGGGCCTAGGGTGGAGAATTTCAGGAATGAAGGAATATGCTCAACAGTTCCCAGGTCCTTTGTGTATCAGTCTCTCTCTCTCTCTCTCTCTCTCTCTCTCTCTCTCTCTCCCTCATGCACTAGTGGTGAGGGATGTTATTAAGCAAAATGTAAAACCCCACTGACATCCCGTGGAATTTTGATTCCAGCTAGACAACAGGCCCACCTCCATGTTGTGGTTTCTTTAAATTGGATTTTCTAAGTAAAAATGTGTCTACCCCACAGTTTGGCAGCTGCTTTGGGAGGGAAATACGGTACCCAGGATCCCTGGAATCAGCAAGCACCCCATTGTCTAGCCTATCACAGAGAGAAAGCACTACCCCCCGACACAAAACCCTCTCTGTGATAAAGACAAAGCCACTGTGTGGCGGGCCTTTCGGACAGAGAATCCTCTCTCCTCCAGGAGACCTGAGGAGGGATGAGGAGACGGAACAAAGCCCTGGCATCTGCGGCGCAATTGTGTGAAAAGGGCCCAGGATTTTCAAAGACCAGACAGTTGCCTTTTGTCGCAGCATCTCCCTCCTGGTCGGCAACTTTCTCCTCACCTTTGGGCCCCAGTGTGCGCCCAAGGCCTCTCAATTCACTAGGAGGAGGACTCCAGGAACCGAGCCTCCTACAGAAGCTGTGGCCCCGCTCCCTTAGGACTGGGCTTCCCTGGAGGCCAGGCCCAGGGGACCTTACCGCCTGCCCCTCTTCTGCCGGCCCTAGTTCAGTCCTCTTGTCACTGAGAAGCCCAACCTCTTGGTCTCTGCTCTCCGCCCCTTACTCCCCTCCCCCACCCACCAACCCACCCCTTTTCAGGGCTTAAGGGACCTTTTCTATTTGCAGAGCCTAAAGAGGCCCGTTGCCAAGGTGACAGGAGCAGGAACAGCAGGGAGCTTGCCATGGGGGAGGGGCTTTACCCCCAAACAGCTGTCAGTGGGAGCTGTCCCAGCTGGGACTAGCGCGTTTGCCTGCTCTGGGAGGAAACAGCCCCCAGGCCAACACATGCCCTCTGCTGTGCTCCCCCACCGCCCCCGCCCCCCACCACTACAAGTCTCCACTGGTTACTTTCCCTGGGGGCAGCCAGTCAGCCAGCCAGCCAGCCAGCCAGCTCAAAAAATGCTCCAATAACCGACAAAAAACGCCCCGTGCTCTCTGCCCTCCCACCCACGCGTGCGCGCATGCTCTGATCACTCCATTCGCAGTGCGTTGGCTGCGCTGGAGGCCAGGGGCTAGGGATACCTCTGCCCGGGAATTGTGGCGCCCGGGGCAGGTGCTGCTCCAGGCAGCCCCACTCCCCCCTCAGGTCAGAAGGGTTATTTCAGTCTTTTTGTTGTTCCCGAGGCCCGGAGAGGATCTGCAGCATCCTAAACCTCCCTGCTGTCATCCATTTGGGAGGTGGGGGTGGGGGAGTGGAACCGTAAGGTTTACAGAGAGGAAGGGGTGGGAGAAGAAAGGAAGAATAGGAAGGACAGTGGGAGGCAGGAACAATGCAAAGCCTACTGATTTCTGTCTCTGGTGAGAGGGTCTTTGTGGTCTGCAGCTCACAGCTGCTCCATAGAAAGTTCTGTGGAACCACTGGTCTCCGTGCTGCGTATAGCCACATACTGTCAGTCCCAGGCTGCACTTGGGGCCCTGGACCTCAGCCTGTAACTCACCTGCGTTCACCCTGACCAGGCTCAAGAGAAGAGAGCCTCCCACTAGACTCTGTACACCCTAGAACAATCTCAGAGCCACCAGGCTCTGCGAGCTTTGGGTCAGAAAGAAGAAAGGCCTGGGAAGGCCCACGGTACTTGTAAGAGGTGAGGGAGGTGAATGTGGCTTGGTGATTAAGAACCAGGATCTGACTCAGCCAGACATGGAATTGGTTCCCAGTTTGGCTCTAGGGTTCGTACATTGAATGAGTACGTGGAAGAAATACTAACTTGGGGTCCCTGCTCTAGTCCAAGCTGCCATCAACCCATTATAAGAAGCCCAGCCTTTACCCTTCTGAGCCTGTTTCTTTCTCCATAAAAGGAAGAGACTGGGCTAATCTCTGGAGCAAGTAAAGCCAGCCAGCCAGAAGCACCTGGGGCCACAGGGCAGTGAGGCCTCGGCAGGCTCTGCAGTGACCCCTGGAAGGCAGAGACTAACACTTTGGCCTTGAAACCTCACAAGGGCGAATAAAGGACTTTAATTCAGATTCTTCCCAGCTCACTGTCATAATGAGTGACTTGTGCTTCCCTCTGTCTGTCTCAAATACTTTGTGCACTTGGCCTGCTGGGTGAACTGCGTGCTTCAAGAGCCTCGTGCCATTTCGTCTGAGGGACAGCGTCTCTGACCCATCCTGCCTGGAGCTGGGGTGACCACCTTGCTCTGTGCCCACCTGTCTTGTACTTATTCCTATAATAGAATTTATGAAATTAAATGGATTTGCTTGTATATCTGGCTCCCTCCCTTTGACCGCACACTCCTTTAGGTAAGGAATTATATTTTGACCTTTTTGGTTAATTAGTAACAAGCATATAGTAGGTTCTCAAGAAAACAGTAGGTGGGAGAGTAAATGGCCTGGATGAGGACAGAGGGTCAGTGGTTGGCTCAGGGATGTGACCAGGGTGAGTTTGTCTTTAATGCAAAGCCACGTGGTCCACCACTCTTATTCGTTTCTGTGCTATGACAGTGTGGTCTTGTTCCCTGGACCCATAAGCCAGGCTTCTAGGGCTCTTGGCAGATTTTTCTCACTAAACATGGCCAGTAGGAGGCAGTGCTGGAAGAATTTCAGCAGGCAGGGAAAGGAGTCTGGCGCCAGGGAAGGCTGATTCACCACCTTCAGAGAGCTTGCCCCACAATAAACCTGCTGGATTATTATTTTTTTAAATCTGCTACATTAATTCTCAAGTGTGACCCTCACTGGCAGTCTTTCTTGGCTCTTGTCGCCAAGGGTAGGCAGTGCCTCGGTGTCCCTGCGGTGCGCAGAGCTCACGTGTATTTTAGCATTCGTCACACTTGTCTGTCTCTCCAGACTGTGCTCTCCTGGCAGGCAGGGCCCCCGTCTTATTTATCGCTTTGGACCCAGAACTGGTAATATAACTGGAAAATATTAGTCAACAAATGTCTGTGGAATGATGAGAAAACGAACCTCCCACTTCCTCGTCTCCCTGTGTGGTCTTTACACAAGCCCGGCTAGCCCAGTCCTTTTTGCTGATTCTCAGAGAATTGCAAAATAGCCCCAGTGCCAAGCTCCACTCGCTCAAGGTTAAGAGCTATGATTGCATACTCTGAGGTTCGCCATTGTGCCCACTGTGAAGAAGGATTCCTTTATTCCAACTGATGTGCCTTCCTTCTTCAAAGCTGGGTTAGAAGCATGAAACAGAATCAGGAGCCGATGAACATCTTCCAAAGGTTGGAAGAGGGGGGAGAGAGAGACACTTGGCTGGTATCTTAGCATGTCCATGGGAAAAGGGGAAATTGAAAGTTCTCCCTGATCCATAGTCCTCCTGAGTTTTCTGGGGTAGGGTCCTTCCTCTTGGGGCCCTTACCTGGTGCAATGAGGGGATGGGCAGCCACAGTGGGCACCATCCGGCTGAGCCCAGCTCGGCCCTCCAAGCTCCCTGGCACACTGCTGTTGCCATCTCCTTTCTTGAGTGGCTCCATCACACTGTCAGTGAGGGCAGACTTGGCACCTGCGGGGGAACCCTGAGCAGTGTTTCTGCCCTGTGATGGGGTGGGCAGAGGTTGGCTGCCGCCTGGCGTGGGCTTCAGGGCCAAGCTGGGCAGGACAGGCTGAGTGGGGGCAGGGCCCGAAGCCGCTGTTGCTGGTGTCTGCTGTGTTCGGAGGGTCAGGTTCTGTACCTGGAAGAGAGGGGTCTATAGGAGTCCAGAGAATGTGGGTAGGAGCAGTGCCAACACCCAGCTAAGACAGGGAAGGAGTGAGGAACGGATCCAGCAATGGCTGAACAGGGCAATGGGTTATAAAAACAGAGAGAGATAGAGAGAGAGGACGAGTGAGGGGCTGAAAGAGAAACCAGGAGTAGACCGAGGTTCGCAGACGACAAGAAAGAGTGCTAGGGACTGGATCCATCAACAGCAGAAATGGAATTCTGAGAGGGGAAGACTGCCTGGGCTGGGGCAGGCCTGGGCGGGCAGGCCCGGCTCTCTCCCTTTGGTTAATCCCCATCTCCTAAACTATGAGGATGGGGTGCACACCACTTAGGAAGAATTTCCCAGATACAGCAGGGCACGGGGCTTGCCACACTAGATAAGGCCAGGGAAAAACTGAAAGTTAATTGGCCGGCAAGGCTGCCAGGCAAAGGATTATCCTCAGAGTAAGGTTTACAACCTGTTGGGCCTGCTCATTCAACCTGGTCCCTGGTGCCCTCTGCTGGACACACAGAGGCTGTGCCAGACTCCCATCTGAGAAAGCTGACAATCTTGCCACTCGATGTGGTCCCCATTGCAGCTGGGGGTGGGGGAGAGGGAAGTGGGCGTGGGGGTAAGAGGTTCCTCATCCGCGATGCCCATAGAACCTTTATAGTGGTATCTGTGTGCTCCCAACAGAAGGTAGGGACTCAGGACTCATCTTTGCTCCCCTTCCGTGCCATTTCCCTGATTCCTAGAGGGGCTAGCATGTGTAATCCGAGTGGGATTTTCCATTTAAAAAGCAACAACAGCCCTGGATGGTGTGGCTCAGTAGACTGAGAGAAGGCTTGCAAACCAAAGAGTCACAGGTTCAATTCCCAGTCAGGGCACATGCCTGGGTTGTCCTTGGGGGGCCAGGTCTCCAGTAGGGGGACTGGGAGAGGCAACCTCACATTGATGTTTCTCTCCCTCTTTTTCTCCCCCTCTTCCCCTCTGCCTAAAATAAATAAATAAAATCTTTTTTTAAAAAAAGCAACAACAGCAGCAGAAGTACCCTGGGGAGGGACAGTGTAAGGTACAAAGGTAGCAAAGACCACCTGCTCATCACTGGCGATCACGCTCGCCTCAGCATGCTGCTCTCTGGCTCCTGACCTCTGTTGCAGGAAGAGAGTCAGGCACGGGTGAGGCCTTCTCAACAGGCAGTGAAGGAGCAAGCCCGGACGCACTGGGCTGTCCTGTCTCCCACTGGCTTCCCTAGAAGATCCCAGCCTTGCCAAAGATTCAAAGCTTCACCAGGGCATGGGCCCATACCCAGTATTAGTACCCCTCTATGGGGGTGCCCACCCCCCTGCCCTCCCACAAGCATGGAATCCTCACCTGGGCAGGGGTAGGGGGCCGGGCGGGGGAGCCAGTGCCGAGCTCAGGCTGCACGGTAGCGACGGTGGCCGTGGGCGTGAAGATGAGCTGAGGGGACAAAGGAACAGTGCCGCCTAGGCTCCTAGCTACCTGCACCAGGTTACCTGGCTGGGCCTGGAATCACAGGAAACAAGGCGCCTTTTACCTGCCCAATGTGGGCTCAGCCACAGGACAGAACAGTTTAGCCAGGGAGCAGATACGGGGACATAGGGAGGCAAGAGAGGGAAGGAGTCCAAGGGGATCCCCTGAAAATCTCAAGAGGCTTGTGGTGTCCAGACCCAGGCTGGGCAGCGAAGGGGGTGGTGAGGGAGAGCCGCTCTGGGCCTGGCCCCAAGTCAGCTGTACTGCAGAAGCCTCTGTGAGGAGCTCGTCCTAGAGGGCACCTGCATTCGCAGGACATCCTAGAGTCACCGTCTCAGCCGCATCCCAGGGAGCAGGGATCCTGGGCTGAGATGGATGCCCCAGGACTACTGTCTAGGTCTAACCCACTTCTGACTCCAGGTTGAGGTCAGAACAGGGCTCAGCTGCAGAAGGGATGACTTGGTCATTTTTCAGCCTCGCTTAGATGGATGTGTGTGCATGCGTGTGCGTGTGCACAGACAATGGTGGCAGAGGAAGCAGAACGCCTAGAGCTTCACTCATGTCTGCATCTCCTTCCATGGGGTGCAGGCTGTGTGACCCCTCGAGCCTAGCTTGGCGTCGGTGTGGACGTGCTGGCGTCCGAGAGCGTGCTTTCCCCAGAACACAGTGAGCGTGTGCTCTGCTTTGGGGAGGGAGGCAGACAGGCTCTGGGCCTCCAGCTGGGGCAGTGGAGGAGGGCGCAGCAATGGGTAAACTGATGGCAAGGGCAGGTTCGCGCAGTGTCATGGATGCAGCTGTGTGGTTGGCTCCCAGAGCAATGGAAGTCTGCGCCATGCTGTGCGTCTAAGCTAGTGCCTGGGACTGCAGCTGCACCTCACGCAACAAACGCAAGAGTCAGGGACAGAAGTGCAGGGGCAAGACCAGAACAGATCCAAGCGTCTGAGTCTGGGCACAGGAGCAAAGCGAGGGGTAGCACTGTTCCGTCTTTGGGACGGTGTGTCAAGGAGCTCAGGGGAGAAATCTTCAGAATGGAAGATATGAGGCTGGGTTGAGCCCAGGGCGGAGCCATTAGATGCCACTGCCTCCTAGGGGGGCGTGCTGCTATTTTCCCAGGAAATTCTTCTAAATCTTAGGAACCTCTAAAGTTTCTAAGGACCTCTGCAACCCTTGGGGACAGGTGTAAAGGAGAGATTTTAAGTATGCACGTCCAGGGCTGATGCTGTCCTGAGTACACTGGGCCCAAACAAGCCCACCTGGTTAACAGCTGATAGGGGGACCCTGATTAGAATGGGGGCCCCGCTGGGAGGGCAGTGGAGGCAGCCCCATTCTGAAGCTGGCACGTCCTGAAGCTGGCAGCCACTTTCACCAGCTGAGCCGGTTGTACCTTCCGCCATTGAGCACTAGCAAGGGGAAGGTGAACCCCCCTCCCCACTTCTGTAGGGTACACGGTTGCTTGTGTGCTTGCTAGTTCCATGTGGCTGAGTGACACACCATTTGGGCAAGGGCTCCTGCATTTTCTAGTCTAATTACTTTTTGGAAGTGTTTTCTGATAAGAGGACAATTCGGTTTCACTCTAGGAGGGGAAGGAGAGGAGGCAGCACGGGCAACTTCATTTCAGTCTGCGACCCCACCTGTCCTTGAATCATTAAGCCTATGCCAAAGCTCCCACTCAGCCTTCCAGGGCCCCCCTTCATTATTCCACCCTTATCTCTTACCAACTGTCCCCTAGTGCTTCTTCCCCTCTCTTTTCTAACCCCTGCCCTTTTCTAATCCCCCAGCTCTCGAATTCTCTGCCTGTTTCCCCCGGCCCACCTGAGCCATGGCCCAGGCTGGGAACTCACCATCTGTGCCCTCAGATACATCTGTGCTTGGCTTGCAGTCAGGGCCGGAGAGGAGGTGTTGCCCAAGAGCACAGCCTGCTGGGCGATGCCCGAGGCTGTTGCTGAGTTGACGCTCTGAGCCCGGTTGATGAACTGGGCTGCTGCTGGGGAGGCGGCCAGGTTGATCTGGTGAGAGGCATGCGCAGTAGGAAACAGGGGGTTCTTTTGGTTAACTCCATGCCCCTCATCCATTTCTTCCTCTCCCCCTCTTCTGTCCCTTGGCGGATTCAGCCTCCCTTAGAACCATCTCTGGTCCTTGGGCCCTGGATCTTCCCCAGCACCGCCCCATCTCTGGCCCATGGAGACAGCTGCAGGGAGGATCCAATGGTGAGAGAACTGAGCTATGAACAGAGAGCCTTGGCATTGGAAAGATGACAGGGAGTTATTAAAGTAAGCGTTAGGAAGAGGCACATACTTTTTTTCTGGCCAGAGTAATAGATTCCAGTAATAGATTCTACCTGCTAAGGATTCACCACCACTGGGTGCTGGGCAAGGAGGAAGGAGCTGGTCTGGGAGCTGGTCTGAGAGGGGTCTGCCTGCTGCTCCCCATCCTACTCACCGAAGATGCCTGGGCTGGGGCCTGTGCAGACATGCTGCTGCTGGAAGTGCTCCCCTGTCTGTTGGCCACCAGGCTTGCCTAGAAAAGAGCAGTTGTAGTCACTTGAATCCTAGGTCTCCCCCAGTCACACCCCAGGCTCTCAGCTCCCACGGAAGTGCTACGGGGCAGTGGTGGGGGCTCAGACCCCCATTCTGCCTCATCTGTGTGACCCTAAACAAGTGCCCCAGTTTCCTCTCCTATAAAGTGAGGATAGTGACAGTGTGTGCTTTACAGGGTTGAGTGAGGCAAAGCACTGACATGTAAGCGCTCGAATTGTCAGCTGTGGCCATTAGCAGGGTTCCCAGCTCTCTGGGCCCCCCGCTGCTCCCTGCGCTGTCATGTCCAGCCCCGATGTGGAGAGCGGCACACACTGTTTGGAATGCCAGCCTACCCTCTCCCCTTGGCCAGCTTCTTGTCACCCTTCAGGTGTCAGCAGAGAGGCCTTCCCTGGCCACCTAATCTAAGGCCTCCCTTGTTAGTCACTCGCAGTGGTCCACTCTTTCACAGAGCTTACTTATCACCACTGAGACATTTATATACCTTGTCTCCTTCCATGTGGGCTTCTGCTTACTGGCTGTCTCCCCACTGTAAGCTCCGAGAAGACAGGGTCCACAGTACACTCGGGGCCTGACATACACTTTAGCATACAGTAGGTGCATAAAACATTTTGTTGAAAAAATGAATGCATAAAGAGTTTTTCTCAGCCACTGATGGCAGACAGGCAAGCAGAAGGGGCAGTTGCCTTCTCTTGCGGGCCTCCTTGACCCTCAGTCCCGTCCCTGAGGTGCGGTGGCATGGTGAGGAAGGCCTCCAGTCCTCCTCCTCGGGCTGGGTGGGCTGGGAGCTCCAGCCCCTCCCCTCCTGTGCTGCGTGACCTTGGGCCAGAGGCTTGGTCTCCCAGCGCCTCTCTCCTCATCTGTCAGAGGATGCCAATGACAACCACACCTACATCTGTGAACGTCCAGGGAGAGAGGGCATGGAGCACGAGTGCGTGGCTGCTTCCTCTCTCATTTCTGCAGCTAGTACACCTGGGGTGCATCAGCGGCACACCCCTCGTTCTTACCTGCTGCACAGCCGCCAGGCTCTGGAGCTGGGCGCTGCTGAGGTGCTGCTGCTGCAGTGCTGCTGTCTGCAGCATGAGGTGCTGCTGCTGCGCGGCGTACATCTGCTGCAGGTACTGAGCTGCCGTGCTGGGCTGCCTGTGCAGGGCCTGCTGGATCACCTGCGAGGGCGGGGCAGGGGCGGGGCAGACAGCGGTCTCAGCAGGTGTACTACTCACCTCTACAGACCCGCCCCTTCTGCAACAACACCTGTCAACCCCATCTCTCCCCAGCTGCTCAGAGAAGAACACCAGATCTGAGACCACCACAACCAATCACCTCTCAGGAAGGAGGGGAAGCCAGCTCTGCCTTGTCTTGCCTGCATCTCTGTGGCACACATGCTTCCCGGAACAGTCTGCCCTGTGTTGGCTGCCCTCCCTTGCCTCCAAGGCAGCCCACCACTGCTCTGACTCACGCTCAGGGTGGTGGGGAGGCTGAGGAAGACAGAAGTCCTTTGAGCCTCCAGTGACACTGTGTCCCATGCCAACGACACTCCCCTTCCCTGCCATTCTTCAGCCTCAGATTAGGTGACTGGAACACGGGGAAGATAATGACAGAGGGAACCAAAGCTCAACATGACAGAGAGAAGGAAAGGGGCAGGGAGGAGCGCCTACATAGCCCAGGAAACGCACCAGCCAACTAAAACTTACCCAAGGATGATACCTTCCCCCTGGGGCCGCAGAGCAGACCCAGGCTACTTCCCAGGGTCTCCTGGAAAGTCCTACCAGCCCCTTTGAAGAAGGCCCCCTGGGGCTTGTAGAACAGGCCAAAGCCACAGGGATGATGCATTTCTCTCATATTCTTCCCTTCTTCTCTCCATTGCTCTCTCTTTTGAGCCACCCACTCTTATTCCCTGGTCTTACTGCCATTCCCGCTTTCCTGACAGGCCTGGATGAGCCACAGCCTCCACACTGCTCTTGGTTCCTGCTCTTCACTCTGACCCCTGCAGGAAAAGCAAGGCTTTCCCCCAGCCCTGAGTCCTCTGTCTTTTCTCATGAGCCCCAGAGACATTTCTCCTCCTTCTCCTCACCTGGCCACCCTCCCACCATCTCTTCCCAACTTGGTGAGCCATGGCCAGGCCTTGGCCTACCTCCTGCCCTTAGCTCTGCTGAATCCCTGGCCATAGGGCTGCTCCCAGTCCTGGGTGCCGCTCCCAGCAAGGGAGCCTCCAGTCTGGATCTCTCCGGCTTAGCGTAGTTTCTAGGGCTGGTGGTCTAGGACCAAACCACCAGTGGCCTCAGGTTTGGGGTACTGTGAAAACAGGCTGACTCACAGTCTGCCTGGGCTCTGGGATCCCCCTAGGTACCCCTACCCCACCCCAGAGCTTCCACACCCTTCCTTCTGAGTAGCCTCCCCTCTGAAGGGCCCGGTGTACATGAGCTCAGTTCTTTTTATTCCTGTTCTCCCCAGAATCCGGTCTTCTTACTCCCTTTGTCTAAACCTCTTCATTTTCATCAACTC
Source organism: Desmodus rotundus (assembly GCF_022682495.2). Lineage (NCBI taxonomy): Eukaryota > Metazoa > Chordata > Mammalia > Chiroptera > Phyllostomidae > Desmodus > Desmodus rotundus. The sequence continues at coordinate 20,814,422 of NC_071389.1, forward strand.
CAAAAAGTGCCTCCGAGCAGTTGTGACCGCGGTGGGAGAGACGCTGCATCTCCTCCTCACTAGAGGGTCTAAGGGAGCATGTCAGTGGGGAAGTAGCTTGGACACGGAACACTGCTGTGGGCCATGTCATCTGCCAGAGCAGAAACTCCAAGTCTCTGTCACCCAGAGTTATGCTGAGGGAAAGAAGGAGGGCACATCCTAATGTTAGCTGCTAGAAACGAGAGCTAAAATCCTGCGCAAAGTGGCAGAGGCTGGGTTGGGGAGGGGCGGCAAAGACAGGTACAGAAAACCGGGTTTTGCGTGTGAGGCAGAGCTAACTGGGAGGGCAAGATCCCAGAATATCTGATGCTACTTTCTTTCACTGGACTTTTCAGGCCCTTTCACTGTCTGCTATGGCTTCTCCTCCATCCTCTAATCTGGGCCTCGGGCCAAAGCAGGATGAGCCCACTTGTCTCGTATGTCCAAGCTGTAACAGCAAAGCTACTTAGAGCAGACACTTCGCGGCTGTGGTCTCTCTTTTCTGCCTGTTTCATCCAGGAATCGAAGAGACATTGTACTGATTAAGAACACAGGTTTTCAGGGGAGAATTAGGTTCAGCATTTTTGTCTTTACCTGAATGACTTGGACAAGTTTCTACCTTCTCCGAGGTCCCATTTTCTGAACTATATAATTGTGCCTAATAATAACCATTCTCACGGCTGGAGAAACCAAATATGTAAAATGCTTCGTGCAGTACTGGGCACATAGCAGGTGGTGGTACGTGGTCACAACTGCATTTTGGAACAGTGTGTCGTCACCTGGGCGGCCTCGGGGATGACACTTTGCAAACTGCTGCTTCAGGGAAGAGGTAAAATGTTGCAAAGACACAGGACTGGTTTGGGGTCCATTTTTGTTTTGGGGGTCCTCTGTCCTTTAGGAATTCATATTTGTTACAGGGAAATATGGTCATTTAGATAATGGGCCTAGGTTGTGGCAGAGCACCTCACAGTCATTTCCCCTGGCTGTGATTTTTACATGTCTATTCCTTACTCTTTCACAGGCCTATCCACCCAAAGCAGCACTCTAGGATCTGAATCAACAGGTAAGGAAGACATTTCCAGGTCCGCTAGGTATTCCCACCCTTCCCAAACTTCCCTGATTGGACGCATCTAGCTTCACTTCTCTGGCTGCGCACAGACGCTGCACGCTGGCTGTCCCACCAGGCCACGCTGACACGTCCTCGTGGCTAGCCCTGGAGGGGATCAAGGAATTCAGTCTGAGATCAGCTGGAATCTCACCTGCACCGTCTGCCGGTCAGGAATGCCACTGTACACAGAAATCTGGGGCCCAGGGAGGCGGCCACTTCCTCCACTGCTGCTACTGACCCCACTGGCACTGCTGGGCACACTGGCACTGCTACATGTGTGGGGGACTGGCAGCTCATTCTCCATGGCCTGTAGGATGGCAGAGTCAGGGGGTTCCAATGGCAGAAGAGCAGGCAGGTGCTGGGAGGAAAAAGGCAGAAGTGAAATGTTAGAACACCTGCTAGAGCAGGCACACATATGCATGAGTTTCCCATCAGCCCGGGGCGGAGGGACTACTTCTGAACTGAGGTCCTGAGACATACCTGTCAGCACAAGGACAGGGCCAGGTGGGTTCACTAGGTGAGATCTGCAATCAGGTCTGCCTGATTCTAAACTCTATGACCTACTCATTCTGCTTCAGCAACGGAGGCAGATTTCCCAGAACGGAGCTGCTGGGAATGATCTTAGGGATCATCTCTCACTCCATCCACCCCTTTGTCCTTGGGATGGAGATACTGAACAACAGAGAACTAATTATTTATTCATATTTATACAGCCGGTTATTGAAAGAAATGGGATTAAAAATATAGAGAGAACAGAATGAGAGAAAGAGGCAAATAAGGAGGCAGTAAAACAAACTGAAGTGTTTATTTTGTTTTGAAAGCAGGAAGGGCTTTGAGTATGTTTGGAGTCTCTGTTTTCTTTGTGAAGCACTTACTGAGTGCTCTCTGGGCTAATGCTGAGGAGGGCACTAGGTTGAGCAATTCGGTTAAAATCGCAGATTTTGGGGTCAGAAAGACTTGGGTTTGTGTCCTGGCTCTGCCACTTACTAGCTGGGAAACCTTGGCAAGTCACACTTCTCTAACCTTCTGTATCTTAACTGTCAGATGCAAGAGTATATGGATTGTTGGGAGGATCAAGTAAAATAAGGATATGAAGTGCTTAGCAGAGTGCCGGATATATACTGAGTGCTCCAGAAGCATTGGCTGTTGTGTGGTTATTAAAATTGCCCCCAGCCTCATTCCCACTGGTTCTAACACATCAGTCCTCTTCCATTGTGGAAATGGCAGAGCCCCTTGGAACCTTCTATCTCAGTCATTAAGGAGGGCCAGGAATTCTTTGGGGACCATCCTGTGATCTGGATTCAGAACTGGAAATCACCCATCCCCTTGAGGCAATGCGTTTGGCATTGAAGAGGGCCTGGGAAGGAAGGCAGGGGTAGTGAGAAAGGCATACGCAGCTCTGAGTTCAAGTTCCTCTCTTTTTCATCTTTCATGCGACTCCTAAAATTCTCATTTCTATATAACAGCTTTTCCTTCTATCTTATTCCTTCCTACATCAAAAAACAACACTTGTTATCCCATCACACACATTTGATTCTCTGCTTGCAGGTTAAACCAGTTCAATAAATGGAGAAAATAACACGATTTTTCACATGAACGAGAGTGTGGTTTACCACGGAGAACTAAACTGTCAATGTTTTGCTGTCATCCCTCCCATGCTGCTCGGTTTGGGGTTGTCGGCATCCCTCAGGGATGCCTCTTTCAGACTGGGTGGATTTCCACTTGGGCTAAAAAAAGTGTGGGTGAAGATCAAAAGACAGAAATATTGTGGGTAAGGAAATCTGGGCCACTCCCTGTCGGCAGTCAGCAAGTTGAAGTTCAGAGGCATATGGCTTCCAAGGCAGTGTACCAGCCTGTAAACAGCACACAGGACCTGGGTCCTTCGGCAGTGGTTTTAATGTTTGTAAGTCTGCTTTTACTGCCACTGGGCAAGGCCTTTGTCCTTGATTCTCTTTGTCCTGAAATGCATTCAGTTCTGGGCCTTGTTATGGCTACTCACTTGTTAAGGTACTTGTGATGATAATGATGATGCAGGAATCAATGAAACACCTTAAAATCCACTGCATCTTATGTTCTAGGGAGGGAAGTGCAGGCTGGATAGAAAGTGGTAGAAAGCACAATTCCTGATCTTGCAGAATGGACAAACCAGTAGTAGAGATAAAGCTTGTTGGAAATTTTAAGTATCACCAAGCAACAAGTCAGTAAATGAGAGAGATGTTCAAACATGGAATCCTCAAGGTCTCCTCTCAGATGCCTTGCCTCTGTTGCCCAAAACACTGACCAGATTTGGGGTTCAGTTCTTGCTTTCATCCCACCCCAGGAAATCTCAACTGAAGTACCTGTCAACATTAAAAATAAAATGGGAAAACAGGGCGGTAGCCACAGCAAATCAAGGGTAGGGGACTCTACATTCTGGGTGGTCAAGCCTCAGCTCTATTTTTTTTTTCTTTCTTTTATAGCAGCTAGGGCAGATCCTTGTTGAGAAATAAGACAACACAAAATTCTAAAGATGGAATGGCATTCCTGTACAAAAAAGCTGCACCAGCAGGGACAGCAAATGCTCCCCATGCTGTCCCAGTTTTGGGAAGGTGACTCATGCAAGGAGACAGGGCCCCTTCGACTCTTCCCCCAGCAGTGTGACCATGGAAGGCACCCTTAGAAAACCTGCTGGGCTCGTGGTGGTGAGTTAGTCGACCACAGGGCTGAAGTCTGCCCTGAGGAGAAATCTGAAGCGGCCATATGTCACATTCCTATTGGTCTCCCAGGGGAAGGGAACTTGGGTAGAAAAAAAAAACTAGGAACCATGAACCTATATATTAATAGTAGCTTTCAAACTTTTTCTGCTACCGTTCCCCTCTTTGAACCCAAGCTTTTAGGGCTGCCCCACTCCCACCTCCCTTCTGCTCAAAGCTCTGGACTGTGGGGAGGGGAGGGGGTTCCGCGGTACCTGTGGCCTCTCATTATGCTCCAGTCCTGGGCGCCACTTTAGAAAATCTGAACTCTTAAAGTTCCTTAGTATCTAGGCTTTAAGCATTTTAGACATCCCTTTTCAATTTCCTTTTAATTCCTACTCTTATTCCTCCTTATTCCTCCTTCTGACTAATTTCTTATTTCTTCCCCAAGGCCACCCAGCCTTGTGGACTCCCGCTATGAACCGCAGCCAGAGCTGACTAGTGGCTGACATCCAGAACTGGAAGTCTGCCTTTCTCTGGGTTCCAACTCGCTGTGTGCTCTTGTGTAAGCCCAGGATCTGAGGCTGCATAGTCCATTTTCCTCTCCCAGCAGCAAGGGACCGCTTTGAGTGACATGCTGCCTGTGCCGGCTTGGCTAGTGATCTTATTACTGGTCTCTGCGGCCCATAGGGCCTGTGACCAGCAGCTGGAGAAATGTTGATGGTTCTGCCCTCCCAGGAGCCGCCAAGTCTAAGGAACACTAAGCCTTTGTCCCAGGGTCAGGGAAATCCATTTGCTGTGGATTACGGCTGTGACAGAGGTTCCAGGGAAGTAGAGGGGAAAGACACTGAGAACAGAGCTCTCTCCAAATGGAGCCTCAAGCCTTGGAGTGGGGTGGGGTGGGGTTCCTCCGAATGCAATCGGAGACTGCCAGGAAATGAGAGGTCTAGCCTGCCCCACAAAGGCTGCTGGTGTTATCATTCCTGTAGTGGCTTGTGTGTGGAGTCTTTGAAAGGGCAGAATGACAGGGTTCCTTTGCGATGGCTCTGCCTCTCCTCTTTGGTTGCTTCTCTGCCCGAGGTATATGGCAATAAAAGCAGCGTTCAGGCTCTCTAGACCTAGGGGCCAGAGTGGAGACTTCCTTACACCCCCAGCTACAGCACAAACATAACTATTCTGACGTGCACCAATCTGTGACTTTGGCAGCTGCCTGAGACTACCGATACATTGCAAACAGTCCAAATGGACTCAGTTCAACCCTCCTCAAAAAGTTCCCTCTTCCCCCAATCCTCTGCTTGTTGCCTCCTTTAGCCTGATCTCTAGAAAGCGAAGTAAACAAAGGAGGGCCAACAAAGATGGAAGTGAAGGGCGAGAAGTTGGAACTGACCACGCAGTCCTAGATCGCACCAGGTTGATTTCATTGTGAAGTAGAACCCATATGTTTAAATGGACAAACTTTTTCTGAAACCTCATTGTTTTCTTCCGTAATTTAGAGAAGGCAGACTATAGAGAGTGTTTCTGTAAGCTGGTTGCTGATTGGTCGAAGAATACAGAGAGGAAAGAGGAAGATTTGGTCCCCTTTGGAAGGAACATATAGGTAAAGCCACACTACGCAAATGTGGAGCGTTTAGGGACTGAGACTCCGGCAGCTGCAGCCTCACTGCCCTGAGACTGGGCAGCTGTGCAGCCCGTGTCTTCATCTGTAAAGAGCGAGACGATAAACACTTTGGGCTTTGCATGCATACAGCCTGTGCCACGACTGCCCAACTCTGCTGTGCAAACACAGCCACAGGCAAGGCCTAAGTGGGGTGTGGCTGTGTTTCAATAAAACACGAGTTACAAAAAAATGAGGCGGCTGGTTTTGGCCTGTGGTCTGTAGTTTATAGGACCCCAGGCTGTGGCCCACCCATTTCCATATGTCAGCCAAGTGGCTGACAGTATACCTGTAGCTTATTGGTTAGCAGCACGGGCGTTCGTGTTAGAGAGACCTAGATACTGCTAGCCGGGTATCCTTGAGCGAGGAATGGCATCTGTGGGGCCTGTTTCTTCAGCAGTAAAATGAGATCACACTTCCCTCCTTGGGTGGTTCGGTGGATTCGGTGAGGTGTCTGTCAAGCACTGAGGACAATGCTTAGCAAATAGTAAGCATGTGATAGCAAGGGGGCCAGGGCGTGAGTCCAGTTTGGGGTTTGGAAAATAATCCCTTTAACCACAGTAAGTAGTGAGGATCCCAGAAGATGTTTTTCATTGTTGGTCACAGGTGACAGTCACACTTAAAAATCTCCTTATAAAGAGCCATGGCCCGTTTTACCTGTCTCAATCTTGGCCTTTTTTTTTTCCTCAAGGGCAGCTTTTCCAGAAGACCCTTTAGGAACGTAAGATTTAAAGAGAGTCAGTTTCCAGCAGTGATTAAGAGCGGGTGCTCTAGAGCCACGCTGTCTGGGCTCCAACTTCAGCTTCCTAGTTTTGTGATTCCAAGCAAGTTACAAACTCTCGAGGCTTCTGTCTCCTTAAGTGTAACACTGGGACGACAATCCCATCTTGTAGGGTGGTTGTGGTAGGTGAGTTAACATAATGTAAAGCAGTTAGACCCGTGCCTGGCACATGGCAGACAGTAACTGTTACCTGCTGTCATCGCCACCAGCATCAGCATTATCGTTGACATTACCAAGGAACTTTCACTTTGGGGCTTGAAGCGGGTGCTGTCCTACTGGCTTCCCAGAAGACAAATGCACACACAGATGCGGATCCCGTCCTCACGTTCAGTGGGCGCCTAGCTGGAAGGCACCCATTGCTTTGATCTCCCACATAGTCTTCACACACTAAATCCACCTCCTCTTCTCTCCCGTTTCAATACTGCCCGTTACGGACTCAACTGTGTCCCCTCGAAAAAGATGTTAAAGTCCGAACCCCCAGTACCTCAGAAAGTGACCTCATTTGGATTCAGGGTCATTGCAGATGTGATTAGTTAAGATGCTGGAATGGGAGGGCCTCTAATCCAATATGACTGGCATCCTTGTAAAAGAAAGGCAGAGGGACAGGCCTACACGGGGGCAGCAGCCATGTGAGGACGGGCAGGGACTGCAGTTATGTTCTCATCAGCCAAGGAACGCCCGCTGTCGGAGGCCAGGGAGAGACAAGGAAGGGCTTCTGAGGGGGCAGGGCCCTGCTCACACCTTGATTTTGGACTTCCGGTCTCCAGAACAGTTCCTAAACTGCCCAGTTTGCGGCCCGGACTGTGGCAAAGATACCTTTATTCCCACCGATGACCTCAAAGTTAGAAAGATCATTTTTTGTGTGTGTCTAGTGACAGTAAATTCTTCGTGCTACGGTTTCAGTCGATTCTTCCTTGTTTATTTTTAGTAGAGCTATGTATTGCTGAGATTTGTACACAGTAATCTTAGTAGCCAAGGCTACAGAAGAGACCTCTATAAAAATCTCTCTGAAGGTACAAACTTCAGGTTATAAGAAAAATAACTCCTGGGAATGGATGGTGACTATGATAATACTGTACTGCATATTTGAAAGTTGGCAAGAAAGCAGATCTTAAAATTTCTCACCACAAGAAAAAAAAATTCTGTAACTATGTGTGGTGATCGTTGTTAACCACACTTACTATAGCGATCACTTTGCAATATATACAAATAATGAATTGTTACGTTGTATTCCTGAAACTACCATATGTTAATTATATGTCAATAAAAAATAATCTCTCGATACTAAGTCTCTCCACAAAGCACATCTATGCACATGCGTGCATGCACGGACACTCACACACCCTTACTATTTCTAGAGCTCATCATCACTGCCACTCCATCTCAGCCTTGACCTGGCCCAATGTTGCGCTCTACTACAGTAGACTAGTCTTTCTGCTGCTGCCACTTCCTGACAAGCGTACTTGAGCCAGGGGATCACAGGAAACAGCCAGGTTTCAAAGTCACTGTTCCAGGGCATGCAACAGTATCTATAAATTCTTCACCAGGCTTCTTTTCTCTTCTTCTTGTTCGACCCCTCCAAATTGGGCTATACCTTAGACACGCCAGGGGCCTGCAGATATCACATAACTCTTTGTGGCACTTGGGGTTAAGAAGTTTGCTCACTTTTACGGCACTTGCCGAGAGTGCCTTGGAGAAGCAGGGGCTACACTGGGTGCCCTGCTTCCTGCTCCCACCTGAGCATGCTCTGCCCAGGGTGTATTCCAAGAGAGTGGCTTTCCTCCCTGACAGCCTCCTTACCTTCCCCTTTTAGGGGATTAGGGAGTGGGGCTTTTCAGATTTGATAGATTAGAAAGAGCGAGATGGCCTGGGATAGATGCCTCCTGACACTGTGTATGTGAGCGATCCTTTAGCCATTAAAAGGCCTGCTGCTGGCAACTGATAATTCTCTCCATTTACTGGGCACTTGCTCAAGGGCAAGGGTGTTTCATATCACAGTCTCATTTGTTTACAAGAATTCTTTCCTTATTTTTCCCACAAGACAACTGAGGTTCAGAGAAGTCCAATAACTTATCTGAGGCCACGGAGCTAGCAAATGGCAGGTGTCGGATCTGAAACCAGGCCAGCAAGTCCAGGCACCAGAGGCAGAATTACTAGTGCTCACTCTAGTGTAGGCCTGTCTGGGCCGGTGGCTTTTTATGAAGGTCACTTGGCTCCTACTGCTTCTGTCTGGTGGATTACCTCACAGGAGTGATCTCAAGCAGGGGGTTAATTCACGGCAAACCTGTGAGCTCTTACTCTCCCGGGGCCTACCTTGTATTCTAGAAATCACACTTGGAGTATTTATTGGGACATGTCTAATATTTGTAGGCCTTTCCAGTTTATTAGTATTTTCACGTATCTTTTTTATTTCAATATTATTTTATATTGGTTTCAGGTGTACAGCACACTGGTTAGACAATCATATATTTTACACAGTGTTCCCTGGATAATTCTAGTACCCACCTGGCACCATACAGTTATCACAATATTACTGAATACGTTCCCTGTGCTGTACTTTACACCCCCATGACTGTCTTGTAACTACCAATCTGTACTTCTTACTCCCCTCCCCTCTTTCACCCAGTCCCCCAACACCCCCTCCCAACCCCTCTGGCAATCGCCAGTCTTTTCTTTGTGTCTATGAGTCTGTTACAATTTTGGTTTTTTTGTTTATTTTATTCTTTAGATTTCACATATAAGTGAAATCATATGGTATTTGCCTTTCTGTATTACTTCACTTAGGATAATGTCCTTTAGGTCCATCCATGTTATTGCAAATAAGGTGTCTCTTTTTTATTATATTTTATTGATTATGCTATTACCGCTGTCCCAATTTTTCCCCCTTTGGCCCCCTCCACCCAGCACCCTCCACCCCCTCAGGCAATCCCCCCATCATTGTTCATGTCCATGGGTCATGTGTATAAATTCTTTGGCTACTCCATTTCCTATACTGTACTTTACATCCTCATGGCTATTCTGTAACTACCTATTTGTACTTCTTAATCCCCTCACCTCCTCCCCCACTCCCCCATCCCCCTCCCATATGGCAACCATCACAATGCTCTTTGTATCCATGATTCTGTCTCTGTTGTTTGCTTAGTTTGTCTTTTTAAGATTCAATTGTTGATAGATTTGTATTTTCTGCCACTTTATTATTCAGTTTTGATCTTCTTTTTTCTTAAATAAGTCCTTTAAACATTTCATACAATAATGGTTTGGTGATCATGAACTCGTTTTTTCTTGTCTGGGAAGCTCTTTATCTGCCCTACAATTCTAAATGAAACATTTGTAAGGTAGAGCAAACTTGGCTGTAGGTCCATGCTTTTCATGACTTTGAATATTTCTTGCCAACCCCTCTAGCCTGCAAAGTTTCTTTTGAGAAATCAGCTGACAGTCTTATGGGAACTCCCCTGTAGGCAACTAACTGCTTTTCTCCTGCTGCTTTTAAGATTCTCTCTTTATCTTTAACCATTGGCATTTTACTCATGCTGTGTCTTGGAGTGGGCCTCTCTGCATCCATCTTGTTTGGGACTCTCTGTGCTTTCTGGACTTGCGTGTCTGTTTCCTTCACCAAATTAGGAAGTTTTCTTTCATTATTTTTTCAAATAGACTTCCAATATCTTTCTCTTTCTCTTCTCCTTCTAGCACCCCTATGATGTGAATGTTGGAACTCTTGTCCCAGAGGCTGCTTACACTATCCTTATTTTCTTGGATTCTTTTTTCTTCTTGTTGTTCTGATTGGCTGCTTCCTTATGTTCCAAATCACTGATTTTATTCTCGACTTCATCCAGTCTACTGCTGTTTTCCTGTAAATTGTTCTTTATTTCAATTAGTGTATCCTTCATTTCTGACTGGATCTTTTTCATGCTGTTGAGGTCCTCAGTAAGTTCTTTGAGCATCCTTATAACCAGTGTTTTGAACTCTCCATCTGATAGGTTGCTTATCTCCATTTCATTTAGCTCTTTCTTTGGAGTTTTAATCTGTTGCTTCATTTGGGCCATATTTCTTTGTCTCCTCGTTTTGGCAGCCTCCTTGTGTTTGTTTCTTTCTATGTACTAGGTAGAGTTGCTTTGACTCCTTGTCTTGGTAGTATGACCTAATTAGTAGGTATCCTGTAGGGTCCAGTGGCACAGCCTCCCCTATCAGCCAAGCTGGGTATTTGAGGTGTGCCCTTCATGTGGGTTGAGTACACCCTCCTCTTATAGTTGAGACTTGGTTGCTGTTGGCAGATCAATGGGAGGGATTTACCCAGGCCAGTTAGCTGCAAGAATTAGCTGTGACCACTTATCACCAACCTCCGCCCTCCATGGAGGATCATGTCTGCAGGGGCAGGGTGGTGGTGCTCTGATGTGGTCTGTAGCTGTCCACTGGGTGTGCTGGCCCTGGGGTTTCCTGGGTGGTGCAGGCCAAGGTCAGCCTCCACCTACATTTTCCCTGGGGCCACAATGACTGAGCTGTAAAGCCATATTAGAAGGCTGCTATTTGTGCTGGGCTTGGAGATGTCCAGGAGAAGCCAAGCTTTGAATCTAGGTTGGATGCTGCTAATGCTGGGCCTGGGACTCACTGAGGCAAGCTGTTGCTTGTTTGATAGGATTTAGGAAGTGATGAAGTTTGAGCCAAGACCAGCCATTCAAATGGAAAAGCAGTTTCGGTGGGTCTGTAAGTTGTGTGGGGCAGAGTCTCTGGGGATCTCCAAGGTGGGCCAAACAGTGTTAGCCAGGTTGATGGAGTCTCAGATATGGCAAGCTGGTGCCATATCTGAGACTCCAGCAACCTGTGAGGGGAGGGTTTAGAAAAGGGACAATGGCCTCTGCTTGCCTTGATGCCAGATACTTCAGTTTCTCCCCATATGCCATGGCTGCTTTTTAAGCTGCTACTCCTGTGCTGAAGCTCAGAGGGAGTAGAGACTGAGTAGGTGAGTTTGTGTGTGGATTCTTTAAGAGGAACTACTTGGGGCTCCAGAAGATTCTCCCACTGACTCAATCCCCACTGGTTTGGGCAGCCAGAAGTTGTGGGGACTTATCTTCCTGGCTCTGGAACCCTGGGCTGGGGGGCCTGGTATGGGGCTGGGACTCCTTGCTCCCAAGATATCCCTCACAAAATTTTATTCAGTACATGTGGGTGAGGGACCACCACTACCATCTGTGCCCCTCCTACCAGTCTGTATGGACGTGGTTTCTTTAATTCTGTAGTTGTCAGAGTTCCACTCAACTCGATTTCTGACAGTTCTGAGTGATGGTTGTTCTGTATTTTAGATGTAATTTTGATGTAGTTGTGCAAAGAGGAGAGCAACATCTGCCTATGCCTCTATCTTGACCAAAAACCCCACAAATAAGATTTCATTCTTTGTTATGGCTGAGTTGTATGCCGTTGTGTATACTTGTAAGTACCTCAACATTTTTTTATCCACTTGTCTGTTGATGGACATTTGGGCTGCTCCCATGTCTTGGCTCCTGTAAATAATGCTGCAGTGGAATAGGGGTGCATATATTCTTTTGAATTAGTATTTTGGGTTTCTTTGGATAAATCTCCAGAAGTGGAATTGCTGGTTCATAAGGCAGTTCTATTTCTAATTTTTTGAGGAAGCATCGTACTCTTCCATAGTGGCTGCACCAATCTGCATCCCCCCACCAGTGCATGATGGTTCCCTTTTCTCCACATGCTCACCAACACTTGTCATGTGTGGGTTTATTAGTGGTTGCCTTTTTGACAGGTGTGAGGTGGTATCTCATTGTGGTTTTAGTTTGCGTTTCTCTGATAATTAGTGACATTGAGCATCTTTTCATATCTCTATTGCACATCTCCATGTCCTCTTTGGAGAAGTGTCTATTCAGGTCCTCTGCCCATTTTCTTAAATTGGATTGGTTTTTTGTTTTTGTTTTTGATGTTGAGTAGTATGTGTTCTTTATAAATTTTGGATATTAATTCCTAGTACTTTCACATATCTTATCTAAATTCAAGTTGGTCTTGTCAGCAGGGTTTAAAAAAATCATTTTTAACTATTTAATTGAAAAGTAATACAAGACAAAAGCAACTGCCCCAGAGTCCTTTGGAGAGAAGGGATGAAGGATTCCTACCTTTCCTGAAGCCCTCTATGTGCTGGGCACAGTCTCGGGGAGGTAGCACAGTTTAAAAGGAAGAAGAGGAGCTTTGTATTCAGATTTCTCTGAATGTTTTTGATTCCTTCCTCTGCCCCAGTTGGAAAATCTTAGCCAAGTTATTTAACTTCTGTGTGCCTTAGTTTCCTCATCTGTAAACAGTTAATACTACAGATTTTTAAGAGTTATTGGAAATAGTAAAGAAGAAAATGCAAGTGAAACACCCGGCACAATGTGTGGCACAGAATAGCATTGAATAATTATCAACCTCCCTTTGCCTGGTCAATCCTTCTAGCATTGTTTTGGAGTAGTAATTACTGATGAGAAAACAGGTTCTAGGTGGTAAGCTGCCCCAGATCAAAAGCTACTAAGTGCCATAAACCAGAAGAGTCTGAATCCAGAGCTCATGTCCCAGTTGTGATATGGGAGTGCCTTGAGTGTGGAGAAGGGAAGACTCAAAAATTTGGGCATTTAATCCCTTACAATTATTGAACATACTCTTAGCCCAGGCTTGTTTATAAATTTTCCACCAGAGTTCAAAATGCCCCATCCTCAAATCTTAGGAATTTTCTTCCTAAAAAAAGAAAGAAAAAACCCACCTTCAGGTATAATTGGGAGAAGTGATAACCAGAACGGACTCAGCCATGGTGTGAGTGTGGTCAGGGGATCTTCATACATGTGTACTCTTGTACTTGTGTGTGTTGGGAAGGAAGGGGTAAAGCAAGAGACTAGAAGCTAGTCAGTGACTGCTATTATTAGATTGAACTCCCCATTTAACTCCAAGTCCTGTGCAGTGAAACTCCTTTAGAAGTCCAGACAGTAAGTGATCAACAAACCTTCTTGCTGGAGCTATTTTTCATGCAATGATTGATGTAACTGTTCTCAGGGTATTTGGATTCATATTAAGACTACATTACATTGTGAACAGGCATAGAGCTTGAGATTTCAGTTTCCTCTCCCTACCTCCTCCTCCCACCTTCCTTGGGGCAGTTCCGTCCGTGGGCCCTCACTGTTTTGGCCCAGCCCACCATTTACAGGACTTCTCCATTCCTAAGAGGCTGTCTCTTGTTCTGCTTCTGCCTTAGCAACTTGTCAAGGCAGCTGTTTCAGAGCTTTGGAATCACAAAGCAATCCCAGGGTCCCCTAGGCCCAGCTCTGGGGCCTTCTTTCCCTCATTTGTCCCAAATAATGGCCTCTAATTGCTACTAACATTCCTCTCTAGAAATATATTGCAAGACTGTGGTCAGCCTATGATCCACTGTAACCACCAGTCTTTTGCTTCCTATTGTATTTGGAATGCTATGTTGGATTTCATTTATATCCCTATGTTTGCTTTTTGTCTTTTAGCATACTTGTTGCCTTTTAACTTCTTGTATTTCTAATCCGTTCTCTTACTGTTTGTAAGGGAAAACCATTTAAATGGGGTAGACCCCCTTTAATCTTCCACTCTTTCCAGTCAAGTCTAACTTTACCATACTTGTTTTCTCATATTTATAAAACTTAGGTAGCTCATTTTGATAGCTAGAATAGGCAGAAGTGGGACTACAGAGTAGAAATTGTAAAGAGGTAGATTTCAACTAAAAATAAAGATGTACTTCCTAACCATCGGAGTTGTTAAAAAGTGGAGTGGGCTGCTTTGTGAAGCGAGTTTCATGTCAGTGGAAGCATCTGAGCAGAGACTGAGCAACCAGGTGGCAGGTACCACTCATGTGGTGGTACCTCTAGTGTCTCTTAAACACTGGCAGTTCCATGAAAATCTCTTACTGGATACCAGAAGGCCAACTGGGATTTTAAGCATTTTGCTTTTTTTTAAACCAACATATTTAGACATTCTAAATGCTAGTCTTGTTTTTCAAGCTGTAGAACAGTTCCTAATGTCTTCATCATTCTAGTTACTAATGAAGAGTAAATTCCATTAGTATGACCTTCCTGATTCTCATCGCTTACTCACAGTGGAGGAAACTATTGTCCTTACGTCCAGAATGGGTCATCCACAAAGTGGCTAAGTGGAAAAGTGAATCTCTTTTGGACTCCCAGAACACTGGTTAACCAGCCAAACAGCCCACCCAGCCACCATCCATTCATCTATCCATCTGCCCATCCATCCACCCATCCATCCATCCATCCATCCATCTATCCATCCATCCATCCATCCATCTATCCTTTCTCTATTGAACAATTATTATGTGCTTGGCACTGAAGAGAATACAAAATGATTCAGATATTAACTCTGCTTTTAGAGAGTTAGCAGCTTAAGAGGAGAAACAGAAGAGTGCATAAATAAATATAATAGGAGCTGGCAAACTTTTTCTGAATGAGCCAGACAGTAAATCATTCAGGCTTTGTGGACCGCATGTGGTCTCTGTTGCACATTCTTATTTGATCCTCCCCTTCCCAAGCATTAAAAAATGTAGAAGCCATCAGTCCCAGGCCTTTACACAAACAGGCTGTGGCCTGGATTTGACCTGTGGGCCCAAGTTCACTGACCCCTGAAAATGCAATAAGGCATAAAGTGATAACTTTTGGTTGAGTCAGAAGTTTCATTTAGGGTGAGTCTTTAAAGACGGGTTTGACTGGGACTTCGGAAATGGGGAGGGGTAATTCTAGGTGGAAGGAGGACAATTATACATTGCCCCCCATTTTCTATTCTTAGAGCAGAGGTTTTCAAAGACTGGTATCACCTGGGAACTTATCAAAGATACAATTTTTCAGATCTACAGTGGTTCTCAAATGTCAGCATACGTGGGAATCTCTTGGAGGGTTGGCACAACAGATTGCTGGGCCTCACCCCGAGATTTCTGATGCTGGTCCAGGGACTACTCTCTGAGAGCCTTGTCTTGAGGAATCTGTAATATCTGTACACAGGGCAGGGACACTTTGCAGGACACCAGGTTCATTCCATTTGGTGTACATACTCAGAAAGGGGCTTTGAGCCACTGTAAGTTGGTGATGACTTCAATCTCCAGGGCGAGAGCTTATTAGGCTCATGCACTGGAGGCAGCAAGTCATTGTGGGGGACTGTGTGGTCGGGAGGATGTTCCCTCTGAGTCTTGGTTACTGGTACACATTCTGTCTTGCTCTGGATGCCTCCAGATGCATTCATGTACTCATCCTCATTTGGTGTCATTCTCATGTATTAATTAGTATGTCTCGTTCCCGGTGTGTATTTTTACCAGTGCTGTAAAATGGTCCCCGCCGCATTATGTCAGGGACTATCTCCTTCGATCAGAAAAAAGAAAAAAAGACAGTGTTTCCATTTTAGCATTCGAATTAAATGACTTCTAAACACTCAGATGTGGAGCTCAGAGAGGCTGAGAGGCGGAGGCGGTAGAAGGGAGAGAGCAGACAGAGGAATCTCAGAGGCGGCTGTGGGCAACCAGACGCAGGAGTCATTAATCTGGCAGACAATGAATGGAAAAGGCAATTAGCTTGCCTGGGGTTGTAGCAAGCCAATGAAGTATGCAGGATGGTGACTGAGGGTCTAGTGTAAGGGCAGGGTCATTGCTAGGGAACTCAAAAGGAGGACAAGATAAAGGAGGTTAGAGGTGGGAAAGCCGTCTGGGCCTAGTGGGAAGGGAGAGGAAAGTCATGGTCTCATGGATATTAATCACCCAGTGGTAGGTGGAAGTGTCCAGGTGTAGCCGTGCACTTGTTGGGGCTCTACATACGGTCTTGAAAATGCACTAGGTGTTTCAGTGTGTATGTGCGCGCGCGCACACACACACACACACACACGCCGTCTCTCATATTTCTACTCTTCACCCATCTGCCAAGTCTAACCAAGCAGAAAGGCAGGCCGAGGACTCTCCGGCTGAATAACAGTAGGACCACATGCCTAAACCTTGGCAGAGTTTTAACAGACACAATTCTGAACTTCAGTTTATGGGGCTTCCTTCCACATTTTAAAGCATGCTTGTTTGCTCTCTGTCACACGCCTCATTCACACGCGCATTCTCACATTCTGTTCCTCTCAGGAACTGTACAGACATGCTAATGGATCCTTATCCGCCTATACATGTTTTCCAGACGCATTCACTTATTCATCCCCTCTTGGAGTCATTCTCATATATTACGCACTGCCTCCTGCTTCTAAAAATCACTTCAAATGTCAAAGTTGCTTCCATAGCTTCTGTTCCTGCTGTCTGCAGGAACAGCTTTGTCATTCTTATAAAAAAGGAAGCTGTACCAATATTGGCTTGACTGAGTAAAAAGCCCAACCCAAAGCAGATTGTCCTACCGTGGGATGCAGGTTGGTGGCTGTGGCGTCCCCGCCTTCAAGACCATCCCATTTATCTCTCTTTGTTCCACTCCCTCTCTCTTCCTGCACAACGCTGCAATCACACACGTACTCTGGGTTGGAAAAAAAAAAAGGACAGCCTAATTTCCTGATGATTATGTTGTTACCTAGCAACAGCCAATCAGGGGCTGGCCTTTTTGCCTGCAGTATTTCATGCAAATAGTTTGGAGAAATTGCAGGGTAACCCAGGCTGCTCAGTCTGTCTTCTCAGGGGACACATTACAGAATAAAACCAACCCAAAAGGGGACTATTGAGGCCAGGCATGTGCCTCTGATAGTGGGCTATCTGATCTCTTTCCCTCATCCTCTCTGACCAGTACCCTCCTAACAAAGGCATGAAGGTTCCCCAGACACTTAGGGAGGCCAAAAAGTTGAAAACAGGCTCATTAGCTGCCATTCTTTACCCTGGATTTCTGTACTGAGGACTGGAGCCCATAGCACCTTAGATACTCTGGAAAGCCTACCTTCCCAGGAAGGCCAAGGCCGCTGTATTCTCAGTAGCTGTCTGTGGAGGACATGGGGGAGAATCCTCCACAACCATTCTGTTCAGAAAGAAGCTAAAACCTGGCATTTCTAGCCTGATTTAAGAGCCTCATCTGTGCCCATGCTGGCCTGTCTCACACGGGGAAATCTACTGTTCACAGCTGCATTCTTCCTGGGGCCAACTGGCAAATCCTCATGCAAATGGTTGAAAAATGAGAGACCTCCTCACTCTTTAAGACACTTAAAGGGACGTCGTCGTTGTTATCCCAAGTGCTTAGCATCCGATGTAAACGCTGTCAGGAGCCATGGGTACCAACGTCCTGCAGGGCCCAGGGGCAGTTCACTGGGGTCTGGACTGGCACCATAAGGGTGGACTCAGGAGACAGAGGGTCCAGGTCTGTGTCCTCCGGGAGTGTGGCCAGGCTTCAGATGACAGGGGTCAGATTTCAGTGCTTTTTGCTGTTGTTGATTCCTTGCTCAGTAAGGAATCCAGCATGAAGGCAAGAAAAAACTGTGGTCCCGGCTGCTGGGTTGCTCCTCACAGTTCTCTTAACACAGACTCTAGCCGGCAGTTTTCCAAAGGTGTGCGGTTGGTTACATGGGGACAGCGAATGGACCCCTAGCCTACTGACTTGTTGTTTTCACGTAGTTGTAAGACAGGACAAGTACAGTGCAATCATTACAGGAAGGTGGGGACCGCTCTTCAACCTCTGACGTGCACAGCCTCACCGTCTGGAGCCACGTTATGGGAGCTGAGAAAGGAACTGTCAACCTGCCTTTGTTCAGAGAGGCCGAGTCAAGGAATCCCACTCATCAGGAGGGTTCGATCACTCTATCCCCACCCTGGTCCTAGAGTAAATTCAGACAATTCTTTGCGTTGGGCACTTTTACCCTCATAACCTTAGAATGCATACTATGCATACCCTTTTACAGAAGAGAAAATGGTGAGTAACTTGCTCAGGTTATGTAGTTACAAAGTTGCAAAATTGGAATTAAAAAGCAGGTGTTTTCACTCTAAAGTCTGCACTGTGATGTCTAGACCATCCTAGACTGTGACCAGGTCTTTAGAGTAGTAAAAAGAAAAAAGGGGACAGCAACAGAAAGCCACTTTGCAGTAACAATAAATAAATAAATAAATAAATAAATAAATAAAATTTACATCTCAACCTTTTGCCCAAAGGCCTTTCACCTGGAGTTCAACCTCGAGTGACTCTTGCCTCTGGTGGCACAGGAAACATCCTTTTTCTATCCCCCTCCAGACCAATGAGTAGATTCGGAACTTCTGGAGGTGAGCAGGGAGGCCGTGCTTTTTAGAAGCTTCCCAGAAAGCGCACAACAACTTTGGAATACAATCTGGCAGTTTCTTATAAAGCTAAACATACACCTACCCTATAACTCAGAATTCTATTACTAGGAATTTCTTCAAGTACAGTGAAAACATAGGTCCCTAAAAAAGTCTCGTACAGACATATTCTGGGCAGTTTCATCGACAGTGGCTAAAAAAGTGGTACACCTGTACTATGGAATGCTACTCCGCAATAAAAAGGAACAAACTATTGATACAGGCAGCAACATGGGTCAGTCTCAGAAATAACTCTGCTGGATGAAAAATCCTTGCACAGAGCACAAAGCAGATGGTTCTGCTTACATGGAGGTCTGGGAATAGGAAAGGTTACTCTCTGGTGGGAAAGTCGGAGCGCTGCTGCCCCTGGAAGTGCGGAGAGCGGGTGGGGAGTGACTTGGAAGAGGTCACAAGGGACCGTCTGGGGAAATCGCCATGTTCTAAATGTTGACAGGGGTTTGTATTACATTGGTGTACGCATCTGTCAAAACTTAGAGAACGGTGTTCTTCAGATTTTTGCACTTCATTGTACGTAACTTTTACCTAAAAAATATTGAACTCTAGCTAATGATATGCATGCTGATATGTGTAGGAGTGAAATATACTGATGCCTGCAATTTTCTTTGAAATGCATGGAAAAGATATAAAAGGGACTGGTGAATAGACAGAGGGATGGATAGAAAAATCTGATAAGACAAGTATGGTAAAATGTTAATTGTAAAATCTAGATAAGATACAATATTCACGGCATAATTTTTTCAACTTTTAGTATGTTTAAAATTTTTATAACAACATTTTGGGAAAAAGCTCTCCAGGTGATTCCAATGAGCAGACTCTGGGGTAAAAGATACATTTCAGTTGTTATCTTAGTTGGAAAGTATTACATGAACACTGCTGTGCCCTTAATCCTCAGAGATAATTGCAATCACTGCCTCCAACACACACACACACACACACACACACACACACAGAAAGGACAACAATTCTGAAACCCTGGAATAAATGTCCAGGTAGAAACAAAACGCCCTGGAGTTAGGCGACATTTTGTGGCCACGCTATGGCCTACTTCACACTGGACTTACATAGGACACATCATTTGACACATGGCCTGATGGGACAAAATATTTGAAATCAGGACAGTTCTGGAGAATCTGGGCAATATGCTAATTACGCTTATGCTATAAAATTGGAAAACCTTAAATCAACCGCCTTCGCAGACATTGTAATTTTCCCTAGCTCGCTTTTCCCCTGGCGGGCCACAGATCCACAGGGGTAATGCAAGTCTCCAAGTCATAGAGAAAGAGGCTGGTGTGCCCTGCGCCAGCAGATGGATCTGAATGGACAGCTGATTTCAAAGGGGTGGGGAAAGAGCGAGGGGAGGAGTAAAAGGGGAACTAATGCAGTCAAGTGCAATATGGAGCCCCTATTCCCTGAGCTGCCCCATTTGTTCTGCGTAATTGCTTCATTTCCACTGGCAGTACATCTCAAAGTGAATTTCATTACTGGTGCCTTGGATATCATATTGATTACCAGTTTCATCGATTCTTATCTTGCTAATTAGCATATAAATTAGCCATTTGGGGGAAGCATTAGGCAAAATTGAATTTTCTCCTTAATCTTCTTTCAGAAGGTAAATGAAAATGGATGCGGCCTGTTAAGGCCCACAGCCTTCCTCTGACACAATCTAAGTGCTGCTCAGGGCCACCAAACCCTTGTGTCGAGAGGCAGAGAAGGCTCATGGAAGAAGCTGTCCTACCCATGACTGATATCGCTGCGGTCAGACCCCTTCAGAGCAAAGAAAATTTGAGGCAAAGGATAGGCTTGCCAGCTGAGGCATGCTCCCCCGGGGGAGACACTCTGAGCTGACTGGCAGCAGTGTCCCCTCCCGCACGCACTAGGAGGAGGCCCTGTGATGCAGCAGTCTCTGTAGTGTTCTCTTCCGAGGCTGGGACTGCGAATGCCCTTCTGCTCTTTGGCTTAGTGGTGAGGTGAGGGATCTGCAATCAGATGAGCTGGGCTGGCATGCCTGTGCTGTCTCCTACCAGTTATGTGATCTGGCGCACTTTAACCTCATCTGTAAAATGGGAATGATCACAGCACTGACTTCGTTGGTAGGAGGGAGCGTTAGAGAGAAAATGTTTCAAAGTGCCTGGCACACAGATGGTAGCATTCTTCAGCACAGAAGACACTTAGGAATCAGGATGCCAGGGCTCTCCAGTGGGAGCTGCTCAGCTTTAAAGTAATCATTACTCCAAACTCCCAGGTGCTTAGTTCCTAGAACAGGTCACAGGCCAGTAGTGAAGCCAGCTCGGTCCTTGACTATCAAGACACAGCCATCAGACCAGCCTGATCACATCAGCTGGGAGCAGGTTGGAGATGAAGAATCTTGGGCCCACCCTAGGTCTGCTGAATCAGAATCTGCATGGTAACAAGATTCCTGAGTGATTGAATGCAAAGTAACTTGAGAAGCACTTAACTTATCCCCTGCTATGGGGTGAATGTATGTGTTCCCCCAAATTCTCATGTTGAAACCCTACCCCACAGTGTGATGGTATCAGGAAGTGGGGCCCTTGGGAGGTGATTAGGATTAGATGAAGTCATAGGGTGGAGCCCTCGTAGATGGGATTAGTGCCCTTATTAGCGCTGCAGGAGAGCTGACTTTCTCTCTGGCTCTTCCCCATGTGAGGACACAACAGGAAGTTGGCAGTCAGCAACCCTCATCAGAACACAACTATGCCGGCACCCTGATCTCAGACTTCCAGCCTCCAAACCACGAGCAATAAATTTTTGTTTATAAGCCACCAGTTTATGGGGTTTTTTTTGTAGCAGCCCAAGCTAAGACATCCCCTTCATTAAAACCTCACATGGTTAGAAGGAAGGGACTTGAAGATTACCTAGTCAAAAACTGAGTCTTAGAAAGGTTGGGTCACTTGCCTAGAGTCAGTCCCTGGCAGAGGAGTTGCTCAGGTGAAGGATGAGCATCTTTTCTCTGAGATTTTAATTTTTCACTTGTATTTTGTGCTAAGAATATTGTGGCATCTAACCCAGATGCTTTTCAAAATACATACAATTTGGAAAATAAAGAAAAGCAAACATGAGAAAATGGTATCCCCCAAGTGTTAACAATGGTTGCTCTGGGTGGGATGTTGCTGAACAACTCCTGGTCATTTCGAATCTGGTGGAGCTGGTCTGTCCACAGCATCTCGCCATCTGCTAACCAGGGCTGGAGGCACTCCTGGCTTCCCAAACACACAATCCAATGCGTCCAGGGGTTATGTGGTATTTTTCGGAGCTAGAAAGCACACAGAGATGGGAGGCACCCGTTCCTAGGATCATCTGCCAGCATTGCCTATGCAGTGTTCTTGGAGCAATTCATTAAATCCAGTCCACCTCGCTGGCCTTCCTGAGTGCTGCTTGGATGGTAGGTGAATTGGTAAGAAAAAGGTACAACAGAAAAATAGAATTGCATTTTCTCTTTTGTAAAATACAATATGACCCATAAATACAAAAAATGTGCCTTATTAATATTCACAAATTAAAACCACAACAAGATAAAATTTCATATTCATCAGATTGGCAGCCATTTTAGAGTTAGACAGTTTCAAACATCGGGGAGGATCTGGGGCAGCGGTAACTCTCATTAGAGAGGGTAGGAGTATGAATCCGGATAACCACTTTAGAAAACAGTTTGGCACTTCACAGTAAAGTGGAGCATACCCATGTCCGATGCCCCAGCAATTCTACTCCTATGTACGCACCCATCCGAGAAAACTCTTACATAACTTCATAAGGCAACATGTATGATCATGTTCACGGTGGTGCTGCTTGTTATAGCAAAACTGGAAGTGAGCAAATGTCCATCGAAGGCACAAGGCAAAAATAAATGGTGCTACAATTCAATAGAATACTATACAGTGGTGAAAATGAGTGGTGTGTAGCCTCATGTATCGCTGCAGGTAACTCTGGAAAACAGAATGCTGAGCAATAGCAGAAAGATCCAGAGGAGTGGATGCAGTGTGATTCCATTCACACGGAATTCAAAACCAGTCAAAACGGAAAAGTATGTTGTAAAAATCATAGTATATTGTTTAGGGAATCACTCATATCTGGTAAAACTATAGAGAAAAGCCAGGGAATATTTTTCACAACAGTCGCCAGAAAGACAGCTCTGGGTAGACAAAGAAGGTAGATGCAGCCTGGGAGGTATCTTTTAAGGCTCTGTTAACTTGGGTCATCAGTAAACATTGTTCACTTCATAATTATTCCTTAAATTCTACATATACATATTATACATTCTTCTGCATAAACATTTCACAGTAAAACCAACGAAACAATAGGCCAAGTGTCTACCTACACAAAGGCACTGCAGGTGCAAAGACGAGACTGACTCAGATTCTATTCCCGCTCTGCTAAAATTTCTTACACCGAGGTCGGAGGCTGTCATGTCACTAATTCTAATAAACGTTTGAATTCCTTATTTCCCCTAACATCTCAGCAGCATTCAACACCACTGAGCATCCTTCTCCTCTGGCTTTCATGAAACCATGTTCTCCTGGCTCCTCCTTCTCAACCTCCTTCAAAGGCTTGACTCCCACCACCTCACCATTAAGGGTTGGAGTTTCTCAAGGTTCATCCCTGGAACCTTGCTTCTTCCTACTCTATCCCCCCTTTTTAGGCTCTGACACCCGCACCTATGACTTCAATTACCGTCTGTGTGTCAAAGATTTAAGTCTCCAGCTCAGACCTCTCTTGTGGGCTCTAGGCTGATGTACCCCATTATCTCTACTTGGGTGTTTCAAAAGCCTCTAAATATTAACCTGTTAAAATGAAACTTATGATTTTCCTCCGAAATGGAGGTTTTCTAATGTTTTCTCTCAGTGGATGGCACTACCAGGAGTCCTGCACAAACATTACTCCATGAAAGCAAATAGCCTCCCCGCCCCCTTTTACAGAATGAAAGAGCTCACTCTCTTTTATTCCTAGGAAAGGGTTGAAAACAAGGAAACTATTTTGATTATAGCTCTAAGTAGGAATAAAACCTTTCAGAACGCCCGACACCACTTGGCATAGAAGGAGCTCAATAAAGTTAGTTCCTTTCCCTCTAATTAAGATTTTTGCTGAACCGCAACAGCATGACTATATAATTATTTTCCTCTCTCCTCCTTTTAGCCCATTGTACACATTTCCTGGTTTCTTTTTCTTTATACTATATTTTTATACACCATATGTTCTTAGTTTTATTTTTCTTCATTTGTTTCTACTTTTCTCCTTACTTCCATCAGCTCACTTCTCCATGACTCACTCAGAAGATGGTATTTCAATCACCCAGTGTTTATTGAGCACCTACTGTGTGCACTCTGGGACAGAGAGTTGAGCAAGATAAAGTTCCTACTCTGTTGGAGAATGACTGCTGGCTATTTTAGACTGGTGGCCAGAAAAGGCCTTGCTGAGGATGTATGTTATAGTTAAAGCTGAGATTGAACTACAAGGAGATAGCCGTTGCATCTCAGAAAAAAAAAAAAATGACTGTTGAGTGCAAAGTCCCCAAGTTAGAAAAAACTCGGCACGCTTGATGGCTGCATAGTGGAAAAGCAGCAAGTGGTCTAAAATAAGAAGAATGGGGTAGATCACCCAGGGTAAGAAGTTGGAGTTCACTCACTTAGGAGTGTATCCTTTTTGATGTCTGTAGAATCTACAGGCATGTCTTCTTTTTTATTCTTGATATCTGTTATCTTTGTCTTTTTTCCTTCCTCAGTCTTTATAAGGATTTCCAATCTTATTAGTCTTTACCAAGAACCAACTTTTGGTTTTGCTGATCTGTGAATTAATTTCTGTTCTTGTTTTTCTTATTCCTTCCCTTTTCTTTCTTTGGGTTGAACAGAAGGGTTATATAGAAGTGTATTGCTTCATTTTTATATATTTGGGACATAGTGTGTGTTTCCAGTCACTTTTATCTTAGTAACATAATTATATAATTACACTGTAGTCAGAGAGCATAATTACGTGATTTTAATCCTGTGGAATTTGCTGAGACTAGCTCTATGGTCTGGGATATGGTCAACTTTTATAAATGTTCCATGAGTGCTTGAAAAGAGTATGCATCTGGCAGTTGTTAGGTATTGTGTCCTATGTATGCCTATTAGTGACATTTGTTAATTATTACTCAAAACTTATGTATTCTTACTGGGGGTTTTCTTGACAGCTTGTAATATCAAATACTGAGAGAAATGTGAACATAAAACACTTCAAAAAGTTGTCTTTGTCCCCAGAGTTCTGAAAATTTTTGTCTCAAGTATTTTGATGCCATTTTATTGGCTGCATATAATTTTAAAATTCTAATATCTTCCTGATAAAGAGACGTTTATTCTTCTGAAGTAACACTTTTTATCTCTAGAAATGTTTTCTGAATTAAGATAGTTTTGCTTATCAGTAATGTAGCTGTGTCAGCTTCCCTTTGGTGTGGATTTTCATGGCGTTTCTTTTTTACCATTTTTAAGTTTTCAGACGTTCTGTTCACATATCAGAGTTTCTCAGCCTCGGTGTTATTGACATCTTGGGCCTGGTAATTCTCTGTTGGAGGGGGCAGTCCTGTGCCTTGTAGGTTAGCAGCACCCCAGGCTACCAGATGCCGACAGATCCCCCTCCCCCCCAGGTTATGACAAGCAAAAAACCCTCCAAATGTTCCTTGGGGGTAAAATCCCCCCAGCTGAGAACCACTGGCTTATACTGTAGGTGTCTCCTGTAAATAGCAGACAGGTGAATTATTATGCATTGTGACAATTTTTTGTCTGTCAATGGGAAGATTATATCTATTTATATTTTATATAATCATGACAAACTATCTCAATTTTTGCTTGCCTCAAAATGGCTTTAAATTTCCTTCTGGGATATCCATTTAAGCTCAGTTTTCCTCTGACTGGGCCCACTGACGGGGAGAACAGAAATAAGTAAAACTTCAAAACTGATAGAGACACACTGAAGTCATTTTACTCGCTTCTACATAAGTGTTACTAGCTCGTCTGGTTATTTCAACCAAATTCACACAGGGAACCTTCGCGGGGCAGATGCTGCCCACTGGCACGAGCGGGAGATACCTTGGCGGGATTTAGAAAAAGGCACTGCTTTCCCTAAACAGACGCAGCCCGGAGCCAGGCATCGGTTCTGGAGACTGGAGTGAGGACTAGGTTTTGGCTCCACTTACCCCTTGGCAGGGGGTCCTTGTAAAACAAATACTTTGCAGGAAGGAATTTGTGGAAGCCTTCCTCTTCTGGCTTCCCTTGCTGCCATTGGGAGTTTAGCCATCGGCCTGCGTGCTACTCCTTTCAAGGTAATCGGTTTATTTATTGATTGGTCGAAGATTTATCTGTCGTTTCACTATGATGTGTGGATTTCTTTTCACGTGTCATCTTAGGACTCATTAGGCTTCTTGAGTCTGTGGACTGGTGGTTTTCTGTTTGAAAAAAATTCTCAGCCATGATCTTGTCAAAGATGCCTCTGTCCCAAACTGCTTCTCCTTACCCTCTGGGACTCTCATTAACAGCATGTTAGTTCGGCCTTTTATTCTGTCCTTCTGTCTCTCTCCCTGTCTTACAGATGTCCTCTCCCGTTATGTCCTCTGCTGCCTTGGGGACAATTTCTTCAGCTCCATCTTGCATCTCTCTCCTCAGCTGTGCCTATTCTGCTAATACGTATGTTCACTGAGTTCTCACGTTGGGTTATTTCTCAGCTTTACAAGGTCTCTTTAGTTCTTTTCGAAATCTGTTACAACATTTTCTATAGATTCCTGTTCCTGCAGATATTCAAGCTCATTAAAAAAAAAATCTCATTACATGTAGTCGGCACATCTGTTTTATAGTTTAATAATTGCAACATCTGAACTTTCTGTGGGACTTTGTGCTGTCTGCTGTATCTGTTGGTTATTACTCAGGCTTTCTTGTTATTTTGTAGAACTGCTTATCTTTGACTGCTGGTCATTATAATTGAAAAAAATTATTTTAAAGATTAATTTGAGTGCTAGGGTAATGGTACCATCCTCTAGAAAGGATTTTCCTTCCCGTCTGCCAGGCACCAGGGGACACTGCCGGTTTGGAACCATTCTGGGCTGAGTTAAGAGTTTGACATTCCCTGTACCACCTAAGTGACGCCAGTTTGAACGGCCCGGGGGCTGGTTCACTCCCAGTTGACTCTCAGTCTGCAGGCGTGGCTCTTCAGGGTCCCAGCTTAGAGAAGGGGAGGGTTTCTTTGATTTCTCATCTAGGTTAGGTTCCAGGTTTTGATTCCGGTCTCCTCTGCCTTGTCAGGCCACCAAAAGCTCAGTCTCATTTCACAGATTTTTCTTCCAGACTAGCAAATATCCTTAGAGGAAAGGAGGCTTTGGGTGCTCAGCTTCCACTCTGGGTTCTTGCTTACCCTAGATTTTGGCCCAGTACTATCTTACTCTTTTGTCAGCTCTTCAACAAAAGTAAGAACTTTAAAAAGAATATTTCTCTCCACTTTTGCAGCTGTCCTCCGGGGTCCTACTTAGCCCACTATTACCAGAAATGAAAGTTCCCAGATCAAGTGTGATGTGGAGCCAATAGAAGACTTTTAAACGGGGGAGAGAAGTAACCAACTAGTCTATTTTGGTCACATTCTGTCAGACTCTGTTTATAAGCAAAGGGATAACATGTTAAAAACATTGACCCAAAAGAAAGTAACAGTTTGAATCATGTGCATTTGGTTTTTGTGTGGTGTTTGCTCTCTCATGACGAGACAGAATGCTCTGGAAGAGTAGAGATCCTTCCTGCTTTGCCTAAGCATCCACCCTTTCCCCAGGACCCAGGACAAAGAGACCAAATACCAGTCTTGCCTAGTTTGTCATATCCCGGGGCTTCTGGGCACGTGAGAACTAGATTCTCAGGAGCCCATCTCTTCCCTCATCTCCCACCTACCTGTGGTAGGACAGTAGCTGAATACTGAGAGCAATAAAAACCACTTTACATCAAGTTTGAGGGTTTAATCAGAGTGTGAGGATGTATAAGCAGGTAAATGCAAACACAGAGTATGATACTGTTCAATAAAGTCCAGCTTAGAAGTCAGCCTTTCCTCATCCACCCACTGTTGACAGGTGTATAAACTGGAGGGAAATACAAAAAATATGCATCAAGAACCACAGTTTTTTATAGACCTTTTGATCTAGTGATTCCCTATTTATGAACTGGCCTCAAAAGTAGTCACGGGTGTTCCCAAAGACTCAGCTACCTGAATGATCAGAGGAGGGAAAATCGGAAACTTAAAATCCCATCAGAAGGGGGATAGTTACTGTACTTTTATGTAGTAGAATACTCTATTTAATGATGCAAAAATGTTCACAATATAGTGATAAAAGCAGTTTATGAAAGAACATGGTAAGATCCTTTTTTTTTGTAAAAAATATATATGCACTCATAAAAACTAGGAGCATTTAAAACAAAATGTTAACAGCATTACTTTGGGGTGATGAGATAATGGTTATCTGCCCCCCCCAAGCTTTAATACTTCCTTTCCACCCCCAAATCTTCTATAATGAAAATATATTATGTGCATAGTAGAGAAAATCGATTATTATAAAATAAACTAGAGTTCCTTCCCCTACGGATCCATCTAGTTTCAATCCACCTATCACTGATTAGCAGATAAGTCTATACTCTCCTAACTCCATCTGTCTCACCCCGCCTGGTCCATATACAGCTTTCTCAGTTTTTTGGCCAGCCTGAAAGGAGTGACATCCACCCATCAGTGGTGGGTAGGTGGTTCATAATATATATTTGTCGAACTGAACTGATGGCTAAAAGCCAGGAATTTAACGGTAACAGAATGTCACATACTTAAAATGTGATCGTTTTCTATTAAATAATAACCTCAATTTTAAACTATCCTTATGACATTATGGCATCTCTCACAACCAAACTAAATGGAAGTATCCTGAGAGAATACCCACAGGGGAAGTTATTATTACCGACCCCACGTATTTTCCTGGAAGGTCTGTCTGTTGTATATTTAGTAGTCCTGTGCAGTTATGGTCAATAGGGCTTAATTGCGTCTGCTGCTGAATTGCCTCTGTTGCACGGAGAGAATCAGCCTGCCCCCACTCCTTTGTAGAAAAAAAAAATAATGCCTGAGAATGAGCTGGAATTTCCAGGAAAAGCACAGCAGCTCAATTTAAGTCCCTGTGGGATTCCTGCACTGATGTCATTTTCAATATGCCTTACTCTTCCCGTCTGTCTGGCATGATTCGTCATCTCCCTCCTCACTGGTTCACTGCTTTTCCTTGGAGAGCAGGCTGTCTTTGTGAATGACTCGCTCAGGGAGCATGTGCAGTACAAACCCAGAGCCTCACTCCACGGGAACATAAGAGAAGAAGATAAAGAATGGGCTGAGAGCGGCAACTGAATGGAGCAGGTCATGCTTCTTCTCGAAGCTGAAAAGGCCAACTCTGTAAGAGAGTAGATGAGAGCACCTAATTGGGTTTGACCCCACAGGCTGTGTGTGCTCAGAGAGGGCTGGGAAACGCAGCTTTGCACATGAGAAGGGCAGTGAGATTCCAAGGCTGCTATCCAGACACACTAATTCACTCATCTGCTGATTCAATTTTGTTTGTACAAAAGGTCTGTTGAGGCAATGGGCAGATGAAGCCTTGAGAGATCACAGGCTATGCAAATAGAACCTTAATGGAAGATTAAATCAGCTGATGTCCCCCTCGGTGCTGTTTCCATTTGTAGGGCTGGAACGGGCAATAGGGAGGATGAATCACTCTGACTATATTTAAATGCCTCTTTACAAAAATGCAGTCACTACAGCAGGACCAGTAATTCCTAGTAACAAACAATAAAAACGCCTACCTATAAAGAAAATGAACATCATATTATGGTCATCATAATTACAGTTGACTAGCAAACATGATAAAGCAAGGTACCAACTACGGTACCAAAAGGAGGTTCCTCCTTTTCTTTATCACCAGATGAAGAACCAAGCCATGTCTGAAATGACATCGTTTTTTTAAAGAAAGGAACCTACTCTCAACATGGAAGGTCCCTAGAAAAGATATTAGAGACTTCCACTTAAAAATGGAGAAGTGGGGACCAGATTTACCCTCTTGCCTTAAAGAGCTAAAAAATTGAACATCATATATAAAGCAATGTTTTTCAGACACTGGTTGACAGACAATGCAGGCCTATGATTGCTGAGAAAAGAGAAAAAAACAAAGTAAGCCCTATGTGTGCACCAGCTCACTGCCTGGAGGCCGTCTTTAAGATGCATTGCAGGGACAGAGAACCCAGCCAGAGCTCAGTGGTTTCACTGAGTAGAGGAGAATGAGATTAGAGATCCAGAAGAGCAAAGCGGCTAGAATTTGTGGGGCAGGGAAACAGCAGGAAAGGTGCTGCAGCGAGAGACAGACAGACAGACAGACAGACGCACTACACAGTTCTATCAACCGGCATGCCTCCTTTGAGTCTTTGAGCCGAGGGTGGATTTGCATGTGCATGAGAGGAGCCTACTCAAGGCTACTGGAAAGGAGTAAGTGGAAAAATTACAGGAGTTCACACGGGGCTGGGAACAGCTTGTGTTCACATAAATCAGAGTAACAAGACCTTGTGATACAAGAGAAATTAGATAAAAATCCTCAGAAGGGTATTGTCATAGTAGTGGGGGCTAAGTTGCTCCTAGAATAAATGCTACTGTGTTTATTCCACAATAAAGCCCAAAAGTAATCCCTGAAAGAATCAAACTTATTCCAGGTTATTTAACTATACTCCAAAGGGAAACCTAGCAACCAAGAACATAAAATTAACAATGTCCAGTATTCAATAAACAATTACCAGGCAAGCAAAGAAGTTCATCGACCAGGAGAAAACAATATAAATAAAAACACACCCAGAGCCCTGGCTGTACAGCTCAGTTCATTGGAGTGTTTTCCTGCATAACAAAGGTTGTGGGTTTGATTCCCAGTCAGGGCTCATACCTAGGTTGTGGTTTTGATCCCCTGTTGGGGTGCATATGGGCAGCAACCTATCAATGTTTCTCTCTTATATCTTGTTTCTCTCCCTCTCCCCACCCCCCCTTTTCCTCCCTTCCTCCCTCCCTCTCTAGGCATATACTCAGATGGAGATTAAAAAAATTTTTTTAATCCCCAGAAATGATGGATATGAAATAATTAGCAACAAGGATATCAAAATACCTTTAATAAATATACTCCACATATTCACGAAGTAGAGGAAAACATAAATGTGAGAACAAGGGAAAGGATATGTAAAAATCCTGTAAACATCCAGAGAGTAAAATATAACATCTGAAATTAAAACTGAACTGCATTAGACTAACAACAGATTAGGAACTTCAGAAGAAAAGATCAGTGAACTTGAAGACACAGCATTAGCAACTATCCAAAATGAAGCACAGAGAGACAGAGGATAGAATAAAAATGAACAGAGCATCAAGGACCTGTGGGACAATATCAAGCATTCATGAATTTGTGGTTGAAGGAAAATCCATGGAGGAAGGGCATAGAAAAAAAAATTGAAAAAACAATGGCTTAAACATTTTCCAAATGGGATGAAATCTGTAAACCCACAGCTCCAAGGAGCTCCGATCCAAGTAGAATAAATATAAAGAAAATTATTCCAGGGAACATAATAATGAAATTGCTCAAGTGATAAAAAATAGATCTTAAAATCAGCCAGAGAAAACAACAGACATTACAGAGGACCAAAGGCAAAAATTAGAGCAGATTTCTTATCTCAAACTATTTAAGCCAGTGGGCAATGAGTAGACATCTTTAAAACACTAGAAATAAAAAACAACCCTGTCAACCTAGAATTCTTTACCTGGTAAAAATTTCTCTCAAAATGAAGGTAGATTAGAACTTTCCAAACAGAAAAAAATTGAAAGAATTAATTCCCTCATGCATGCACTACCAAAAATGTTAAAGGAAGTTCGTTAGGCTAAAGGAAATTGAAAAAAAAAAAAGATGAAAACACAAAGGAATAAAAATAATGTCCAGATAATAAATAAATTGGTAAATATAAAAGTCATGATTTATTAAAGTATCTTCCAAAATGTAATTGACTAGTTAAAAACCAGCATATTAAATAATATATATGATAATAGCACAGAGGATAAGAGGGAAGAAACAGAAGTATATAGTTTTAAAGATCTTATATTATCATTGGGGGAGGTCATGGAGAAGACATGCGTGCTGGTTGACCTAGAAGATGGACTTGGGCACCTAGCGGCTCCCCACCCACCCCTATCCTTAGAATTTGTGTTCCACTTGTCTTGTTGCATTCCCAGAAGGTGCACCAAAGATATAGCCTTGAGATAGAAATGTGGTATTAAGACTATCTGGACGGTCTATGTGATTGAACCCAGTTGAAGGCTCTATATAAACTTTTAAGATTTAGCAGGCAGGTGTGAAGAACTACTTGTCTTGTGGCTGCTCAAGGCAAGCCTTTTAACTAAGTTCTCTAGCTCATTAAAACTGCCACCACCAGTCTGAAAGGGTCTGCCTCCTTCTCCAGTCTCTGCCTGCCCTCTGTGCATGGGGGCAGGTTTCAGATTACACCTGGGAAAATCCTAAGGAGACTGTGAACCAGCAACTACACACAAAGTGAGAAATGCTATTCAGAGACAAACAAGGATAAGTTAAAGATGTGTATTATAAACATGGAAGAAATTACTAAAAAAAGATAAAACAAGACATACAGGCAAGAAGCCAAAAATTAACATAAAATGAAATCATAAATAAGAAACTTAATAATCCAAAATTGGGCAAAAAGAGGAAAAAAAAGAACAAAGAACAGGTAGGATAAATAGAAAACAAAGAGCAAGATGGTCCATTTAAACCCAACCATATCAATAATTACAATAAATGTAAATTGTTTAAACATCCCTATCAAAAGGCAGAAAATTTCATATCGGATTAAAAAGCAAGACCAAACTATATGCTTTCTACAAGAAACCACTTTAAAAATAAAGATGTATATTAGTTAAAATGAAAAGAATGGAAGAGCTATACCATGCAAACAATAAGAAAACTGTAGTAATCATATCAATATCAGGCAAAGTAGACTCAGAACAAGAAATAATGCCAGGGAAAAGGAAGATCGTTTCATAGTGAGAAAAGGGTCAGCCCATCAAGAGGACACAAACCCAAATGTGAATACACCCAGCACCAGAGCTTTAAAACACTTAGAGCAAAAACTAATAGAACTAAGAAGAGGAAAAGACAATTTACTGTTATAGAGATTTCAATTCTCCCCTCTTAGTAATGGATAAAACAAGTAGACAGGAAAATTAATAAGATATAAAACACTTGAACAACACTACATGTATATGTTAAAGGAAGTTATATCCATAAAAATATATAAATGACAATAGAATACATGTTCTAGACCATAAAATAAGTCTCAATACATTGAAAAGAATCAAAATCATACAAAGTATAACAGACTTATACTTGAAATCATAACAGAAAGCTCCTGGGAAAACCCTAATATTTCAAAACAGCATACTTCAAAATAGCTCATGGGTCAAAGAAGAAATCATAAGGGATGTTAAAAAATATTTTGAGCTGAATGAAAACAAAAATATTACATATCTAAATTTATGGACTATAGCTAAAGCAATACTTAGAGGAAAATTTATAGCATTAAAACACCTATATTAGAAAAAAAAAAAAAGGAAAAATCCCAAATCATTAACCTCAAGTCTACCTTAAGAAGCTAGAGAAAGAAGAGCAAATGAAGTGCAAATAAGTATAAGGAAGAAAATAATAACAAAATAGAAAAGAGAAAAACTAGGCAATGAAATAAAAAGCTATTTCTTTTAAAATATCAACAAAATTGACAAAGATCTAGTCAGATGGATCAGAAAAAAAAGGGAGAAGACACAGATTACCAATAATAGGGATGGAAGAGATCCTACAGACATTAAAAGGATAAGGTAATATTATGAATCATTTTATGCCAATAAAGTAAACAACTTAGATGAAATGGACAAATTCCTTGAAAGACACAAGCTATCTGAGCTCACTCAAGAAGAAATAGATAATTTGAACAGCCCATTATCTTTTAAATAACCTGAATTCTTGGTTTAAAACTTTTCCACAGAGAAAACTCCAGGCTCAGATGAGATTATTGGTGAAAACTACTAAAGATTCAAGAAAGAAATAATACCAATGCTATATAAAATCTTCCAGGAAATAGAAAAAGGAAACTTTTACCTACACATTTTATGACGCAAAAATTACTCTGATACCAAAATCACACAAGGGTATTTAAAAAAGGATATTAAATATAAAGGATGACAAATGGAAGATTATAAATTCAGTGAACATAGCAGAAAATATAGAGAAGAGGAAGTAGCCAGAGGCTTGAAAAGCATTTAGATGTGGTCACAGTGTCCTTTGTGGAATTTCTCCCAAGTGCAAAGCCCTACGTGGCACGGTGTTTAAGAGCGTGAGCTTGTGGAGCCAGACTGTCTGGGTTCAGGTCCTGGCCCCACTACTTACTAGTTACATAACTTTGGCCAAGGGACCTAACTTCTCTGTGCTTCAAAGTTCCCACTTATAAATGCATATAATAGAACCCTCTCCGTGGTTGTTATGAAGACTGAATGAGTAAATACATTTCAAATGCTTAGTAGTGCCTGGTGCAGTGTAAGCACTTCACAAGTGTTTGCTGAAATTATTATTTCTTATACATGTTATATTAGTTGGTTGTCACCTTTATGAAGTCATGATATTTGCCCCCAAAGTGGACTAAGCAGTATAAGAAGTGACTGTTCTCATTGCATTAGTTGTCTATGGCTGTCATAACAGATTACCATGAACTTCATGGCTTAAAACAACAGAATTTTATCCTCTCAGTCTTGGAAGCCGGATATTCACTATCAGTTTCACTGGGCTGGGGTTAGCAAGGCTGCATTCCCTCTGCAGCTTCCTGGGGAGGCTTTATTCTGGACTCCTCTGTGTGCTGGTGGGTGCCAACACTCCTGTGCTTGTGGCTGCTGTCACCCCAACCTCTGCTCTGTGGTCACACTGCCTTATCTTCTGTATGCATCAAACCTCCCTCTGCTTCTCTCTTATAAAGACATTCGTGATTGGATTTAGGGCCCACTCAGATCTCCATGATAATCTCCCTAAGTCAAGATTCTTAACTTCCTCACATCTGCAAAGATTTTTTTTCCTTGGAACATCTACAGGTTCCAGGGATTAGGACCTAATTATCTCTGGGTAGCCATTATTCCACCTACCACACTCATCACTAGGAATAGATGGATCCTATGTGGAAATTACAACATGAATGACTTCAGTTTTTCCTTAAGAGACAGGGGAAGAGATGGACAGAGGGAGAGAAACATTGGTCACTTGCTTCTTGCATGCACCCCAATCAGGTACCCATCCCACAACCTAAGCATGTGCTCTGGCCGGGAATTGAACTGGTGACCTTTCACTTTGTGGAATTATGTCCAACCAACTGAGCCATGCCGTTCAGGGCTAAAGGAACATTTTTATAAAGGACATTTAGCTTTTTCCACGACAAACCTGTTAGGATATGCAACCACATTCCAAGGCACAATCTAGTCACTTGGAGGTAGGTCCCCAAACCATAAGCACAGAATCCACGATGAACTCTAACACCTCTACAGGGCTAACATGCGATCTCAAGTCTATAAAATTAGACAAACATCACAAACTTTGGGAGGCGGTGTTCCTAGAAACGTACTGTGCCTTCTTGTGATCCAAATAAAATAGCTTACTAAAATGAGTAGTAAGAATCAAGAAAATTGGGAGAAACTGGAGTTGACAATGGCAGTGATGGCTGAAGGAGGGCTGAAAACTGGCTCGCTCCAAAGGAGCACAGGCACCTGCACTTGCGCCCTGCGTCTCTGCCCTGCACTGCGCGGCAGTGACCAACTTCACTCCGGGCGTGAGGCTGAGTCGGAGATCTGGCTCTACTAAGTCTGAGGGATATGACCTTGGACACATCATT
This sequence comes from Desmodus rotundus, assembly GCF_022682495.2. Taxonomy (NCBI): domain Eukaryota; kingdom Metazoa; phylum Chordata; class Mammalia; order Chiroptera; family Phyllostomidae; genus Desmodus; species Desmodus rotundus. The sequence continues at coordinate 20,849,926 of NC_071389.1, forward strand.
TCACGCCTTTGAGCCTGCTTCTTCATCTGCACAGGAGTAATGAGTACCTACCTCACAGAAACTCTGTGAGGATTAAGTAAGAACTCACTTAATGTTTTAGCACGATGATTGACATACATAATAAGTGCTCAACAAACTGTAATCACAAATTATTATTATGTACTAACTACTACTATTTCTAACAAAACTCCATCTTCTATTGCGGTAGAACTATTGTCTCATCTTCAATTTCTTTATTTTCAGGGGTGGCGGTTTTCCTTTGGGGGACTGTGATCTCAGAAGTGACAGGTATTAACACCACATAGAAAAAGCAAAGAAAGTAATGATCCTTGGGGGAACAAGAAGAATGAGGAGGGCAAGGGCTCTGTAAGCTAGTGAAGGACAGGAAGTAGGGCCCACAGAGTGCCATGGGTGACTAAGAGTGCTAACCCATTGCCCTTGAGGTTTGGCGGAAACAGGAGGGTAAATCAAGAATTTAAGTAGCTGAAGTCTAAAACAGGAATGCAATCGATTCATTCTCTGTAGGAGTTCAGTAACTGATCAGAACTCTGCACTCTGGCCAGACGGAGGTGGAGAGGAAGGACTCGTGGCGGGGACGGTAAGGTCACCGAGCGCCCGGACGAGGGAAGCACAAACTAGCTCATTTCCGCGTGTCAGAACACAGGTCCTAGGACTGAGAGGAAGCAGGAGATGGACCAGGAGAGCTGAAAACTCAAGACAGCTTTTGTTTAGGACAAATAAAACACTGCAGGTGACTCCGAGATGTGGCTGGTGTGTTGTTTCCCGTAGTATTCCAGCAGACAGCCCAGTACCCGGAGTACCCTCAATAAACCTGGTTTGAATGAACAAATGTGCAGGGTGTGGCAAAAGTAGGTTTACAGTTGGGAGTATGCAACAGTTTATTCTTGTGTCATTATTTATTAATGATTGTATTATTTTCCATATGAACATCTGTAAACCCACTTTTGCCCCACCCTGTACATATGCCATAGTAAAAACGGTGGCAGTGGATGAGAAGTTGAGCTGGAGGCTCCCCTTCTAACTGCGTGATTTGTCTCTAGTCTCACTTCTGTTCCACCAGGCTCCACATTGCTGATTTGACCCTCTTAAAAGGCAGATTTGATCACATTACCCCCAGAGCACTTCAACAGCACCCCACAGCCTCCAACACAAAGTCCAAATTCTTAGCACGACACACCCAGCCTACTTTTCAGCCCCATTTCCGCCTCTGCTCTGCTCGCACACTGTCCTCCAGGCGTGTCAGATTCCGCAGAACTCCCTGCGTGTGCTGTGCTCTCAGGCAGACACCCCGCCTTTGCACGTACGGCTGCTTCTGTCTGAGGTACCCCGTCTGCCTGAGCAACACCTCCTTATCCTTCAGTTGTCCTCTCAAGTGTCATTCTCTCCAGAAGGTGACATTTCTAAGCATAATTAAGTGATTTCGCCTCTAAGCTTCCAAAACACCGTGTCCCTACTACTTCTATGATGGCACTAAGTGCGACAGCATAATCAATGTTTCCATGTCTGTCCTCCTTTATAAACCTCTGGGGTGGCAGGACGGGGTTCTACTCATCTTTGCATCCCTAGCTACTAACACGGGGTACAGAATCTTTAAAATGTTTTTAACAAGTGAACAGATTTAAAAACCAAAACAGAAATGAAGCTTAAATACTTGGGTGAATAAGACCCAGCAGGCCCATTTCTCTTCCTAGAAGATCTTGTCACAGTCGGCAGCTGCAGCACTGCCCTCCAATTGTCTCTGGTTATCGTGATCAGATACAGGAGGTTGGGCTCCATACACCACTGGCCTGGGCCAGTATGACATTCCCTGTCTTCTATTGCTCCCAACCATGTTTGCCTTTAAGAAAGCAATTTCATTTTCACATGCTTTAGTGTTGCCGTCTTTTGTGAAGTAACCCCTAATTCAAAATGCTCCACAAGTCAAGCTCCTCTCTCTCACTCGAATTCTCATTTTCTTTCTCTCACGAAGTAGGGTGGACAGCCCCGGTGCTAAAGGGTGAAGCTAATCCGAGTGCAAACGTAGTGTGCAGCTTTAGGGAAGTTATTACATCGTTACATCGTTACATAGCTCGACAGCGTTCCTTCCAGCGGAACCGACCCTACTGTCTGGGAGGTTACAGGAAATAATAAAAGGTAAAATGTGTATAGTGCTTACTATGCGCTTCCCATGTATTAACCTGGTTAATTCTATAATTCTTTGAGGTAGTTACTATATTATCCCAATTATGCAAAGAAGACCTGAGCACAGGGAGGATGAAGACTCGCAGGGGCTGTGAAGGTCACCGTTAACGAGTGGTAGAGGCAGGGCTGGAACAACACGAGCAGTCTGGCTCTAGTGTTCCTGCTGTTAATGTTACCTTCCGCTGTCTCTCTGCAGGCCGGTGAAAGTCACCGTGCACGGTAAGAACTTCCGGTATGTGAGAGTATGAGAGGGGACGCTGAACAGTAGGCCTCAGACACGGGGATGTGTTATACATTTCAATCCCAGTGTATTTTACAGCCAAGATTTTAGATCACAAACCGTCCATCAACTATAGCTAAAATGCAAAGGGTCTCTTAATGGTTTTTGGCCATCGATGGCATGGGTTCGTCCTTCACTGGCACCACACCTACAATTCAGATGACCCTGTCACTAAGTGAACACCCACTTTGGGGTGTGGCTGTATATGGACCAATGGGTTAAGTTTTTCTCAGGAGTAATGACCTAAAAATAGGAATATGGCAGAATATACACTTGAGTTTATGCTTTTTCTACAGAAAAATGTTTTTAAAAAGGATTAAATATTTAAGTCCATATCACCCTCTATTCAAAAATATTAATAGATAAAATTTAAGGAACAGCCACCAGGGGTATACCTTCAAAAATATGAAAAAATAACCATAATTTCCTCTGGGCAATGTTCCATTTAGAAAGTGCTGAGTCACTTTATTGAATGAATGAATACACTTTCAGAGGTGGATTCAGAGAAGCTCCATGTTTCCAGATGTTTCCTCAGGTGGAATGGTGCCTCCCATTTGCTCTGGAGAACTCCACTACTCAGTCCTACTTCCAGAGGAGAACTTACTCCTATAGTCTCTGGAAGAGTCTGAAGCTCCCCCCCCCCCCCCCCCCCCCCCCCCCCGTCATCTGTACCTATGGTTTCTACAATACATTGTTTCATTCCCCCATCAGAAAGAGAACAGAGAAAGATCAGGTTACATCGCTTTCTGGGGCCTGTATGAATTCCTGTGAGGTTCTCTCTTCTGTCAGGAAAAGTTTCCCTGGCAACCATATTTAGACTGTCATTTGTCTCCCCCCTTTGATTTGCTGGTTGGTATAAAAATTAATTTGCATTGAATTGCTGAAGCTTACTAGTTAATCAGTTTAACAGACTCACAAAATTTTAGAACTTGGTTTCTGGCCCAAACTTGCTTCTTAAGGGGCTTGTCCCCTCTCATTTGCAATTTGAATGTAATTCTCTTCAGTTGAAACATTTTGACACATTTAATATGTATGCTGGATGTTTCTGGCTATAGGTAGAGAAAAAATATTCTCTTAAGGAAATCTGGCCTTATTAGTTAGGAAGATCAAGAGGGAAGAGGCCCCTTAGTTCTGAGTAAGCAAGGGGTCAAGTTCCCAAAGATGAGATATGATAAGAAGCTAGAAGACAAGAGTCAAGGACCCAGACAAAAACCCGGGCGGCATGAAATGAGGAACTCAGGCCTAGATTCTGGGTGATCAGGGCTCAGGACCTGGAAAACAGAAATGGGACGTGAATCTCAAGAATGGAGTGCCTTTAATTCATTCACCAAATATTTATTAAGCATCTCATGGTGCCTGGAGCTGGGAATACGGCAGTGTGTGAGCCAGACCCAGACCCTCCCTTCATAAAGATTATAGTGAAATATTTAAATAGTGAACCAATGTTGGCTTTGTTAGTAAACCAAGTCTCTTTGGGCTTGGGGCTCATTATATGGTTTCCTAAGAGGGCCAGAACCGGTTTCAGAGAATGGGTGAAGCAGAAACAGACAGAAACAAGTTCAGGAAGTCCTCCCGGGGGGAAGATGAGTTGGCAAGTCAACACAATGGCTTCTTTACAACTACACAGCAATGATACATAAATCTCTGGATAGGGAGATGACGAAGAGTGTATCTACCATGGGGCACAAGGCTAGTTACTTTTCTAGTATATGTGAGTTTTCTAAAGAACAGAGCATAGTGTATTTAAAGGTACAAGCTATTCTTATGTATATCGAACAGCCACTAAAGAGCACCTACTATATAGGTTCCAGGAGTGGCTTTAGGAATGAATTGCAGCTATGGATATGAAAAAGACATAGTTCCTTTCAGTTGCAACTATGTGTTAAAGGCTATAATGAGATGTTAAAGTACAAAGGAAGATCAGAGAGGAAAGGTACTAATTAATTAAAAGTGAGTTGGGAAATGCCTCCGAGATGTAATGCTTGAATTGAATCTTAAAAGAGAGAGAAGTTTGTTGTTTTAAGCTGATACATTTGGGGTAATTTGTTACACAACAGGAAACTGCTACAGTGCCTAGGGAGACTATGCTACCAGCACAACAGGAGAGACCATGGAGAACTCCTGGCCATCTAAACTTTGTTTCGTGATATATACCACAGGTTATACTTTAAATCTTTTTTTTTTTTTAAGATTTTCCTTTTTTTTAGAGAGAGGGGAAAGGAGGGAGAAAGAGAAACATAGATCTGTTGCTTCTCGCATGCCCCCAACCAGAAACCAGGCCTGCAACCCAGGTACATGCCCCAACTGGGAATCGAACTAGTGACCTTTCATTTTGCAGGACAACACCCAACCCACTAAGCCACGCCAGTCAGGGCTACTCTAAATCTCTTCATGTGTTTAAACTCACATATTCTTGGGCTTACCTGGCCCCTGTTTGGAGTAGAAAGTGAAAATGAGCATTCTGAATGGGAATGACACCGGCAACGGGAGGAAGCAACAGGATCTCAGGCATGTCTGAATATCCTCCACAGAGGAATCCAGGTCGGCTGGTGTTAGGATTTGATCAAGGGGACAACTAGTATCAAGTGGTGTCAGGATCTGGTCAGCACCTGGTTAAAGGATTACTCAGAGAGACCAGGAGTAACAGGAGCAAGAGGATGAGTAAAAGGGTTTTTGTTTTGAGGGGGGGGGGTTTTGAGAAGAGAGAGCAATAACCATGAAAACTAGAAAAACTTATTTTTTTTGTCAGTTACAAGTAGTGGCTGTAAAGCCAAAGAATGAGAGACAATATAAAAAATTATTTTTTTCTGGCTTTCATAATTCATATGGGAAACAAAGGCAAGAGTGGAACCTGAACATTCAAGACAAATGCGGTAAAGAGGCCACAGGATTCAAAGCTGCTGGACAGTCCCTAGGGTGGGGTGAAGGGGTGGCGTCAGCCTGCTGAAAAGGCAACAGAGCAGGGCAGACAAGGTGTGTTACACTTGTTCAACCCCAAGTTCTGTTTCAGTAGGTTGAAAGTGGTCTCCATAGCTTTCCACAAACAAATGGGAATATATGACTCCAAAGGCATAGAAATAAACTAATTTCTTATTTAAACTGGGAATCACAATGGCATCAGGACTGTTACTCTGTCCAATAATACTCTCAAGATATGAGGCGTGAGTTCTAGAAGCCATTCTGGCTAATTCCTTGCCTCTTTATTCTCTGTTCTCTTCATACTGGCCATCCACTTATCTTCAAAATATCTCCCTTTTGCCCTTTATACCAGGAGTCCAAAATGAGGCCACAGGAAAATGTGACTGTGAGCCATGACACAGCAAGGACATAAGGTTTCGCCACCAAAACAAAGCATACAGCACAGAATGCCTTCCCGGTGTCGGGAGACACCTTAGGGTATAACCAGTTCCATAATTTGTGGGGACAAGTGCAAAATGAAAATACAGGGCCCTTGTTTAAAAAAATTATTAAGAATTTCAAGACAGCAACAAAGGAGCATTAAACTAAGCACAGGGCACTTCTTAATGCAGGGCTCTGGGAGATTGGGCAGGTCACACACCCATGCAGCTGGCCCTATTCTCAGGGACAGTGTAGCTTGGTGCTTTAGAAGGGTTTTAGAGTTAAAGCTGGGTCCAAACCTCATCATCGCCACTCATTAGTCATGTGATTTTAGGCAATTTATTTAGCCTCTCCATGCTTCTAAGAGGTTGTGTGATTATAATCCAGTTTCGTAAGGATTAAATGGTATGGTGACTAGATGCATAGAAAGTGCTTGGCACATAGTAAGCACTCAATAAATGGTAGCTGTATTATTACTATTGTTCAACGAAATGATTATCGATGTAGTAAGTTTAAGAAATGAATTGCTGAACTGCTCTTCAGGATGAAAGAATGAGAATGATTTTTTTAGGACAACTAACATAACGGAGCAAACAGGGAAGATCAAATCTTTTGCTTGACTCTTCTGCCTCCTCTAACCACTTCCCTATTTCTCTTCCTTTTACTGCCACACACACAAAGGGCGATCTCCAGGCTGTCTCGGTTTGCTATCAGCATCTCCTGCTGCAATCCTCTTTAATCTGGCATTTAATATCCCCATGGCCATCCCCTGCTGAATTGAAGCTTTTATTTTCAGAAAGTTACTAATGACTCCCTGTTTACTAAATACAATGGACATTTCTCACTTTGTACAATTTCGTGCTGCTGACCAATTCCTCCAGCTTGAAACCTTCTCTGCTCTTGAAGGCTGAGATACTACACCTTCACAGCCCACGGCATGTCTAGTCTGGTACGTAACACAAATGGTTGGGAACAGAATGAATTTGCTGGGTGAATAAATTAGGGGATCCTTTTGCTTCTCTGATTCCTTATTTTTTAATGTATTGACGCCATTTATTCCCCCTACTGCCCTAAGTAAGTGTGGGCCATCTCCAAGCTTCAGCCCTTGGTCCTCTAGACTTTTATTCCTATGCCGTTACCACTGGTGAATGAAGCTAATCACATGGCTTCAATTATCACCTTCTATATATAAGACTCCCTGACTTCTCTCCTTTGAACCTTAGCCCCCACTTCCAAATACTCATGGGATGTATTCACTTACAAGTTCCTGTTATCACCTCAAGATATCTAGTGCTTAGCTTCTCTCCTTCCCTAAACTGGCTTTCCTTCCTATCTGTCCTATTTCTGTCCATCTTGTCGTGCATGTTCAAGGCTATATTAGATTCTTCCTTATTTCCTGTCTTCCATATCCAGTTAGTCCTGTTTCCTTTGTAATGCTTATTGAGCCCATCCCTTTTTATTTTCACTGCCATCACCCTACTTCAATTCCACATCCCCTCACACCTAGACTATTTTAATAGCCTACCAACTGGTTATACAGTTCTCTTTCCATCCCTACTAAAGTTTATTCTCCACGTTGTTGTTGAGAATCTTCTTAAAATACTACTTCAATGACCCCACACCTCCCTCACCAAGCATCTTCAGACTTTCCATCATGCAGGATCAAGTCCCAACTCTTTAGTTCTGTGTCTATTAAAATCTGGCTTCCACCAGCCCTTCCAATTCTACAGCTTCTTTACTTAAACCTTCTGATCTTGTCAGGTTGGTCAATCTGATCAACGGATCCCTAAAAATTTCCGTCCATATTCTGGCCCTATGTTTTATGAACATTATTTTTCCTGTTTGGAAATCCCTTCCACCTTCATTGTCTTTATATATAATAAATTTTGCCATGTCTCTGAAAAAATCCTTCCATGATAATCATAGCCCATAATGACCTTTCTTCTTTTTTTTTGAACTCATATAATAGCACATTGAGCACTTTGAAAATGTACTGAATTACTGCTTTACATTTGTGATGTCATTCAATCTTCACAACTCTATGAGAGGTAGGTCGCATTAGTACATAGGGAAAAAAATGAAGTCAAATAACTTGCCCAAGCCACAGAGCAGGTAACCGGTGGACCTGGGATCAACACGAGCAGGTGCTCAGTTAAGCATGTTGATGAGAAGACTGCTTGAACAGCACCTCTGATTCTCTAGCCCTTCAGCATTCTCACTCTCGGCAGTGCACACACAGTAGGAGCTGTCACCCCTGTGTCCCCTTCTTTACGTGGCTTTATCTGTAACATAGTTCAAGACAGGAGATGTGCCAAAAATTCACCACAATCCATTCTAAAAATAAATTTTGGCTTAAGCAAAGCTAAAAGGCTTTTATCTGATTCAAACATTAGGTGAGTTTGGTAGATGAGGTTCACCTTACTACCTCTGGACCCATTCATGCTGTTTACAAATGACCAGGAGGTAAAAACAGGCTGGCTAGTTGATGGCTTCTGGGTAAAATGGACTATTTACAGTTCTAGAGGTGGATACTAAGGCAGCAGAACAAGATTTTCTTGGCTCTGGTAGCTAAAGACCTTAGTAAATGAATCCTAGAAGAGAGGATCATGGGTGGAAACAGATCAAAAGAGGCTAATAGTAAGGAGAGAGAGAGACCAGAAGGTAGGCAGTACCGGAATTCTCTGTAGATGGGATGGTGCTGTCCTTTTCTGTCCCGTTGCCAAAGCTGTCAGATCCAGCCCTGCCCTACACGGCTGGCACCACATAACAGTGAGCTTTGTCATTTCTGCCCGATTCATGGTGTCAGTTCCGAACTGCTTCCCCTGACCCACATCACAGTCCAAACCTTGTCTTGCTCCAGATCCTTGTTGCTTCCGAGCTAATTACTCATTTCCCCAGGTCTCACCATTTGACCAGACGCAGATTTCACGTTCAGCACCGCCTCCCTGGTTATGACCATTATTTTCCTCTCATCGTATGATTTAGATTGCCCTCCCAGATGATGCCTGTCTGGCCACGCACTCTGCCCGGTTTCCAGGCCCTCGGCCGCGGATCTACAGCAACCCATTTCTTTCCCATGTCCATAGGGGGCCCCTGACTTGGAAAGACAGGAGTGACAAAGACCAGGAGTGAGGCTCAGAAAAACTGATGATGGGAAAAAGGTGGGGAAAAGAACAATAATAAGGGAAAGATCACTGGAAATTGTGCTGGGAATTAGAAATTCTAGGTCACTTTTGGGGATTTACTTTATTGAGAAAGGAAAAAGGCTATGGCTGCAATATAACGCCATTGCCTGGGGATACATACTCTTTAGGTGTTGCATTCACTGTTTCCACTGAGCTGGCTGCCCCTCCCACCCTTCCCAATCCTCTCTGCAAGGCAAACTCCTACTCATCCTTCAAGACCTTGCTTAATCATGATTTTCTCTGGAAAGCTTTCCTGGACCCTCTCTGACAGCTCATTGCTCCCTCCTCTGAGTTCCCACAGCTCTTTATATATATATATATATATTATGTTGTTATTGCTTTCATTGGCAATTTTTTTTTGTCTCTCCCACTATTTCTTTGAAGACAAGGATATATTATCTTATTCATCTTTGCACCCCCAAGACATAGAGCGCCTGGCATTTTGCTAGTGTTTGTTGTGTGATAAAAGAACAACATGGAAGTGCAATTTGCTCTTCACTTGCAAGAATCAAATTGGGTCCTGGTAATCCTCCTGTGTGACCACGTTTTTTCTTGATTTAGAAGAAATGACTTTAGACTCAAAAAGGAAATTCTAATGCTGTCGCTGGCACATTAGCCAGTTTTTCATCCGCACTGGTGATAGAGACATTTCATCCCCACACTTCCAGGAAGCTCTCAGAGCAAGCTTAATATTAGTGGCACATCACCCAGCCCAGCATTATTTCTATTGTAGAGGAAGCTAAATTACACTGTGTGTCTAAAGCCGCCACCAATCTTAGTGAACTGGTGGTGGTGGTGGTGGTGGTGGCAGCAGCGCGGTGGGCGGAGGAGGGGATAATTGAAAGAACACACTTCTGCAGCAGACCTGGGAGAAGGGTGAGGGAGGAAGATGAATTTAAATCTTGCCTTGTAAAAAATGTTAGAAACTCACGCAAAACAGACGCTTCCTCTGGACATGACAGACCAGATCCAGGTGTCCAGCAGCGACCTTTTCCCACGAGTGTCAGGTCATCACCCAGCACAGAAAACAAGGGGGCAGTGCCTTTTTCTTGGGCATCCTTCCTTCTCAAACCCGGCAAATCTTGGGGCCTGCTCTTCCTTGGGGAGAGTGTCCTCTCCTCCCAGCAACGACAATCCCCAGTTCCCTAGGCTGGTGCGCCCGCCCCCCGCCCCCCACCCCTCACACCAATCTTGTCTTCGTCCCACAGGGGGCCCCAGCTTGACTTCGGGTCGGAAGTGCCAGCGGCGGGACTGTCAGACGTAGGCTGCCGAGGTCAGGCCTGATCCCCGGGACCCCTCGCACTCTGCGGGACGAGCGGAGGAGACGCAGGCCGCGCCAGGCCACGGGCTGCTTCGGCGCGGGCCTCTGCGAGACTGGCTCGGTATCCACCCGAGAAACCGTGCGAGGACTGGTACTTCGGCCGGTTCCCCGCAGCCTCTCGCAAGTCTCGGCACCAGCGCCCACCCCGCACCCCCTCCGCGGCTGGGTCCCCACCCTGGGCGCAGCGCTGCCAGTCGGTCCGTCGGCCCCTACCGCTCGATGCCCCGCGGGACGCACGCCACGGCTCCCGGGACAGGCCGCCGCCCCCTACTTGTCTGTGCCCACGGCTCCGCTCCGCCCCGCGCGGCCCGGCGGGGTCAGCGCGCCCCGGCCCGGCCGTGACAGCTGGGCGCCTAAAGGGTTAAGCCGGCAGCCCCGCGGCCCGAGTCCCCCGCGCTGCCGGTCCGCCGCGGGCCGGCCCCAGCGCGCACGCGCCCGCCCGTTACCTGCGGTCGCGTTCGCGCTCCTCCTCCACCTGGCCTGCTCTCTCTAGGGGGCCGCCCCTCAGCCCGCCCCCTCGGCTCCGCGCCGCGCACCCTGCTGGCTATTCGGACACTGCCCGGCGAGGAGGGGCAAGGGGGCAATTACCATATATTAGCATACCAGCGAGCGTCACGTGGCTTCTCCAGCCAATGGTCACTCTGGAAAGGCGGGGAATGGGCTGAACACGCCTAGGTGCTGCTCCCGGCCTGAACCGGTGGCCATGACAACGGCTGGGGGTGTGGATGGGCGGGGGAGAGGGGAGGCACTGGAGCCCGGTGGAGCTTCTTCCCTACCTGACTGGGCTCCACGCCAAGACACCGAGCGCTTTTCCGTCCCGCGGAAGAAGAGGGACTGAATCTGGCTGAGTGCAAAAAGATTTAGTTTCAGCAAACATTTATTGAGCGCTCACCACGTGCCTACACTTTTCTGCAGAATATTATTCTCGGGATAACCTAGTGGTGTCAGAACTGTTAACCCCATTTGATAGAAAGGGAAGGAGGCTCAGAGAGGTTAGGTCACTCATCCAAAGTCACACAGCCACGCTAAAAGGCAATCTGAACATCTGAGCCCATTTCCGAATTCAGGCTGAGGACTCCCTTGAGTTATTTTCTCCAGCAGTGGTCTCCCAGCACCTCCTCCCAACTCCAGGTGTACCGAGCAGCTGAGAAAAGCCACAAACAAACTTTGTCCAGTTCGTTAGTGTTTCTTTACAATAACCTGTGAGGTTAGTAGGCAGAAAAGTTATGCTCATACTGCAGATGAAGAGAAATGAGGCTCAGAGAAATGACGTGACCTGCCTTAGGTCAAACAGCAATTAAGAGCTAGTGCTTAGAAACTATAATTTATGTATACTCAAGCTCGCTACTTTAGAAACTTTCAAAATTAATCTTAACATGGTGGTACTGCTATGACCATTTTACAGATTAAGAAACCAAGGTTTTGAGAACTTCAGCAAATCGCCCAGCTAGTAAGCAGCAGATTTAGGGTTCAAATGCAGGTTTATCTGGCCCCAAAGCTAGTCTCAGGGCGCCTCATTGTACCAGGTTCATTTAATTTAGGCTTGGAATTTAGAACCCCTTCTGTAACAGAAGTTTCTCTCTTCTCCTCTTAAAATGTAAAAACGTGTTTTCTCTGAATCCAGCAAAATACTACATGACAAGTGATATGTGTTAAGGTCACGGAGGCTACTGAATAAAAACAGAACAGCCATCCTTGCAGGTGGGTAAGGACATCCTGTAGTTCTCGGCCCCGTCTTTATATTCCTCAGGGGATTCGATAGTGCTCCTTGAGGTAGTTTAAAAGCATGAGCATCTGCACGTGGACTTTCCTTCTGCTCTTTTCTTTAGTTTGGCTCTTACTGATTATTGGACGAGGCCGTATGCCTCAAAGCAAATATACTAAATTTTATAGGTGTTTTAAGGGATTATCAAAGGTAATTTTGAATATACGTACATTTAAATTTACCAGGTTAGTTTAAAATCCAGTTTTCTCCTAAGCGCTGACTGCTTGGTGTTCAAGATCACAAACGTGGGTTAAAATCCTGACTTGACTACTGACTCCTGTGTCACCTTGGGCAAGTTAACCACTCTGTGCTTCAATTTCCTCATTTGTAAAACTAGAATAGGAATGGTGTGAGAGTTAAATTAATTAACATATACAAAGTATTTAGCATAAGCCCTGGCTTGGAGGTAAAACCTCCATAATGGTTTGCTGTTATCGACAAGGGAGCTTTCATAGGAACAGACAACCTTCAAGTACAGAATCTCTCAAGGTTTCCTAGCTGGCTTTGGAATGCTGAAGCTGCTTCCCATTCCTCCCGGCATATTAAACAGCCTGTTGTGCTGGTGAAGGCTTGTTATCTCTCCAAATGACATTCGCTCTTCTTAGGATCGTAAATAATTCCTGGACTCAAAGGAGCTAGTTTCCCCGCACATCTCATCGCACCAAATTACCAGAGTAGCTCCTTGCAGAAGGGGGACCCTGACAAACAGCGGAGCCATAAGTCAGGCTCCTTGAAACACTTTTATGAGAGTCTTAATGAGGGAGAGGAGCTGTCATCAGGAACTCCTCCCGTCCTTCCTGGCCACAGGAAATGAGCTCTTTGTGCTCAAAGAGTTTCCAAAGCTGAGGAGCAAAGAGCTTTCAGGAAGTAGGCCAGGGATGCGAAGCTATTGACTCAGAGAATCCCAGGGCTAAACAGCCCTAATCCTGCCGTTCTCCTTATAGGGTCAAATTCCTCGTGGTCTTATTGCAGCAATAGCGCCAAAGGGTGGCTTGCATATGGGGTGTTAATCCTCCCTCCTTCCCCCACCCCATATACACACTTCAGCAGCCAGCCCACCACCACCCCAAGAGATAATGCAGCATAGAACAATGGTTAGGGGCATTGTCTCTGGAGCCAAAGAAGCAAGTGTGAATCCTGCTTCCACTACTTACTGTCTGTGTGACCTCTGGAAAGTTGCTTAACCTCTCTGTGTCCCAATTTTCACATCTGCAAAATGGGAATAATGCAGTGCCCATCTTATAGGCTTCTGTGAAGATAAATTAATTACTAACATAAAGTGCTTAGAAAACCTTGTAGTAAGCACTAGATATGTATTTGCTAATTAAACAAAACACACATGTAAGTCCAATATAATGTACTTCCTAGAGAGGCAACACAGCCTTAAGTGAAGTGTTCTAGGTCCTTTCCCAACCATATGCCACCCCCCACTCTGACTTGCAAATAAGTATTGCTCAGAAATAGGAAGAAAATATGCTTGGGAGGTCTCGTGTGAACCCTGCCTCTGTCACACTCCTTGTTCTGTGAGATTGGCCAAGCTATTTTACACCCCTGAAGCACAGTTATGTTACTGGTAAAATGAGACTAACTTCCTCGCGAGTTGTTCTAAGCATTTAATCAGTGTCCAGCAAGAGGTGGTGAAGACCTGAACTGGACAGGGGTCCTGTTTGATCATAATCACCTTGCTCTTTTACTGAGTTCTTTCTGGCGAACATTTTTGTTCTCCAATAATGAAAATAACTAACATTTATTGAACACTTACTCCGGCCCTATGCTGCATATGTCATCTTATTTAAATACTCGCAATTAGGTGAATGCCCTGAGGAATTAAGTAACTTGGCCAAGATCACAGTGGAAGTCAGTGGTAAAACCAGGGTTCAGACCAGGACCATCTGATTCCCAAGTCTGTGCTAATAATCCACAGGTCTCCAACTCCAGCTGGGCTCATAGACCTCAGGGACTGTGTGTTATATTTCTTTAGCATTCCGCCCCCATCCATACACCCATGTTCTCCACCAGCGCCCAGCAGCGCCCAGCACAGTAAATGCTGCATGTGTATTTACCGAATGAGTGAAAGTAAGTGACTGTGATATTCTCGTACAGTGTGAAAGCCCCTTTTTTTCCTTGGGCTGTCCCCAGTGGGGAATAAAGGCAGCTGGCCACCCTCTTCCCCACCCCCTTCCCCACCCCCTTGCATCCTCTTCCTGTTAAACGATTACTTGGAAGGCCTTCCAGGGAGTCAGTCTTCTTGGCTTCAGAGATCCACAATAAGCACAATGATGACTCATCTTCAGTGAGCATTTGGAGAGATGTCAAGACCACTGGCACTTTTTAGGGCTCTGTTACCATGCATCTGTGGGGGTGATTTCCAAATAATGGCCTTGGATAGGTATACAGTCAACCCTTGAACAATGCAGGTTTGAACCATGTTGGTCCACTATTTCCATGTATAAATAAGAAGAAAGGTCAACTGGATTTTCCATCCTCCATTGGGAATCCACATATGCAGAGAGCTGACTTAAGTTACTCATGGATTTTTGACTATGAGGGTGGTCAGTGCCCTTAACCCCCGCATTATTCAGGGTTCCACTATATTAGTTTCCTCGGGCTGCTGTAACAAAATACCACAAACTGGATGGCTTAAAACAACACCAGTTTATTCTCTCACAATTCAGGGGACCTGAAATATAAAATCGAAGTATCAGCAGGGTTAGTTCCTTCTTGGGGGCTCAGAGAGAGAATCTCTTCAGTGCCTCCCCTAGCTTCTGGTAGCGGCCAGCAGTCCTTGGCATTCCTTGGCTTGTGGCAGCATCACTCCAATCTCTGCCTCCATCACCCCGTGGCATTCTCCCTGTGATTCACATACATTTGAACAGATCCATTGTCCACATTTCCCTCTTCTTATAGGGACAGAAGTCCTGTTAGAGTGGGGTCCACCCTGATCCAGTATGACGTTTTCTTAACTTGGTCACATCTGCACAGACCCTATTTCCAAATAAGATCACATTCACAAGTCCTTGGGGTTAGGACTCGACCATGTCTTTTCTGGGGGACACAAGTAAGCCCCAGCAATATTTTTCAGGGTAGGGGGGAGTATGGCGGAGATGAGAAATAAGGAAGGGGATGAAGAGAGAGGAGAGGCGGTCTGTAAGGTGCAGAGCATACTTGCATAGTGGAGTGGGACCCAGGGCCCCTCGCGAGCGGAACTGAACGTTTTCTTTCTGGCCTTGCCCAAACGTGTCTCCAGCACACAGACTCACAATATTAAAGCTAGAAGGGACTTCAGAGGTTTATTCACTCATTCAACAAACATTCATCAAACACTCTTCGAGGCGCTGGGCTTTCAGAGAGAAAAAATGGTCTGGGGACACTGAGGCCCAGAGAGAGAATGTAAATTGTCTAAAATGACACATCAAATGAGAATACAGGCAGGGACAGACTGGGGAATGGAGACATCCTGAGTCCCAACCCTGTGCCCTTCTGATGCCTACCTGGAAGGCCTGGGCCTGAAGCTCCAGTGTACAGACAGAGCTAGGTTTTTTAAAGGTGTTTGTGTCTCGAGGCTCAGTATCAGCTCCCCTAAGCTTCCACAGGCCAGCCCAGTATTTGAGGGACTTTGGAATGTTGGGCAAAGCTAGAATCATTCCCTCTCTGAATATATAATCCTGCAGCCTTTCTTCCCTTTGGACCAGTTCATTGGTTAACTTTATGCCCAGCAGAATTGGGCATAAGGGAACTCCTTGGGGGCAGAGACAATGTCTTGTTCATCTTCTGTGCCCTCCCTGCTAACACAGGAACCATCATGGAAATGGCTCTCAATAACCATTTGTTCAATGGATGAAAGAGCGTTGCTCCAGTTAGTACCAAGGGGGCTGTATATTTCTCACTGTTCTAAATCCCACACTCTACGAGGGTTGCAGAGTTGGTTTGAGATACCTGAATTCTACTCTGAAAGTCGCAGGTCTTTTGACATGTCCATTTGTCACTCCATTATTGGAAGAGATGTCTTGCTCCTATTATCACTGGCTGATACAAATATTGTCCTGCCTCGAGCTGTCATCGTGTGAGATATCAGTTTGTAGCAGCAAGGCTGAAAACTGGGGCAGGCTGGGGTCAGGGATGGGGTCAACCCAGCAGGAGTTGTCAGATCAGAGCAGGGGTGAGAAGGAGGTCAGATGGGAGATCAAAGCCCAGGAACTAGGCAGGTACACAGTGAGTCCAGGCTGTCTGGAGAAGGGGAGCCTGTGGCTGAGCCCCATAGGAAAATGTCTCATAGGCAAGTCCCCTGAGCTGGCTTTCTGCTTGCAGGTCTCTAGGGGGTTCTTTGTAATTGATCTGAGTCTGTATTCTGTCCTCGAAGAGGGGATGCAATTAGTCATAGGGCAGGCCTTACATTCACATGATCAGGTAAATTTTAAAATCCTGGAAGCAGCCTTATTCTAGTCGCATGTTCCCAGGCTTACTCTTAATTTTTGGATTCACAGTTTTAGGTCTAATTCTGGCTATGCATCAGAATCACCTGTGAAACTGGTTCAAATACAGATTTTCAGGTCCCACCTGCAGAGATGCCGATTCCTACAAGTCCGAGGTGGGCTGCTGACATCAGAGGCTGTATGGTACCCTGTGTGGAGCCTGGCTGCTTAGATTTGCAACAGTTCTGCCAGTAGCCCAGTGAACTTGGACGATTTTTTTTTAACCGTTCTGAGCCTTAGTATCTTATGTGTAAAAGGGAATAGTAATATTCAGCTCAGTGATTTGATTAGTGATTTAATATATGCAAAGTCTTAGAATACTGAGTGCTCAATTAATGTTACTTACTATTGTTATCTTTCTTTTTAACAAGCTCTACAAGTGATTTAGAATTACATTCATTCACTCACTCACTCAATATTTCCCAGGTACTCCGTCTGCTGGGACCCGTACTAGCCACACACGGTCTTCCCCAGCTTGCAGTCTAGCAGGGAGGCCAGGATTGGGAAACAGTGTCCTGCTGCTCACCGCTTTCAGCTCTCTGAACCCTCATTGGAGGCAGAGGCTCTGTGCTTCTCTGGCATGCCTCAGACACAGTGGCCACAATTTTATGATCCTGAAATGGGGCAAAATGGAAAGGACACGAGAGTTATTTGGACTTGGCATGCCATTTTCTGCCTGGGTGAGATTGGACAAATCACATGTAGAAGGTACCTTCTCTCTGCTGCTTGCCCAGTGTCTCAGTTCTAGGGATGGCTCCACCCCTCCTGTATCCACAGGGCCAGCAGAAGAGCTGAACACACCTGTGATTCCGCTTTTCCACACCCCTTCCCCCGCCCCCCACAAGCGGGCCATAGATTATTGGTCAGGGCAGGCACCTAACCCAAGCTGAGCCAATCACATCTCGTCTCTGGGATCCTGGAATGGAGGGAGCTGAAGCCTTGATGCTTGACTCTGGCTACTGTCTTGAATGAAGATATAAATGCAGGAGCAGTTGGTGGTGGACATTTTCCACTGAGCATACCAGGAAAAAGAGCCAGTCAGTCTGCAGCAAGAAAGAAAAGCAGAACCCATGTTTGGATTTCACAGGGTACTGAGGTTCCGGATTGCCTCCCGATCGCTGTCCCTAGCTTTGGACTCTGTACCCATCCCCTATCTTTGCAGTACACTCCTCTTCGTGTTGAAGTCAGATGTAAGGCATCTTTCATTTTCACCTGGTGCCTGGAAGGCAGGCTGTAACCCCAGCAGCTGGTTCTCCCATGTTCAAGAGGTCCTTTTCCCAAGGGCTGCTCAAGGGAGAAGCAAGTTCAAGTGTTCTGATCTGCAGTCTTGAGACTGAAGACCCCTAGCTTAGCTCTGGAGCCTCTGCCCCTACTTTGAATGAGCTTTTGGGTCAGAAAACTTTAGGAGCACAGAGAAGGAAAAAGGGCCTAAGGTCTTGAACACCATTGGGGGCCTGGCCTAGCCTTTCCTGGTAGGGACCCCTATTTCTAACTTTCCTTAATTAAGGAGGAATGTCCTGGATTCGCTCTGTTCTTCTGTGTTCACGATTCCTCTGACGCTGACAGCCTTTCTAAATTGAACTGGATTCCCACCATGCACCTGGAACTGGTTATTAGGACTTGTCTATATCTCCTGGGGATGGGGGTTGAGGTGGGGAGCAGGAGGGCGAAGTGCAGCCATTTCTGTCCTGTGTTCATTAAGCTTCTGGTGCTTTCTTTACTTCCTGTCATAGAGCTGATTGATGTGATGTCCCCAGCACCCCTTTTGGTCAGCTAAGTACCAGTTCCTCCATTTTACAGACAGGGATGACATTTAGCTGGTTTACACCAGTAAAGCCTCAAACGCTTGTTCAGGCAGTGATTTTTTTTTTTCATCAATTATTGCTTCAAGTCCACTAAGTGCCCCTCCAGCTCCCCTTTGCTCCAGTTTCTTCCCTGGGACCCCCCACCCCCAGACCTCTGCACCATCCAGCAACTGAAAGGTTAATACCTGGCACAGCAGGGGCCTCCCACACTCTCACTGCCCAAGAACACCGGCTTGAACACCTGGTATCTTTTCTGATTTGTTCCTGCCCCTGCCTCACTAGTTAGACATTTTAAATCCCCTCCTTTTTCCTGTTAAAGTTTAGAAAAGTTAACTAACTTAATTTCTTCTTTCACTTACTCATTCATTCAACACATTTTTATTGAGTGGCAGCTCAGTGCCGAGGACGCAACACTGAACAAAACTAACACGGGGTGTCCAGGTTAGTGCAGAGACATGAAAAAACAGGAGGCAAGTAGATAAATATACAACAAAAACCCGACTAGTGCTGCAAAAAGGAAGATGTGAATACTGTAATGGAGAATCATACAGAGACCCACCTTTAGATGGGAGGCCTGGAAGGATGTCAGATGTTAACCAGACAAAGAGAGAGAAGAACTTTTCAGGTACAGAAGGCTCAGTATTTAGGAAGAATGTGGTGTTAGGTGAACTGCCCAGTGTCACCAAGGGGTAGGACTGGGTTCTGGGTCCTGTCTGACTCTGAAGTCTGTGTTCTTTCTCTCCTCCTTGATTGACTTGCCCTCATTCACCCAGCCACCTTTCTTAGCTCTTGGGTGTGGACCTCAGGTCTCCTGCAAATCCCTGCTGCCCTGTTTTATACGGTAAAATATCACCTTTGTGATATAGGGCACAGCTGAGCCTCAGCAAGTCCATCTTCCACTAAACTGGGCCATCGAAGCACGAGAGGTGCAAGAAGGACACCAGAGATGTGGAGGTGGATGCATAACATTATGAATATGTTTGGTCCTGCTGCAGGGTACACTTAAAAACGGTTAAGATGGTAAATTTTATGTTATGTGTATTTTACCACAATAAAAATATTTTCTAATCTAAAGGAAGAGCTTTCACTCCTCAGCTGCACACGGTGTCCACCTCAGGTGCCAGTCCTGCCCACGGCCCCTCTGAAGGCAGCTTTGTGCATGGTCCCCACCCAGCTCCTCCACCCTGGATGTAGCTGAGTAGCCCAAGTGTGGGCATCTGGCCCCAGGCCTCGAAATCTAGGGCAAGAACAGATGAGCTGCATTCACAAATTTAAGCCAAGGAGGACTTCTTGAAGAGCAGAAGGCAAGAATCTGCTCAGGAGGGAGATAAAAGAGCAGAGACACCAAGAAAATGTGGCCTGACTGTGACAGAGACTGCAGATTGCCCCCCAGAGTCCATTACCCTCAGTGCTGGCCCCTGTTTAGTAACTGGCTCCCTGGCTGGTTGGGATAGGAACATGGGGGACTCCAGATCTATAGTGTTTGCCAATTTCTGTGGTGTAAATGCTCCCACGAAGGCCAATTTCAAGCCATATCAGTAAACATGGATAAGAGGTCCCCTTTGCATTTCATCAGGGCACATCACCACAGAGGAAAGCAGGAGCAGCAAGTTGGAAGGAACCTGGACTTTGGGCAATCTCATGGAGCTGCGCTGCCTAACAGCCTCGACATCCACTTACCTCTGTACTGTTTTATGAGAGAAGTAAATGTGAGCCTTCTTTAAGACTTTTATTTTGGAGTTTCTTTATTATGGCAGCTTCCCCTGACCACTAACTAGCACTTAGCCCTAGGACGGCCTGGGGTTTGATGCCTTTTGTGGATATCCTTACTACAAAACCCATCCTTTCTTTTAAGGTGTTCCAAATGAGTCTCTCTATATTATAAGCAAAAGGTTATTAGTCAGTATAGGCTAGGCTATGCAACAGAAATCACCCCTATAATCCTGACAGCTGCCAACAACGCCAGCAACTAAGGTTTATGTCTCACTTATCTTCTATGAGAGCCACAGGTCATTTGAGGTTCACACTGTCTTCACGGTCTGTCTCAGACCAAAGCGGTAGCCCTTACATCAGCCTAGAGACAGAAGGGAAAATGCTATAGTTGGACCTTGCAATGTCTCTTAAAGCTTCTGTTGGGATGTGGCATATGTCACTTCTACTTACATTGCATTGGCCAAAGGAAAACAATGACCTGGGCTGACACCAAGGGGGCAGCGCCTTCACCTTCCCAGAGAGGCGCTGCAAGTCTCATTGCAGTGGGCAGAGATGGGGAACGTTTCACTGAGAGTCCAGCAAGTGGCTGGGAGTAATAATACAAGCTACCAGAGGGGCCTAAAGAGAAAAACATGCATCATGTCAGGGCAGGTGCTGTTACTACCCCCACTTTGCAGGTAAGGAAACAGGCTTAGAGAAGACAAGGACCGCGCAGAACTCAGTTTTTCTATGAATCACACTGTTGTTAACAAAACCTTGTAGATATAGTCTAGAATGCCCTCTTCCCACTATAGTCTATTTTTAGAAGCCAAGCTCAGGAACATGTGAGGAGCTTGTTTAAGCTCAGCATGTAGAAAGAGGGGAAAAGACTGTGGACTATAACATTAGGAGGTTTGGGGGCCAGTCCAGAGGCTCTGCCACTAAATCACTGTTCAGCTTCAGAAAGTTATTCAACCTCTTTCAGTTTCAGCTGTGTGTATGTGGAAGAACTCATCCACTCATCCACCCATCTATCCATCCATTCGTCCATCCATTCAACTCATTCATTCATTAAAGGTTTGTAGCATGTCCTTGGCACCGGGCTCTCTCTAGGCACTGGGGGAGCTGAGATGTATCAGGTCCAACGATTGTCTCTAGGAGTCCCTAGCCTATTGGAGGAGACAGACAGAGATACAGATAATGATAAAACTTGTGGGAAGTTGTCCTGATTAGAAAACAGGTTGGTCCAAGCTCTAAAGAAGGTATACAAAGATGCTGCACCAGGCCAGGGAGGAAGTAGCAGAGAGGTGAGCCCAAGGAATTCAGACGGGGGCCCATGGGACATGCAGGAGGAAGCATCCAGGAGGGCCCTAGTTGGCGGGGTCCGAGTGTGGGGAGAGCAGTAGGCTTAGGACATGGATTGGGGGTCATTCTCAGTAGATGGTCACCAAAGCCCGAGAGCACATAAGAATGTGATTTTCCTTCCATACACTGTCCCTGAACCCCCAGTGGCCTGACCACGCTGGGTGGCCACACACCATCCTTTTCCAGGGAGGGTCCTGGCAGGGATTGACCTAAGCTGGGTGCAACAGTGTACATGTTGGCCCTGATAGAAACAACCGTGCAGCACCAATTCTGTTTTATGGCCTTGTCTGATGCTGGAACACGTACAGAGGGCACCAGGTCATCCTTGGTGCAGCGGGCACATAAATCAGCCAGCGGCCTGCTTCCTGAGGCCCCCGCGGAGGAAGACAGGGCCTGCCCAGTCCTAACTGGGATCAATTACAGGCCATTCCCCTATCAGCCCGAGCTTCCTTCCACGGACTCATGAAGGCCTGGTCCCCGGAGACCCTTCGGAGAAGCAGCTCTTAGGTTGTGTCTGTGACAAGATGCAGAGCTCGGACCTGGACAAGGCAAAGGCGAGAGAGCTGTTTGAAGAAGGTAATGCTGACGATAATGAAACAACAATATCCACCTTCATTGAGTGCACTGGGCCAGGCACTGGGATGGGCACTTACATACATTCGTTCATGTTTAACCTCACGATAACTTTCTGAGGTGGGGTCTATTGCTGGCCTCATTCTAAAGGGGAGGAAAATGAGGCTCAGTGAGACTGAGTGATTCGCTCAAGGCCGCCCACTGAGGAAGAGTTGGAGCCCCTGAACTCAGAAGATGAGCTCCAAAGAATGGCAGAGACACAGCCTGTTCCTTAGAGTCAAGGAGGCTTGGATTCAAATCTTGACTTTGCCGTGTCCTGTGTGATCTGAAGCAAGTGAATAAACCTCTGAAGCCTTGGTTTTCTCATCTATTGAATGGAGAAAACAGAATATACCTTGTGAGAGATTAAGAATAATATACTCGTATATAAAGTGCAAATCAATGCCCACTAAATGGTAGTGTTATCATCATCATTGTCCTCACCATCCTCATTGTTGCCTCTTACTTTATTTACCATGTTCAAGTGGGTGGAGGAGTGTGTCCAAAGGCTCACAGAGGCAGCCTGTTTGGAGACCTGAAAGCAATCTGATATGGTTTAAAGTAAAGGGAGGGGCAAAATAACTAAGAATTGAGGTTCAGAAAGTAGACAGAAACTGGATTATGCAAGGTTGCCTTATGAGCCATTATAAGGATTTAGAGCTTTATTCAGAAGTCAATTAGAAGCCATTGAAGCCATTGTTATAAACAGGTAGAGGGGGGATATATTGAATTTCTGCTTCTTAAAGAGACACTTTAAGACTCCCATCTTGTTTTCTTCCCTAGTGCCCCAGTGCATACAACAGAGCCTAGGACAGAGTTAGTAGGTGTTCAAAAAATATTTGTGAAATAAGTTTGCCCAAAGTTACTGTTTTATCCAGGCCTGCTTGATTATGGGAAGGACTCTTGCTAGCCCATGGAAAGAGGAGGTATTTTAGGGATAATTGTGGATGCTGTTTGCGGAAAGCCAAGAGCAAAAACTGGAACTAGGAGGCAATCCTGGATCCAGATAGCCCCGGGTCTTCATCAGATGCCATGCACAGGTGCATTCTGCCTGCATCTCACATACCAGCTTCCTTCCCACCCGCTGGTCCCTGTAATTCTTTGTTTTGGTTTCCCAAGCACTTTGGTTTGCAATGTGGTCCATTGTAGCCTCACTGGGTCTCTCTACATTGTGAACTTTCCACTGTATAGCCCCTTGATAAGGGGTTATTATTTGTTTCTTTTTTTAATTAAACATTTTTTTATTGCTGTTCAATTACAATTGTCTGCATTTTCTCCCTATGATTTGTTTCTTAGTTCAAAATATGTGTGAGAGAATCTGATTGGCCCAAGTTTATCTTTTTTTGTGTGTCTATTTTTAATTTTTTAAAAAAGATTTTATTTATTTATTTTTAGAGAGAGAGGAAGGGAAGGAGAAAGAGAGAGAGAAATATCAATGTGTGGTTGTCTCTCACACACCCCCTACTGGGGACCTGGCCCACAATCCAGGCATGTGCCCTGACTGGGAATTGAACCAGTGGCCCTTTGGTTCGCAGCCTACACTCAATCCACTGAGCCACACCAGCCAGAGCCAAGCTTATCTTTTTATACAGCATGAATCTGAACAGGGAAGGCATGAATACCTGAATAAACTCAGGATCCTATGCAATACAGAGAAAGGAGGGGAGATGGATATAGTTGTTGGGAAGGCATCAATAGTGAGCACTACATTACATGAATATGCATTTAATCACAAGTTGTGGTACGTGCTTTGAAGGAGAAGTACAGGAGCTAAGACGGTGTAGCAGGAGGACCAAAATCAGACTGAGAGCGGGGTAACTTCTAAAAGGCCATTGGACTGCCTGTTCTTAAGTCAATGCTGTGTTGTTTAGAGTACAGGCCAAGATGCCATAACAAAAAGTTCCAAAATACGACAGCTTAAGTGAGATGCCAGCTTATTCTTTCTCACGTGAAAGGCCCACATATGAGTAGTCCATGGCTAGCTGGGTCAGCTCTGTTCCAAGGAGTCATGTGGGGCCCAGGATGGTGGGCTGATGCTACTGTCTTAAAACATGGCTCCCAGTTTTGGGTCCCCAGCACCAAGGGTAAGATCAAGAAATTGCCACATCATTTCTGATCACATCCTATTGACAGGAGCTCACAGTGCCACACCTAGCTGCAGGGGAGGCCGGGGCAGGGGAGGCCGGCTGGGCAGCCATGTTTTCTGTTACAACTCTGGAGTGTGCTAAAAAAGAAAAAGAAAGAGGGAAAGGAGCTCACTGAGGGCAAGTCAAAGTGTCTGCCTCGGGTACCCTGACCTTGGGGGAGGAGATGGAGGACTCAGGTGGCACTAAGCAGTTCAGTGCAGTGGGGAAGTCCAAGAGGAGGACAAAGGGCGCCCACTGGGTTCTGACATTTTAAAAGTTCCTGTGGCCCTAGAGGGGCAGGAGTCAAACTGTAGTGGGTTGAGGATTAGAAGTGAAGATCTGGAGCCGGGGGTGTAAGACAATACTTTTGAGTCACTTGGAGGAGAAGAGAATGAAAGAGGCAGAAATAGCCACATCTAGAACAAATGAGAGTCTTTTCTTTAAGTTGGTAGAACTTTGAAAATATTTACAGCCAAAGAGAACTGTTCTAGGAGAAAGAGTTTGAAGATGTGGGAGAGAGCAGTTAGCACCCTGGGTTAGACAGAGACAGCTCCCAGTGCAGATGGGTGTGGGGGATCGAGAGCACAGGTGCTCTTGAGATGAACCTTGAACAGAAAGGGAAAGATCTCTTCTGAGATGAGAGGAAGGCAGGAAGGATGAATGGTGAAGGGGTTGTGTTTGTGGGTGTGAAGGGGGGGATGAGGAGTCAAATGATTCCTGCTGCGTGGCTCCATTTTCTCAGAAAACCGGGGGGAAGGTGTTCCTGGCATAGAAGAGGTATTGGCAAATCACGAAAAAAGGAATCTCTGCACCCATAGATAGATTAAGTCAGGTCCTGGGTCACACGGCTTATTCCATTACAGCACCCTGGAGCCTCCTGGAACCGGCAACCTTTTGGTTCATTGGCTGGCACTCAATCCACTGAACCACACCAGCTACGGCTCTGTGCTGCTTTTAAGATTCTCTCTTTATCTTTAACCTTTGGCATTTTAATAATGATGTGTCTTAGAGTGGGCTTCTTTGCATCCATCTTGTTTGGAACTCTCTGTTCTTCCTAGACTTGCATGTCTGTTTCCTTCACCAAATTAGGGAAGTTTTCATTTGTTATTTTTTCCAATAGATTTTAAATTTCTTGCTCTTTCTCTTCCTTCTGACTCCCCTATGGTGTGAATGTTGGAACCCTGGAAGTTGTCCCAGAGGCTGCTTATACTATTCTCATTCTTTTTGGAATCTTTTTTCTTGTTGTTCTGATTGAGTTTTGTTATTGTTGTTGTTTGTTTGTTTCCTTATGTTCCAAATCATTGATTTGATTCTCAGCTTCATCCACTCTTACTGTTGTTTCCCTGTAAATCGTTCTTTATTTTTGTGTATCCTTCATTTCTGCATTCCTTCATTTCTTCTATCCTTCTATAACCAGTGTTTTGAACTCTGCATCTGATAGATTGCTTATCTACATTTCGTTTAGCTTTTTCTGGAGTTTCGATCTGTTGTTTCATTTGGGCCATGTTTCTTTGTCTCCTCATTTTGGCAGCCTTCCTGTGTTTGTTTCTATGTATTAGGTAGAGTTGCTTTGACTCCGTGTCTTGGTAGTGTGGCCTCATGTAGTAGGTGTCCCTGTAAGGTTCAATGGCACAGCCTCCCTAATCACCCAAGCTGGGTATTCAAGGTGTGCCCTTTGTGTGGGGTGAGTTCACCCTCCTCTTGTAGTTGAGCCTTGGTTGCTGTTGGCAGATCAATGGGAGGGATCTACCCAGGCCAGTCAGCTGCAGGAATTGGCTGTGACCACTGACCACCAACCTCCGCCCAACAGGGTCTGTAGCTGTCCACTGGGTGTGCTGGCCCTGGGGTTTCCCAGGAGTGCAGACCAAGGTCAGCTCACACCTGTGTTTTGCCTCGGGCCACCCTGCCTGTGCTATAAAGCAATCTGAGATGGCTGCTACTTGGGCTGGGCTTGGAGATTCCCAGGAGAAGCCAAGCTGTGAATACTGCTAGTGCCAGGCCTGGGGCTCACTGAGTCCAGCTGTTACTCATTTGAGAGGATTTAGGAAGTTGTGCAGTGTGAGCCAAGACATTCATTCATGTGGAAAGCAGCTTGGGTGGGCCTATAAATTGGGTGTGGCTGAGTCTCTGGGGATCTCCAAAGTGGGTCAAACAGTGTTAGCCAGGTCGATGGAATCTCAGATATGGCACCAGCTTGTCAGCTCTGTGGTTCTGTGGGGGAAGGATTTAGAAAAGGGACCATGGCCTCCGCTTGCCTTGATGCCAAACACTTCAGTTTCTCCCAGTATGCCACTGGTGCTTTTCAAGCTGCTACCCTGGTGCTGGAGCTCAGAGGGATTGAGTCTGAGTGTGTGTGTTCTCTAAGGGGAACTGCTTGGGGCTCGAGCAGTTTCTTCCATTGACTCAAGTCCCACTGCCTTTTGAAGCCAGAAGTTGTGGGAACTTATCTTCCTGATACTGGAACCCTGGGCTGGTAGGCCTGATGTGGGGCTGGGACTCCTCACTCCCAAGATATCTCACCCTAATTTTTATTCAGCACACGTGGGTGTGGGACCAGCCTGTTCCATGTCTGCGCCCCTCCTACCAGTCTGGATGGATGTGGTTTCTTTAATTCTGTAGTTGTCAGACTTCCAATTAACTCGATTTCTGACAGTTCTCAGTGATAGTTATTCTATATTTTAGTTGTAATTTTGATGTCAATCCTTTTTGTTCCATTGTTGGAAAAAACTTCAAAGTATTTTGTTTTTTGTAGTAGATTCAAAGTCATATTATCTTCTAAGAAAATAGATTGGGAGAACAGAACCTCTAAATGGCCTAGGAGAATTGTTTGTCTTGGGCAAAAGCTTCCTAAATTGGTAACCCATATGCAAAGCCATTAGTTTTCTAGCACATTAACTCATGATTAACAAAAATAGACACACACACATATCCACAAACCAAATAGCCTCCCGAAACACACACACACATTTCTCAAATGCGGGTTAGAGCTTAAAAGACAAAGGGGACAGCTATTGCAACGGCCTTTGGGTGGAAGTGGGTGGGCCCTTCTGATGAACAGAGAAGGCCAGGTGTGTTTGGGAGAGGACGAGAGAGGAAGTGAGAATGAGAGAGAGAGGGAGAGAGAGAAATAGCTGTGGGTAGTATTCGATGATAGCAGAGAGGTAGGCAGGGACCAACTCAGGGAGGGCATTGGAGGTCAGAGTAAGAAATTAAGTTTTTATTCTAAAGGTGATGGGAAGCCATTGAAAGCCTTAAGCATGAGAGTGATAGGATCTGCTTTATATTTAAACGCTCACTCTGGATTCTGTGTGGGAAATGGGTTGCGGGGGGCAAGATGCCAGCAAAGAGACGAGTCAGGATACCATGGCCATCATGAGGCGAGAGAAGATGACCTAGGAGCCCACTGATGGAGAGCAGCGGGCAGATTCAGGATGGGTTCTGATGTGGCATCGGGGTGAGCCTGGGTGGGACCAAAGAGAAGAATGAGGAGTGCCTTTCGGGTGTGCAGATGGAGCAACTAAGTGGATAATGTCGTGCTATGTACTGAAATGTCCTCTGAAATGGAGACACTTGGAGGAGAGAAGGTTGGGATGGGCATAGCAGGGCAGGAAACCAGGAGTCAATTTTGGCTAAGTTTCAATGGTCTATTTGTCCTCTATGTGAATGTAACAGATAGGCAGTTGGGTATAAGAATCTGGAGCTCAGGGGAGAAGTCAGTGGTGGTGACGCAGATTTGTAAAGTCATTGGCAAACAAATGGCATTTAAAAGCCATGAGACCAATGAGATCACCTAGGGAGAGAGTACAGAAGACAGATGGGAGCTTGGGGTTCCCTGGGAACATAGCTTTGTGAGATAAAGTTGTATGGGAGGAAGGAGTCTGGGGAGGGCAGCCCCTGCCGAGGTCCAGACCAGGGATCCAGCGGGGCAGACACAGGTGACGAGTGACAGCCACGAATAGGTAGAACATAAGAATTCTCAGAAATCCTCGGGAAAGGAAACCTGGAAGGAGGATTTCCTGAAGTCTTGGAGAACAAGGGTTTGGATTAGTGCTGCATATCGTTAAAGGGACGTGTGGCCTGCTGCAGGGGAAGCAAGGGGACATCTGGGTCACTCCTCTGCTCACGGGTTTGTCTCCCCACCTACCGTGAGGTTCCCCAGGGCAGGGACTCTGTCTGCCTCCTTGGCCTCTGTTCCCTGGGCCCAGCTCAGGCTAGCTGTGGCATGAGTGAGGAAATTGAGCGAATATCTAACAGGCCTTGTACACATTGTTTAAAAAAAGAGATAGTTTAAATAATAAAATCCGTAGGCCAAAAGGAAAGGGGACGCTGAGAAACCAGGACCAAGTTGCTCCTAATCATGTGCAAGCCCTCTTCGGGGGGGCGGGTGTGTGACAGCTGCTGCTCTGAGCAAGAGAACATTTTGCTTCTCTCCCCAGAACTATGGAGAAACTCGTTCATCCCCAAGCAGAGCATCCCGGCAAGGTCACAGCACAGATGGGGGGCCATATGGAGAGGGATTTCTGAGAAGTCCCTGAGGAAGGAAGATGCTGGCTTCTCTTCCCCTCTGAGCTCTCACATTGGTTCCACCCCTGGTGGGGGCAAAGAAAGAGCATCAAAATCAGCAGGGCAGGAAGGGCCTCGGGCAGATGTCGTGGGTGGTGGGAGTGGGTGGGAGGGGGTACATGTGACTAGAGCAGGGAGGGGGATCTTCTGCACCCTCCAAAGCTGGCCTGGTGTTGGGGTGGCCATAGTCTGCCACGCGAACACATTGCAGAAGTGGAGGTGGCTGTTCAGGCCAGAGGAGAAAGCTGAAGCAGAGGCGGGAGAGAGGAGCTACTGGCAGGTCTCTGGCTGCTCCGCTCCCTGGCTTCAGTCTCGCCCTAGGCCCAGCGGACTGGGGGTTCCAGGAGACCCCCTAACACATCTTCCCCACAAACTGTGCCCCAGGAGAGCCTGAGCTGATTTCTGTTCCTCATCAGGAAAAGAACCTCAGCAAAGACAACATTGAAGCCCAGGCCTCTGTTGGCAGGCAGGGCCTCTTTCACTTCCCCAGGACAGCCGCTGCCACTACAGGACCACAGGGGGCTCGTCTCAGAAAGCTCGGCCCGGCCGCCCTGCCATGTCCCCACTTGTTCTGTGTGTCAGTGAAAATATGTCCTCACCCTGTAGCCCTTGTGCAGACTCCTCTCGCTGTCCCTGTGATGTCTGACATAACAGGAAACAAGGGCGTTCTTTACGCAGGGCTGTCTGCGAGTTACCTGAAGCACCAAAGCCGCAAAAGCACTAACAACAGAGAAGCTCACGGTCAAACCCCAACGGTCCCCTGGAAACCCAAATGGGGAAGTAATAGCTAGGACACTCACCTTTTGCAGAGGAGGAAATTAATGACCTCGGGACATTGGACAGGCCAGTGAGCTTCCTTGGGCCACAGGTCCTCACCTGGAGAATAAGTGAGGGTGGTGAGGGGGACACACAGGAACCAGGTCATCACAGTGAAAAGAGAGCCTATGTCTGGCACGTAATATGTTCTCAACGAACACTGGTTATTTTTGTTACTAAAAGGAAGGATGAATGGTGAAGGGGTTATTGTGGGTGTGAAGCAGGGTGAGGAGTCCAATGATTCCTGTCCCATGGCTCCATTTTCTCAGAAAACCAGGGGGAAGGTGTTCCTGGCACAGAAGAGGTATTGGCAAATCACGAAAGAAGGAATCTCTGCACCCATAGATTCTGGCCATGGCTGGTGTGGCTCAGTGAATTGAGGCCGGCCTGCAAACCAAAGGGTCATCAGTTCGATTCCCAGTCAGGTCACACACCTGGGTTGCAGACCAGGTTCCCAGTGAGGGGTGCATGAGAGGCAACCACACATTGATGTTTCTCTCCCTCTCTTTCTCCCTTCCTTTCCCTCTCTCTAAAAATAAATAGATAAAATCTTTTCTTTTTTTTTTAAAAGGAGTTCTGGGTAGCCAAAAAAAAAAAGGGATTCTGGGAAATGAAACATTTCTGGGCTTATATTGTTTAAAGTGCTTCTCAGGATGCCTGGTACATACAGAGGTGTAAGAAATGGGAGTTACATGACAAATGTTTAGTGCTGGGACAAGAGCGGAAGTGAACTTAGGCGATCTGAGCTGTTGCTTTTGCGGGGGTTGGAGCTGTGGGTTGAATGTTTCTGCTTTTTATTGAGCGTTGTAGTGATGCTACCCAAATACTGTTATGCAATGGATTCCTTGTTTGATTAAAGATTATTATTATTTGCTGACCAGTTAAGAAGTCACAGAGAAGGTGATCACTGAGTTTGGGGAGGAAGAGGAGGTGGTGGAGACAGGAGAGCAAGAGAAAATGTGGGGAGAAAGGATCTGGGAGTGTGGAGGCAGGAGAGACGGGTGAAGAGGCAGAGAGCGAAGAGAGCCCCTCCAGAAAGTGGCCCCCTGACTAAAGCGAAGGCATCTATTTCATTCCATCTATTCCTTTTGTTCTTTGCAAAACTGGTTTCTCAGTTGTTTTTCTTCCCAGAGTAGTTCTCTGGGCAGCCCTGACCAGACCACCTGAGAACTGATCTGACTTCAGCTTCCTTCCCTAGACTCTTCCTACCCCAGCACAGGGAGGGCAGTCTTCTGAATGTGTGGGCTGCAGCGGGCCGGGCTGCAGCGGACCGGGCTGCAGGGAACCTGAAATCGATTTTGTGCATCCATTTGCAGAAGTGCAGGGAGTATGCAGATCTCCCCATGAGAGGTCTGTTCTTACAAAACTTGGTGCGTGAAGCAGATAAAAATGTGTACTCCCAAAGAAAGAGGAAGGCACAGACTTCCACATCCCATGTTCTCTCCTAAATCATAAATAACGTAAGTCCTACTTCTCTCAGCAGGTGTGAAGGGCTGTCAACAAGTCTGGAGGTTCTGCAATGTGGGAAAATACATCCCGAGTGCGTAAGAAGCATTCTTGCCTGACCACGGAATGCAGGCACGTATCAGGCACTCAGGTTTCATACAGCGCTGTGGATATGCACCCTTTCTTTGTCCAGCATCTGAGACCTTTTCTGTATTTCCTTTAAGGGTAGAGAATTCACCCACCAATAGGGAGGTAGAGTCTGCTTCTCCCTAGAGAGATTGAAAAAACCCCATGGACTAGTGTTTACCAATCACATAACTCTGACTTTGAGTGATAAGATAGTGACATTAAAAAATAGGGACCAAGCAGAGCCCATTATTGGTAATAGGGTAGTGGGGGCAGCAGCTCCAGCATCTAATTTCCAGGGGGCTGACAGTGCAAGCTAGCCCCAGCGGCAGCCAAAGTGGTATCCCCAAATGGACCAGTTCCGCGGCATGGTTTGGGGTGCTGTTCCTGACTGTGTTCTGGTCCTCCAGCCCCTTTGAAGAGTCCATGAGCTACCGAACATCCTCTTTAGAAGTTCCTCGTCTGCTCAGTTTCTGTTGCATACTACTAAACCCTGACTGATGCTATTAAATGCAAACTTCTAGTCACCTGGGTTGAAGTGCCCATTGAAAGTAAAGCCCTAAGAGGCTGAGTGGCCATGTGACAAAGCAGTATAAGGGCCACAGAGACTTCGAGCTCATATCCTAAGGACTTGGCTCAAGTGTCCACCTAGAAGCTAAGGGACTTTTATGACTGGAATTGAAGAATCTTGTACTTCTTATTGAGGCAGGAGCAAAGGGAAGAGGTAGTTACGGGAGCCCAGGGCCCGGAGTCAACCAGTGGAGGCCAGACTATGGCAGGCTCGCTTTGCAGGACTTGGTACCATGGAGGAATTGCAGCTGCTATTGGAGCTGCTGCCACAGCAGAGAAGGAAGGGAAAACCTTTGTGGGCTTCTCCCTTTCTCCTGACTGCCAACCGCACACAGAAGGCAGAGACTGTAACTTGCAGGGAGCAGCTTACCTGTCATATGGACAGAGGAGGGGAAAGAGTGGAATGGATATGTGAAATAGGCCCAGAACCGCTACAAACGGAAAACCCTCTTCCCCAGCGTCTAGAGATATCAAACTATCGTCCGATTCCAGTATAGCTAGAAGGCAATTATAAAGTCAAACCCAAGAGGAGAGGCAGTTTTGCTCATTTTTGTTGGCAAAATCTAAAGAATACATGTGGAAATCTTCAATGAGGGTGTAGGCCAAGGAGGGAGCAACATACTTTCAGGTTGTGCTGAATATGTTGGGGCAGGCAGCCATTTGTGGGTCACCTTGGTGATTTCAAGGCTTGCTTTCAAGCCTGTGCTTTAGGCTACTTGAACCCTGTTACTAAGGTGTGACTTGGCTGGGATCTCTACCGCAAACCCTGTGTAATCTGTCTCACAAATTACAGTCATCTTGACCTTCTGTTTTCTCTACTTGCTAAGAATGTCTAGGCAAAACCTGGGTTCCCTCTTCCTCTCTGTGCTGCGCTCAGTAACTGCCTGCGGGGGAAAGTCAGGACAACTGCCGGGTTTGCCTTCGTTTCCCTTCTCACAGGGGTCGCCATCCTGTCTTGCCAGTTTTCCTAATATCTGAAAATACTTGTTTCATATATTTGGTCCAGTTTTATATGTATTTATATGGCCTGTCCAGAAAAAGTCCAGACACTGTTAATACAATGCGAACGGTTTGTGCCTCATCGATGTAACCTGGCAGCCAAGGAGAGTGGACTGGAATGCGCATGTGTGAACAATGACGACTTCACTGTACTAGTCAGTGGGGGTGGTAGATGCTGTTGAGTGAGCATGTGTACTGTGTGACCGTCACATTCAAAATGACTGAGTGAGTAGAGCAATGAATCTGCATCAAATTTTGTGTTAAGCTTGAACATTCCTCCATGGAAACTATTCAGACGATTCCGAAGGCTTTCAGGGAAGATGCAATGGGAGCAGCACAAATAAAAGTGTGGCACAAATGCTTCAAAGATTGTCCAGAATTGTTGAAAGTGACCCATTTCTGGAAGGCCTGTGACAAGCAGAACACCTGAGAATGTTGAACGTGTGCAGACTGCAATCAACCAAGATCGGCGACCAACAGTGTGAGAACTAGGGGCTGATCTGGGGACTCCAAACACTACTGTGTCTGAGATTTTGATGCAGGATCTTGGCGTGAAATGTGTTATGGCAAAATGCATTCTGCAGCTTCTGCTACCAGAGCAGAGAGAACATCTGCAGTTGCTAATGACTTGATTCAAACTGCTACCAGTGAACCAGATTTCCTCCAGAAGGTTGTAACACTGGGACACCTGTGTGAGGTCCCCAGGTGCCTACTTTGAGGGGACTGAGGCATTGTTGCCTTAGGTACAATGTTTCCTGTAGCTTGTATCTTCTTCAAGAAATGTCTCTATTTTTCATCATACATGGGTGGATACTTTCTGGACATACCGTGTGTGTGTGTGTGTGTGTGTGCGCGCGCGCACTGTTCTTGGTGGAACAGCTAACCTGGTACCAGTTATTCCATAATGAGGGAAGTACAAGTTTTTTTCCCCAACTTTTCTAAGTTCCTTTTAGCAAAATTCCTTTTCTAACTTTTTGAAGTAGTTGCCCGACTCGTTGCTTTTCAGATTTTGTTGTTTATTTCCTAACACAGACATTTAAGGCTGCACGTCCCCCATACATATTGCTTTAGCTTTATCCCACAAGTTTTAATGTATAGTGTTTTGTTGTTGTTTGATTAAAATATTTTCTAATTTTCATTATGATTCCTTCTTTGGCCCAAGGGTTATTCCAAATAATATTTATTATGTTCCACAATTATGAGTGGGTTTTTTTTTTGACATATGTATTGCAAATAACTTCTCCTGCTGTGTGGCTATTTTCAAAGAACAGGATATCTTAGCTTTGGTGAAGTCAAATTTATGAAGAAAAAATATGGCTAATTTTATTTGTGGCCCAGTTAGTAAAATTTTGCTTATCCCAAGACTATGAAGATATATTTCTAAGTTTTCTTCTAAAAGATTCATTGTTTTTCACATTTAGGCTTACGATGCATTTTGAATGATCTTTTATGAAGATAAATGGAATGATGCCTTTTTTATATCAGGTGACTAGATATGATTACTCTTGTTTATGGGCTCTATTTTGTTGGCAAGAGATCGGAGGGAGGGGGAGGGAGGTCAGGGAATTATACCCCTGCTCTCCTTCCTGTGAGGTCCCTTTAGGTTGGATTTGTGACTTGACCCAATGTCATTGCTTCTCCCGAGGCAGCTGGCCTCGGGAAGCTCTCTCCTTTCATGTTCTGATAACTCCTGTGAGGCCTTATTCCTTTAGTTCTAGGAGCAGTGACAGCCCCTATACTTGCTAGCCCGGTTCCAGCACTATCAACCCTCTCACATCTCTGTGACTAGTCACAAACCTCCCAGGGGAATACTGATTTACTCGTGCTCTTTCCCCCTCGAGACTCTGATTAATGTGCTGGCATATTAGAAAGTTATTTTTAAAGTATGTAGTATCTAGTGTCTTTGCTAAACAATTTTTAGTTTTAATAGTTTGTTTCTGGAAATTCTGGGGATTCCTATGTAAACAATCATAGCATCTTATCAATGGCGACCCTCTTGTTTCTTAAAATACTTATAATTTTAATTTCTGTTTCTTTTCTTATTTTCCTGGTTAACACCTCTCCATTATAATGTTGAACAAAAGTAATTATAGTTGTCTCACTCCAGGCTTTAAATTGAATGCATTGAGTGATTCACCATTAAGAATTTTACTCTCTGAGTTTATTATTATTTTTTAAAAAATCATAATCAGATATTGAATTGTTTTGAATAGTTTATTGTTTAAGATCATCATAAAGCCCCTTTCTTTTTCTCTTTCTGCTCTCCCCTGGGGTCCTGGCTCCATCGTGATCGTGTATGTCAAGGTCAAGGCCATGGAGATCATTCTTCCTATCCCCAGCCTAGAAGAGCAGGATTGGAACCTTACAGTCCTCTTGGATAAATCTTGGGCTTTTTGGAATATCCCATGTGGAATATTACAAGATGTTCATTAAGGCATCATTTTGATGTACTATTTTTTGCTTATAAAACATCTGCTTTTTAAAGATTCTGATTTACTCAAGACCTCCTTCTAAAGTAAGGAGAGAAGTGCTGGCTGGTGTGGCTCAGTGGGTTGAGTGCCAGCCGGGGTTGCGGGCCAGGTGCCTGGTTGAGGGCACGTGAGAGGCAACCAATGGATGTTTCTCTCACACACCAATGTTTCTCTCCCTCTCTTTCTCCCTCCCTTCCCCTCTCTCTAAAAATAAATAAATCAAATCTGAAATAAAAAATAAGGAGAGCAAGTAGTAAAGGAGAGGAGGGGAGATACCTCATTCTGACACTTACGTGTAATTTGCAGCAATCCCGTGGAGCAGGTGTTAGTGTGCTTAGTTTACAGACGGGAAGCTGAAGCTCAGAGAGGTGAAGTGCACTGCCCGGGACAAAGGCAGAGTGGGATTCTGGAATTTTGGCCCCACGGTTGTGGCCCCAAGTTGGGGCTCTCTCTGTTGTGAGGCAGTAAGAAACGCTTGCTCCCTCACAACAGAGCAAGTGAGACGTGAGTCCTTCCGCCCACGAGGGTACTTCTGCCTTTCCCCAACCCTTGGTCCTCAGCTCTAAGCATCTCCTTGTCTGGCGTGCTGTGCTGTGCATAATGAGACAGGGCCTGTGTCGTGACTGGGGGTCCTGGATCTGCCCAACAATGGGCTACAGAGCCTGTCCCCCGGGGACATTCTTCTGCTTACCCCACCTGTAGGAGCTGCTGCTTCAGGGAAACCAGCTGGATTGGCTGTCTGGAGGGCCAGGTATTCCAGGGCCTAAGGAGGCTACGCTGAGACATAAGCCGCAGAGTGTAGAGGCCCACCTTCCCGGCAGTTCTGCAGTGTGGAAACATTTGGGCCCCCAGAGCCTGGTTCCAGGCCCTCCTGGGCACACTGGGGGCTGTGCATCCTGTCAGTGCTGTGAGTACTGTGTACGTGTGCGTGGTTGGGAAGGAAGGGGTCTGGAGAAGAGGGGAGCGGAGAGTGAGGCTCTGATTGTGCTTGTCTCTAGACCAGGCTTGGGGCTGAGATGGGCGGACATTTGCTGCTGCCTGGTTTGCTCCTGTTCCTTCCTCTGACCACGGGCTGGACTGCTTCAAATTGCTTAGTGACTGAAGGCTCCCGGCTGCATGTGGTCTCCCGTTACTTCCTGTGCCGCCTGGACTCCAGCCTGCCCCTCCTGGCACATGCTCTGGGCGAGCCACCTGATGCAGGCCCTGGAGGCTGTGCCGCAGGGTGTGGAGGGGCTCTGTCTTGGTGGGTCCACTTCAGTTCTACCACTGGATGCTTTCTCCTCCGTCCCTGGCCTCAAGATCTTGGGACTGTTTCTGAGTCTCACCCAGGTCCTGCCAGGAGCCCTCCGGGGCCCGGGGCAGCTGCGGCAGCTGTCTTTCACATGTCATCACTTGAAAGACTTCTTCCTACCCCCTGATGCCTCTGGCAACCTGAGCTCTCTCCAGCCAATTTCTGGGGCCCTTGCCTGGATAGGAACTCAGGTGTCCAGTTGCCTCCTACTCTACGGCGACTTGACATCAGCGGTATTTACCTTCAGAATGTGGGGAAGTTGGCAGACATCTTCCCAGACCCGGTGCTTGGTCCCTCCTCTGGATGACTGGACTCTGGATGTCCTGGACCTGTCATTCAACAAAAAGCTGACAATGGCTAGCCCTGGGGCCCTCCAGGGCCTCAAGGTGGGGACTCTGAATCTGGACCACACAATGATGACGGCAGCTGCAGTGGAGGGACTGGGGCTGCAGAAGCCTGATGCCCTGTCTGTGATACATACTGACTGACATGGCTGAGCTGCCTGCTGACGCAGTTGCCCGCTTTGAGCTGCAAGAGCTGAATATGGGATTCACACGGATAGGGCACATAACTCCGGAGGCCCTGGCTTCCTGCCGAAGCCTGAAGAGCTTGAGTCTTAAGAGCAGTGGCCTGACTGACCTGCCACCGTTTCCTAGCTGCCCTGCCCAGGCTTCAGAGACTGAACCTGAGAGGCAACAAACTGTGGAGTGCTGTGCCGTGCACGAATGAGACAGGGCCTGTGTCGGGACTGGGGGGCCCTGGATCTGCCCAACAGTGGGCTGCAGAGGCTGCCCCCAGGAGCATGCTTCTGCTTGCCCCACCTGCAGGAGCTGCTACTTGAGGGAAACCAGATGGATTGGCTGGAGGGCCAGGTATTCCTGGGCCTCAGGAGGCTGGAGAGGTTGGACTTGAGTAACAATCCACTGGTGACCCTGGGTGAGGCCTGGTTGGCTCATCTGCCTGAACTGACCACCCTGAACCTGCTGAATACCAGCATTATGCTGAGCCCAACCTGGGACTTCTGGGGCCCAGAGAATCTGCATGACCTGAGACTTTAGTTCCCCTCTGGCCCTTCTGGGGTAGTGCTGTCCATAGCCATGAGACTGACTAGTCTGGAGCTTCGTGCAGTACCAAGCAGGAAGCTTTGGAGGCTGGCTTCTCCCATCTTCCCAGTCTTGCAGACCCTGACTCTAAATGGCTGGGGACTGCAGCTGGAGACCCAGAATATCACCGAGATCACCTTCGCCAACTCTTCTTGCTTGGCAACAGCTTGGAGGCCCTCTGCTCCAAGGACATCTCCAGCTTCTTCCTCTGGCAGCTCCCCAGACTCCAGTATCTGAGGGTCCAGGGTGATGGGCGCAGCCCCAGGCCCTGCTACATCACTGGGCTGCCCACCCTACAGGAGCTGAAGCTGCAAAGACTGCAGTCCCGAGTGTGGCCCCACTCAGTGTGGTTGCAGGAGCTGGTGGGTGAGCTGCCCAGACTCCACGTGCTGCATCTGGCCCAAACTGGCTTGGAGACACTGTCTGCTGCTGCTTCCCAGGGCCTGGGCGGTCTCCAGATCTCAGTGCTAGACAGGGAGACAGGCACTGTGCTGGATGGCAGTCCCCAGGAGCACAGTCCCCAGATGCCACAGTACATGTATATTTTGAGTTCATCCTTGGCCTGCCAGTGTGCCAATGCCTGGATGGGGCCCTGGCTTAAGCGGTCCCCCAGAACATACATGCATATAGCACCATGCCAGCTGTGCCAGCCAGAGGCTGGGGGCCACCCTAAGAATCCCCTTTTCCCCTTCCTCTGGAGTCACTGACCCAAGACTTTGGGGTTGGAACTCTTTTTGGGCAGCTCTGCCCTGCTGAGAGCTGATCTCCTTGCCCTTCCTGCAAGAAGCCAGGAATTCCTGGATCCTCCACCTGCTCTGTTCAGAGCTTGGCTTCAGGATCCGAGGGGTCAGAAGGGTGAATGAAGGCAACAGGTTCCTCTATGATGTCTTTGTGTCCCACTGTAGGCAAGACCAGGCCTGGGTGGTACAGGAGCTCTTGCCACTTTGGAAGGCAGCTGGGGGCTGCACCTCTGCCTCCCTGAGCGGGATTTTGAGCCAGGCAATGCTGTGGCCGATAATGTGGCAGAGAGCATGGCAAGCAGCTGGGTCATGCTCTGTGTGCTGAGTTGCCAGGCCCTGGGCACGCCACACTGCTGCCTGGAGCTCCACCTGGCCACCTCCCTCCTGTTGGCTTCCCCCACCCCCCCACAGTGCTGCTGCTGGTCTTCCTGGAGTCTGTATCCAGCCACCAGCTCCCCTGCTACCATAGACTGGCCCGGCTGCTTTGCAGAGGAGACTATTATGTGTGGCCCAAGGAAGATGAGAGAAAAGACAACTTCTGGGCTTGGCTGGGGAGCAGGCTGGGGCAAGCTGGTTTGGGCTAGAGTGAGTGCATGTGTTTTGGAGGGTGGGGATGGGAAAGGAAAGCCAGCCTGGCAGGGAGAGAGTGGGTATGTGTTAGTGCATGAGACTGAACTGAGCTTCTGGGAGGTAGGGGTGCCGTGTGTATGGGGAGGATCATCTGGTAGCTTTGGAAACATAGGCTTTGGGAAGGTTCTGGAGGCTGCATGAGAAAATTTGGGGGATGGCATGTGGCCATGAGGTGCGCGATGTGATCTCAAGTTGTCCAAATCCTCAGTAAATTTACTAAATACATGAAATGGTTAATGTAATTGGACTTTTTCTTTTTTGATGGAAATGCACAGGAGGAAGAGGGTGAAGGGGCGGGGGTCACAGAAACTGTAGCCTGGAGGAAATAAAGTGGGGGAATTCAGAGAGAGGGTGGGAACGAAAGGAAGACTCTGAGTACTCCGAACCTATGGAATCAGGTCTAGGCCAAGTTCAACCAGATCGTCAAGGGGCAGAGAGTCCCCTTTTGCCACCTGGGTTATAGAGGTATTGGCAGCTGAGGACCAGAAAAGCTGGGATGCTACCCAGGAGGCAGCGGGCTGATCGCCTATTCCCTCAATGAAAACACGGAAGCACAGTCACATCTATCCTCTTGTTTGAACCTCATAGCAACACTGGGAGGGGGACCCACTTCCTTGGCACTCTGGCTTCAGCCAGGCTAGACTACTTGTAGCTCCCGGGACTCCGTGTACTCCTGCCTCTGGGCCTTTGCATGCGCTATTCTTCCTCCCAATTCATTTCTTCTGGGGAAGTACTGTGTATCCTTTAAGATTCAGTGCAGCCATCATTTTCTCCAGAAGCCATTCCTGACCTGCCAGCCTCTTGGTTCCCACGACTTCCTGCACTTTCCTTTCTCAAAGTACTGATCATGCTGTATCAGCCCTCACAGGACTGGGAGCCCCCAGAACAGCGGTCTGCAAAGGGAGTACACGGTGGGCCACCGGGGTTTAGGAAGAAAAATTTAAAAAAACTTCTATTTGTCTTTTTTCATATCTCACTTTATTCTGAAGCTAGCCTGTCTACTTCTTAGCTATGCTACTTAACCTCTGTACCTGAGTTTCTTCTTCTGTCACATGGGATAGTATTACATCCTCCCTCGAAGGGTTTTGTGAGAATTAAATGAGTTAATAGGTATAAAGCACTGAGAGCAGGACCTAATAATGCATTGTCAATATTCAACAAAACTTAACTTTTTAATGTAATTATGTATGTACTACATGCATATCACATAAGTAAATAAATACACATATGTTGGGAGAGTGTGCTAAAAAATGTCGTACTGATAGGAAACATTACTAATTTGCTAGCAGAAAACTTGATCAGGAAAGTTTGGAGATCAGACCCTGGAGCCAGGGACCAGGTTTGATTCACCTCTGCATCCTTAGAGCCTAGTGCTGGCCCAGACAACTATGGACAGAAAAAAATCTTGATGGATGCTGAAGCAGAGAACTGGGGTCTGTTTATTTCTATATGATACTGGGCCAGGAAACTTGGCCTCTTTGGGCTTGAATTTTCCTCTTCTGTACAGTGCCAGGCTTTAAATAGACAAAGGCTAAAGGAAACCATAGAACGATTCTAGGCTGAATTTTGGGCGAGGGGCGCCCTCTAGAGTCCTAATGGTGTCTCTCTCTCTCTCTCTCTCTCTCTCTCTCTCTCTCTCTCTCTCTCTCTCTGTGCATTCTCACCTCCATTCCTCCTCTTCAGGGCCAATGATCCTGAAATGAATCTGACCCTGCAAAGTTGACTTTCCAGCTTCAGATCTGGACACTCTCTCAAACGTCTCCAGCCCTCCCAGCACCTCACACTGCAGAACTGTCTCTCTCTCCACTCACACAACACCCTCCCCTCCACTGGTGATCTTTTCTTTATGCAGCATGAGGCTGAGAAGAAACCTTTGGGGTCATGTGCCCAGGTTCAAATCCCAAGCCTTGCACTTATTGGCTATGTGATCTTGAGTGGTCACTTCACCTGTCCAAGCCCTCATTTCCTTCTTGTAAATTGGAGGTAATAATATCCACCTCATAGGGCTGTGATACTCCAATAACAAGGAGCACTTACAGGTTGCTACTTCTTTTACTGAGTAAAACCACACGAGTTGTTACTATAAGTAGGTTGGAACATGTTTCACAGAAGAGAAGGACTTTGAACTAAGTCTTTCAAAGTAAGATACAGAATTTCCCCAATTTTAACAATAGCCAACATGTATCAAGCACTGGGCCATTTACCAGGTACTGTCAATTTCCCCAAAGTCTCATAACTATTAGTAAAAATAATAATAGCTAATAATTATTAGACTCCTTCTGCTAGCCATGTGTCAAGCTCTTGACACACTTTCCTCCATTTATTTCTCACCAACTCTATCAGGTAGATGCCATTATTTTAATTCCCATTTTACAGATGAGAAAACCGAGGCATAAAGAGGTGAATTAATTTGCCCAATGTTTCACAGCCAGTGAGTGGCAAGGCCTCCATCCTGCATTTGAAAATACGAAGTTTCAGACCCAAGCAGCTTGACCCCAGAATCCATGCTTTACTTGCATTAACCTTCACAACAGCTGCAATGCAGGTTCTGTTGTATCACCTGCATTTTAAAGATGAAAAAAAACAAAGACAGAAGAGATGCACTAATTTGTTTAAGGCCACACAGCTGGGAAGTAGTTAGGCTGGAATTTGGATCCATGTCTGACTACAAACCCACATTCTCAACCTCATATTAGATTGCTCATACCCCAAAGTACAAAGCAACTGCTTTTACATTAAAAGTATTCAGATTGTTGTTATTCTAATGATGATTAACATTCTTCCAATACACACCAAGTGCCAAGCTCTGTACTAACTGATTTACATAATAATAGCTAACATTCGCTGTGTATTTTTAGGAGTCAGGCCCTGGGCTAATCGTTTTAGGTGTATCATTCATTGAAGCCTCACAAAAACCTGCGGATTCGGATGTTATTATCCTTGCTTTACAGCTAAAGAAAGAGCGATTCACAACTGATCCAAAGTCACTCAGCTTAACTGTGAGCTGGAAATTGCACCTACAATTGTCCAACTCTCTCTTGCCCACCAGTCTGGTCATCTCTAGTCACCCTCTCTCCTTATTTCTTTTTCTTTTTCTTCCTCCTTATTTCCTACTGTTTCTGCTTTGATCTCTCTCGGGCCTAAAGCTCCCGATTCGCCCTTTCAACAGGCCCCGCCCCCTCAGTTTGAATGCTCGCCTATTGGGCAGTGTCATTTCCCAGAGTCTGTGGAAACGACCCGGGATTACAACAGGCCCCACCCTCACGCTGAGATCCTGTTCCGATTTGTTCCGGTACCGGCGACGTGAGAAAGTGACGCATCTATTGGCTGACGACGTCTTAAGGACCGTAAACGCGATTCACGCGATTCCTTCTGGGAGTTGTAGTCTCAGACGATCCATTCCCGGGGAGGTGTCGTTTGGACTCCGCGTCCCAGCATCCCCTGCGCGAGCCCTGGAGCACTTCCGCCCCGTTGTGAAGTGGGTGGCTCGGTTGGTGAGTCCCGGTGGTGGGGCAAGGGCAGTTGAGACTCAGGCTCTGGGCTGGAGACTTAGGCGGTGGTGGTGTTACAGGGGACCGGGGAAGGTGAGAGTGGAGAAAGAAGCTTTGGTGGGTGGATGAGTGGGAGGAGTGTGAGAAGCGGTCAGAGGATGGAGCGTCCGGAGATGGGAAGGGTCATAGAGGGGGTCGGGGATGGGGTTGGGGATGAGGAGGGAGATAGAGCCCCCTGGGAGTGAGAACCGTCTTAGATCTGTAGGGGAGGACACCGAGAGAGGTTCCAGAGGTGGGAGCGTCGTGGAAGGTCCAGGAGACCACACAGGGAAGGAGAGAGAGTTCTGGGGCCCTGGCAAGAAGTGAAAATAAGAGGGCCTGAGCTTGAAGCCCAACCTTAAAAATATCGTGCAAGTCTCTACCTGCCCACCTAGAACAGACATCTCGATTGATACCCCCTTACACGTTCTCTAATGGTTGTGACTCCTGGAACCCAGTGGGTGGGACTGGCTATTGTGCAAACCTGCACCTCTTTTCTTGTGGCTGCTGGAAGTGAATGGCACCATCGTCTGCTTTACCCAGGGGCCCTCTGATTTCTCTTGCACATTCACGGATCTTCACATCTTTCAATTTCCTTAATGTGTCTTGAATCTGCTCTTTCCTTGTCAGGGTTTTTGCTGAAGCCTCCATCTTTTCACCTCCCAGCTTGGACGAACACATTGTAGCTAGTGTGATCTATTTAACGCGCAAATCTGATTATGCCTTTGGCTTTAAAACCTTTCTTGGCACTCACTCATCACTGATAGAACTAAGTCCAAACCCCTCAGTTTGACATTCAAGATCCTTCATAAACCACTTTACCTCCTAATCCTCGTGTGCCCCACACTCCAGGGCTCCCAAGGTTTTCCCCACTTCTTGGGGAGGCTGTTTGGTTTCCCACCATTGTGCTGTTGTCTCTGTTTAGAGTACACTCCCTCCCCTCCCCATTCTCTGCCAAGGGAACTATTCTTTGTTTAAGAACCAACTCAAATGTTACTTTGTTCAGTTGCCTTAAGCAGATAAAGTTTCTTCTCACCCCCTAGCTCCCACAGAAGAACTCTTTTTACTGCATTTTCCACATTTTGACTATCATTATCTGTGGGTTTTTTTTTTTTTTTTTTTTTTTTTTTTGTCTCTTCAACTAGACTGTCAGCATCTCCAGGACAGGAACAGTTTCTGAGTCACCTCTGTTTCCCCATTGCCTAGTAAACACTTAATGAATGTGTGACTAAAGACAGTCCAGGGTGAGCTTGGCTACACAGGCTTGAAAAATGCTACTTCCGGTGGGTTTCTAGGGGCATGAGTTTTAGTCTTCCGCCTATTAAGGCTGTTTTTGCTGGAAGCTGATTCAGTGCCTACGGGAGTTTAAGCCACGGGTGGCAAATACATGGAATGTGTGCTGCCACTTCCGTTTCCTGTGCCTGGCAGACATAGCTAATTGGTCACAACACATTCATGTGGGATTTAGAGTCCTCAGCACAGTTGAATGTAGTCGGTGCTTTAAATGGAACCTATTTGCTTTCCCTGGTTTATGTCCTTAAGTGTGAGGTCAGGCTGCTTAAGCAATAGCTTGGACCATCATCAAAATGAGCTTGAAAGCCTTCGGGAATACCCAGTTTTTTTCTCTTCGGAGGTCACAGACCAGTCTTGGCCTTTCCCATGAGACTAGGGCAGACGTCTTCCCACCCCACTGTTTACTGGGTGGGCTCTTCTTGTCCACATCCATACTCACGACCCCAGGAGCCAGGATGCCTCTGAGCTTCCCTGTGTTTGTAAAGGGGTCCTGATTCTGACAGCAGCCAACACCAGTCTTCATTATTTAGGAGAATCTGTGCCCTTCCTAGGTCTTCCCGGAGGTTGGAAGAGACCTTTTAGACCACTCAGCTGAAAGGTGGCAAAGTGACAGCCCATAGAAACCTTCCAGTATGCTTATTTAATCCTCAGGGTGTTCGAAGCAATTTTGAGTAGGTTGCCAACATTTAAAAATCTAGAGTTCTGACTTAGAAAAATTAGAAGGCCCATGGA
The DNA here is from genome assembly GCF_022682495.2 of Desmodus rotundus. Lineage (NCBI taxonomy): Eukaryota > Metazoa > Chordata > Mammalia > Chiroptera > Phyllostomidae > Desmodus > Desmodus rotundus. Next base: position 20,894,400 of record NC_071389.1, read on the forward strand.
CACAGAGCCAGTGGTCCCTCTGGTGCTCTGTAGGAGCCACAGTCCCCACTCCACTCATTTCCTCATTGACCACATTGCCTGGCCTCTAGCCATTTAAATTTGTAGCCACTGATTTTAATCTCCCTGTCCCTTTGCTCTACTCCCATCATACTAATTGGGAAACCCAGGCAACTGTGAGTAGGGTTGGGCAGTCCGCTGCAGTCCAGAGAGGCTGCAGAAGCCACACTACCTGCCCAGAGTCACACCGCTGATAAATGGCAGGAGAGGAGCCAGAGCCCTGATTAGCTCACTCCTGTCTTAATGTCCTTCCCACTCTCCATACCGTCTTCTCGGGACTTTGCACGACTGGCAGACGTAGAGGAGGCTGTGTGGTGTGGATAAAAAAAGACTGGAGAAGACGAGCCTGGGCTTGTATTCCGACTCTTCCACTTGCTAGTCGTATGGCCTTAAGTGAATCTTTTCCGTAGAAGCTCAGTTCTGTGTGTGTAAATTAAAGATAAGTGGGGTCATACCTCACAGGATAATGACAGCATGAAAGGTGATTGTCACATTTAGCCAAAAATCGCAGTCAGCTTGAAAAGCCTTGGGCAAGGAGCCACATAGAAACCAACGCGCTATCTTTGGATAAGCCAACCAGAACAGCTGGGTTTTCTTGGTTGCACACTAGGTGAAAGAGTTGGCTTGTGTGTAGGGACCGTGCTGTAGAAGGACGCTGCTCACAGTCAGTGGCAGAGATGCTCGAGGGAACTCGGACCAGCCCGGGGCCGGCAGAGTCGTGGGTGTCGTCACGTCGCCACTCGCTTGCTCTGCAGGAGACACGGAGTGAATGGGACTGGTGCACTGTTTAAATCCTGTCCATTCCTCGTCCTCCTGGTGTTTGTGTGCAGTTAATACGTGCGACTTACACGTCATGGTTTGGCAGCCCGACACTGGTGATGCTTCACTTGCTTGTCTGGGGGATTCGGTGAGATGATGACTGCAGAGCACTTAGCGCCAGGCCTGGCACCATGGACGCTCAATAAATAGGGTCTCTTTGAGGTTGCTGCTCCTAGCAACAACCCAGAGATTCCTGGGAGTGTCAGCACTGAGGAATGCCCTGGTCCATTTTTCCCCTGTGTGAAGCCACCCTGATGTGGGCTGACTGGGCTGACCTCCCCCTGTGGATAAGTTGCTGTTCATATGTAAGAGAGTAGCAGAATAATCCTCAGGTTTGTATTTGAAAATAACCTTTGGGACTCTCAAGTCATCCCAGAAGAAAGTACCTGTTATCTGAGACCCTGGGCTTTGGCCTGGTGGGACTACCAACTGCCTGTTTTGCTGTAGCGTTCTCTCTGTGCAGGGTACCGATTTTGCTCATTGACTGTCTCTTGTTAGGCTGTAACTTTTATGAAGGCAGAGACTGTCTGTCCTAGTTACCGCTGGCTCTCCAGCTCGCAGTACCGTGCCGGGGACATAGTGGGATTCTGCAGCTGGCTGATGAGTTGTCCTTGTGTGAGAGAGTGACACGAATGTGTTTAGATTAGTGCATGATTGAGGCTGTGGCTAAGAAAGAGATTTCATGAAAGGTTAATCTTTTTAGTGTGATGTAAATTACGGATCTTCCATAGCCTGTTAGGTTTTTAATGTACTGGCTTTACTGTTTAATAAAAGGCGACAAAACTCCCAAGGGCCCTGCTATTTATCAGACCCCGAGACGGGCACTGTGACACAGAAATGAGTAGGACATGGTGCCGACCCTAGTAACACAGTCTAACGGGGGGCTGTCAGGTGTGAGAACATGAACTGCAGTGATGTAGGGAACGCGTGTATTAGAGGTGTGTGCCATCTGCTTAGGGAACGCGGGGTTGTGATTCTTGGAGAGCAGGCATGGGCAGGGCATGGTAAGAGCACGTCAAGGAAGTCTTAACAGGTGAGGTGACGTTGAGCTGAGAGCTGAAGGACAAGTAGGAAGTTGCCAGGTGGCCATGGGTTGTGTCCCTAACTACATGGAGGTCTTTAGGACGAGCCTTTGTTTTCCATCGTCCTTGCCTTACTTCTAGACAGTCCAGTCAGATGGCCTAAAACCAAAATACCACCCTCCCTGCACTCTGAGCTCGGCTGCGACATTCCCACGTGGGAGCAGCTGAGGGCCTCCTCCGAGCAGGTGTGGTTTACACCATGTACACTTGTCGGGAGGGACACCAAGAGCTCATTTTCCCAGACCACCCAGCGTGTGTGTTGTCGGAGTTTTCGGTGTGTGAAAGTGGCAGCCTAGACGCTCACTCCGCAAGCGTTTCCGAGAGCCTCCTGTGTCTAGTGCGCGCCCTGCCACTGTGGCTGTGGGGGCGGGGAGGTGTGAAAACAAGACAGGTCAGCTATGTCCCTTGCCCTCGGCGAGGCTGCAATCTCTCTGGAGACACACATATGTACACACATCCCTTTGATACAGCCTAGCAAGTGGCAAGTGCCACAGCGATGGAAATAAAGAAGAGAAAAAGATTCCTTCTGGCCTGAAGAAGGTCATTCTTTTTCTTTCATCTAGTTTGCCTGGGAAGGCTTAATTGTACTCCTTGTTCCGTGACACATGGCTGTCAGCAGTTGGCCATTGTGTCGCCGCTCACTGAGTGCTTCCTGTGTGTGCGGAGCACGGGCCAGGCCCCGCAGGAAGCCTGGGATCTAGTGGGGTAAGTGTCGAGTATGATCTGAGTTAGGACACAGAAAACGCAAGGTGGCATGGGAGCTTGGGGCTGAGGACTGGACCCTGGGAAAGTACAGTTTAAGCTGAGACCGAACGAGATGAAGAAAGGGAAGAGGCTGCTCTCAAAGGAGACCCCAGCATGTGGCAGGGCTCAGAGGGCAGCACGATGCAGGAGCGGCAAGCCGTGCAGCTGAAACACCGTGACTGGCGGGAGCACGGTGAAGAAACGAGGTTTGGGCAAGGTTCGTACTGGATCCTGAGGGAAATGGGAGGCCACTGGAGGGTGCTTAGCAGGGAAGTGACATGGTCAGATTTTGGTCTAGTCTGGTTGTTGTGCAAAGAATGGGCCAGGGGTTGGGCAAGGGGAGTGGAGGCAGGGTCGTGAGATAAGATGCTGATCGAGTGATGAGCCTGGTGATCCTCTGGACCAAGGGGGTGGCACTGGGGATGTAAGTGGGTAGAAGGTCAGGTGGACACGGTTTGGTGGTGAGCTGGGTGAGGAAGGTCTTGGAGAACGATGACGATCAGGTTTCTGGCCTGGGTGAGCTGATGGAAGGGGTGCCTGTATTGCACAGAGAGCTCCAGGAAAGAGACAGGCTTGCAAGAGAAAATGATGAATTCAGTGTTTGACTCAATGAGTTTGAAGTGCCTAAGAGACAGTCAGGTGGAAATGTCTTGTAGCTGGTTAGATTTGGGGGTCTGGAGGTCTGGAGCTAGGTCCTGGTTGCAGTTTCGGGGAGTCACAGAGGTGAAAACTGCCAGGCGAGTAGGACAACCACGGCGGAGTACAGAGGGAGCGAGGGACTTTGCAAGGAGAGCACCTGTAGAGGAAGACTGAAGCCTTATGGCCCAGGAAGAAAGGCCTTCCAGAGGGGGTGATGTTTGGGTCCCAGCTGGAGGGAAGGGCAGACTTTGGGCATGTGTAGAGGGGGCAAGGCTTTGCAGGGACTAGGTCATGGAGGCCTGATGCCAGGCTAAGGAGTTGAGCGGGCCCCAGAGGACTTAACACTGTGCCGGTTCTGGTGTTGGTGTCAGATTGTGGCCTAACTTCTTGCTTGTGGAACAGGGGCATCCCTTAGCACCCCACTCCCCATTCAGTGGCAGTGGTGGGTATGGGGGAAGTGAGGGAGGTGAGGCTCCTGGGTCCTTCTGCTCACTGTCCTTTGTCCTTCTGCATTCAGAGCTTTGGAAAGCATTTCCTCTCCCAGGAACCTCTTGAAGGACACCCTGTAGATGCAGGAAGACATCGGATGAGGACAGCATCCAGGACAGAGCATGGCTGTAGCCCTGGAACCCCAGGCCCAGGTCTCTCCCCCACCAGGGCTGGAAGAGCTCCTGATTGTGAAATTGGAGGAGGACGCATGGAGATCAGAATCCAGACCTCAGGCGAAGGACCGTGACCCTGTCCCTGGCCCTGAGGCCTCCCGCCAGCGCTTCAGGCAGTTCCAGTACAGGGATGCATCTGGACCCCACGAGGCCTTCAGCCAGCTCTGGGCACTCTGCTGTCGCTGGCTGCGGCCAGAGATCCGTCTCAAAGAACAGATCCTGGAGCTGCTGGTGCTGGAGCAGTTCCTGACTATCTTACCCAGGGAGGCCCAGGCCTGGGTGCAGGCACGCCACCCTGAGAGCGGCGAGGAGGCGGTGGCCCTGGTGGAGGATTGGCACCGAGAGGCCCGGGCTGCAGGACAGAGGGTGAGGCAAACAGTCGGTTCTCCGAAAGTGGGCCAGGCACGGCAGCGGGGCTGCGACAAGGTTAATAATTGCCGAAATAATGATTGTTATTGTTATTGAGCAACTGACATTCGTGAGCATGACTGCCTATTGTTCTGAGTGCTTTCTGTGTATTAACTTGCTTATTCCTGTCCACAATTTCGTGAGACAGTTACTATTAGCCTAGCTTTACCAGTGAGGAAGCTGAGACATAGAAAAGGTGGGTAATTGGCTCAAGGTCACACGGGTGGGAGAGCCAGGGTGTGGACTCAGGCAATCTGACTTCAAAGCCAGCACTCATAACCACTGTTCTACACTGCCTCCCAGTGATTTGTATTGTGTTTTATACTTAACTGAATCTTTTTACATGTGGGATCTCTTTTGGTGCTTATAGCAGTGGTGTAGGTAGACAGATAGAGCATTATTGTCCTCAGAATTTGTAGATTAAACTTAAGTTCTCAAAAGCCAGGTCATTCACAAAGCTCAGTCGGTATGAACCAAGCCTGAATCCAGATCCTTAGGTTCCAAGTTCATTGTTCTGTCTACTACATGACAGATGCCTCACCTGGAAACCGTAGAAATTAAAGTACCTCTGAGTCATGAGGCTCGAATGAAAGAGTAACTGACATGTCCTGAGCGCCCACTGTGTGTCAGACACTGTTCTGAGCTTTTGATGTGTATTGCTTATCTAGTCCACCCAGCAACCCGATCAGGTAGGCACTGTTACTGTTGCTGTTTTTCAGATGGCAGAACAGAGACTCAGAGAGGTAAGTAACTTGTCCAGATTTGTATTGAAATGAAAGTATGGCGGATTTAACTCACAGTCTGGACAATTTACGAGAAATCCCGAAGGCCCATGACATCCTTTATAATTTTGCTGTGACACAGATTGTGATTCCTGCTTTGAAGCTGGTGTCTGTAGAGCCAGCCCTTTGGCCAGCTGCAGGCGGGACCAGCCACCCAGGACGCCCTGTGGCTTCCACGTGTTAAATAGCAATTCTTGTGGTTTTATCCTTAGTCACATTTTGCTGGGAGAAATCAGAGCTTTGAGAGCACATGCCTTGCAGATAGCAGGGGGCTTCTGTACATCGTAAAATATGCAGATGTGAGATCAGAGGAAGAAAGGTTGAAATTAGGTCTGTGGCTTTGCTTTTTGGATTCCTTTGCAAACTGATTGAAGATGCAGGGAGCGTCAGGGTTACAGAACTAAGTGTGAGAGACCACACCTTATTTTAGTTCCCCCCCAGCTATTTGTCTCACGTGGCAGTGAGGAAACAAGTGGAAGTCTTGGGACTTCAGGGCTGGGCATAGGGAAGGACGTGACACCCAGAGATGAGAACGGACTTAAGTCAAGCTCTTCATGATTCTGCCTCTGTGAGATGAGAGGGTTGGACCATACCAAAAATTCTCAAATTATACCCACCGTGAGCTGAAGACTGAAATAAAAATAAGGTGATGAAACCTTCTCTATAATGTATTTTTTCCTGTGACTTCCATTTTTAACTTTCCCACTTGCTCCTGAGTGCTCACAAGTGTCAGAACAAATGGATAAGTAGCTTGTCCGCTCCCCACCCCCCGATGCGTATGCTGTAGTTTATGATCTTACATTGCAAGGATCATAACTCACACACCCTCCTTCATTGTCAACAAGCATCCCCCACGGGAGCGGTACCTTTGTTACAGGCGACAAACCTGCGCTGTCTGTGGTCGCTACCTTTTGTGTAGAAATGGGGAAGAAATAGGAGTGTACATTACACAGTTGCTTGTACAGAAAGAAACTGAAAGGGTGCAGGAAAAGGGTGCTTACCTGTGGGGAGGGATGGGGGCAGAGGTGGGGCTGGGCTGTTTTCACTGAGTATACGTTTATGTATATTTTCTGTTTCTAAACCATGTGAATGTTGAAAATACCTATTGAAGACATTGAAATACATGTTTTTTTATTTTTAGATTTTATTTATTATTTTTAGAGACAGGAGAAGGGAGGGAGAAAGAGAGGGAGAGAAACATCAGTGTGTGAGAGATACATTGAAAGGTTGCCTCTCACACGCCCCCAACTGGGGATCTGGCCCACGACCCAGGCTCGCGCCCTGCCTGGGAATCAAACCAGCGACCTTTCGGTTTGCAGGCCAGCACTCAGTTCACTGAGCCACACCAGCCAGGGCTGTAATGCATTTTTAAAAGTGGAGTGTGTCTATAAGGCAATTGAAATTGTTGTATTTGGGGGGATTTAGGGCCAGGACATGACATCTGGGCCTCTACCTTTGAATTTGCAACCAACTGAGAGAGATTAGAAATTAGTTTTATGATTGATAATGCTGAATTTGGTAATGCCACCTCTTAATTGATTATTTCCTTCTGTTTTGTACATGTTCTCTACATCTCAGTACTTTTTTGCCTGAACTTCCACACTGAAATTAAAATTGCCTCTTCAATTTTCCTCTGGAGTTAAGTCCCTTATCTCTGCTTATCCTTCTGTTTTAGGAGAGATGTGCCCTTCTGAAACTTCTCTTTCATTTTAAAATTCCATCTGTAATTCTTTGTCCCTCCTTTTTTATTATATTTAGTTTTGAATTTCCTTTGCCTTCAGCAAGAATACTTAGATTAAGTACATTTAGAGTTACAGTTGCACCTGTTTTTATGCATTTCTTTGCTTTTTAATGCAGCTTTTTATCTTTTTTGGCAGCTTAAAAATTAAATAGCCTGTTTATGATGCTTAGAGATTATCTTTAATGTCACAAAAATGTTAACTCATCTCTCTGTGACCCAGACGTGTTTTGAGCAGTGCAGCCCCATGGAGACGTGTGGGTAGATGCCTCCCTGTGTGACGAGGTAGTGGGCGTGGGGGTGAGTGCTGGTCTGTCACTGATGTTTGTCCGATGGCTTTGCTGTCATGCTCTGAGCCAGCTTTGGGTCTCAAAAAGAGCCTTTTGACCTCTGGGTCACGGTTGTGCTCCAAAGAGCATTTCTAACCCTGCCAAAGTTGGTCTTAACTGACGGTTGGGAATTTTGACCGTCCGTGTGTAGGAACTGAAGTTGTGTGGAGGAGAGACCAGGACCTTGAAGGCAATGCAGGAACCTCAGGGCTTTCAGCCGCATTCAGTGGGGCGCTGGCCTGAGAGACGGACCCAGAGGCAGAGGGCGGGGAGTCCATTCCCTGGCCGTCCCATGCAGCTAGACACCAGGATGGCGCCCACGGCCTTTAAAGAGAGTGGTGAGTACCAAAAATCAGCAAACACCAAGGAAGAGGGTTGCGAAGGAACCCCTCCATGGGCAGGAGGGATGTACTGAATTCAAGGTAAGGGATAGAATAGTGTCTCTTGGGCACACTGAGAAGTGAGGCACGTCAGCGTTGTTAAAGAAGATGAAGCTCCCAGTGATGTCAGCCTGTCCCCTCTGTGCTGAGTCATGCAGCGGGTTCACGCTGGCACTGGGGCGAGGCGGGGCTCTAGGAGCTGGGGCTGGCACCTTGCACGTGGCACATCACTCGAGGCAGCTTAGGCACTAGATTCTCTCTTAGGGCAGGAAAAGGGGAAGTTTGCCTTGGCTGAGGGGTAATCTCGGTTGGACACAAGCAGGGCTTTTGGAAAGCTGGACTGGGGGGTGGTTCTCTGGCTACCAGAGCTCGGGTTTCAGAGACTTTTTCTTCTCCTCAGCTGTCCTCACTCCCCGAGTCCCTACTCTCCCAAAGATGGGGAGCGCTGGAGATTGGGAGGTGGCAGCTGAGTCCCAGGTAAGCTGCTATCTGTTTTCCCTTACCTGTCATTACTTCTCCTGTGCTTTTGCCCCTTTGCTCCAGTCCTTTCTGTGTGGCCTCCCTCAGCCAAAGGGTGCAGGGTGTCAGCCTCTGCCCCCTCCGCCCATCCGCTAGGCCTCTCCTTGGTCATGCTGCTCCTTACGATGCTCGACTCACACACAGTACCACTGTATTCCCATTACCTTCCCTGGGGCCTGGCGGGGTTCCCAGGCTGTGACATTTGAGGTCCTTCTTTTGTACATCTCACAGGAAGCCCTGGGGCCTGGCAAACATGCTGAGAAGGAGTTTCACAAGGACCCTCCAAGAGATAGCCGTGGGAATGGCATGTCCCTGGGTAAGGAATAGTGACTGCTGAAGAGGATGCTGTGTTTCCGGTGCGCGCAGTTCCCAAGGAGCGTTTCATCCTCCCTTAAGATGCGTGCCTCTGTGAATCTGCGGAATGTCAGACGTAGGAAGAGGCCAGGCTTTCTGTAGCCAGCACTGTGGTGGCAGGGATGGAGTGTGGGGAGCATGTCGCGTGGACGGGGGCGGGCAGTTGGCCTCCCAGAGCCTGCCCCCAGGGCTCGTTCCCTTCATTTCCCCAGTACATAACCGGGGCGCAGGGCTGGGTCCCGCCTGCCGTCTCAGAAGTCCAGGCTTCTCAGCATCAAACAGGATCCATCTCTTGGGGCACACTGGTGAACTAAGCCCACGCAACTGATGTGCTCAACCATAGCGAGAAACGCACATCACAGGGTTCAACACACGTGAAGCCCACGTGACCCGCACAGACGCCTTTGCTGTGGGCACATCCTCAGAGGAAGCCGAATAATGGCGCACTGCTTCCCATGGGAGCTTGGGAGTCAGACACCTGGGTGGGAGACAGAGATAGGTCTCCCTCACCCCTGTCGGGGAGGTAAGGCACTAGAAGCTTGTGGGTCACTCGCTCGACAGTGTGAACCCCCTTTTACCTGTGATGTCCAGTGAAAATCGCGTTCAAAGAGGCGAACTTTGCAAAATGCTGAACTAGATAATCTTTAGGTCTCTTTCAGCTCTAAGCTCTTTTTCTAGTGCTCTTCAAATGTTTATGTAATTACAGACTTCCTATTTTGTTAGGGTTGGGTGCTGTTGGGACAGCAGTCCTTTAAGTGTAGCAAACTGTTGTAAAAAATGAGAAAATGTACCTTCTCACATTATTGGAAGTGCAGAGGAGGGTGCACTCCAGCCGCAGCGCAGATGGGCTTGGTGGCAGCGTGGTTCTTCCTGTCTCTCTGCTCTGCTGTCCTCTGTCCCAGCTTTATATTAAAGCCATTGTGTGTCACGAGTCGAGAGATAGGTAGATGCCAATGGCAATGGAAGCCACACGTTTCCTAGTAAGAGAGGACTCACACCACACACACATACATACGGAGAGAGAGGAAGACCTTTCCTTCAGCCATTGAATTCATTCTGATCGGGCCAGTTTAAATCCGACGCCCATCTGCGGACCACCTGCAGCAGCTTCCTTCTTGTATGATGTGTTTCATAACAGCTGAAAAGCAAATGAACAAAGCGAACAGGTGGGCGAGCATTTCTGGTGAAGGGCTCCTGTGGCCTTTCTCTAGCCCTCCGCACATTCGATGGGGTTAGCGTGAGGGTTTTCCATCGGCCTCTTGCAGGGAACCATGTTTCGGGTGCATTTTGGACAAGCACTCTGCTCAATGAATCATTTCTATCATTTTTTTATATAGGGGCTCTAGTTTCAAAACCAAATGTCATCTCCCGGCGAGAGCAAGGACCAGAATTTTGGGGTTCAAGTCTTAAAAATTCTGGAAAGAGGAACACTGCAGATTGCGGCCTGGAGAGTGAGCAGGTAAAAGTGGCTCCAGCGTTGGCCTGGAGGGACTCGAAGGCCTGGGAAGAACACCACCAGTGGGACGTGGAGGACACGAAGGTGTCAGGTGTGCACTGGGGCTATGAGGAGACCAAGACTTTCCTGGCAATTTTGAGTGAGTCCCCTTTCTCTGAAAAGCTCCGAACTTGTCACCAGAACCGCCAGGTGTACCGGGCCATTGCAGAGCGGCTGAGGGCACGGGGCTTCCTGCGGACGCTGGAGCAGTGTCGCTACAGGGTCAAAAACCTCCTACGGAATTACCGGAAAGCCAAGAGCAGCCACCCACCGGGGACCTGTCCCTTCTACGAGGAGCTGGAGGCCCTGGTGAGAGCACGGACGGCCATCAGAGCCGCAGACGGGCCAGGCGAGGCTGCGGCCCTCCCCAGGCTGGGGGATAGCGATGCGGAGATGGAGGAACAAGAGGAAGGGAGCTGGGAGCCAGAGGAAACAGCAGAGGACTGTAATGGTGATGACCTGGCCATCGATGAGTCCGTCCGGGGGCCCAGGGTTCCGGGGGGTCCGGCTCTGTTCCAGAGTCGTGTTGGTAAGAACACAGGCATTTAATCAGATCCAGATTCCAGCCCTCCTCCTAGCCAAGCCTCTGCTCCCCGAGTTCAGGGTGCAGAAGTCTGGACTGATGCTACTGGAGTAGGGTGCTGAGTTCCTTCAGTCACCCTCAGACTTCTACTCTCTTCTGAAACCAGCTCTCAACTTTCTTAGCTATAGAGACAGCCCTTTTTAAAATCCTAAGGAACCTTAAAGAGCTAATGCGGTGTTTCCCAAAGTGGGTATGCGGATGATCGTAGGTGTTTAATGTGTGTGAACACATCAACCATGATTTCACAGGTCGTCAGTTTAGGTAAAGAAAACACTGAGTGAAATACTTAACAGCAGGAGTCACGGCAGCGTGTAGTTGAGTGATTGGTGTTTGGGGAATACCCAAGTCAAGGTCAGAGTGGGAGCACTGCAGCCTGGGGGGTGAAGCATCGAATCTCAAGGTCGAAGGGATGCAGGGGCCGTCAGGGTTAGAGCCCCAGGCTCCGGCCTCCTTTTCTGCAGTTTTCTCCCCACGCTGCTGCCTCCCTGGCTGCATCGTGTACCTGCCCAGGAACCGAGAGCAGGCCACTTTCTTTTCCTTTTTCCACAGAAGAGGGAAGGGCATCTGCAGGTGGAACATTAATGCGATTATTTGAACTTCCTTTATGTCTTTAGGGAGCCTCAGTTCCCACGTTTGTTACAGGAAAGTTCATGAGCATAAGTAGAGGACATGTATTGAATGGCTAGAGAGAGTCTCTTGTACCCCAGTTGTAGGCCTTTCCCTGAACCAGTCAGCTGAAGCCTGGGGAGTGTGGTCACCTGGTATAATGTGGACACGTAAGTCCTCCCCTTTAGCCAAGACTCATAGAATCTCTTCAAAGGAGTGGGGGTGGGGGAGCTGTGGCATAGCCCTGAGAGGCAAGGGTAGGTTCTTTGTTGGTGCCCTAGGTACCTGGACAATTTCTGAGGTGCCCGTGTTCTAGGCATTTAACAGGCAGGTGACCCCGACCCCTGATGACCTGGACAAGCATCTTTAAGTCTCACAATTCTGAACTTTGCTCCTGACAGCAGGTGTGCACTGGGGCTACGAGGAGACCAAGGCCTTCTTGACCATTCTCAGTGAGTCCCCATTTCCCGAAAAGCTTCGCACCTGTCACCAGAACAGCCAGGTGTACCGGGCCATTGCGGAGCGGCTGTGTGCACAGGGCTTCCTGCGGACACTGGAGCAGTGTCGCTACAGGTTCAAAAACCTCCTGCGAAGCTACCGGAAAGCCAAGAGCAGCCACCCGCCAGGGACCTGCCCCTTCTATGAGGAGCTGGACTCACTGGTGAGGGCTCGGACTGTGGTCAGAGCCGTGGGAACCTTCAGGGAGGCAGTGGGTCTCCCTGCATCGGGGCGGAGCAGTACAGAGGCTGATGACCCGGAGGCCTGGGCTGAGGTGGCAGGTGAAGATGCCGTCAGAACTCCACCCCCGTGTCCCAGAACCCCAGACACTGGTAAGCATGGAGTAATGGGATGTCCACAAAATCTGCAACACGCAGACAGTGAGGGAGCCATGCTCGTTATCTTGTCTCTGGACTAAACCAGAAGGGAATTGAATAGGAAAAGTAGATGTACTTTGCTCAGATTATGTCCATCTTAGTGTGATCCTTCAATGGTACAAGCAGTGAGATCTGGGTTTTACTGGGATTCGTTTGTGCAGTCGCAGAGTTTATTCAATCTCAGGTGACGTAGGACGTGCTGATGGTACTGGGAGGAGGAGGTGTTCAGTATCACGCAGTGGGATGAGGGCGCTGGCCAGGGAGACTGGCTGGCTGGCCGTTTTGGCGGGGTCCGCAGGTGCCAGACTGTTCCTCAGCTTTGCAGGTCAGAAATGTGTGTATGCACCAAAACTTGACCGATTTCCTGTTGGCCACATTTGTAAGATATGCCGTATAAAATATAAGATGCCAGTTCACGTTAGCCAAATTCAGAGGGCACAAGATGCAGATACACGCATAGACACTAACTAGCGAATGAAGAAAACATTTCTGTTCGCTCTTTCAGGGTTTGAGATGAGGCACGAGGATGACGACCAGAGTTCAGGGCAGGATGCTTTTGAGGATTGGCCCGGCGCGTTATCAACACGAGCTACAGAGGTTGCCCACTACCCTCACCGTTTGGAGGGCGACAGTGAGAATGAAAATGAAGGGGAAGAGCAGTCAGGAAGTCGACCGCAGGAACGGCGGGAAGGATGCTCCTCTGAAGAGGACTTGGAGAGGCTTATTGACCATCAAGGCCTGTACCTTGCAGAGAGACCCCACCGGTGTAACCCGTGCGTGAGAAGCTTCAGTCAGACCTCCCCCTTCATTGCCCGTCAGCGGACACACGTGGGTGAGAAGCCCTTCCAATGCCTCCAGTGTGAGAAAAGCTTCAGTGACCGCGCTGACCTCCACACCCACCAGAGAATTCACACTGGAGAGAAGCCCTACAGATGCCTCGAATGTGGGAAAGGCTGCAGTGACCGCTCCAGTCTTGTGGCTCACCAGACGGCCCACACAGGGGTAAAGCCCTATACATGTGGGGAGTGCTGGAAAAGCTGCAGCCAGGGCTCAGACCTTCGGAAACATCAGAGAGTCCGTTTGGGAGGAAACCCTCACGGCCGTAGTGAGCCTGGGGAAAACTTGGCCCGAAGCAAGTCCGTTGGTGCTCCCTGGAGGAACTTGTCAGAGGAGACAGCTCCGGACCAACCTCCAAGTGCCAGTAAGACCTTGAACTCTCTTGGACTGCACAGCACCAACTCAGGGGAGAAACTCTATCAGTGTTCTGAATGTGGAAGAACCTTCTCCAAGAGCTCTGCCCTCATTAGTCACCAAAGAATCCATACGGGAGAGAAGCCGTATGGATGTGCTGAGTGTGGGAAGACCTTCAGTAAGAGCTCCACGCTGGCCAACCACCAGCGCACCCACACCGGGGAGAAGCCGTACAAGTGTGCGGACTGTGGGAAGTGCTTCAGCGAACGCTCTAAGCTCATCACGCACCAGAGAGTGCACACGGGGGAGAAGCCCTACAAATGCCTCGAGTGTGGGAAATTCTTCCGGGACCGTTCTAACCTCATTACTCACCAGAGGATTCACACAGGAGAGAAGCCCTATAGGTGCAGAGAGTGTGGGAAATGCTTCAACCAGAGCTCTAGTCTTATCATTCACCAGAGGATCCACACCGGGGAGAAACCCTACAAGTGCCTGGAGTGCGGCAAAGACTTCAACAACAGCTCCCACTTCAGTGCCCACCGGAGAACCCATGCAGGAGGGAAGGCGTCATAGGCGACAGCGCCCCCCATGACAAAAGAGATAACTGTATTTAAATCTCCCAAGATTATGAGATGTATGATAGAAGAACACATGCCCGATTTCTAAGCTTCATATATACCCAGGGAAGTTAATCTTGATACAGTCCAGGTAGTGTGGAAGTGAACTACAAATGCTAAGGATCCAGACTTGAAGGCACTTTTCTGAAGTGTAATTTGTTTCTCTCCTGCAAAAAATCTACACTCAGTCCTCAGGCCCTCCTCACATTTGCTGCTGTTGAAGGGCTTTATCCGTGTTTGAGCCAAACTGATCACGTAGGGCGTCAGAGGCAGTTCAGTGGTGCTGAGCAGTGATTCCAAACCGCACTGTGCCTTTGCTCTGACCACGTGCACGCACGTCCCGTCAGTACCCACGGCCCATTGCACATTCTCCTGTGTGGCAGCGTTTGGTGCGGCATGTCCTCCGAGGAGGACAAGACTCTGGTGAGAGGGTGTAACTGAGAATGTGGCCTGGGGCGGCCACGGTGGGCTCAGCAGAAAGTAGGAGCGACAGTTACCTATTACTCATAATATGGAGTCATCGTCTGCAACAGCAGAAACGGCCGGTACTTACCGAGCGCTTGCCCTTCAGCAGGCTCTGCGCTAAGCACTTTATAGACACGGTCTCTTAATCCTCACGACAGCCCCGGGAGGAGGTGCTCGTGTCTCCCCACTGCCCACGAGAGAAAAGCTAGGCTCGGGAAACGTAACTCACGTGGGTCACACATCTGAAAACGGCAGAGGCAGGATTCAGCCAGGTCTGCCGGTCCAGAGCCTGAGCTGCCCTCCCCTCCACAGTGAGCCCCTCTCCCCTGAGGGCAAGCGGCTCGGGAGCCAGGGTCCCAAGGCGCTTTGTAGACTGCGTCCTGCTAAAGCCCCTCTGAGTTCTGGAGATTAAAGGGCTCGGGATACTCAGAGCTGGCAGTGTGTGTGAGCAAGGATGAGTGATGACTGAAGCGCTCGATGCGGATTTCTGTCTTTGCTGTCGTGTGGTGAAAGAGGCAGGCAGGCTGACGTTGGGAAACAGGTAGCCCAAGTGATGTTTCTTCCGATGAGACGCTGCTTTGGCTCGGGAAAGGGGTCTAAGAATTCCCCTTTGCTCGGGGAGCCAGTCCTGCCTCTCGTTACCTTTGGGTAGATTGTTGAGTTAACCCTTCCAGAAATAATGGCCTTCCTCGCCCGTGCTCACTCGTCCCTGTGTCTTTGTCTCCCTGGCCCTTTCCCTTGTGGTGCGGCGGAAGCTTCGTTTCTGAGCGCCAGGCCCAGGCGGAGGCGGGAGGGAGGTGGGAGCAGTGGGTGCGGTCCCTCCCAGACCCACCCCACGCTTTCTGGATGTCGGCCGTTAGGGCCAGCCTCCCACACAGACAGGCTAAAGCTGAAAGGTTCACTCACACGGGATGGTTTTCTGCTTTGCAGCATAGGAGGGTTTAGATAGGTGGACCAAGGACTTTGGTTTCCATTGGATTTCAGAGGAAAGTCCCTGTCCCGACATCCGCCTGTGACACTGGGGTGCCGTTCATGCCCTGGCGCTCTCGTGGACTTGGGAAGGACCTGTCAGACAGTGGGTGTGGTGGAACCTCGACGAGGGGGCTTTCTGTTCACATGAGAAGAAGGCAGTGGAGAGATTTGCTCTCCTGCCTGTGGAGATCGCTCCTCTACCCCATCCTTGACTTCCCAGGAACCAGTTAGCTTGGGACCACAGTCCATGGGCTCCTTCCCAGCCCACCTTTCTTGACTCATGTTATCTCTGAGGGCCGGGGTTGTGAGTGAGCCCTGGACTGGAACCAGCAGATGCCAGAAACTGCGGTAATAATGCCAAACAGGGAACCAGCCTTGGGAGCTGAAAGGAGGGTCCTGAAGGAGAGGTGTGCGTTCCAGGGAAAGCACAGTGGCCTGAAATGCCATGGATTCAAGGTGAGGGAGGGGACCTTAGTTCTTAGCACTATTGGGGTGTAGATGGGAGGCAGGGAGGGGTGGGAGCTGAGGTTGAGGGGGAGCTGGGTCAGGGTCCCAGAGGACTTCATGTCTGAGCGCTGTGTGGACAGCAGGCCAAGGGCCACGTGGTCAGAGTGACATCAGGACCTGAGAGCGGAAGGGGACTTGGGTGTGCTGCAGTCGGGACACTGTGGGGACAGCAGTGGGATATTCCGGTTTGGGGGGGCTCTGAGCTGGGGAGTGGCTGGGTTTGAGAGGGGATGGGTTCCAGCGGTTCCCGAGGCAGAGTTGACAGCAAAGGGAAGCCAGAAGTCCTTGGTGACGGTGTAGAGCGTGGCATTGGGTTGGGAATGCGAGGAGGGGAGAGGATGGGGCAGGACGTGGTAAGTTTGGTTTGTGACACTTTGAACTGGGGGGGGCCCAGGGGACGCCCATGCCGCAAGGTGCAGTCAGTCTTTGGATATCTGGGCCCAAAGCCAGGGCGGGGCAGGGGGTGGGATAGGAGTTACCTGGTGTGTGCAGTGGTCAGACTCGTGAGAAAGGGAGTGTGCTCAGTCACAGAACGGGGTGGGGGGCCAGGATGGAGCTTGGGAAGCACCAGACGGAGAGGAAGACGCCCTTCCAGGAGATGCAGAGCGCTCTTCCCTGCTGCCTCCTTCCTGTCGCCTTTTGGACCCCGCTTCCATCACTGCTGACGCCCAGTTCTCAGGGTAGCCCTGCATCCTCGGAGCCTCCACTGTGGAGGCCACGCTGAGCTCTGGAGAAGAAGAGGGTCTCCCCCCACCCTCGACTGTCAGTGCCCCCTGCCTTGGGCGTGTGCCGGTGTCTCGTGTTTCCGGGGAACAACTTTGATGTTACCTGTCTCCTTTCATGGAGCTCTTACCTGTGGGTTCGGCCGTGAAGGCGAGGGCAGCGTGGGCCAGGAGAGAAAACGGGCCGGTGGACCCTCCCCGCATACCTCCCTGCCTTTGGAAGGGGTCTCTTCTCAGGTGGCTTCTGTGTTTGGGACCCATCCCTTTGCCAGGGTCCCAGACGTCCTCCGGCAGGTCTCTGCTGCTCGAATAAACTGCTATCTGGTGTAGCACGTCCTGAGCTTGATTAACGTGCGTCTGCTCTTGGGAAGTGGACTCCAGAGGCAGAGTGTGTGGGCACTTTCTCGGCCTGCGTGGCCACAGGCCAGACCTGGCCATGGCAGACCACAGCGGCGACTGCCGCCCTGGGAGGGTGTGCCCCTGGGCCGCACCCCCTTACTCAGCACTGGTCCTCCACCCGAGAAGGGCACTGGCTCCTTGTGGGGGGGGGGAGTGAAAGGCACTCTGTGGAAGGGCCCGCTCCACAGACTCCTCAGCAGGCCGCAGACCAGCGGGAGGGCAGGGGAAGGTGCTTTAGACAGACACCCAGTTTTTCTTCAGCCTTGGCCCCAGCTGCTGGGCTCATGGTTGTAGCTGCCTCAGCCTCAGTGTCTCCCATATCCCCCTGCCTGAAGGCATGCAAGGCAACTGGGGTCCCTCCATGCTGCGAAACAGCAGTCTGGGTCCCTGGGCTCTCCCTGCCCCATTCTGCTCTGGGGACCCCTCCCTCCAGTGGGGATAGCTCTCCGCTGTCAGGGTGGAGAAAAGTGTAGTCACTTGGTGGAGAGCATCTCCCCTTGGGGACAGGGTGCAGAGTTTCTGGAGTCGTGAAGGCAGCGATGGCAGAGGGGCCGAGGGTGTTGGGGGCGGCCCCACGCCACCCCGGCTGCCCTGCGTCTGTCTTTGCGCTCCAGATTTCCGTCCCATCGCTCCATTTGCTCGTCTGTTTGTGTTCTTACTGCTGTGTGGATGCTGATGACTTCCAGACGTCTCCTGCCCTGGGCGCCCCCCTGAGGAGCCCATCGCCTGCTGGACAGCCCTACTTTGGTGACTCCTGGGCCCCTCCAGGCGCCATGTCCACCTGCTGCCACCTTCTGCCACCGTCCAGCACATTTTCATACACACGCAGGAACCCACAAACGTTCCTCACACAGCCCAGTGAGCCTTACACATTCAGACTCCTCTCAGACCCTGTCCCTGGACACACCTCTCCCTCCTAAGGGCATTTTCTAGTTAGGCTGCCGCTGTCCAGCTGCCTGGGAAAGGCTTTTCCTGAATGGAGTCGGCACCTCCACGTAGGCAGGGTTAGTCCTGTGAAACATCCACTCACCTCATTTTTGCCCCATCCTCTTTGGACCTCCCTTAGTCCCCCTCCTCTCAGTAGCAAACGCCAGTCTGAAGCGCCTGCCACAGTCCGCTGCTGGAGGTTGGCACTGCGTTTAGTGGGGGGCCAGGGAAGCTTGACAGGAGAGGTGGGGTTCCAGCTGGGCCCCGGATCCCGGGGTGACAGACACTTCAGTCTCCCATCCAGCTTCCGGCTGTTTCTGCACCCCACCATCTGTATCGCCACTAGTATACCCACAGCATCGCTCCCCCACTCTGATTTTAGGCAAATCTGGAGTTACCTCCAAATGCACATTCCGGGCACAGGGGTGTCCAACCTTTGGCGTCTCTGGGCCACACTGGAAGAAGAAGAGTTATCTTGGGCCACACATTACATACATTGTGACACATAATCACAAAAAAATCTCATAATGTTTTAAGAAAATTTATGATTTTGTGTTGGGCAGCGTTCACAGCCATTCTGGGCTGCAGGTGGGACACCCCTAAAGGCACGTTCTCCCTCACCTGATCATCCCGCCCACCACCCCTCCCTGCGGCCAAGCAGGGACCTCTCGTTTCCTCTGGTGCATCTTCCACCTGGTCCAGGTCAGGAGCCCTCGAAGGAGCCTGCGCCCCAGGGACCCCATCCTGTGTTGCTTGGGGGAGCAGGCAGAGAGCTTAAGAGCCCCCTCCTCAGTGTGTGGTCAGTTCTCCCATTTCTCAAGGCTGAGCTGCTTTCTTCAGAGTCACTTGATTTACATCAAGAGCATCAGAACAGCCACGGGCAGGCTCCGGTGAAACACTTTGCCTGAACCTGCTGTACAAGGGGAACGGGGTCCACGTAGACGTTGCTCTTCGCATCAGGGCACACGCAGCGATTCTCTTCGCCTGTGAAGATGATTCTGATCGCGTCTGCCATCACGAAACACTCAGCCCTACAGTCGCATTTGTTTTGACACATTCATCGGAGGCAGACACCTGGAGGGTGGGGCCACGGGCCAGGAGAGTGAGAAAACAAGTCTGTCTCCAAGGCTGGTTCTGGTTCTGGTTTGCATGTGCACCACCGTTCATCTGAGTCCATGGAGGGGAGGGGCCACAGAACTCTCCTGAGACTCACTGGGGCTCAGGAGCCCAGCTTTGGTGCCTGGTGACTTGTGACACAGAGGGGAAAGCCTCTTCTCCCCACCCCCCCACCGGCCTTGCTTCCGTGTCTGGGGAATTCGTGGCCAGAACGGTTTCTGCGTGTTAGAGGCAGCGGAGCCCAGCAGGAGGTGCGCAAGGCAGTGTCCTCCAGCCGGCGGTGAGAGGCTTCTCTGAAAGCCTCCCTGCGAATTGTCCCTGGGGGGTCAGGGCAGGAGAGCCCCTCGACAGACAGAACCTTGATCATGACCACGTGTGAGTGAGGTCCCAACCCCACCCCCCTCCTGGTTTCCCAGAAACCGAGGCAGCGCTAAGGCCAGCCGGGCTGACCGGCACATACATGAGACCCTGGGGGAATGGGGAAAACACAGGGAAGCCCGACCTTTGTGATCGATTTTGGCTTCTGACCACGGGATTAGAGTGGTTAAGTTTTGGCCACCAGGGGGCCCAGAAATTGAAGGTCTTGCGTGGTTTGCGATTTGTGCACCGATCCCAGGCCTCAGTTTATTTGGCTTTCTTCTCACTTCCTTATCCCTTATTTTCCTATAATGCTACGCACGTCTCTTAAAGCTAGTCAAATCCTATTTTGGGATGAAGTGAACTGATAATTAAATTACATTGATTAAGCTGCCAAAAAAAAAAAAAAAGAAAGAAAGAAAAAGAAAAAGAGAACTTGTTTTGGATCCTCTGGCATCTTCCTGGTTACACCAAGACCTTGGAGGAAAAGAGACGGCAAGTCAGTGAGCCCCGGGGAGGCTGCCAGGGAGGATGGCGCCCCCTGGTGTCCCACTGCCACCTGCCTTTCCCTGTTCTTTTGGTTCTTCAGACATGGCTGGATGTCTGTGACCCAGGCGGCGTTGCCTGTAGCCGGTGACTCTTCGGTCTGCTGACCACCATACATCTACTCTGATATCCCGCCCCCAGGATCTCTGTGCTAGGAAATCTGAGTTATCTGGGACCCAAACAACGCGAGGATGGTTATGGATGACAAGAAAGGAAGGTGTGCCTAGGGGGCTGAACCTTTCCTGGCTCTTCTCATTTGCCTTACAGTTTGGGAGCAGAGCTGATATATACTTTGTACCTGAGAAAGTGGGGAGAGGAGGAGGGCCTTTATGGGGACTCTCTCCCTTCCGCCCTCCATCCATTCCCTTCAGGTAACACCCAGAAGACTCTGTAGCTCAAGGTTGAACTTTTCTAACACACTTTGACTCTTTATCCTTGTTAAGTGGGGTATAGGTAACTCTTTGCTTTTTAGATTCTGTTATCCTTGAGTTCTGATTGTGAATCAGGGTGGGGTGGGGGAGAGATTAATGATTTCAGAGCTTGACACGTTTAGGTATTTGACCCATTTTGAGTTAATTTTTGTGTATGGTGAATCCACTATCATTTCTGCTAGGAGTTCCCACCACATCACAGAGGCCACACAAAGCAGTTTAACAAAGAGATTTCCACAGTTGGCTTTTAGTCCCAAATATGTCTTTCCACCCCTTCCCCAACAAACACTTGTCCCTAGCCATAAAAAAAAGACATAAACATATAAGAAAACAAATGCAAAAATTTATATTTTATTTGAATTCAAAAAATTTAAAATTGCTTTCAAATTCAGGAAAGTACCATAATGCAGGACCCCAGGGGGAAGCCTCATATACAGAGACAGATAAATTAAATGTATATATTGCAGACAAGCCAAGGTGTGTAGATTACATATTTACAGCACTTGATGTTTTCTGAAAACCATATTTATACATTTTATTACATTTACAAAAAAGGCTTCCACTACTGTTTACCTACAATAATGAAAAAAAATTTACACCTTTTTTTTCTTTCATTTTTTGGTACTGTACAAACTTTGTATAATAAAAATATATCTCTGTACAAAAGATTTTTTTTTAATTTTTTACTTTTCTTTTTCCTCATGGGATGGTGATGGGTATGCCATGTGAATGGTGGGTGAAGGGTCTAGTCTGCCCTGGTCCCTTCCAAGCCTCTGGGGGCAGAGAGAAAAATGCCAGAGGTGGGCAGGGCGATGCACAGCAGAGCGCCGGGCGCCTCACCAGCACGTGCTCCTGGGCATCGCCTGCGACTTCACGAGGTGTCCCAGGAGGGGGGCAGAGGCAGGGCTGGAGGAGGCAGGTCTGAGAGGAGTGTAAGAAGGGGAAAGGGAGCAGCCAAAGAGCTTCCTGCACTTGTTTCCAGGGGAAGAGAGGTGAGCGTGTGAGTGTTTGTCTGGACCGGTCCTCTCCCGCCAAGCCCAGGGATGCTGGGACCCAGAGGCAGTGTGGGCACACTGGGCCCCTGCCCCTGCCAGTCCCAGTGTCTGCTGGAAACTCACTTCTCACTTCACTCTAGCCAATCTTTGTGTTGGTCAGATTTTTTATTGTTTCGACTCAGAATTGCTCAAGAACCAGGTGTGCCTGCCATGTACCCCCCCCCATACGTTTCTATTTGTCACTTCAAACTGTGATACGAACATCTGAGGCCAAATGCCGCACATGCCCACGTGTTTAAGCCCATGGAGACCTTCCCAAGGACAGAGAAAGTGGCTCTAAATGTCACACTTTGATTCCTGAACTCGTTCGATTCCCAACAATTACTTGTCTGGAATTCATTAATGATCCAGCCACAGTAAAATAAATCAAACCCACTGGCAAGGAGCTGGGGAGAATGTGACTTTCAGCCACTCCACCCCTGTGACTCAGGAGCGCCCAGGTCCTCTGTCTGCTGTGGCAAGGGGCCACTGGGAGCCAAGGGGCCAGCGCCAGCTCCAGGAGGCCGGGGCTGGTCCTTGCCCTGATGCTGCTGCCCGAGTGGAGAGAATGGAACCCAGAGAGGACACACGGGCTCCCTGCCTGGCCCGTCAGCGCTGGCTACGGTTCTGCTGCAGATGCTCGCCTACTGCTCCCTGTGTTTGGCGCCCCTTCTAGACCTGGGTTCCTGGCAGCCGGTATAGTGGCCTTTGGAGTCGGAGCCGTCTGGGGTTGTATCCTGGCTGCATGCTTTACTGTGGCTTCCATCTCTACCTTTCTGGGCTTCCGTGTTCTCATCTACAAAAGGGGAATAATCATTCTTATGTTTTGGGTTGGTGTAGGCCTAGGAATGAGATACCTCAAGGGTCAGGCACAGAGAAGAAACATTAATGTAGCCATTACTGTTTTGGCCACTGGGGTAGGCTCGTCACCCTCTCCCTTTCAGCACCTCCCCAATGCCTGTGGACTTGGCACCCGTCTGGGCCACAGACTTGTTTCTCTTTTTTGTCAACTGACAGGCAGACTTGACCTTGGGCTCTGGCCAGATTCCCCGCCCTTCTTTTCCAGCACTGCCCGGATCCCAGAATGACTTTTTAATTCACTGGGGTTAGAATGCAATAAAATCATGTTGGAAAAAGTAGACTGATTTCCAAACTGTTTCTTAAGCTGTTTTTCTGCCCTTGGGGTAATACTGGCTGTCACTCTGCAGCTGGGACCGTTCATCTGCGGCCGGCTGGTCTCTGCATACTGACCACCGCGGATGCATCCGGGCAGCACATTGACTGAGTTCTGACAAAGGGGGCGGGGCGTGGGTTTCAATGCTGCCGGCGCCTCCTCCTTTTCACCTCTTCTTTGTGTTTGTGGGGAGCAGGGCATGAGCCATCTTTCACACCATTTCTCTTGTTGAAGCTTCTGTGGTCTCTTCCATAGACACCAATGAAGGAGGTGGGTGGGTGCGTACCTGCACGCCCACACTCAGGCCCATACACATGAGCACATCCACAAGCTGCTCTGCTATTTGAAATCCATAAGCTTCCTCTCTCGGTCTCAGCCCCTTTTCCTTTACTGCTCCCGGCAGGGCACACTGGGAGTCCTCTCCAGGGTGGCGGGTGCAGAGGGCGGCAGGGCAAGGGCCCAAGTCCCAGCGGTAGCAGACACAGGTAGGCGGAGGGACGGACGTGATGGGCACTGGGCACGGTGCTCAGGGGAGCAACTTCCTGTCCCCTGGAGAACTGGGAACAAACAGATCACACCAGAGTTTGTCAAACCAGAGAGGCACTGGGCGGGGAGGGGCGGGGAGCAAAGGAAAGCAAGAGCAAATCAAAGGAGGAATGAAGGGGAGAGAATGAAAGAAAATGAGTTGCCTTGATCCTTATCTTTGATTTTTAACGTTTCTAAACTGCAGGTGGGGTGTGGGCTCCCTGACTACCCACGGCAGAACATATATTTCCCAGCTGTCGTCTTTTCCTGGGTGGGGCCGACTTATCCATTCCACACAGGAGACCCACAGCCTAGTGGCTACTGTGCTTCTAGGGGCCCAGGAAAATGTTTTCATTTTAGTTTCTTTCAAAATAAGAAGGAAAAAGGAATTATAATACCAACGACTATGTAATAATGAATCCTGCCTAGATTATATCCATCTTTGAACAGTGATAAAGTGTCATTTCTCACAGATGTACTTTTTAATGGAGGAAACCATCCATGGAAGTCCTCACCCAGCCCTGCCTGCCCTCTTGCCCCTAACTCACTGACCCCACAGGCTTCAGGGACTCCTGTGTGTGGTTTTTATTTCAATTCCAGTGGCGCTGGCTAGGCATCACTTGAACTTATGACCTCGTTGTTCATTTTGAACGTAGTGTGTCTGTTTTTAGGCACCCCATCCCTGAGCCAAGCAGCACCTTCTCTGTCCCGGTGCTGGGCAGGCCCGACGTAGGTGGAGGGCCCAGCCGGACAGCAGGGCCCACAGAATGTTCCGGGGCGGGATGCTGGTGAGGGGCAGTGCCGAGGGCTGCCTGGCTTCGGAGCCACCCCCTCTTCCCAGATGGCACACAGGTACCTGAGACCCCGGCGGAACCCCCGATGTGGAGTGGAGTGGGGGCGTGGGCAGGTATGGGAGGTTATTATTTTTCTCTCATCCTGCTCAATAATCCTGCAGCTCAAAGTTCAGAGTCATTACTGATCACCTGTAAGGCCTGACTGATGTCACGAGGAATTTTACTTTTTCTTTTTTGCATTCTATATGGAAGAGTGCCGAGTGAGCAAAAGTCAAGCTGGACCTTAAAGATGGAACCTGAGGACGATTCTGGCCTGAGCTGAAACGATCCCACTGGAGTAACTTCCCCTCCTTTGTTAAATACTTGTTTAGGATAGATGTTAAAGCATGCACACAACAGTTGGCCCCGTGGCCCCTCTCACCGGTGGCTGGGGGCGGGGCTCTCGGTGGCGGTGGCGGGGGCAGCGGGCCTGGGGCTATACTGCCGTGCACACGGTGCTGACTGTGAACTCCGCCTCGGTGGCCATGATGTCTGTGGGCTGGATGTTGCGGTCGTACATGGGGTTCTCAAAGGTGGCCCGAACATTTGTGTTCTCGTGGCCAGCATAGCCATTGAACGGAACTTTGGGTCTTCTCCTGGGAATAAGAGAGTGACCGAGATATAAGAAGAGGAGAGACTCAGGGGCCGAAAGTAAGTAGGACAGAGGGAGGGGGCGGCACCTGGGAGGGGAGGGGGGGTTCAGAAGGTTACAGCTCTCCTGAGCTCTGGGTGGGCTGGGTCAGGGGTAGGGCCTGGCACTGTCTTGTCACCCTCCCAGCCCCCTGTGCCTTGTTCTTGCACTGTACCTGTGTTTGTAGAGATAGAGCACAAAGCCTGCAATGATGAGGGCGATGAAAGGCACCAGGATAGCAGCTGCCACCGAGCTGCTGTTGGAAGCAAAGTGGCGGCCGATGGACTCTGGGTCTGACTCCAGCAGCCTGAGGTCTGCAAGTCCCAAAGCATAAACCTCAAGTCAGACACAGTTTGAGAGTGCGGCTCCTAGCGGTCACTATTGGGAAGTGCGGCTGCGGCTTGGGCGGTCACCTCTTCCAGCTCCACTGGGAGAGGCCTGGGCGCTCAGAGCCCACCAGCCTGCCTTCCACATACCCAAGCCTTTCCCGGGAGAAGGGGCCCACAGGCACTGGTCAGATCGTATGCAGAGGATGGCGTTTAGTCCTGGGGAAGCCAATCTTCTCAATAACCTGAAACTATGTAGCAGAATAAAATCTTGAAAGGGTGCAGCCCTTTAAAAGTTTTGAAACTTCTTTGGGCCACAGAAGCTTTTTACCCGATGGTACCTTACAAGGAAGCCAAAATATGACATGGATGCATGTGGACCCGCTCTGGTGGACGTGGGAGAGGGCGCACTAAAGTTTCTGCCTCTGGAGGGTCTCCCCTCCTTCGCCTGTCCCTTCCCCCACAAGTCTGGGGCTCAGAAAAACACAGCGGGACACCTATACCCCTGTTAAGTGTCCCACCTAACCGAGGGGGTGAGGCTCCGAGAGGCGAGGGCCCTTCTCAGGAGACAGGAGTCAGCTGTGAAGCCAGAGCAAGAACCCGGGTTTGCTGAGTTCTAGCCAGTGTTGTAGGTGGAGGGGTCAGGTGTTTGAAGGGCTACTGCACAGAAGAGAGAGGGTCTTACTCCGTGCAGCTCATGGGGCAGAGCTAAGAACAGCTCTGGGGCAGGGGCCGGCTGGAGTGGGCACATCACGGAAGCAGGTTTCCACTTGAGACAAGCTTTCTGGTCAGAGCTGTGAGAACACGCAATGACTGCCTTGGCCAGCAGGGGGCCCTGGAGACTGGTGGTGTCAGCACCCACGTAGCCTGAGCGGGCTCTAGAGCAGGGTGTGAGGGCCTCATGTCTCCCCTTGCACCACTCCCAAGAAGGCAGGACCCCTCCCCCCATTACAGCTCCAGGCTCAGCACCCAGAGGCTCCGGGTCAAGGCCAATCTCTGGAGTGAGGATGCTGGACACTGATGGTGTGGAGCGTGCAGGGTAAAATGACGGGAGAGCAAGGGAGGGAAGCCTCCTGGACACTCAGCTTTCTCCTCTGCATGTCAAGGATGGCATTGCCAACCTCTGGGACATGCAGGGAGGAAAGGGCGACACGGACAAAGAACCCCATGTCTCAGTGCTCTGGGATGGCTGGGCGATGCCCAAGGGCTGGCCAGACAGCACTTTAGAGGGCTGTATCTGAGACCCAATGTCCCTCCAGCTGGGCCCTCAGCTCGCAGGCTGAGCGTGAAGCTGGCAAAGGCTGAGTGTGCTGTGCATTGCACTTAGTTCTGGAGAGGTGTTCCACAACTTTCAGCAGAGCCTCAAAGGCGTCCCTGATCCGGAAAAGGTGAAGAACCCCTGTCTTAGGCTGCCGATGGTCGCCAAGCCCCTACCCTCCACCCCAATGTGCACGTTTCCCCTCCACACCCATGCGCTCACGCTTCCAGGGGACCAACGCTAGTTACCAAGTCTTTGAAAGCCGAACTGCCCAAAGCCGTGGCCCTTGACGGAGCCTTGGTAGATGAAGGTGCCTCCAGAAGACTCTGAGGAGACCTGGGGTGGTGGGGAACAGAGAGAGGAAGAAGATGGGAGTCCTTCCAACCAGGCCAGACCTGCTGTTTTTGCCCTCCGGCCGGCTCTGCAGACTCGCAGACTGCAGCTCTGCCCACACCCAGGAAGGGGTTAGGTTAGGGTTAGGGCTCCCCACCCCCCTACTCCGACTGCTTGTAGGAGGAAGGGAGACATTTTTATTTCCCACTGGTCAAATCCTTTATTCTGTCTGGGCTTCAGTTTCTCATTTGTAAAACCAGAACGATAACAGTATCTAAGTCTTAGGGTGGTTGTGAAGATTAAATGAATTAATATGTATAGATGAAGCACTTACAACACTTAACAGGCCCTGGAGAAGCGTTAGCTATTATTACTGCCATGAAACACTGCCTTTTAGAGTTCCGTGGAACAAACCGAATCGTGATTAACATGTACCTAGTGGATGGAACGTACTTTGGAGAGTTCCTCCCAGTTCCATTGGCTGTAATTCTTTTTGGGGGGGGTGGTAATTGGGGACATAACTCCTTCTTGCTCCCTCAGCCACTTGCCTCCATGATGCTTGTGTAACTGGCTCAGAGACTCAACCATGCTGGCCGTGGGTGTGCCCTGAGAACGCCAGTGCCCCTGCTGTCCCTGCCAGCTCATGCTCCTCCCCCAGGGTGGGGCCCCCTGTCTGGGTGCCCTGGGCTGATCTCCTCACCTGACCCTCAAACACGTGCTGGCCGGATGGTTGGCTGTCACTCCAGGCAGAGCTCCAGCTGCACCTGGCCCTTCAGAGCCCCATTCGTGTCTGGCCCCTGGTCTGCACACCTGGCTTCCCCTCCCAACACAGTCCCTTGTTCTCTCACCTCTGGCACCGCCCCCCTTCCCCCTTGGCCCCAAGCAGTGGAGTCTGCTGCCCTGGCAGGCTGTTGGACTGCAACTACGGGAGCTGGCCAGGCCTGGCCTGCCAAGGGGGTCCACAGGACACGCTCCAGCACACTAAGGAATGAACAGTCTGTGCCTGCCCCTGGAGAGACCACTTGCTTCCCCTTCTGCGTTCATAAAGCAAAGTCACTAGAGCCTCAGTCCTCCACCAACTAGTCTTGTCCAGGGGGATGTACCCTGGCCCCTCAGCTCTCTACTCCTCCAGGCACCAGGACCTCTCCCTCCTTTCCACTCTTCTAGCCTCAGCAAGCCAAGACATAGTGTCATGTGATAGGTGATACTATGCTCAACTCTGCTGCCCATGAATTGGAAGGTTTGGGCAGAGGAGTACCCCTGGGGATCCAGCTTCCATCTCAAGAATGTCCTAGAATGTAACAAGACTTTTCCACAAGGGAACGCAAGGAAGTGGTATCCCTTCTCCTATTTTTTAGCCTCCCGAGCTACGCTGGATCAGCCACAATCCACGTCCTTAAATGTGAGTGCACGTTCAAGGTAGTTGTCAGGGACTTACCACCTTCTCTCAGCTCCCACCACCACACCATGACCTTCAGGTTGCTCGGTTGGATTCCAACGTACACTGCTGACCTCCAATTCCTTGCCTTGGCTCTAACATTAGAACCCTCTCCATCTTGCTCAAGTGTGCCAATCTTTTGGACTCTCAGCCTCCCGGCCCGTTTTATCTTTTCCTTTGCCCACTTCTCCGGCAGGTGAGGACTCCCTTGCTCCCAGTTCTGGCCCTACAGAAAACCTCCTCCCAAGCTTCCCTGTGGATCCAAGGAGTTTCCGCCCTCTCCTCCCCTCCTCTTCCCTGCCAGTGATCTGGGAATCGGGATGGGCCGAGGGCACGGGGGGTTCAAGGACTGCGTGCGACCTGCTGAACTTACATGCCCATCGAGGGCCCAGTGATCATCTCTGAACTTATTCACAAAGATCTCCACCGGCCCCGTAATCTGGTAAACCTGGAGCAGGAGATGGAAATCTTCTTTCTTGTAAATTCCTGGGAAAAGGAAGTTCAGAGGGTAGCTTGCAAGACCCGGGAAACTTTCACCACCCAAATCTGTGGGTAGGCGGGGGTGGGCGGGCAGCCGAGGGGGATTTCACGGGTGGATGCTGATATAAACACTCCACGCGTAACCAACGGTACGCAGGTGGGTGCAGTGCCGGGTGGGTTTGTGAAGGCTGACTGTGAGCACGTGCCATGGGTGCATGCGTGTTCATGAACAATGGGTTACTGGCCTGTGGCTGTGACCCGGTTTACACATGCGCGTATGAGAAAAAGTGAATGTGGTTTTGTATGTCAGGTAGTCCATGGCGTGCTTACAACGCAGTGTGCACAGGAATGCACGAGCGATGTATCCGGGAGCATGTGAGTGTGTTTAGGACGCTCTTAGAGCAAAAGCGTGGATGTGCACGCTCACTTGTGTCTGTGCACACGTGAGGGAATGAATGGATGCGAGTGTATGTGGGGCTGTGAGTGAATGTGTGCATTCCTTCCCTCATGCACTTGTCCGTCCATCCAATAAACACTTCTTTCTATGATACTTCGTTTCTCTGACTACAGAAGGATTGAAAACTGGGGGAATTCTGGAAGATGCAGAGATGCATGAAGGAAAAAAATCACTCTTGATCTCACTACTAAGAAATGCCCATTGTTAATATTTTGGTGTAATTACTTCCAATTTCCTTTCTTATAAATATACTTTTTTCTTTTAAAAACTGGAGTCACATTTTAAATGCATGATGGTGGATGTATTTCTTCCAGAACTGACATCATATTTTATCTAGCAGATATCCTATAATTAATGTGTCCATTTCTTTGGTTTTAGATATTAGCATTTATATAATATGAATAGCCCTGTAATATGAACATCCTCTATTTATGAGCATTTGACTCCATCCATAATTATTTCTTATGATGAAAATTCTTAATTAATGAGCTCAATCATTTTCTAGGATCTTGACACAAATTGCCAGACTGTTTTCTAGAACTGTACTATTTCCTCCTTTGACCAGCACTGTATCAGGGCCTTCACTGGACCCTGACCAGTACAGAAGTTTATTATTTAAAAAAATCTTAGTGGGGCCCTGACTGGTGTGGCTCAGTGAGTTGGGCATCGTCCTGCAAAGCAAAAGGTTGCCAGTTCAGTTCCTGGTCAGGGCACAACAACAGCATTAGGGGCCAGCTCCCCGGTCGGGGGTGTGTGAGAGTCAACTGATGTTCCCCTCTTACTCTGATGTTTCTCTCCCTCTCTTTCTCCCTCCCTTCCCCTCTCTCTTAAAATAAAGAAATAAAATCTTCAAAAAAATTTTAGTGGGAAAACACATTTTGTGTTTACTTTGGTTTTCCTGAGTGCTGACAAAACCTATTTTTCTCGTGTTTATTGACTACCTGTACTTTGGCTTCTGGGGTTCTCAGCCCCCATTGCCGGTTCAGTTGTGGGGATATGAGTCTCCTTTCTCTTTGTTTTTCAGAGTCCTGCCTATGTTCAAGTTATTGACGTTTGTCGTCTAGCCACTTCCCTTTCGTCCCTGGCGTTTTTTTCATGTAAACAAAGATGCATAGATACTTCCTCTCGCCCTGTTTGCCAGAGAGGTCTGAACCTCCCCCTCCCACGACAGGACAGTGTAATGACATCCTTGCAAAGGGCATGTGCCCATCCCCCCTCAGGAACCCCAGATCGCACGGAGGTGGCCCGCTCCTCACCCGCCAAGTGCAGCTCCACGCCGCTGTGGTCAATCATGGTGGCGTTGACCTTGCTGTGGACAGCCTGGAAGCCAGTCACTTTGAGCATGGCCGGCTGCTTCTTCCCCTGGTACTCATATGCCCCTTTCCATAGGGAGTTCTTGGCAAAAACATCCCCAGGCACTAGAGGAAGTGAGAAACAGACAAGAGAGGGACTTGAATGTGTGCTGGTAGAGTGGAGGGCCCCTGGTGACCGATCCCAGTTCAGTCATGAGGTTGTTCTTCCAGCCTCCTTAACACGGGGGAGGCGGCACAGTGCTCTGGCTGTCCGTGATCCTCTTGGCTCTCAGGGGGAGTGAATGGAGGGGACGAGAGAGGAGATGATAGCAAAAAGGAGAAAACACCTCAGAGACGGAGAGAGGGTGCGAATTACGATAGAAAGGAGAGAGAAAAAGAAAGAAGAAAAGAGAAGAAGGAAGGAGGTTGAAAAGATGAAGAACGGGGAAAGGGAAGAGAGAAACAACCAGCAGGTCAGTCTCGTGTGGCAGACAGACCTGGGCGCTCTCTCGGCTGTACCTTATCCATTGTTTGGTCAGGTGCAAGGTCTCAACTTGCTCACCTGTAGTTCTGTAAATGGGGGCCACCCACCTGCCTCATCAGAGTGACTGCAGGGGTTACATGATCTAGTGTGGCAGACTGTGTATCACACGACGTCAGGCACATGAACCGGTACTTAGTGACAGCTACTAAAACTGCTATTGATCCTCATGATACTTCTCTAAGGCAAGTGTTATAATCCCTGTTTATGGAAAGGCAAACTGAAGCTCAGGGAGGGAGGCTCGTTTGCCCAAGGCCATAGCTGATCAATGACCACACTGGAATCCGCACTGAGTTTATGGGATCCCTGTATGGTGCACACACTTATAAAATTACTGGGGTCAAAAAGGATGTGATGGTGTGTAACACTTTTGCATTGGTCAGGCAGACCTGTAGTTGGTTCCGTGTCCAGTTCTGGCCATTACACTTTGAACGAACCCATCCTGTCTTAGACATGGGGCCATTCCCAGGAAGCTCCCTGGGCAGCACCGGGTCTGTGTGTCTGGTGCCTGGAGGGGTGCGGGAATCAATGGCACTGGAGCCCGAAGCTCTGGACACGCTCTTGGAAAACCTTGGCTCCTTCCTCTGGATGGGGGTTTTGCTTCCTTCAGGCTCCCTTCCTCCCGAAGTCAGCCTGGGGTTGGGAGGTAGGACGGGAAGTCCCTTTGGCTCTAGAGATAGTCCTCATGCCCTTCTGTTGGATACGCAGAAACTCATGTGCATGGGTCTGGGTGACTAGGTGAAGGGACCAACACGTTTCTTGAGCCAAAGAGCTGGTCCGTACATACCTGAGGCTTGGGGGAGTGGCGGCTCCCGGGCAGTGTTGATGGGTCTCCCACTGGGCCGGACCTCTGCTGGGAAAAGAGGATGGGAGAAAACAGGATCAGCCTCTGGAAAAACAGTGTCTACCTCTCTGACGTTAGGTCAGTGCGTTCTTAGAGATCTTGCTTGGGACTCAACCCCTTAGACCAGGGTAGGCTGCTTTGATGGTCTCGGGATGGTGCAGATTTCTCTCAGGAGGACAAAATATAAAGAGTTACAAAGGAACTCTCCCATACCAGTTATAGTTATATTAAACAAGGAATTGGGATAGAATTACACATAATTCTTGATTACTGTATTAAATAACAGGATGTAGCAGCGGGTCCAGTAATTACCATCGTCTGAACTAGTCAGAAACAGAAACAATATTTCACGATTATCAGTAACAGCTGTCATATAATATGAAAATTGGCAATTTCTACCGGAGACAATGTCCTAAGTATTGCTAACGCTACTGTGGGTTTTTGCGTTCAAAATGAGAGGACATGCTGCACTTCAGGGAGAGGAAAAAGGAGGCGAGGATGTCTGTTTTCCCACCCTGCTGCACAGATCCCCTGAGTGCCCCTAACGAGGGCTGGAAGCCCGGTCCTGGAGTCTTTCCTCCCCCACACCCGGCACTTCCTCTTATTAAAAGTAAGTTTCTGGAGCCCTGAGGGGGTTTCCGTGGAGTGCTTCCTCCCTTGGAGCCCACGTTAAGACTGAGCAGCGCTCTGCAGCAAAGGCAAGACCGTGGCTTTGGGCCTGAGCCCGACAGCCTATGTTCAGGTTCCAGCAGTGCTGCGTAATGATTGTGTGCCCTTGACTAGTCAATTCACCAGAGTCTTCGTCTCCTTCTGCTGGGACAGTCCTCACAGTTCTACGCTGGCTAAATGAGGTTATGTCCAGGAAAGTCACGGTCAACAAATGGTAGCGTCTTTCCTTCCTTTGCAGAGGAACAACGGAAAGCCTGCCTTGTCACCCAGTGAGGACAGACTGCCCCTACTGTCTCCGTGGGGGGGTCACAGAGTTTTAGCACAATCTTTCCAATTCTGGAGGCCAGTTTGTGTTTGGGCATCCAGAAGCTGCAGAGGAATTTTCCACAGTGACTCAACGAAGAAGCAGTTCTGAGCAAAACACCGTTACTGTCTTAGGTTTATACACCAGATGAAGGAACAAAGAGGGAGAAAGCCTTCTACGTGCCAGGTGCTGTTCTAGGCTCTTTATTCAAGTAATTTCATTTACCCTTCCTCTCAAAACTGTGAGGTAGAGATTACTGCCTCCATTTTACAGAAGAAAAACTTGTTGGGTGGCAGAGAGGTGAAGGGACTTCCTCAAGATCACACAGTAAGGGGTTGAATTGAGATTTCACTACATCTATAGCACACTGTATTTTTAAATATAAGTACCTACATTAGCATCAAAAAGAATAAAATACTTAAAAATAAATGTAAACAAGGAAGTTCAAGACTTGTGCACCAAAATCGAGAAACAATTGTTTAAATAAATTAGAGTTCTAAATAAAAGGGAAGACGTCCCATGCTCATGGACTGGGAGGCCTCGCACTGTTCCGAGGGCAACAATTCCAAAATCGATCTTGGATTCAGCGTGATCCTTATCAAATGCCAGCTGTTTGTTTTGCAGAAACTGATGGTCTAACCCTACAGTTCATGCAGAAACAAAAGGGGCCCAGAATAGCCAAAACAGTCTTGAAAAAGAAGAACAAAAAGGAAAACTTATACTTTCCAACTTAAAACTTCTTCCAAAGCTCTAGCAATCAGGGTGGTGTGGCATAAAGACAGTCACATAAACCGGGCGGGACAGAGTTGAGGGCCCAGACCTAAACACACACACACACACACACACACACACACACATACACACACGGTCAAATGGTCTTGGACAGGCTGCCGAGACCTTCAACGAGGGAAGCTTTGTCTTTTCACCAGACGGTACTAGGGCAACCAAATAGCTACATGCAAAAACATGAATTTGGACCCCAACTAACACAATAAAAAAAAGTGAAAACGAATTAAAGACCTAAAAGTAAGAGCTAAAGCTACAGAACTCTTAGAAGAAAACATGTGTAAAACCTTGTGACCTTGGATTAGGCAATGGTTTCTTAGATATGACAGTGAAAGCAAAGCCAGCAAAGAAAATGGATGTAAATCGGGATTTTCAAGATTAAAAACTTTTGTGCTTAAAAGGGCACAAACATGAAAGTGAAAAGATCAAAACTCTTAAAATTGTGTACATTAAATATGTGTCATTTATGTGCATCCATTATATCTCAGTAAGGCTGTGAGAACATGAGAAAAAAATTTAACACAGGACAAAAATGGAGTTTAAAATGTGACAGTCTAATTTCATTTTAGGTGATGAATGAAATAAAGGGGATTGTACTATAAATAAAAAAAAAAAGAAAAAGACAACTTACAAACTGGGAGAAAATATTTGCAAATCGTGTATCGGATAAGGGTCTTATACTCTAGGTACATAAAGAACAACTGAAGGGACCCCAGACCAACAAGACGACACAGGAGGCTCCTGAATTTCCCTCCTCCCGTGGACACATTGAATGAACAGCCACACGAGGGTCAGTTCCCTCGGAGAGAAAGGAGCTGAGTGATTCCTCCATATTGGCTGCCTGAGAAAACACCCACACAGAAATGGGTGGGAAAGGCGAGGCACACTCTTGCAATACACCCCACTCCTGGCATAGCGCCATGGAATCAGGAGGGAACTCCCAGCCTAACCATAGTTAAAATAGTAAAATTTATATTATGCATATTTTACCAAATGAAAAACTTAAATAAATGTACTCTAAAAATGAAACCTTGTATTATTTTTTAAAAAGACTTTATTTATTTATTTTTAGAGAGAAGGGAAGGGAGGAAGAAAGAGAGGGAGAGAAACATCAATGTGTGGTTGCCTCTCAAGCGCCCCCTACTGGGGACCTGGCCTACAACCCAGGCATGTGCTCTGACTGGGAATTGAACCGGTAATCCGTTGGTTCGCAGACCAGCATTCAATCCACTGAGCCATACCAGCCAGGGAGAAATCTAATATTATTACCATATGTGGAGAAGTCATTACTTTCCATAAATAAAAGACTTTTATAACAATTCATATGATGAATGTAAATACAAGATGGTTATTAAATTTTAGCTCTCATAAAGCCTCTGAACTTGAAGCCTTTCTCTGAGAGGAAGAATAATAAAGTACTTAAGAGCTCAGATTCGGAACTCAGACCTTCAGGGTTTGAATCTCGGTTCTTTCCCTTTACCAGCTAGTGACCTCAGGCATGTTGCTTAGCCTCTCTGTGCTTCAGTTTCTTTACAGATTATACTTATATATTAAATGGGGACATGAACAGAACCTGCCTCATAGGACTATGAGGAGTAAATGAGTTAGTGCACACGAAGTACTTAAAATAATGCCTGGCGTATGGCGAGCTCACCACCTGTAAGAAAGAGTTCCCTGCCACTCCAGTACCAAACTGAGAGTTTTTCCTTGCTGGACTCGTAAGACTGGACCCAGACCACCTTCTCCAGGAAGCCTTCCCTGACTTCTCCCTCCCCCCTCTTAGGCCAAATTAGTGCCTTTCCACCACATCCCTGCAGCATTCAGCCCATCTCTATGCTCCTGAAGGTACTGTTATATCTGATAATGTGTTTGTCTTCTGTGGCTAAATGGGAGCTCCTTTAGGGCAGGGTTTCTGTCTTTTACCTCCAAATTCTCTATGCCCAGCACAGGTATGTATAGGGATAATGATCAAGAAATAGAGAATGAATAAATTCAGAAAAGGGGGAGGGGAGTTTGTGAACTCTTGGTAATCCCAAGGGACCTGTGGGTAGGTACCATTTTATCAAGGTTATAATATGCACAGTGTGTTATTATTCTGCTTTGCTGAAACAAAGAGATTTTCCCTGTCTGAGGACTCAATATAAACCTGGGAGAGTGTTTAAGCTCAGGTAGAAGGTAGCAAAACAAAACTGGGGATTGGCTTCACACATGCCTCTTTAGACTGTCCTGGTTTTACCTCCTAAGAAACTCAACACCTCAGAAAATCAGAGACAGGATCCAGCTCCTGGAAGTCGTGTTTCTTCCTCCTCCTTTGTCCCCTCCCCTCACTCAGGCTCAGCTGTCACCTGTGGCCTTCCACCCTGGAGAGGCTCACCAGTGGGCACACTCACCCAGGCAGATGGGTGGCTTGCCTGTCCAGCTGCCATCTGCTTTGCAGGTACGGTGCTCGGAGCCTCCCTTGAGGGAGAAGCCCTCCTGGCAGGAGTAGATGAGCGTGTAGCCCATGGAGGGCAAGTCCAAAGCCCCAACGTTGGCATGGGTTGGCGTCTCTGGCTGTCTGCAGTGGTGGGCTGGGTGAGAAGAAAGACATTGTTGGACCTGGGGAGAGTAGGGTCTTCAGGAGGCCTTTCGACCATTCCCCTGTTGGCCCCTCTCACGTCCAGCATCGCTTGCCCACATCTCCTCCCACATCCCAGCCCTGCTGCCTACAGGAATGGCCAAGATGGAGACCACGTGGATACTGGCTTGTCAGCCCTGGGGGAACCGAAGCCTGTGGCATTATCCTCAGGGAGCAGGAGTAATCGTGGTCAAACCTGAAATCTTTTATCCCGAGGGCTGGCTTTGGTGGTTGTTAGTTTTCACAGCCACTGGAAAGCTCTTTCTTTTTATTTTGTTCAGGCACAGGAATTGCCTTCAAAGATCAGAAAGGCTTTTGTGTGAAAATGTTCTCTGAGTCCCCAAGGAGTACCGATGACAGAGACCAGTGTTGGTCCCGGTGAGAAGTGTGACCTCCCTGTCGCTCAGAGCATTCCAGCCTGTCCTGGCTGCCCAGCTAGGGGAGGCCACGTGCTGCCCAGGGGCGCAGTGTTGGGACGCAGGCACGACTGCACTCACGGACACAGTCGGGCAGGGTTCCGCTCCAGGTCAGGTTGGGGAGGCAGGTCCTGGTGGTGGAGCCCTGAAGCAGGTAACCTTTTTGACAGCGGAAGAGCACTGTGCTCCCCACCTGTGGCAAGGATAAAAGGTCCCATGGTCACTTTCCACCCGGCGATGCTTCATACCTGTCACTTGATCGCTACTTTCCCATGACTCAACTCCTACCCCTGCCCTTGCCTCGGCCCGCAACGCCCTTCTTCCCCTTCTCTAGTCAGTAGTCCTGCTGTGAACACACCCCTACTTTCCAGCTTCCTGTTCAAAGTGCCCCATCCCAGGCTGTCCAAATCCCTTCCTTCTCCTGAAGCTCTTTCTGAGCTGTGTCCACAGAGCCGGCGTCGTACTGGGCCAAGCCCACAGGGTGGGGGCCTGTCTCCTGTCTGGCACTGCTCCCTCCCACTGTCCTGACTGAGCCCTCTGTCTGTCGGCGGGTGCGGGCACCTTTAGGACACAAGGTCTGTCTGTCTCACTCATTTCTGTACTTCCACAAGCACTCCACCCCAACTACACGGGGTTGCTGGGAAGTGCTTGGGAAGCTACATGTGGATCTTTCTTTTGCGTCAGCTCCTGGGGACTGCTGTGAACCCCTTGCTGTTTCTGAAGGGGGCTCCAGGGCTCAGTTCAAACAGGCAGAGAGCTTTTCTCTGGCTTCCGAGGTCTCCTCCCCCACTAGTGCTGTTCCAAGGAAGGAGCCCCGGCTGACAGTGGCCGGAAGGGGCGGGAGACCAGGAGGCCCGATCTCAGCCCACCTCATTACCTGGTAGCCCTGGGAACTGTTCTGTATCCCGAACTGCGGCATGCCAGGGTCTGCGCACGTGGTCAGGGTTGGGTCTGGAACGCAAAACAAAGAAACAGACCACACAGTCACCGAAGCTTTCATTGCCTCTGCTCACTCTGGGAAATAGGTATAGAAAGGAAAACAGAGCCGCATCCTGATTTCCCCGCCTCTGGATGTTTCCTGTTCCCGTCCGCCACCCCAGCCACGGCCCTGGCTGACTGTACGTTCCCTGCAGCAGATTAGCTCTGGCCATTCCACATTCTGCTCTGAGACGCTCAGAGGAGGACTTGTCACCTTTTGTAGATGAGACCTCTGAGCACAGGGAAGGAAAGTCATCATCTTGAGCCCACAGCTGGGACACTCTGCGCAATCACCTCTTACCTATGCAGCTGGGCTGGGTGCCACTCCATGTCCCATCTGACTGGCAGAACCTCCGTGGAGAGCCCACCAGCACCAGAGGGGGCTGGCAGGAGAAGGAGACAGATGACCTGTAGGAGAAGCCCCGGTCTTCTCTCCTCCCACGGGGCGGGACACCAGGGTCTCCGCAGAACACAGCTGGGGAGACGAAGGGAGAAAGGCAGGTCCAAGTTGCTTTCCAGAGCCCAGCCTGCACCCACCCCGACTCCAGCCTTTGTTCTTTGGACGGCTGTCCTCTGGGTTCCGCTTGAGCTCTGGAAATGGGGGCAGCGCGGGGTAATCGGTAACACCTGCCTCATTGCTGTTGCCGTGTTTCCATACTTTCCACGTTCAGAATGCTTATCAGTTGTCACCCAAGTAATAGAGGAACATTACAGGGGGGGTTAGAACATTGAGAATAAAATAAACTATCAGCCACAACCCAAAACTGTTTTATTTCTCATTTTCATGCCCATTCCCGTCTGGTTTTTGTTCAGTGGTAAGTACGTTTGTGCGTGGCTGCAAACCCAGTGAGCAAACGTTGGTAACCTGGCTTTGTTCACTCAGT
The DNA here is from genome assembly GCF_022682495.2 of Desmodus rotundus. Taxonomy (NCBI): domain Eukaryota; kingdom Metazoa; phylum Chordata; class Mammalia; order Chiroptera; family Phyllostomidae; genus Desmodus; species Desmodus rotundus. Next base: position 20,932,542 of record NC_071389.1, read on the forward strand.
ATTCTGTGAACATTTCCCAGGTGTATGACATCCTTATCATTTTTTAAAGAAAGTATATTTTATTGATTATGCTATTACAGTTGTCCCATTTTTTTCTCCCCTTTAATCCTCTCTGCCCTGTACGCCCTTCCCTCTAGCATTCCCCCCGCTTAGTTAACATCCATGGGTCATGCGTATAAGTTCTTCAGCTTTCCCATTTCCTATACGATTCTTAACCTCCTCCTGTCTATTTTGTACCTACCAATTATGCACTTATTCCCTGTATCTTTTCCCCCATTCTCCCCCGTCCCTGCGATTACCCTCCATGTAATCTCCATTTCTGTGATTCTGTTCCTGTTCTAGTTGTTTGCTTAGTTTTTTTTTTTTTTTAGGTTCAGTTGTGAATTTGCTGTCATTTTACTGTTCATATTTTTGATCTTCTTTTTCTTAGAAAGTCCCTTTAACATTTCGTATAATAAGGGCTTGGTGATGATGAACTCCTTTAACTTGACCTTATCTGGGAAGCACTTTTGACACCCTTGTCGTTTATTGGCCACATAATTTTGCAGTGAGAGATTGTACCATAATTACAGTTTATCATAACTTTTATATTAGGCACTTGTTATAAGTTACATACGGCCTTTTACTTGTATTACTTTTTACTTGTATTACTTTTACTTGTATTACTTAGGGGAAGTTCTCTAGGAGTGGACCTCTCTGTCCGGGTTGGAGTGTGTTCACGGCTCCTGATGTCAGTCGACAGACTGGCCACAGCCATCCAAAGGGTGTGCTTTTACCCTGCGGGGGGCTGTGCAAGGGGCGTGATCATTTCACTCGGGTCTTCAGAGGACTGTCACAAATGGACTTTGCGGAAGGCAAAGTTCCCCGAGACCTCACTTCAGGCATGGAGAACATTCTTTAGGCTGTGATGTGGGTATGTGTGTGTGTACACAGAGTCACGAGGCTCCTAATAATTTGCAAATAAAATGGAAGCTTGGGCCCTGAAGCTGGGGAGTCTAGACCTGACCAATCAGAAGTTGCTCAAAGGCCGAGCTGATTGGAAGCTACCGTATCTAGAAAAAGGCAACTCAAAAGTTAAGAAATACTAATGGATGACAAGGAAGAGCAGCTCAACCTTGCTAATAAGCAATGTGGTTCCAATGAAAATAATGAGATATCTTTTTAAAACTCTTCAGTCTGGTAAATATTTAAAAAAATTGGGAAAATCCATTGTTAATGGGGATATAAGTTAAGAAATATTCTTGTAAACTGCTGGAGGAGTGCAAATTGGGACACTCTCTCCAGAGGACAGTATGGCTGCGTGCACCCAAACACACAGAGTGCATGTCCGTTGACCCGGCATGCTCACTCCTGCATGCCTAGGGCTTTAGCACAAGGGTAAAGAAATGCTATTCCCAGGGCTATTTCTTACCGAACTGCTTCTAACATGATTAAATTAGAGAAACCCAAATTTGTCACCGGTAGGAGCAGTTTAGACAAATTGTAGCATCTACAACAAGGAAATTCTTTAAAGCATTAAAAATGATGTGTAGATGGGTATGCATCGGGAGGGAAAGGTGGTGTTGGCCTCTCGAATACAAGCCGTGAACCAGCACGTACAGCAGGACTCCATGCTGTCGGTCGGAGATCGCACTCCTGTTGCTTCAAGTGCAAACCTGCAGAGTGACCAACGTGGAGGCACAACCGCGGCTGCCTTTGGGAACTGGGGGCTCAGGACAGTGTCCCATTCTCTGTATTTGTAGCTCTCAGACAAATTTTTTCAGTGATAACTGTAATTCATTGCAAAAAAGCAACTCAAGAAGAAAAGCAAGGTCAACCCTGAGACTTGCTGTGTCCCTCAGGTTGCCCTGAGGCATGCGAAGGTCCGAGGGGCTAATCATGCACCAGATACTGCCTTTCCTGGGGCCACTTTTGAGCTGCTGGTCCTCGTCTCTGCTGAAATTTCCCAAATGGAAGCAAACAGTCAGTGGTAACCAAACAAGTGTAGTTGTATGTTGATAGGTTTTTGCAGCATTAGACAAATATCAAGTAGGAAGGAAAAATAGGTCCTGCCCTTTGTCCAAAGCACAGGCCCTGCGAAAGGCTTCCAGAGGCTACAAGAAGAATGAGCGACCTGGACCCTGCTTCTCCAGGGGACTCAGTAAGAAATGAGCCCTGAGCCCTGGCTGGTGTAGCTCAGTGGATTGAGGGCTGGCCTGCAAACCAAAGGGTCGCAGGTACAATTCCCAGTCAGGGCACATGCCTGGGTTGTGGGCCAGGTCCGCAGTTGGGGGCGCACTAGAGGCAACCACACATTGCTATTTCTCTCTCTTTCTTTCTCCCTCACTTCCCTTCTCTCTAAAAATACATTTTAAAAAACCTTAAAAAAAAGAAAAAAAAGAAATGAGCCCTGAAATGGACCTGGGGCTCTTTGGGACACAACAGAGACAGAAATAAACTGCCACCAGAATATCATGAGTTCCCAGGAGTCTTTCCTGTGCAGGGTATTCCCCATGAAGATGGGCATGTTTCCAGCACTGGACTGCCCAGATCTTCGGGTACCACCCAATCCAGTTAACAACCTTTTGGGTTAAGAAGCCCTCCCCCCATCTCTGGCTTAATTTCTTTCATTGGGACCCCACACAAAGTCCGCAGCCAGAGCTCAGTTAAGATAGTCTCATTTTCTTCCTTTAAACTTCCTTCTTTCTTCAACACTGACAAAGGCCCTCCCTGGTTTGGAGGTGGGGTATCTGTTCTAGAAGTTCTAGCAGCAGAGCTCGGAGGGAAGGGGAAGGAGCCGGCAGACAGGAAGCACTAAAGACCCTGAGAGCAACTTACGGAAACACTGAGGCAGCTCTCCGGTCCAGGATCCGTTGCCCTCACAGGTGAGCACCGCAGGCAGGGACAGCTGGTACCCCTCCAGGCAGGCATACGTCACGCTCGAGCCCCACTTGAAGTCAGACCCCACCACCTTCCCATTGGGGATGAGCTGCGGTGGTTTGCACATGATGGCTGGGGAGAGACCACAGCAGGCTGAGTGCTGGTGCTTCTGGGGGAACCAGGCCCGGCCACTGGCTACCCTGCACCTGGTAGGACTCTGGGCTGAGCAGGAGGAGCTCTGGTCCTTTTGCTCCTTTAGAAGTCCTCGATCAGGTGTGACAAGACACTCCTCTTTGCACGGCTCTCTCTCTTCTCGATGCTCAAAGCCCAAGCCTTGCCTTGGTACCTTCCGACTCCCTCCTTGCAGATGTTCAGGGACCTCACCCCACACACCCGCCGTGAAGATGTCAGGGCTCTGCCTTGTCACCCTCCCTGGGGGATGTCCGAGGCCCAAGTCTCACTTTTGTATTTTCTTTGGCCCCATGCTGTCCTCAGACTCACCTTTGCAGACGGGCTTGGTACCATTCCACGTCCGGTCCTTGGTGCAGCTCAGCACAGACACCCTATGTGACTCCATGATGTGGCCAGGGACGCACTGGTATGTCACAGTTTTGTTGTACCTGAAGTCATTGCCCAGCCGGAGGCCACTGGCCGGAATCCCAGGGTCTCCGCAGTTTATGACTAGGATAGGGAGACACAGCACTGTTCACTGCCAGGCCACACCTCTTCTCCCCGCATTCCATTGATGGAGGCCGCCCCCATCACTCTGTGCTCCCGTTCAGGAGGGAAAACTGTCAGATTAAGAGCACCCTGCCCAGCATGGGCTGCCGGGTGGGCACTGCCCAGTTCCCTGCAAGGGTCCTCCTGCACTCTGCTCTCCTTGCCCAGCCCATCCTTATGTACCCCGGAAACTTGGGCTATGAAGACCATCCTTCTTATTCAAAGCCTACCCATCTGAGAGGAAGTGCCCAGGGGCCTCAGCTCCTAAATGAGGCTGGGACCCAGGGAGAGGGGGGGTTTGCAGCTTGCAGAGGCTAAGATGTGCTAATGAACCACACAGACAATTGTCTACCACTTGTCGTTCTGCCCAGGAGGCCTCTGCAGGCTGGAGGCCCAGAAACAGGGTCTGATGACCTGAGGGATGGACATGCCTGGCTGTGGTGTCAAGTGAGGGTGGGGGTTTCAGATGGAGCCTGAAATCAAAGACTAGGACTTACAAAGGGAGATTCTTGTCAGATTCCTTTATTTCATCGCTCCCCTCTGTCTGCGCCCCACAGAAAAAGGGTCTGGGCAGCTCTTCAGAGAAGCAAGGGAGGGGAGCAGTGGGGCCACATGGTGCTGGGGAACCAGGCCAGGGTGGGCATGGGTGGGTGCAAGGGAGAGTGGAACTGACCCAGATGGTGGATGGGGGTAGAGTTGAAGTGCAAAGAGGTCAGGCTGAGCCCTGGGGTTTGCACTAAAGGAGAAAAAGAAAGCCCACGAAAGTGGCCAAAGCCCGAGAAAGCAACTCCACACATCTCAACCTCTCTGAGCCTCAGGAACCTCCTACGTGAAGTGGGGCAAATAGTAGTTACCTCATAGGGTTGTTGTATCAGACGACATAACGCACATAAAAAATAGCACTTAGCTGTCACACGGTACGTGCTCAGTTTGTACGAATCTCATTCAGGGGCAAGTCCCACCCCTCCAGCCAGCCTCCCCAATCTCCTAACGACAGCCTTCGTCTTGGACATGGAGGAGCCCAACCCTCTCGGCCACCATTTGCCACGGAGCCCAGAGGGCCTGGGCTCTCACCTGTGCACTCTGGCTCACTGCCTGTCCAGGTGCCGTTGACTGAGCAGTGCCGGCTGAGCAGGCCTGTGGCGTAGTAGCCTTCCCGACACTCATAGACGACGGAGCTGGAGAAAACCAGGCCGTCACTGAACACCACTCGGGCATTGCTCGGAGTCCCGGGGTTCCCACAGGAGATCACTAGGGAGCCGAAAGAGCACATTATTCACCGGAACAAGGGCGGCGTCACCCAGGGGACCGAGAACCGCCCAGAGGGGAAACCACGTGCTACAGAAGGACCCTTGGGATGGAAGTGCCTCTCACACTGCTGTCACATCTGACCATCACCCTCAGAAGAGAAGAGACCTGTATGACTTTTTTCTCTGATTTCTTCAACATAAGGACTATATCTGTTTTATTATCCCACCTAAAAATTTAAATAATTCCCATAATATCTTCAAATATCCAATACGTGCTTAATTTTCCTCAATTCTCTCTCCCTCTCTCTTTTATAGTTGATTTGTTTGAATCACGATCCAAATAAGGTCTACATGTGACATTTGGTTGGCATGTGCCCAAGACTCTTGGAATCCAGAGAAGACTGTTCCCTCTCCTACCGTTTGTCTATTACAAAACCAGGGCATTCATCTGGTAGAATGTCACACTTTCTGGGTTTTGCTAACCGCACCCACGAGTCATCGTTTGACACGTGCCCCTGCCCCTGCAGGTCCTGTAGCGAGGGCCCAGGTTGTGGCCCGGGTGCTTCACGGCGGGTCTTGTGCCTTTTCTATTGCGTCACATCAGGCGGCACAGAATGTCTGGTTGTTTCCTTGTTCCCGATGTTGAGGCTGATCAGTGGTTTCTGGAATCATAAAGTTCCCATTTTCCTCACCTAACAGTTTTAGCAGCAATTGATGATGGCGGACTAGACTCATTATGTTATTAGGGGACAGAAAACGGTGATACTCTAATCCTGTAGTTCTGTATTTGACAGAATTTTAAAATAAAGGACATGCCCATCACCAAATACTTGCTTACCCTGAAATATAATTCATGCGAGAAGGCTGGATAATGCTTGATTATTTGTTTAATCAGACTTCAGGACAATAAGTTGGTTCTCTAACTAACTCCAAAGGTGACCTACGGTCATTTGAACTCATGGATTTAAGTTTATTTACTAGACTGTCATCTGTTGCCACTATTATTCTTACTGATGCTCAAATGATCCCACCTTTGGTTAGTGGGGGCCTTTTCATGATCTCACTTGTCTTTGGTTCACTCCTTGCTGGAGTGACAAGATGTTCCAAGTTCATCTTTATATTTCCTGTCCCCATCCTGGAATTAGCCATTTCTCCAAAGAACTCTGGTTGCTTTCAGTGGAGAATGGATTTAGAAACCACAGTCTTGGCGTTAAGGGTACTCATTGATTCTAGACTTTTAGGGTGGACACAGCTGGGAAAATAACTCTTCAAACTGAAAATACACTAAGATTTTATTCTGATTATTACCAATCCACATTTAGGATTAAGAATTTTCCTTAACTTTAAATTTTGTACATTTCTTTTGTGCTGAAAATTTTGATTCTTAATGACAATAAAGAATTTTAATTTGTTTTGTCCATATATATTATGGTAGTATATATGTAATAGTTTCAGAATAGTAATACCAACATCATTCCTTAACAATATGATTGCTACAAACACTTTAATATTTCACTGTAGTTCTCTTTGTCCTTGGGATGGAGATATATACACATACACACACCCCCCCACACACCGTAGTCAGATTTCATTTTTTTTAAGTTGGTCGAAATAATTCTCTGGGTAATTCACTCACCAACTTGATACATAGCTAAATTCATTAGTTTCCACTTTGATTTTGATATTTAGAGATTACTTGCTTCTAATCTTTGATTTAATTTTATTTTGTAAGTACGTACAACATTTATGGGGCCCCAAAGTCAAATCTACGAACTGATTCCTATACAGTGAGCACAACAGATAGGCCCTGCCGTCCATTTTTATTCAATAAGCGTTTGTGCCGCCTACGGCCAGGAAGCCGTTGATGAGCAGGTTATGTCCTCTGCCCTAAGGAGCTCAGTGTATCTTAAGAAACTACCTATAAACAGGTGAATTAAAAGGTGATACAGCAGGCGTTATACTTGATGGGAAGAACAGCACTAGTAAGGGCGCATCTCGTGGGGCTGGAGGTAAGAACGTGTGCAGGGCCTTGAAGGGCCAGGGGAAGCCTGCCGGGGAAGTCGGAGAGAGCTGCGTGCACGCCCCGTCCGCATGGACACTCCCTCAGCGTTCACTGCCATGTCCCATCTCTTAGCCACTAACTTCCGGTTCCCTGAATGTTCCTGACATGTTGACTAGCCCCATCGTAGGATCTGAGTGGCATGGAAGGGGACCTGGGTCACAGTGGGTATTTGAGAACATGTTAAATTCTCTCCTTAACAATACATACTCTGACTACCACAAACCTTTCTTACTATGTCCAAAAAAATCCCATGGAAGCCAACTTTGCACTCCAGAAAGGCAGGACAGGTGGGAGGGCGCCGGCTCCGTTTGCCTCATGTCCTGGGCAGGTGTCCTTTGACCTTGGCCAGAACTCCTCCCTGTGCTCTGCAGAATCTCAGCTTTAAACAGCCTATTCTCCAACCACCGTCTCTTATCTCTTCAGCTCACTGCCTCTGGGATTCATTCTCTGGTGATTTCTTGGTCCTATTGGACCTATAACCCATGGATCCTACCATTTCTTCACCACCTCGTACTCCTCTCATAAACATGCTCCCCTTACCCAGCTTAGATGCCAAGGTCAATCACAATCACCGCTTTGCGTATACCCTCATCTTCCCTGCCACTTTCTGCTGATGTCTTAGTTGCCCGATAAAACCCTAACCTTACACCTAATGCTTTACCTCCACTGTGCCTGCACCTATGTAGCAATATGTAGTTGAGCAAAAACCCAGACCAGTGCTGACTACACTCACTTTAAATTAATGTCCTCTTAGCTTAAGGGAGCCCCGGGCACTACCTGGTAGTTCTGTAACTCCCTGTTCCATCCCCACGCCTCCCTGGCGAGATGGTTCCATATCGTCTCCTTCCTCTTCCAGCCACTTCTCAGTCAGCCTTGCTTTCCGTAGCGAAACTGCTTCCTAACCAGGAGAGTGCTATGCAGGCCGTGTTTTAGAGACGGGGGGGGGGGGGGGGGGGGGGGGGGGGGGGGGGCTGGGGGAGCAGCTGCAAGAAGCTGGACTCTGGGAGGAGAGGTTTGAAGAACGAGTTTTTCTAGAAATTTAGGAGCCCGTGGAGAAATATAATTGGCCCCACCAGGGCTACCTCAGGAAACAACATTAAGAGTTTATATTCTTTTAGAGGGTTTTTAAAATTTGGATTTCTATTTCTTTTGGCACTTTGCATGCTTGCTTCGCACGGTCTCTTCCCTTCAACTGTAAGCTCCGGGGAGGACAATGTGCGTCTGTCTTGGCCACCTCGTGTCCCTAGCACATATGACAGTATTTGACACATAGTTGTTGAATGAGACTATACGGGAAATAAATAAGTAAATGGGCTACTTAGTGTATTCTGGTTTCTTCCCTTCTTAGGTGAGGGTGGCAAATGTTTGGCATTGGATTACAAGTGAGAATGGATGTGAACTATCTGTTGGTGTCCGCTATCCACGAGGCCGAGGGTTCAAATGGGGCCGTGGGCTTCCTCTGTGGGTGTGAGAGCAGGTGCTGGCAGTGGGAACACAAGGGCGGGCAGAGGGGAAAAGCAGAAGGTCACATACATTACCTCCACACTCAGGCTGCGTCCCGCTCCACGAGCCGTCGGCCTGACAGGTCCGATCTGAGGATCCGCGGAGCGCGTAGCCAGCTTCGCAGCTGAAGCGCATCAGACTTCCTGGGGCAAAGCTATCCCCCAAACGGATGCCGTGTGCCGGGATCCCAGGGTCACCGCAGATTCCCATGCTGGTGCCTAGGGACCAAAACCCAACATAGGTTGCTGTTTGTAGCATGGAAGAAAAGGGAGAGGGGGATTGGGAGAGAAAGTTATTGGGCCATGGTTAAGGGGAGGCGGTGGGCCCCACGAATGAGGGGGGAGAAAACAGACTGTGTCCAGCCCAAGTTACCTGAGCAGGCTTCTGCCTTACTGCTCAGTGGTCAAAGAATGGAAGGGTCTGAGGTCATGAATGAACCCCTGGAGACTGCACAGCAAGGGAAGAAAGGAGGCAGAGGGGAGGCTCTTGGGAGGACCCTGCCTTCACTCCTTGGCCTGTGCCGGTGTGGAGGGACAGTGCTTCAAGCTGGCTGCATCTCCCCCTCCCTTCTACCTCTTTCCCACCAATATCTGCTGATTCCAGAATTCCTAGTTCCACTGACTTAGTTCAGACTCTCAGCATTCTCTTGCCTGAACGATTGCAAGAGCCTTCTAACGAATGTCTCTTCCTCTTTTAAAAACATTTTTTTATTGTTGTTTAATTACAGTTGTTCCCATTTTCCCCCCATTGCTCTCCCCTGCCCTGCTCACGCCCCCTCCCACATTCAATCCTTCCCCCCATTGTCCTTGTCCATGGGTCCTTTATACATGTTCCTAGACTTGACCCTTCCCCTTCTTTCCCCTGATACCCCCACCCTCTCCCCTCTGGTCACTGTCAGCTTGTTCTTTATTTCCATGTCCCTGGTTCTATTATGTTCGCTTGTTTGCTTTATTGATTAGGTTCCACTTAAAGGTGAGACCATATGGTATTTGTCTTTCACTGCCTGGCTTATTTCACTTAGCATAATGCTCTCCAGTTCCATCCATGCTGTCACAAAGGGTAGGAATTCTTTTCTTCTTTCTGCTGTGTAGCATTCCATTGTGTAAATGTACCACATTTTTTTAATACATTCATTTACTGATGTCTCTCCCTCTTAAATTCTCTCTCTAATGCATCTTCCACATATCCTGAAATCCTAACAAGGAACAACCACCCATCATCTGGCTCGTTTTTTTTTTCTGCTGAAACATCTCCACCAGTTGGCTTCCCATTGCCAATAGGATAAAGTCCCAACTCCATAGCATAGCTCCACCTTCTCAACAGCACAGCTTGAATCCCGATCCTTCAACTAAGGATTTCCTGTTCATAAATTATGCAACACAGGTGAGCTCTGGATTAAATGTCTCAGACTCTCTCATCTCATTCTGTCTTTGCATCCTGCCACATTCCTACATTTATCTGGCTTCTGATATTATAAAAACCTACCCAAGAAGTGGAGGAGGGTAGAGAATAGGAGACAAAGTCATAAGATTTCATGCCTGTAGGAGCCAACGCACCTCATACTACAGAAATGTGAAAGGGACATCATAGCGTCAGAACAGGCCATGGTTAGCAGGAGGAAGGAAGAGGGAAATTAAGGAATAAATGGCGACTGCATGAGGAGATCAAATTTCCAACTGCTGTGAAAAGTACCTCCTCATGAACCCTCCTCACGAGTGTGGGCATCAAATGGTAACGTCTGAGTGGCCACATTTACTTTGTTGAAGTAAAGAAACATTTAAGTCGTGTATAATCCACAATCAGCTATAGAACCCTCTGCTCAGGAACAGCAGAATTCACATTTTTCCCAAGTGCACACAGAACATCCTCTAGGATAGACCATTTCTGTCTCTTCCTCTCAATTTTGGAATTATGTCCTTTTCCAGTTTAGTATCAGACTATGGGAATGCCAAGTTCCTCATTCTGTCCCCTACCAAAGAAGGGGGATTCACTCAATCTTCAAGTCGAACATTTGAAAAAAGACAGCCCATCGCACTTGGCCAGGTTTTCTTATCTTTTGAAGGTTTCCAGGATATAACTCACACAACAGGCAGCAGTGGGTCCCCTGCACGGCAGCCCCGATGGTGAGTCCTCGAACTCCCGCACTGGCCAGCTGACCTCGGCTGGAGCTGGCGCTGTCACACAACAGGCCGAGGGGGCAGCTCTCCAGTCCTGGGGGCTCATTTGATGGAATGGTCCCCACTGCAGTGTTTGGAGCTTCTGTGTCAATGATATAAGGGAGTGTGGGACAGAATACTGTGTGTATCATGGGGGCAGATGGCAACAGTTGACTCTTTTACTGAAGAGGCATATCAGCAAGATGACGGCACTGCAGAGGTGGGCAAGGAACTCTCCAGCGTATGTCCCAGAGCCGGAAATCTCTGCACGTCCTTGATGGCCCGGGGGCTTATGACTCAAGGACTCAGGACTTTTTGTTATGCATCCTTTGAGCGCACTGATTGTATGGAATGAAGTTCAAAAATTTGCCTCGGAACTCTCGATTGTGCATTTCTTAGGCCTGGCAAGAGACGCTGTTGCAAAAGATACCATCTGTAAGTTTCAGGAAGGGAGGCATTACGTTCTACCCTCTAGTGCACACCACACCTTGCATTGCTTCTTAATCTCCTATTCTCATCCCTTATTTTCTTATCTAAGGCATGCATTCCTCAGCCTTGGCCTTTACAGAATCCCTCCTAATCCTGTCCTTGGAGGTGTCCAGGAAAGCTTTGCCCATGATTCTGGTCTCCTAAGAGTCTGTCATCCTTGATGGGTACACAGGAGAAAGGAGGCCGCTAACTCTGTCTCAGACCAGTCAGGATCAGGACTCAAACAGCTGGATGCAGGATGTCCCCCAGCGTGGGGTCCACGTCCTCTGAAGGGTCTGTCCTTGTCCTCACTATTTCCCAAGGTGTCGGCTTGTTTCTGAGTCTCCCCTGTTGACCTTGCCATGGCCAAGGAAGAGGCCCTTCTTTCACGTGCAGGACCAGTACTTAGATCACAAAATCAGGACATCTCAGGGTCGAACGAGGTTTGGAGGTTTTCTTGCTTAGTTTTTAACTCCAGACAAGAATTGTTTCTGTAATATTTCCAAGAGGTCATTTTCCAGCGTCTGCTAATACAACTCCAAAGAAGAGAAATCAGTTTGGGTGAAAAGACTTGGGTACCGTGCATGGGCTGGGAGAATGGCTGCGTGTGCACGTGTGTGTGTGTGTGTGTGTATGTGGCATGGGGGGGTTACACACGCTAATGGGGAGGAGGTGTCCAGGGCTTTCTGTCTGGTTTCTGTCCCCTCTACCCTGCACTCCCCTTTCCCATGGAGAACAAAGATCCCCCAACTAGATCAAACAGACCTGAAGAGCACCCTTAGCCCAACGTCCTAGAGAAGTGTCTAGAGGGAGAAGCTTTATGCAAAGAGATTATTCACAGAAGAGATGGAGGCAAACACTGGCTTGGAAGGGTGTAGGATTGGAATTGTGTGCCTTTCTTCTTTGGAATGCATCTTCCTCCTCCTGGAACTTGCTCTGTGGACAACTCAGGAGGCTTCAATATATTTGACCCTTGTCCTCCCCATGCCATTCTCCCCAATCACTGGCACCAGAAGTCCAAGAAGAATGAAGATAGGGAGGAACATGAATGCAGAGACTTGGCCTTCCTACAGTCCCGGGTAAAGGAGTCCCCGTGGCTCATACCTAGTCTGGCCAAGTTCATGAACTGGGTGATTAATGAGTCTTCTAGAGGTGAGAGGCCAAAGTCCTGGGGGTAACAGAATGATGTGTCTTGGATATTCCAGGGCAGCCAATAGCCCTTTGAAACAGTGGCTAGAGCTTTGAGAATTTCTCCTTTTTGGGGGAGACCTAACTAACATTTGGTTCTATATTTGGAAAATGCCCTACATTTTGGGATATAGGACCTACTGGGAATCTCTAACTGCAAGGATAGCTGTCTCCTCCCTGGTTTGCAATCTCTTGGCTGCACGAACTTGGCCAGAACTGACTAAGGGCACGAAGCTGGCCCTTAGATCACCGTGGGTGGAAGTCCAGCTGGGACCTCTGACAGCTGTGCTCTCGCTGCCTATTAGGGATGAGACGAGGGTTCAGAAGATCTGCTTTCCTCCTGTCCTTCTATCACACTCATATCCTGGGAGCTTGTCTACCTCCCATTGGCCAAGTGTTCCCTTGGAACCCCTCCCCCCTGCCAGGCCCCATACCTGAACAGTGGGGCAGGGAGCCTGTCCAGTGCCCGTCCAGCCCACACATACGGGTGGCGTTTCCCACCAGAGTCCGCTTGCCGGTGCAACTGTAACGCACGACTGCTCCCACGGTGTAGTTGTCCCCGGACATCTGGGAATGGGGTGGGGAGCCGGGATGGCCACAGGACACCACTGTGGGGAAGAGCAAACATCTTAGCGATTCCGCCCCAGGAGAGACTGTCATCACGGGACACATACTAGGCTTTTCGTGGTGACAGGCAACGAGGAAGAGAAACCCTGGGTGTCTGTTGGAGCATGCTTCCTGCTGGCACACCCACCTGACATCAGCAGAGAGTGCCTACCCATCTCGCTGCAGGGTTTCATGTCAGTGAAACGGAAGAGCGACACCTTTGTTTTAAGAGTTGCAGAGATAATATGTGTGAAATTGCTCAGCAAGTAGCAATTTCTTTTCTTTTTCTTTTCTTTCTTGCCTCTTGTGTTCTCCTCTCCTGATTTCCTCACTGCTGTAGGACGTACCCAAGGCATCTCTGGCCCAAAGGTGGTACACATAGTATATGTAAGACAACATGGGCAATCATGACCCTGGGACAGTCTGCACAGGCACAGGTTCCAGAATGAGGGCCAGTTTTAGTCCTTTCCCAGCTGCATCTTATAGTTGCTCACATCCATTGTCCTCAACTTGGCACCTTAAGCCTGCAAGTTCCATTTCCTGAGTCACCAGAGTGTAACTGTGAAAACCAGTGATAAGGTTAAAGATGAAGTGTACAGGCTAGGGCAGGATGATGCTGTCAAGGTCACTGTGCTTTGCATGCCCATTGCTCTTGCCACAGGTTGACCTCAGGTTCTTTCATTTACTCAACACATATTTATTGAGTGCCTAGTTGGTGCCAGGTACTGTTCTGTGTATTTAGGAGAATAAAGTCCATGCTTTTGTGGAGCTCATAGTCTAGTGGGGAAGAGAGACTATACATAACAAAATAAATAGGTAATTCTTGGGGGTGCTATGAAGAAAAATAAAGCTGTGTTGGGGAAAGGGTGTTGGGGGTGGAATATTTTTGAGCGGGGTGGTCAGGGACGAGCTCTCTTTGGAGGTGACATTTGGGCAGTGATTTGAGTGACGCGACGAGGCCAGCCATGCAAGGTCTGGGTGAAGGGCATTCTGAGGGAAGGAACATCAGGCACAAAGGCTCAGAGGCAAGAATGAACTTGGTGTGTTTGAGGAACAGCAAGAAGGCCAGGGCTGCTGGAATAGAAAGGGCAAGGAAAGAATGGAAGAAGACAAGGGTGGAGAGGTTGCTAAGAGCCAGATGATGGCACAGAATTTGGATTTTATTATAAGCAGGAAGGGATGCTACCAGAGTGATATGATCTAACATACACTTTAACAACAACGTTCTGGATACTGTGTGGAGAACATTCCAGAGTGGGGCAAGAATGAGGGGTGCTGCAGTTCAAGAAGAGATGACAATGACTTGGATGGCTTAGGCCTTGGGGTGTGGTGAGAGATACTCGTAGTCATTGCTCCTACCCAGAAAGAAGATAGGACATGGCATGGACGTTGACCAGGAGAGGTGACCAAAGGGATGAAATCTGTCCTGATGATGGAATTTCGGCCAGGCACAGGAGTGGCGCAAATAGGTCCTGAGCATCTCCACTTTTCACTGTGGGCTTAACATATGTCCAACACTTTTCGAAGTGCTTGTGGTAGATTATCTGCAGAGACTACTGCTAACACTTCTTCCCATCAAGGCATGGAGTCTGTTTCCCCTCCCCTTTGAATCTGAACTGGCTTTGCATCTTGCTTTGACCACTGGCATGTGGTGAAAGTGACATTTGACTGGTTGTGGCCTAAGAGGCCTGGTGGCTTCTGCCTTCATTTTCTTGGAATGTTGTTGCCACCATGTAAGGCAGTCTGGCGTGGATGACTAAATGGCAAGAAATCACATGGAGGCAAGGACCATGTGGGGAGCAACCACAATGCCCCCAGCTGATGACCAGAACCAAGTTCCCTGACATGAGTGAGACCACCTTGGGCCATCTAGTCCTGGTCAAGTCCCAACAGCTAAGTACATGTGAAATACAGATGCAGTGTCTTCACTAAACCCTGCCAATTATAAGCAAGAAAATGGTGGTTATATTAAGCCCCTACACTTTGGGGTGGTGTGTTACACAATAGGTTACTAAAAGAAAATGAGTATGATTTTGGAGGTCTTGATGGTGAGGGGTTGTATGTTGCATGGGGAAGAATATTAATTGCGGTCTCCAAAGGGTTGACCTTGGTACACTGTCTGCAAAGATGGTCCCCACAGTTATTCCCATCCCTGCATGTGTATGCCATTCTTCCCATTCAAGGAGGTGGAGTCTGCTATTTCCCCTCCCCTTGAATCTGGGGTGGTCTTATGACTTTCTTTGATTAACAGACTAGTGGAATAAGGTTTTGGGAATTCTGAGCTCTGGCCTTCGAAAATCTTACAACTTCCTCTTTAGCTCTAGGAACGCAGCCTCCAAGTAAACATGACCAAGCTGTCCTGCTAGAGGGGTCACACAGAGAGAGGCCACGTGGAGGAGAACAGGCAGTCCCAAGGGCTCGGGCATGTAGGTGAGGCCATCCTGGCTCCTCCAGTCCTAGCTGAGCTGCACGTGGCACAGATCAGCTGTCCTTGCTGTGATGCCTATTTTATGTGTCAACTTGACTGGGCCAGAAGGATGCCCAGATAGTTGGTCTAACACCGTTCTGTCAGTGTGGTTCTTAATGAGATTAATATTTGAATAGGTAGACTGAGTGACAAAGTTTCCTTTCCCCAGGCTGGGTGGGCCTCATCGCATCTCTTGAAGGACTAAATAGAACAGAAGGCTGAGTAAGAGATGTCTGTCTCTCAGCCTGTCTGTCTTTGAGTCGCAACATGAGTTTTCTTCTGCGCTAGGCCTTGGGCTTGGGCTGGAATTTACACTATTGACTCTCCTGCTTCTCAGGCTTATGAGCCAGACTGAAACTATGCCATCTGCTCTTCTAGGTCTCCAGCTGGCCAAATGTAGATCTCAGGACTTCTAAGACTGCATAATTGTATGATCCAATTCCTTATTTTATGTATAGATATGTTATTGATTCTGTTTCTCTGGTGTAGCCAACTAATATACCTGCTAAGCCCTACCTGAATTCCTGACCTAATTGTGAGCAAACAAAAGCAGTTGCTCTTTTAAGCCACTTAATTTTGAGATGACTTGTAACACAGCAATGGATAACCGACAGAGTGAGTTTCAAGCATTGCATTGTTTATTTCCTAAGACAACCCTGTGAGGTGGGCACCATTTTCCTCTCCATCTTGCTGAGGAGGAAAATGAGGCATGGAGAGGCAAAGTAACCTCCCCAAGATCACAGACCTAGTCAATGGTGGAATTAGCTCTTCACACCAGGCAGGTTGATGCCGAGAGAACTCACCCTTAAAGCATTATAACTGACTCGCTTCTGTAATGACTTGGTTCTTGCCGTTAACTGAGGCATCGTGATAGTTCTCCACACGATCCCTGTTTCCATATGCTTTCTTATCAGTGATTACATTAGATGAAAATTAAATACACAAAATCCAGATATTAGAAAGATGAATAAAAATATGATCCAATTATATACTGTCTAAAAGAGACACACAAGTGGATTGAAAGTAAAACATAGAAAAGATATAGTATGCATACGATAACCAACAAAAGAGCTGGATGGCTATTCTAATATCAGACAAGATGAACTTTAAGACAAAAAATTGTTACAAGGCAGAAGAAGGACGTTTTATAAGGATAAAAGAATGAATCCATTACGAAGATGTAACAACTACAAACATACACGCACCTAACAACAGATCCACCAGCTACATGGTGCAAAAAGCCAACAGAATTGAAAGGAGAAATAGACAAACCAACAACTGCAGTATGAGATTTCGACACCTCACTGTAAATGATGGATAGAACATCCAGATGGAAGATCAACCAGGAAATATAATGAACAAGACTGTACGCCAACTAGACCTAACGGTCAGCTGTGGGACACTCCGCTCAGGAACAGCGGAATTCACACTTTCCTCAAGTGCACTCGGTGTGTCCTCTAGGCTACGCCACATGTTAGGCATAAAATAAGTCACCATAAAATCTGAGAAGATTGAAATCATACAGAGTATATTCTCCAACTATAATGCAATAAATTAGAAATTAGTAACAGAAGGAAATTTGGAAAATTCACAAATATATGGAAATTAAACAACAGACTCCAATAGGTAAAAGAAGAAATCAGAAGAGAAATTAGAAAATACTTTGAGGTACAAAATGAAGACATAACATACCAGCACTTATGAGATGCAGAGAAAGCAGTGTTCAGAGGAAAATTTCCAGCTGGAAATGCCTACATTAAAAAGATCTCAAATCCAAAACCTAACATTCCTCCTTAAGAAACTAGAAAAAAGAGGAGCAAACTAAAGCCAAAACAAACAAAATAAAGGAAATAATAATAATAACTGAAATAGAAAGTAGAAAAGCAGTAGAGAAAATAAAACCAAAAGTTTGTTCTTTGAAAAGATTGACAAAATTGACAAATGTGTTGCTAGTTTGATGATAGAGAGAAAGAGGAATTAAAATTACTAAAATCAGGAATAAAAGTGGGAATATTACTACCAGCAAACTTTGGAGAAATAAAAAGGATTAAGGAGAATCCTATGAACATGAACAGTCGTATGCCAACAACTTGGATAACCTAGATGAAATGGACAAAAATTCCTAGAAACACACAAACTACCAAAACTGACTCAAAAAGAAGTGAAATATTTAAATAGAACTATAACAAATAAATAGAATCAATCAATAATCAACAACTTTTATCAAAGAAAAGCTCAGGACCAGTTGTCTTCACTGCTGAATTCTACCAAATTTTTAAAGAAGAAATAACACCACTTTTTTTCAAACTATTCCTAAAACTAGAACACTTTCAAACTCATTCTACAATGTCCGTATAATCCTGAAACCAAAGCCAAAGATATCACAAGGAAGGAAAACTACAGACCAATATCCTTTATGAACATAGTTGTAAAAATCCTCAATAAAATGCTAGCAAACCAAATTCAGCAGCATGATAAAAGGATTATACACCGTGACCAAGTGTGATTTGTTCTGGGAATACAAGAGTAGTTCAACATGTGAAAAACCAATCAGTATAATACACCATATTAATGGAATGAGGGGAAAAAAAATCCCCAGATGATAATCCCAATAGATTCAGAAAAATCATTTGACAAAAACCCAGCACCCTTTTGTGATGAAAATGTTTACCAGGCTAGGAGTAGAACGGAACTTCCCTCAAGGTGATCAAGGGAATCTACGACAAACCCACGGCTGACATCACACCTAATGATTAAAGACCGAAAGCTTCCTCCCCATGACCAGGTACATGACAAGAAAGTCTGTTCTTGCCAGTTCTACTCAACAGTGTACCGGAAGTTCCAGCCAGGCAATTGGGTGAGAGAAAGATGTAACAAGCATCCCGTTTGGAAAGGAATAAGTAAAACTATGTCTGTTCACAGAAGAGGTGATCTTGGTGACATTGGATCAGGCAATGGTTTCTTAAACATTCCACCAAAAGCACAAGCAACAAAAGAAAAAGTAAATAAATTGGATTTCATTAATAATGAAAAAAACTTTCATGGATCAAAGGACATTATTCAGAAAATGAAAAGATAATCCACAAAATGGGAGAAAATGTTAGCAAATCGTGTATCTGCAGGTAGGAGTACAGTATCCAAAATATATAAAGAACTGTTAAAACTCAACAATACAAAGACAAACCACTCAAAAAATGGGCAAAGGACTTGAGTAGACAGTTCTCTAAAGAAGAGATACTAGTGGCCAGTAAGCACACAAGAAGATGATCAACATCCTAAGTCATCAGGGAAATGGAAATCACAACCACGATGAGACGCCACTTCACACCCACCAGAACGGCTCCAAGGAAAGAGATGAATGATGTGTAAGCGAGACTGGGGAGACACTGGAACCCTCATATGCCGCTGGTAACAGTGTAAAAGGGCGCAGACACTTTGGAGAACGGTTATCTTCAAAACATTAAAAATGAAGTTACTGTGTGACCCAGCAATTCCACTCCTAGGTATCTACCCAAGAGAACCGGCAACATACGTTCACACAAAAACTTGTACATAAACATTCAGAGAAGCATTAATCATAACAGCCAAAAAGGGGAAACAGCTCAGATGTCTACCGGCTGAGGGACAGATAAACAGAATGTGACACATCCGTACAATGGAATGGGATTTCGCCATAAAAAGGAACGAAGGATTGATACATGTTGCAACACGAATGAACTTTGAAAACCTTATACTAAGGAAAGGAAGTCAGTCGCAGAAGGCCACGTGTAATATTCCATTTGTATGCAATGTCCCGGACAGGCACGCTCACGGATGGAAAGCAGACGAATGACTACCAGCGACAGAGGATTGGTGGAGGACGGGAAGTGACAGCTCAAAGGTTTCCTTGCATGGAAGGAACGTGCCCTGGAATTAGATCGTGGGGATGACTGTGCCGCTTTGTGACTACATGAAAATCATTTGATTACAGACTTTGAAAGAGTGAATTTTATGGCATGTGAATTATACTTCACTAAAAAAGGAAAAGTGCAAATGGATTAAATCTTCCAAAAGAAGCTAGTCATTCATTATATTAGTGTAATTATATATTAATTATTTCAATATCAATATTAACATCCAGTAAAACAAGCTTTGGGCAAGAAATTCATACAGACAAGTAATTTTAATATGATAAAAGCTTCCTTTTACCAGAAGATTCATCTGCAACCACCATGTGCTCTGAACCTCAGCTGGCACCACTGTAAGCAGGTGGCAGCCCATTTCCAACCTCCCCCAAATTTGTCAGGCAAACGTATCAGTCATAAAAGGGGCTGGATGGCCAGGTTGGGCAGGGAGGACCTGCCCCAGTCTCTTCTCATACCCAGAGGCACCAGGGCCTGAGGAGAAGGAGTCCTGCAGACTGGGGTGGCGGGTGTGGGTGGGCTGATGGAGGGTTACAATGCACGGCCCATTAATCCCCCAGATTGCATATTTACCTCCACTACCAGGAAGATTGGGGAAAGAGTGAGTCACGGGATTCAACTTCAGGAACAAGAGGAAAGAGCAGGGCACCAAGGGACTTTTCCTCATAAGGAGGATATATGAGGCTATAACCAGATGGCAAGATTCTGACCACTTCCCCTTCCCCCTGTTTTTTAAACATGTTGCCCTCATACTTTTTCCAGTTATTGTTTATCGAGCACTAGATACTATACTGGATACCTTCATGAATTTTTTATTTAATCCTCTAGTAGCCCTACGGAATAGGGGATCAGAGTCATTTTATAGATGGAGACGTGGAGGCCCTGAGAGGTCAGCGGGCTTCTCTCGAACCACACAGCTTGTTGCGTGGCAAAGCCAGGGTTCAGATCCAGGTTGACCTGCCTC
Organism: Desmodus rotundus; assembly: GCF_022682495.2. Taxonomy (NCBI): domain Eukaryota; kingdom Metazoa; phylum Chordata; class Mammalia; order Chiroptera; family Phyllostomidae; genus Desmodus; species Desmodus rotundus. Next base: position 20,952,687 of record NC_071389.1, read on the forward strand.
GTATTCCTGCTCCAGGCCTTTAAAGGAAGGACCGTGCTGCCCTTTCCAAAAGGCCAGGCAGGGGGACAATGGGACACGGTGCTCCGCCGGGCGGTCAGTTGTAGAGGAAGAGAACCCCAAAGGCTGAAGAGGCTGGTGGCAGTAGCAGCAGGGGACCGGGCCTCCCACCAGGAAGAAAGGGAGCGTGGGAAGTGGTGTGGCACCTAACCCAACAGGGGCCCGAGGAGGGCTCTGACATCCAAGGAGGAGCCAGAGCGGCCACCATTGTGAAGTCACACACAGGACAGTTCTCTGACATGAGCCATCCGGTCAGCCTGCACAGGTAATCATCTGGCCTAGATGACATCTACTTACAGAGACACTGGGGGCGGGGACGGTCCCATGTGCCATCACCCTGGCAGCTGAGCACTGGGGTGCCCAGGAGGTAGAAGCCGTGGTTGCACTGGTAAGACACCATGGTGCCATAGCTGAGCCTGTGCGGGCCGCTGGCATGGACCTGACGAACGCTGTTTTCTTGGTGCCCGGGGTCTGTACAGTTGATGACTGCAATGGAACGGGACAATTAGATGCAGACTAATCGCACCCGCACCCACGTCCTTTCAAATGAGAACTCGGAAGCCTAAACAGGCACGGAATTCCCGTACAGCAACGTTTCCAGACCAACATGGGCAACACGGAGCAGATCCTGCCCAGGAGGGTGAGCTGGCCCTGAGGCTGGTTCTTCTCTGCGCCCCTTCAACCCCTGGTTAAGGGACTCACTCTTGCATGTCCAGCGAGCCATGACCCCCTTCGAGAAGCCTTCCAGCCTCCTCTCTGACTGGTTGCCTCTCCCTCAGTGCTCCCCTGCACACACGTCTACTGCAGACTGTGTCAGCCTGGACTGGGCTGTGTCTGCACACGGATGGCTGCAGGGCTGCCTGGATCCGTGTGGCTGGTCCCGGCACAGTGGGTCTCCTGCAGCAGAGCTCGTCGGTTGTAAGACCCATGCGTCAGAGCCGACTTGAACAGGGGCTGGCCTCTGTTGGAAACCCTTTTAATCACTTTTATGAGTATTCCAGGGAGAGATTGATGTCCCAGGGGCTACATTTGACTTTTAAATGTTCGAGGGTTTCCAAAGCAGCTTAACTCAAAATCAGAGTGCAGTTCTAGAATAATGACGGTATCGTTCATAACCCATGAATGTTTTGCTCTCAAAACACTTTCACATTCATTATCTTGCCTGAATCTCAGGCACCGGGCAGGTATTTTAAAGCTTTGACGAGCTGTTAAAGTACAGGGTATTTTAACTTTGATGCGCATCTCTGAGGCTCAGAGAGGCTGGTGTCTCAGAACAAGTGAGTGGCATTTACTCATTCCCGGTATTTACCGTGGCACGCCCAGCGCCAAGCCGGGTGCTGGGCAGTGAGGACACCACAGAATCTACAAGCTAGAGTTTCTCTACCTCAGCACTGTGGACATTTGGGCCGATAATTCTTTGTTGGTGGGGGGCGGTCCTGTTCACTGTGGGGTGTTCAACAGGACCCCTGGCCTCCACCCACCAGATGCCAACAGAAATCCTTCAGTGTGACAACCCAAAATGCCTCCAGACATCTGTCCCCTGCTGGGGCAGGGGGACGGGTACCATCATCCCCTGTGGAGAACTGCTGGTCTAGGGAGAAGAACAAACAAGCAATTATGCTGTTTGATAAGCGTTCTGATAGGGGCAGCAGAGAATGTTCTGGAAGCACAGAGCAGAGCATTAGAGTAGGGGGTGGACCAGGAAAGGCTTCCCAGGAGAAAGCAACATTTCAAGTGACTCTTGGTGACAAAGAGGGAGTGGTGAGGGGGGACTGAGGAGGAAGACCGCATTTGAGGAAGCTGTGTGGGAGTGCCCTGTGGGTGCATGGGTGCAGGGCCCATGTAGGAAATGGAAGAGGTTCCATTTCTACAGAGGTGTGGCTGGAACCCAATGCAGAGCGAGGCAGGGAGCAGATGAGGTGAAGGAGAAGAAGGCTGGACCGGGCCCCTGGGGGCCCTATAAACCAGAGGAGGGGAGTACTTTCACCCAAGGGCAGGGGGAAGTGTGGGAAGGCGGTGGGAACAGGGAGTGACTTGATCAGGTTTGCATTTTAAATAGGTCACTCTGTCAGGGTGGAGAACAGACTAGAGAGGAGTAGGACCGGAGGCCATGGTTTCTAAGGATTTTACCCCTGCCCTCTGATTTCCAGGCTGGTGGCTGTGGGCAGGAGGGGTACAGCTGAAGGCATGGGAGAATTTGCATCTTGTGTTGGGAGATGGAGCACAGTTCTTGGGGAGAAGGGAACATGGGATAACCCCCCAAAGCAGCAGTTCTCAACTCTTCCTGCCCATGTGGACGACCGGAAGGAAGGCACAAAGCAAGCAAGGTCTTGGCAATCTTCCCTGTGTTCTGTGGGACCCTCTCTCACTCAAAATGGCATCTTTGAAACGTCAAGAGAGGGATGTTATTGGAGGATTAGTTGTGAATGTGACTTGATTTTTTAAAAATCATTTGAAAATTTTGGTGCTTTAATATCAGTAATAAATGAGCTGTGACGTATCACACAGCCAATCACCGCACCCCGGTAACGCTGCCTGGAGGAGCTACCGTCCCAGGGAATCTCAGCTCTCGTTACGCTGAAGAACTAACTGATCAACCTCCAGGTCAGGGCCGGGCTCTCTCATGTTCAGCCCACTCTGACTCTCCACTGAGATGTCACTGAGCTGACCTGGCCTTTGGTGGTGAGAGGCAGACAGCTCCACTTGCCCTTTACAGCCGTGAAGAGACCTCCAAAAGTTACAGTAGCTATTTCCCAAAGAGTCCGGACGGGGCTGGACTGTCCCCGTTTCTGAGTCCTTGGTTTCTTCTCTTCCCTCTGTCCCTTCAACCCAACCCCTGACTATTTGCTGTTTATTTTTCATTTGAACATTTCTGCTTTTTTTGTCTTTCATCAAGAATGGGGATCTGCATGATGAATTATTGGTTTATGAACTGTAAACAAAAATATTACTTTTGACTTTTGTTTTGACGTATGAAACTTCATTTGCTTTTTTCATGTAACCAATGATGAAATTTTACATGCTGGTGTGTACGAGTCCCCAGTTATGACCCTTCTCTGTCCCAAGTCTTCCCTGAGTCAAAAGAATGCCAGGATTGAACCCATGGCTTCTGCTCATGGGTTACTGGGACACAGATGGCAGAGGTGCTGGGGAGGGGAGTGGGAGAAGAGGGGTGACTCACTTCTGCAGGTGGGCAGCATGTCGCTCCACTGCCCGTTGGCCAGGCACTGGGACCTAGCAGCTCCCTCAGACACGTATCCAGGGTTGCAAACGAACTTGACCACATCGTTGAGGTTAAACTGGTTGCCCTGAGTGAGGCCATTGATTGGATTGCCTGGGTGTCCACAGGTAATTGCTGTAACCAAAACAGGACATAGGTAAGCCCTACTGTTGTTCCACACCCCAAAATGTTCATCCTCTTCTCACCTGGTATGTCTCATGCCCATCAATAAAGTTCAGCTGTAAGTCTAACTTTAGCCTCTTCTGCTGCAAAACCTTTATTTCCTGAAATCCTCATGGGGACATTTCTTCTTCCTTGAAGGCATGTCCATAGCTTGGACAACTTAGGCCTGAACTGTAGTTCTCTGTCATCCAGCGACACAGTCCTGCCTCTGGTCCCTGTGGCTCCCCCTCTCCACTCTTCATTGTTAGATACACTGACAACTACCCTCAGCTGATTGAGAGCCGTCCTAGTTCCTGGGCCAGTCTTGACAGAGCCAGAGTCAATGCTGACCAAGCCCAGACAGAGGGACTGGTCACCCTGCCAGACCAGGCGCCAAGGCCCAACCCGGGGAGCCAGAGTTGTTGGGAGAGCACAACCCTCCCCGCCTTCCATGTGAATAGAGTTCAGCTGGTGTGATTCCTGGCCTTTCTCTGGGCTCTTTTACCTACTCTGCCCCAGGCAACACTGGGTGGCCCATCTGTGCAATCTGCCTCAGCTCTGCCTCCTCCTCTAGGGACCCAGCTGCCCACAGGGGGCACTGCTCTCCCCAACAACGAAGGGCGCCTGCCCCCCTCCCACCGCCAGGGTGGTGTTGCCTCTGATTGTGTGTGAACCCACCCTGCTCTGGGGTTCATTAGGCAGGCTCCGTTTGGCTCTTGCACGAAACTATGGTCTCCAATGTATCCTTTATCAGCAGCAGAGGTGATATTTTGACAGCCACCAATGGCTCTGTTTTATTTTATAATTTGTTCAGCCACAGGCAGGGGGGAGGAAGAGGACCTGGTGCTCACAGGCTGGTCCCAGAGCACTCGGGCTGAGCCCTCTGTCCCATGCCTCACCCCCCCCCCCCACCGTCATCGTCATCGTCACAGCAACAATAACAACAGCAGCATCTGCTCAACATCTGCATCTGCACTGTCCCGATCACTTTCTTTTAGTGTTTACTGTTCTGGCCATTTTATATGGATTCACTTATTTCATCCTCATAATACTCTTTGACGTGTCTGCATTTTATAGAGGAGAACACTGAGACCCTGTGAGATACCCGAACTTGTCCAGAGCCATACGGCCATGCGCCATAGAGTAATGGATCTGGGATTCGAACCCAGGCAATCCAGGTCCCGGGTCTGCCTGTCTGAATACTTCACTACACAGCCTTTCAGTGTGGACCAGGCCTAGAATATCTTCTAGGCAGACATTCGGCATTTAATTCTAGATTCCATCCTCCCCTCTTCTTTATAACCCAATCTATTCACACACACTCTGTGCCAAGTTCCTGAAGGCGTATGAATTTTTGTCTCCTGGCGGAAACCAAATATATTTTCTTTATGCGCATTTGGAAGACAAACTGAATGTAGATGGGCCTTGCTTTCAGGAAACTTAATGCTTTATTTTTTATTTTTTTAATTTGTCAAGTTATTTTATAGTTTTTAAATTTAATCTTTATTGTATTTTTTTTCCATTACCACTTAGTCCCTTTATACCCCCTCCCCCCAGCAATCACCACACCGTTGTCCATGTCCATGATACTTTAGAAGTTATTAAGACCTATTTCATGGATTGCTTATAGAGCAAGTTTCATTATTTTATTGCTCCGACTCATATACAGAAGCCACATGAAGAAAAAGAATTAAAAACAAAATCCGGCCTTACAAAAATTAAGAACAAAACCCTGCAATTTACACAAAGGCTTACTTTAGGGAGTGTTAAAAAGTGAAGAATTTTCCAAATTACTTGCAGGCAGCTGAGGATAAGGTGGTCACCTAAATTTAAAAAGTGCAGTTTAACAAGAACAAATAAAACTATAGAAAGCCTGGGCCTGCAGCATAACTAGAAGACAGAGAATGCTATAAACTTTAAATTATGTGTAAGGAGAAAAATAAACACTAAACCCAGGCAGAACCATTTCTCATGCTTCTGATGCAAGCCTTCGTGGAGAGCAGGACTGCATGGAAAGAGAAGAGAGAAGCCAGGGAAGACCACGTACTGATCCCAAATCAGTGCTGGAAAGAGAATGCTCATCTGAAGTGGGAGCATATTGAAGAAGGATTTGGGTACCTCAGGACGCAACGACTAAAAGTGGGTGTGATTCTCCTTGATGCTTCTAGAGAAAGGGAAAGGCAAAGAAATAAAGGGAATGTGAGAAGGAGGGAGTGGGGAGGGAGGTAGACATAGAGAAAAGATATCCTCTGGAGACTGGGTAACACTGGGAACAAGAAGCAAGAGGGAGAGAATGTAGGGTCCTGCGCTGACCGAAGAGAAACAGACAAACAAAATGGAGGACACGCAACCTTTCCTTACACACGCGGGGAGGCTTCTCTTAGAAAACAAAACAGGCATCTGCTCAGCTTATCCAACGCCACTTGTTGAAGATCCTGCCATTACTCCCAGTGTATATCTGTACCTTCTTTGTTATAGAGTAGTTGACCATACAACCAAGGTTTTATTTCTGGGCTCTCCATTCTGTTCATTGATCTACGTGTCTGCTTTGTGTCAGTACCATACTGTTTTGATTGTTGGAGCTTTGTAGTATAGTTTGAGATGAGGGAGCATGATACCTCCAACTTTGTTCTTCGTTCTCAAGATTGCTTTGGGTAGTTGGGGTCTTCTGTAGTTCTATATAAATTTTAGGATTATGTGTTCTAGTTCCTAGAAGAATGATATTGGTATTTTGGTAGGAACTGCACTGATATATGGAAGCAACCCAGGTGTCCATTGATAGATGAAGGGGTACAGAAGATGTGAGATACATGCCATGCCATATATATGCCGTGGAATATTATGTAGCAATAAAAAAGAATGAAATCTTGCCATGTGTGACAACATAAATGGATCTAGAGGGTATTATGCTAAATGAAATAAGTCAGGCAGAGAAAGAGAAGTACCATATGGTTTCACTTGTATATAAAATCTAAATAAAAATAAACGAAAACAAGCCAAAACAAAAAAACAGGCAAAACAAAACAGAAGCAGACTCATAGAAACGGAAACCAAAGGGATGGTTACCGGAAGAAGGATGTGGATGGAAAGGCTCCATAATATTGTGATAAGTTTATATGGTGACAGGTAATGACTAGAATTAGTGGGGTGATCACATTGTAAAGTATAAAAATGTTGAATCACTATATTATATACCTGAAATTAATATAACCAATAAAATACTATATACCCACTATATTTAAATGAAAAATAAATTTAAAACAAAAAAAACCAATCATGTTTTGTTATATTGATGGAAGGGGGCGCTCTTGTAAACCAGTCTAAAGCCACAGAATGAGCAGAAACCATCAGCCTAAACCTGTGTAAAGCAATGACAAAAAGAAAACAAAGAGCAATCAGAGCGCCTCAGCCGATGGAAATCTCATCAGAAACAAAACACATGAAACGGAAGGAAACTGTAACAACAGTCTGAACTGAATTAAATATTAACGCACAAGTATTTGGAGATATGAAAAGCCGTCTCGAGAATCAGGAAATAATACAACTAAATAGTTTTTTTAATCAGGAAATAAAAAACTACAACAAGACATGGATAAAACATGGGAGAAAATGAAAAGATAATTGATGACATGCAGGAAAGAATTAAAGAAAAAGAGAAAATTATCTCAGAAATAAAGTCTAAATTATAAGAGTGAGAATATCACCAAATGGTAATTTACCAAGAGGTATTGAGGAAAGTCAGGCAAATGCCAAGGGAACTGAAATAGGATTACAAAAAATAAGCAAAATTAATCACAGACAAAGAAGCTGAAATGGAAAAGAGGTAAAAAAATTTCAACTGCACATAGAGGGAGTTGATTTAGAAGGAAAACAAAACCGTGCCCCTGAATTAGTGCTTAAAACTACAATTCAAGAACACATTTCGAGTAAGACTTGAATCTACATATTCAAAGGCCCACACTATACCTGGAGAAAGGGTCTTTGAACAGTAAACTGGGGAATATCCAAGTAAAATATTAGACTCCAAGGATAAAGAAAAAATAATCATCAGGGCCCTGAGAAAAGTCACCGAGTAGCTCACAAGAGCAATAGAAATAAACTAATATCTGCATCCTTCAGAGGAACACATAGTGATGTGTCCTATGATGTGTCATCATAAAGCGTTTAAAACAATGATGAAAGAACATTTTTAAGCAAGTCAAAGAAAGAAAGAGTGACCAAGGATTTTATATACAATCCAGCTATCCTCCATGTTTTAAGGTCAGATAAGCAATTTTAAACACATAAGAACTTGGGGGAACACTTTGCAAAGGAGGCGTTACTGAAGAATGTGTTACAGTAGAGACAGAGCTTGACCCAACCAGGACGTGAATGGGAAAACTTCAGCGGTGTTGGGGAGCCTTTGATGTATTTAATGGTAGACCTGGGAGTAAAATAAAGGTAGGGAAAAGGGTAGAATGATATTACATAAACCGTATAATAAGCAGTTCATGTTCTGACAAAGTAGAAATGTAACCAAAAGTGGAAGGAGAAAGGGGCGGGGAAAGAAAAGCAGAATAGGCTCGTTGATTGCTGTGCAGTCAATAGGGGAAGTCAAAGGGCACTATTAAAAATTGATAAGCTATGTAACAAATGGTTAAATAAGAAAACGGGGGGCTAATGGCATTAAAATGCGGTTAAGAACAAAATGTCATTTATGATGTTAAGGATGAAAGTAAGGATTGTGAGCCTAATACCAGGCACAGGGCAATTCAAGCAAAAATATTAAGAGTGATAGGGAAGACATTTTTAAAAGCTAAAACCACAATCGGTAATGTAGATATAATAGCTATAAATATCTACACACCAAATAACACAGCGACTACCTTTATGTAGCAGAAACTGCAGGAAGTGGAGGGGAAAATAAAGAGAAGCACACCAATAATAGAAAACGTTAAAAACACACCCCTCAGAACAAAACAGGTCAAGAGGACAAAAAGTAACTAAGTGTACACAAGGCATAAACAACATAATCAGTCAGGCACACCTCATGGCTACATACAGAACTCCACGCTCTAACACCCTTTCTTTTCAAGTGCGTGGAACACTCATAGTAACTGGTACAACAGTAAGCCCCGAACAGAGCATCAGTAAAGCCAATGAAGTAGAAATATTATGTATAATGCAATAACACTAGGAATAAATAACAAAACAAAAGTTAAAAAGGTCCTTCACCTGGAATTTAAAAAATACTCTTCTAGTTAAAAACTTCTGGGTGAAAGGGGAAATGAATACCAAAATTGCCGAACTTCTGCTAAATAATAAAACGTGAATTAGTGCAGTCTATGCGATACAATTAGAATAGTGATCAGAAGAAATTTCATAGTCCTAAACACTTACGATGGTCAGTAAGAATGAATGAAATTAGGTGAATTAAATTCCCAACAGACAGAAAATGAACAAAAAAGTTAACCGAAAGAAATCACAAGGAAAGAAATAATAAAGGTGAAAGCAAGGATTGGTGATACGAAGAAAACTAAAAACGATAGACGTAATAATGGCATCTTTGGGAAAAGTATGCGAAAAGCGCTAGCTAACCCAAGCAAGAGAACAGGGGAGTTGGTCTGTGCTGAACCTGAGCCCGTGACTAGGGAGAGTGGGTAACATACTTACGCACACAGAAAGGGGTCTTGCCCGACCAGTGATGATCCTGCTGGCAGATGCGCACGGACATGCCGATCAGGCGGAAGCCGGCGTTGCACTGATACACCACGCTGCCCCGGTAACTGTAGTTCTCCCCATTGATGTGTCCATTGACAATGGGCTCAGGAGTCCCGCAGTGTCCAGCTTTGATGGGGGGTGAGAAAAGAGTGTAAATCAAAGAGGAGCCTGCAGAAAATGAGGTGGGGCTTGGTCAGTGTTGGAGGAGACAGGGATGGTGGGGAACAGGACCAAGTACCCACCCACTCACTGAGTTCCCACCTCTCCTGGAAAGTAGCCATCCCTCCAGGAGTGACTTCGGGAATCCGAGATGTGATAGCAATGGTGTTAAAGACTTGGGAACCTCAAATCCCAAGGCTGCATCTTACATGGCATCTGTCTCTGACCTTTAGTGTGTGTCTACGTGCCGGCGAGAAATGATCACTGCTCCCTCCCTGCACCCCTCACCCCAGTCCCATTCTCAGCAACCAGCGTTTACTGAGCATTTACTGGGGGGCACCACGGTGTACAGTAATGCAGCTGAAGTCTTGGTTAAAAATAACCATGTAAAAGCAGGTGGTCTGGCTAAATTCATGCTTCCTTCTCCCTGAGAGGCAAGGCACACAGACCATGGAAACCCAGGTGAGTTATTTTATTAAATAGCACTTGGGAGGAGCATATGTCTAGCATTTCCAGCAGCATCCTTTGGCTCTGTGTGAACTCAACAGGGGCCTGAGACCGTGGGAGGGCGGTACTGTTGACTGTGGATGGACCGTCCAATCTATGCTGTTAGGTTTGTGTAGTTGGGACCCTCCTTTGCACTTGAGAGGTCCAAGAAAGGAGTTAGAACCTTAGTGTCTAAGGTTTAGGTAGGGGATGGATTAGCCATGGAGGAAATAATAACTTTACTCTTTGGAAGCCAGGTTTTTTAAAAATGAGTTTATCATAGCTTATTGTGTGTGTGTGTATGTGTGTGTATAAACTATATAGAATGAACGAGCAACAAAAATCTATTTCTATATCATATAGTGTATGTAAAATAGATGCACATGTAAAACTTGCTAATATAAATATAAAGGGTATTTTAGACGTGCCGCAGGAAGGTGTATCTGTGCCTTGCCCTGAAGGTGGAGCCTGGGGCTTCACCCATCACTCAAAGGCCAATAAGAAGAGGCTGTCTTTCTGATCAGAAAGAGAACCCCTCAAAGGTTTGTCTCGACACACTCTAAGACACTCTCATTCTTTTGGGTGCCCCAAGAGAAGCCAGTTTAGGGTTTTAGTTAAGGTAGATGCCCCATAGCTGGTGTTTGAATTAAGCATTTTATGAAAGTCGGTAAAACGATACTGTCCTAAGATTGGGATCCTGCTTTGGAAAGAGCTAACTTGTCCCGAGGAGGGGAGAATGGGCAGGCTGGGCCTGGGGAGGTCACTTACCGAGGCAGCGGACTTCAGAGCCACTCCAGAGTCCGTTGGCCATGCACTCCCTCACCCGGGAGCCCACCAGCGTGTACCCGGAATTGCAGGAGAAGATGGCTGTGGCCCCGTAGATGGACAGTGTTCCGATGCGGTGCCCGTTGGGTGGGATGGGGAGCTCGCCACAGGAGATGACTAAAAAGGTAACAAAATGCTCAGTAAGACACGTGCTGCTTCTGATTAGCAAGCACATGACAAAACGGGATCTGTCTAACCTTACTCAGCTGGGACTCATGACCATAACATGGGTCGTGACAGCGACCTGTGTGACATTGCCCTGGAGCAGTTATCAACTGGAGGTGTTGCTAGAAGCACCTGAGGAGCTTTAAAAATGTCCAGGCTGCACTCTGGACCCCTGACTCATCGTCTCTGGCCCAGGTGCATGCATTTTTAAATAACTCAGGTGGTTCGGAGGTGCGTCCTGGTTAGGAAGCACCACACTGGAAAGATGGTGATTCAGTGGTATGCTCCCTGGCGTTCAGAGCAGACACTGCAAATCAATTCCCTTGTAATTTCTGCTGAGCAGGGCAGCAGCCTCAAGCTCCTCCACTGAGCACTGCAGACAGCCACTGGCTGACACAGGGGTGAGGCCGCACAGCCCAGGCTGCCCTGGAACGTGAGCCGCTTTGTTGTCAGGAGCTCACGACTGCTACTCTGCCACTGACACGATTACCTTCCTCTGTGGACTCTGCACTTGGAGGACAAGACAACAGTGACTTGGGTCACAGGTGTTGGGAAGCCACCACTCCTCCCAGTCTCAACCTTCCCACGGCTCACTGACAAGCTATCTTCTTCTGTCCCTGTACAGACACTTCCTTCCTCAACCACAGCCTTATTGATTAGGTGAGTACTGTGAGTGTCTCCCAGGTAGTGGATGCCGTGGGGAGCCACTCAGACCCCCATTTAGGCCGGAAGGATTTATTTCCCTAGCCAATGGCTGGCAAGGAACCCTCGGCGGCTAGCCCTCTTCAGGTTGCCTTGGTTGAAGAGTCCTCCCATCTAAAGGTGTGCTCTCCTGCCGGGGCAGCCTGCACCCAACGTTTGGTCAGTGTGGAGGGATAAAGGGCCCCTTGTGGGGTGGACCGAGGCCTTCACGGCTACTGCTTCAGAACCAGCATCTCCCTCTCCTCAGTCCTGCGTCCTTCCCTCCCTTCCCTTCCACAGGCAGTGATCCCAGGAGCACTCCCTAACATCCTCTGTCTTAGAGTGGCTTCCCAGGGACCCTGGATTTTGAAACTCTCCTGAAGGACCAAGGAAGAATAATTTGCAATGAAGAAGGAAAGGCAGACACCCTTAGGTGGCCTGGCCTTTGTGCTGTGCCCATTCCTCCTGGACACACTCCTGTGATAGGTCCTATCACACGCCACTGTCACCGTGTCCTCATTTGTCTGCCTCTCCAGTACATTCTGTGGTCCTTGTGGGCAGGAATCACAAACTTTTCTTTTCATACCTCTACAGTACCTGGCACGAACGTTGAATAAATGGATGCTCACCTGCATAAGGGAAGCTTTTTCAGAAGATGACAAGATGCTAAGAAGTACTCCCTTAAAGAAGTAAGCATCTCCCCAGCTCCTGATTGTAGGTATGTGTTAAAGAAGAGGTACATTGGAATCCCAGGTAATACCCCTCTTCTCTCCCTTTCCATGTATGAGACAGTTCAGGTAGCAAGCACCGAGCCAGACTTGCCCATCCTCCCCTCCTGGGCTTACTTTGGCAGGTGGGCATAGAGTTCCCGAGGCTCCATTTGCCATTGGCCTGACAGCGGATGACCCTTTGGCCTGTATAGTAGTAGCCAGCATCACAGATGAGCATCAGCTGGGCCTGGAACTGGTACTGCGTCTCAAAGATAAGCCTCCATCGGCCGTGCTCCACACCAACGCTGCTGATGTCGGGACAGGTCACAGCTGCATGGACAAGGATTAATTAATTAATTATGGAAGAGATGGGCAAAAATCCAGGGCTGGGGACTGGCAGACAGTAATGATGAGTCCAAGAGTCTTCAGTCCCCAGGCAAGTTTGGTAACGAATGAAGTGGGCGGGGTAGGGAATGTGGCCAATGTAGGCAGATCTGTACCCCCACCCAAAAAAGGGCGGGGCTGCTCAGTCAATGCTGATAGTTGATGTGAAGCTGAAAGTTCTATTTGGTCAGATCTTCATTTTCTTTCAGTCTGTCTTTTGTAGGGGATTAAAAAATAATGTTTAACCTTAATGTAACAGGAAAAATCATCATCATCATTTACTACCTGGATCCAAGTGGTCAGACCATCATTTTCAAGAAAAGCTAGAAATATGGATATTTATATAAAATTTTCTAATTTTAAAATGCTGTAAGGCAATTATGAATTTTTATAAGTTATACTGTAGGTCAAAGAAACAAAATTAAAACCCCCCCAGAAAACCCTGTATCTTTGGACTGGATACGGCTCATTAGGCTGCCAGTTTGTGACTCTGGCCTTAAAGCTGAACTGCACCTCTGTCATTTTGGAGTTTTGTGATCAAAGGACATTTGTGCCAATTGTTCTGACAGTTTTTCCATCTAACAGGAGGTAGAGCAGGTCATTCCCAAGTTCTGTGATGCTTTACGGCAACAACTCAGGGTGCGATGGTTATCGATGATTTGGGAGCAATTTCAAATGGGAACCTAAGCTGGTAGATGATGTTATTCACCTGTCTCTGCTCTCTGAATCCTCAACCTCTATGAACCTGCTTTTTCCCCCTCACTGGGCATTTAGCTCACTCCCTGCAGGAATCTTTCCAGCTGCTTACCCAGCCCCCTCCTTGCACCCGCCTCCACTGCCCACGGACTCACGGACACACTGGGGAGGGACGTTGTGGTTGTTCCACAGGCCCGTTTCCAGACACTCTGCTGTGGCTTCAGCACCTGCCTGCAGGTGGTAGCCTTCGCTGCAGCTGTACACAGCTTTGGTCCCCACAGTGTACTCTTTGCCAAACACCATTCCATTCTTAGGAGCCTCAGGAAGCCCACAGGAAAGAGCTAGCAAAGGGAGAAAAGTTATGAGCATGTCTGCTTCCAGATGGTGTCCTAAGGATATATTTTTTATCTTTCCTCTAACCTGATGCCCTAATAAAATCATAGTAAATACTAATAAAAGGAACAATCTTCTTAAAAAATATGAGGATCACCAGCAGAAGAGAGTTCACAGAACCTTTGGAGGACAAAATGTAAATAGAAGGGTGTTGAAGGATTAAATAGTGCCAAGAAGCCAGAGACCAAAATAAATATACGGGAGGGAGCCGGGGGGTGAGACTGGTTTCTGTCCCTGCCCACGGTGTGGAGGCATTCAGGCATGTGTTCTTCAGACAAAATAGAGAGGGTCTTTTGTCCCATTTGAGGGAAAACCAACAACTCCACTGAGAATATTAAGGCTGCTGAGGAGAGAGCTGGCATCGCTGAGTAAAACTCCTTTAATTCCAGGACTTCAGGGCTCTCATGGCCCACAGGCTGCCTCTCTGCCTGCTCAGCTCTGCCGCACACTCAACTCCACTTCTTTTCACGGGGGAGACCCCGCGGGCAAAGGGATCTGTGTGTAATAACAACAGAGCTACCTCACATCTGCTGTCTGAAAAATATCAACTGAGCTTTTACTTCAAAATGTGCACAATCAAGGAACATGATGCATCTTTAGAAAAATAGCAGCGTGAATGACATAAGGATTAAAGACAAGAAAAGATGTCTCCTTTAGGAGACAGAGCTAACTCATTAAATTGAAGATATATAATAATCTTTAAGCTTCTGATTAGTAAGTAGTGTCTTGAGAAAATCAAGGTAACATATTATATCCATAAAGTGAGAACAGAGTGCTTTGACAAAAGAAAAAAAAATGAGACAAGACCTCTTTTAATTTAAAAACATGATTGCCAAAATTAGCATTCAATAGGAGGGTTGGAGATTAAAATACAAAGGAATTTCCAAGGATATTGGCCAGAAGGACAAAGACTGAAGATGATTACAAAGTACTGGAAGCACAGAGCATCAGTCCTGGAGGTCCAACATATAACGGGTCAGGGATCCAGAGAGGGACAACAGAGCAAGTGGGGGGGATGGAATTATCACAGATGAAAACTTCCAGGAGCCGAAGAGAGACACAATCTCCAGCATGAAAGGAAGCCAAAGGGATGCAAAGAGAAGCGCTCTTAGATTCACCATCACGGACTTTCAGAAGACCAAAGACACACAGAGATCCCTGTAACTCCCCGGAGGGAGAGGAGAAGAGTGACTCCCCTATGAGGGAATGAGAGACCAGCGTCAGACTTCCCATCAGCAACATCGGTGTTTGAAGCTAATAGAACAATGTCTTTGAGTTTCTGAAGGAAATGCTTTGTGCCCTAGAATTTTACCTAGTCAACCTACCCAGCAAGCATGAGGGCAAAAATAATAACAATTTTCAGACATTTAAAGACTCATTAAGTTGATCTCTCATGAACCCTTTCTGAGGAATTTACTTAAGGCTCTATATTCCATCAAAAAGAGTATAGAAACCAAGAAAGGGCACGATACGAGAAATAAACAGCGAGAGAACTAAGTCGGGAATATGGAGAAAAGAGATCTCACACTGACAGCTCAGGAGAGAACGGTGTGCAGCAGCCTGGCCAGGGTCGTGATTTTATGAGGAGCAGGGTCCACACTGTGTTTATCGGAGGAACGCACGCTGCATAGGTGAGAGCAGCCTGTGTGGGCTTTGAAAGAAATCAATGCTTACGAACCATGCCTGCCCTCTGCTAAATAGTTTGGGAGCTCTCACAGATGTGATACTAATCAAAGTGCCCACTACTGTCCCTCGCCTGCCCCCTCTGTAAACGAGGCTGGAGCTCAGACCTCTCTCCCTCAGAGTCAGGAGAAGCTCAAGCTAACTGGGAAACTTGATGTCACTGGAATGTCCAGAACCAAGAAGAGACACAGAGCTAAGGCTCCATTATGACAATGATGTGGGGACTGTCCCACTCCCTCCCAAAGAAGGAGGGACTGTCCACAGGGAGATGGGTTAAGATACCTAGATGGAAGAAAGATTCCAAGACTAGATGTGGGACCAAAAGAGGAGGATCAGGAATGGAAGGAGTGAAACAATGAGGGAGCATTATTTATTTATTTATAAAGATTTTATTTATTTACTTTCTAGAGAGAGGGAAGGGGGGGGTGAAAGAGAGGGAGAGAAACACTGGTGTGAGAGAAACATTGATTGGTCGCCTCTAGTACGTGCCCCAACCCCAGACCAAACCCGCAACCCAGGCACGTGCCCTGACTGGGAATCAAACAAGCAACCTTTTGTTTTGTTGGACAACATCCAACCAACTGATTCATACTGGTCAGGACAGAGAGCATTTAAAAAAATAAATAAATAAAATAACTCATGCAAGTTCCAAACACTAAGTCTATCTAATTCTGCATGCTGGGTTGGGTCTTTCAGACTCCACTAAGACCTAAATCTTGGCAACATCTGCTTTCTTTCATGCCAGTATTCTAAACTGGGTCATCTCTTCTTGAACTCTAGCTCTCACCTGTCCTGTCTGCCCCGCTCTGGCATCACCCAGGATGAGACTTGGCCACTGTGGATAAGGTGAGCCTGGGCAATGGGGCTTTGTTCTTCAGCAATATAATAAGGGAGCATTTGAACATGATGCTCTTTTAATGCCTGAACAGCAAGCCTTTGAGCTGCTTCAGTGGTACAAGGTTCGCTAACTTGTCATACCTGATGACCTAACTGCCTCGTTTCCTTGAACCCTTGGGAAGAAATACTTAGATCCCCATGAAATTCTGCGTGGGGAGTCAATCAGGCAGCAGGTGAAGGAAGTGGGCAGCAGCCCCTTCTCACAGCCCTGGCCGGGCCCTTCTCTTGTGGGTAACTAAGAACACAAAAGACAACTTTCTAGCCTAAGAGACTAAAAGCCTGTCTCCTGATCTCCATGTCAAAACATGGTCACCCAAAACCCAGATAAGAGAGACATGTTCTGTGGGTTGAAGAGGCGGGGAGAGAATCACAAGGTATTTGAAATGTGTGGTGGAATGATATCTCTGAGGGAGAGGGTATTTGTGAGAGGATGAGCTGGGGAAGGAGAGAGAAAGCATGAGGAGATGCAGACTCTCTAAACGGGATATATTTGTTGGTGGAGAAGAGGCTGTGTTTTGGAAGCAGCAATGGGGAATTGGAGGAATACCAGGGCTTTCCTGGCCCTGGGCTGTGTGGGAAATGCGCGATTAACACCTTCCACTTGAAAGGGCCACAGAGCACCTGTTCTCAGAGGGGAGCCACAGTCTCTGTGGAGGGAGGAAGGGAAGACAGCCCCTCTGGATGGGGAGCAAGGGCTTTTTTTGTTGGCCATGGAACCAGGAATCCAGAGAGCAGAGGCGGAAAGGCTGGGAGGGAGAGGATTGGAGGGAAGCTTGGGGAGGGCTGGGGAGAAGAGGCATAGAGCAGTATGAGGATTCGTGCACAGAGCCTAGAGGGGCTTACTTTGGGGAAGTGACAAAAGATAAAAGAGATGAGAGGCACTTGTAGGTTTCAGTAGGAGCTGGGGGGGGCATAGTGTCTCTGTTGATAGAGTTAGACACGAAGATCAAAGCCAATGACATTTGCCATTTGTGACGGTCAGTTCTCCCTGACCTTTGCTCAGGGAATTGAACAGAATACTAATGACACACTGATGACATGCAGTTTCTGTTCTTTGAGAAAGCAGGAACAGGCCAGAAGGTTGTGGGGGCCGAGATGACAGGTGTCATTAAAAAGTGTGGCACCTGCCGGGGACTGAAGAACAAGAACATAAAACATCGCTGTGGTTTCCTGGTTTTGCATATATAATCGGCAAGGTTCTTTCCTTTTGTTAATGCAGTACATAATGTTGAGAATGTGCAAGGGAAGTAAGTTTCAAAAGCTATAGATTTTGAATAGGTTATGATTCAACAATCTCATCCTTGGGAATTTATTTTAGGAAATACATATGGATGTTCCTAACAATGACATTAGAAAAATTTTAATAGCAGCACCGTTTACAGTAACAAAAGAATAGAAATTCAAATGACGAACAATAGGATAAGACTTGAATAACTGGCAGTTTTTCCATAATGTTATGTAACCACTGAAAATCATGACGAGGAAGTGTATTCAGGTATATGATAGATGTTAACACTGAGAGTTTGGGATGTCGATCATGCCATTTTTGTAAACAATATGTAAAAGGCTAAAGGAAGTGTGCTAACGTGTTAACAGTGGTAATCTAAATTGATGGCATTATAGGTCATTTTAACTCTTTTCTTTGGTATTATCTAAGTTTTTTTTCAGATCACTAGTCTGAAGGTATATTACTTTAAGTTAAAAAATCCCACGAGTTATCAAAGGCAATGCAGGGAAGCTGCCTGGTGCCTATCACAGGCCTGACCGCTGGTGACCCAGGATGGGGACGGTCGCTGTTCCACCCTCTTCTCCTCTGACCTGGTGCTTCCGCCAGCCTGAGTTGCTTTGCATGTCTTATCCTTCTCAATTCTGTGCTTTTCCAAATGCCCTTGCTGTTGTCTAGAAAGTTTCCTTGCCAAGAAAGCTTCCTCACTGATGCCCGGTCTCACACCCTGCTTGCTCTATGAGGCTGAGCCCAAGCATGCGTCTTCTGGAAGCCGCCTTAGATGCCCAAAAGGAGGTAGGTCCCTTCTTTCCCCGGGCCCAGCAACATGGGAGTTTACACTCCCGACACAGCACTTCCTTCCTCTGTCATTCGGCATTTACATGGCTAACATCCATCTCCTCCCTGCTCTGCACTGACACTGTGTTTTCTGCATATATATATCCCCGGGGCTAAAGATATTGTGGATCCTCAATATATGCTTCCTGAAAGGATGAATGATCAATGAGGAAACCCATATTTGCAAGCGATTGGTCCTGAGGCAAACCCAAGATGTGTGTAGGATCTGAGCCACCTGTTACCCCCTTCCCACCTGCTTCTCACCTTGACAGAGAGGAATGGCCTCGCTCCACAGGTAGTAGCCCTGGGGATGCCGTGTACAAATGGCCATGCTCTGTCCCACCAAGCGGTAGCCAGCATTGCAGCCGAAGTGGATGGAGCCTCCGGGCTGGGTGCTGGTCTGGCCCAGAAGGAAGCCGTGGAGTGGAGCCCTGGGCAGGCTGCAGTAGGGAGCTGAACAACAAGATGTGGTCAGAGGACCATGTACAGGTGGGAAGACAGACAGACATGCTCCTTCTTGTGCACCCCGCCCCCATTCTTTCCCCATTTCCTTGTCTTCACAGAGGCCAGGTCCACCGATATTTAGAAAGATCTGAGTGGCTGATACTGAAAAATGGCCAAACTCACCGGTGTGGCTTAGTGGGTTGGATGTCACCCTGCAAACCAAAAGGTCGCTGGTTTGATTCCCAGTCAGGGCACATGCCTGGGCTGCAGGCCAGGTCCCCAGCTGGGGGCGTGGGAGAGGCAGCCTATCAATGTATCTCTTGCACATCAATATTTCTCTCCCTCTCTTTCTCCCTCCCTTCCCCCCTCTCTAAAAATAAGTAGAAAGAGAGAAAGAGAGAAAGAGAGAAAGAAAGGAAGAAAGGAAGAAAGAAAGAAAGAAAAGAAAAGAAAAGAAAAAACCCCGACCAGACAGTTTAGTAAAGCCAGGGGAACGAGACGTAAAGAAAACGACATGAAGCACTGGGCCCCTTTGCGGCCTTAGCTGGACAGCTAAGCACAAGCCCTCGAATCCTTTCCATTCCCAAAGAGACACAGAAAACAGAAGCAATGGAGTCGGGGCCACACTCACGTCCTGTTTCTGATCTTTATGGTGTGTGACTCTCACAGATCTCTGAAGCTCATTCAGCTCCAGTCTCTTCATCTGCCTACTGGGACTGCTAATGTTTACCTCATGGGTTTTTCGACCACTTAAATAGGGTTGTGTTTGTAAAGCCCCCCAACCCAGCCCAGGGCACTCAGTGCTCAATAAATGGTCCTTCTCCTTTCTGTCCTGTAGAGGGCAGAGGGAGAGGGAACTGCGGCAACACAGGACACAGACTCCACAGTCCTAATTCCCCCTCAATGAATGGCTTTCACTTACTTCATTCACTTATGCAATTAGTGTGCATGGAGTGTCTTTTATGTGTCTGGCTGGGAACACGGCAATGAAGAAACAGACAAATATCCCAGCCGCAGAGAACCCGCAATAAAAACCCTGCCAAGGGATCCTTAGAGAAGTTCTGGGAGGCCGGGAAAGAAGGGTGTGCCCCTCCCTTCCTCTGAGAGTCCCTGGCTGAGTGTCCTAGGCTGCCATACACTAAGGCAGAATGAGGGTGCCAGGTCTTTCTTGAATCCTCCCACACCCCTCTGCTGGTGAAACGTGTTTTAAATACCCCCCTTCCGAGCCAGATGTGTTTCCTCCCTCCTGCTCTGCCACCTGCGCCCTGTGTATATTGTATTTACGTGTCTATCTCAGTCAAGAACAAGACGCTCAGTTATAAAATAGACTTAATCACAGTGATAGAGGCACTTGCAAATTACACAAGTCTACTGTATTTTAATTAAGTGCTAACTGCTTCACTGTGTGATTAATTCATTTTCTACGTGGCCCATGTATTGTAATTACAACTGACTCGTTACCCCCAAACATGTGGTTAGTCTTTAAAGACATCATGGAAAGGGCAACTCCTTAATGTCTTTTAGCTCCTAGTTTAGCAACCAGCATAGTGCAATGCTACTGAATGGTGTTTCCCTTTTGTGTGAGTAGCTCCCAGGAACTCAGCCTGAATCTCCCTGAGAGGTACCTTAAGGTTTCGTTTTCATCAGGAGGAAACTGAGGCCTGGAGAGGTAAAGTGACTTGTCTAATAATCATTTGATTAGTTAGTGACAGAGCTGACCACCGAACCTGGGGGTCATGGAGCCCCCCTACTTCTTGCATACATGGGGGGAAGGAGTTTAGGGTCAACTTTGCAGAAGAAATGGACTCAGGTAGTAAAGACCCTTCTCCTCCCAGGCCCCCATGAGCCCTGCAGCTTCATCCGGCTTGCTCATCCCTGAAGCCATGCCCCAGAGTTCCAATGGCCCCCTTAGTCCAGGCTGGTCTTCCAAGTAGGTGGCCAATGAAAAGAGAAGGATGAAGATAACTGGTAACTCAAGCAGGCTATACTTGGACAACCTTTCTAACCAATATTCTTAAAAAATTTGTCCAACATTTATTAGGGATGCAGGACAAATGCAGGCAGGGGAAGCGTGCTGAGGGGACCTGTTGGAACTCCCCTGGTCTTAACTTATTCATCTCTGCCTCCTAGTTCACAAGCACCCAGCCAGCAGTTCACTGGACCCACTCCCTTGCAGAATGGGGGTCAAGCAGCTTATCAAGTTTTCTTTCCAGCTACAGTGATGCCCATGATGGAGTTCACATGAATTTGCTTTTCTCTGTCTCCTTACATTTCCAGGGATGCTTCTCTGCTCCCTGCAGATTGTTGCCCTGGTCGGCCACCTGACTGCTTGGCCTTTGCTCTGACTCTGCCCAGAAGAGAAGGCTTGTGGAGCAGAAAGAGGCTCCTGGACTTAAAGTGCAGCCCATCTACGGGCTGCCTAACAGTTGCTAGTTGGAGACCCACATCTTAGGGTTTTTCAGGTTAAAATTTCTTTAAATCTCACCTAAGGATAGTTTTTCATTGCTTTTTAGAAAGAGAGGAAGGGAGAGAGAAAGAAAAACATTGACGTGAGAGAGAAGCACTGATTGGTTGCCTTCCGTATGTGCCTGGACCTGGGATCTCATGTGCCTGGATGGGGGACCAAACCACAACCTGGGTATGTGCCCTGAAGGGGAATCAAACCCACAACTTTTCGGTTATGGGACAACACTCCAACCAACTGAGCCACACTGGCCAGGGCTTAGGGTTTTTCAGTTTTAAGGAAATTTTATTAACATTTCAACGGGGGTAGACATGGGATCCCCTTTAGGCGTTCTTAGAGCATATAAATACACTAAGCTTATCCAAAGACTCAGGCTGGCAGGATGAGCAGAAGACAGGGAGGAGGTTAAAAGTGGAGAAAGGAGTGGAAACAGGGAGGGTGGGAAATGTCAAAGACACTCGCGCAGTTATAGGTCAGAGACTTAGAGGAGGAGAAGGGTGCCGAGTCCTATGGAGGAGCTCTGCCACTGATGAAGATACAGCCTGTGGCTTATAGGGGTGTTTGGGGCGAGGAACCTAAGGGGCTCATGGCCTTTGGCCCTTCTCATAAGTCCTCATGTTTTACTCACCTGAATACCGAATCTTGAATCCCTTCCGATTGTAGGCGTGGTCCGACGACCAGCGCAGGTACACAGCGTTGCTGGTGCTGGTGACAACCAGGGGAGCTGAGTAATTCCCGCTGAGGGCTTTCAGCAGAGGACTTTGTCCCGAGGGACCTGCAGTGAGAGCCCAGGACACAGGATTACAGACCATCACAGCCATCAAAGGTATTGAATCCCATCCCTTTAATGTAACCACCTCCTGTTTCCCCCCTCACTCAGGTGAAGGCACGAAGGCTGGGAATGGTCGGCGACTTGGTCGGAGTTAGCAAGCTAATTTGTCCTTCCACTCCCCTCTCTGCACCCACAGGTCTTGCTCTAGGTGCTCTCTCCTCTTGAGCCCTGAAGCAGTGCTCTAGGAAGCCACCACCAATCCGCAGCAGCTGGCAGTTGAGATGTAATCTATTTGCTATCTCGGAACTTGCCCAAGGTCAAGCAGCTGGTTAATGGAAAAGCTACTTTTCAACCTGGGAACTTCCACCTGGCCACCCTACTTCTCTCGTGTGTGCTACTGAGTTGGCCAAAAAGTTTGTTTAGCTTTTTTCCATAAAATAAAAGACACCTTATCCATTTTCACCAATAACTTTATTGATTTGGATATTTTGGGTACGTCGGCTATCTCTCACATGGTATAACATTGACAGTTCTCAGTTAATGTCTCGATTTGACTGCTATCAACTTCAACTGGTCTGCCCGACCATGGAGCATCATCCAGGGAGAAATCTCCAGCACAAAACTTCATAAACCACTTTTGAATGTTCAACCAGTCACAGCACCTTCTCTATACACTGCACAAATCTTTTTTTGCATTACAGTTGTGTTTTTACCTATCTTGAAGTAATAAAGCATAATATGCCAAAAATGTTGCTTATTTTCTTCCATTTCAATATTAAAATGGCTACACAAAAATTCAGCAGTTTTTAAAAGTTTTTTTAAATGCACACTGATATGACAGCTGTCACACGCAATCTAACAAAATTTTTTGAATGAAGTTAAAGACAACTAAGCGCTAGTAGAGCAAGTTTATGGGGAAAAAATGAATGAAATTTTTTGGCTGAGCAATAAAAATAGCTCCGTGCCTGCCATAGAGGAAAAATTCTTATGGATGAGTAGATAACAATAAAGCTAGCGAAAAACATCAAGTCTCAATGTCATAAATAACATAGTTCCCCACCTTCCTTTCCAAGACTTTTCCAGAAAGGCCTCCCTCTGCTCTTTCCCCACCTTAAATGCCTGGGAGTATATTCTGAGGGGGCTGGTTCAGGGAGGCAGAATATAAAGCTGGATAACCCAAAACACAGGACTTGGCACCCTGGAAAGAGCCCGGAGTGGTGGTTCCAATGTGCTGTTGAGACAGCTGTTGGAAGCTGGGCGAAGGTAACAGACCACATTAAACAAAGTAGCGCCATCAGAACTGCTGGGATGGACCATGAGAGAAGAGGGCAAAGGCTCCAAGACGTGGCATGACAGGAGAGGCCCACCGTGTTCGACCAGAACATCCCCAGCTGACCGTGTTCCTCGGGAGGACCTGGGGGCATGCCAGGGCCTGACGCCACATGGAACGCACTGGTGAGGGTGAGCACCAGCATCATCGACACCCCGAGCAATGGCTGTCCTCTGTAGGCCACAGTGACGGGAGGAGATGCTGTCATAGAACCTGGCTTCCTCATATTGATGAGGATGAGGAGATTCCAGAATACAGTGACCAGATGGAGGCACTTAACAGTCAGAAGCAAGGTTGGCATAATTACCAAAAGGGACAGCAGGGGCTGGCATGGCAGCTGGGAGGGCCTGAGCTGCAGGGTCTAGGGGGGTGGCTCACAGAACACGGTGGTCCTCAGGGCGGATGGACGGTGGCCAAAATAAGTGAAAATAGGGACAAAACAGATGGTGAATATACAGTCAAAGGGTGAGGAAAGCTAATCCCAGTGGAAAGTTACTGTTTCCCAATTTGGAGACTTGAGCCAGGTTTCATTACAGAACATGCTGGCAGAAGGAGAGGCTGGGAGCCTGTGAAAAGGACTCTATAAAACAACATCAGTTGTGTATAGTAATGATTCCCTTAATTCTTCCCCCCCAAAAAACCTGCCACTATTTACCCAAGTGACTGAATACTGGAGAAAAGGGAATGCCAAGGTATTTCGAAGACTTCCAGACAGAGTTTGAACTGATGCTGGTACCCGGGGACTCAGAGCACCATCGGGGCTGGTCTGTAGAGCAGAGCACTGTTGAGGGTTGGGGTTGGCAATACATGGAGTCCCAGCCCAGGTGCATCTCACTGCACAAACCTAACCAATTAGTAGCATCGGTTTCAGTAGCTGCGCCGGATGTGCTATCTTCATTAGGGCAGATTGGCATAGCTTTGGTTACACGGAATGTAGTTATTGATCTAGCAATGCTTTCTTTTCCACACCCATCAGAAAGAAGGATCATAGGCAATATGCATCCATGTGCAGTAGACAAGACTATACATTCACGGTCTTGCCTCAGAGTTATGCTAATTCTCCTGCTCTCTGACATAATACAGCATGAGGAGATGTGGGCCATCTGGACGTCCTGTAGAACGGAACATATTGGTTCTCTATATTGATGACATAGTATTAATAGGGTCTGATGAGCCAGAAGGGACAATTAGTGTAGATGTATTTGCAAGACACATATGCTGTAGAGGGTGACAGCTAAATCCCACAAAGTTTCAGGTGAAATTTTTAGGGTTTAGGGGTCCAGGACATGCTGAGATATTTCTTCCAAATTAAAGAGAAAGTTAGTGCACGTTTTCCCTCCCACCATCAAGAAAGAAGCATAATGTTTGGTACATTTCTTTGGGGGTTTGCAGGTAGCATATTCTTCCTTTGGTGGCACTGCTATGCCCCACCCACTGGCTGACGTTCAAGGTGCTGGCTTTGAGTGGGGGGAGACTAAGAAAGGGTGCTGTAGCAGCAGGTCCAGGCTGCGGTCTAAGTCACCCTGCTGCTCGGGCCGTGCACCCGTCAGCTCCCATGGTGTTGGGGTTTCTGTGGGAGAGAAGACATTATGTGGAGCCTCTGGAGAGCTCTAATTGGGAGGCTGCGGCGTAGGCTTCTAGGGTCCCAAAGCAAGTCGGTGCCATCTGCAGCAGAGCGTGGTACAGCGTGTGACTCACCATCAAAGATCTCGAACTCATCATACTGCTTCTCACTGAGAAAGTACTCCACCGTGACGGAGATGTTGTAGCCGGGCTCCACTCTCACCAGCCAAGAGCAGGTCTGGAACTGGGGGTAGCTGCCAGGGTAGCTCTGACTCAGGATCACACCCGTGGAGTCTGTCAGAAGCTCATTCGTTGGGCAGTGCACTTGGAGAAAGAAGAGAAATACCAGGTACATCAAACGGAGAAGGAATGAGACCAACACACGTGCCTTTCCCTGATGCAAAAGACAACCATTGCAGAGCCAGTATTTGAGCACAAATAAGACCCCAACACCTGTCACTACACTGGCATGGGGTGACCTGAGATGCTGTGTCAACGTCACCAAATTGCTGAGACTGAGGCCTGGCCAGTCGGAGCAAATCAAGGAGGTTCTGGAACAGGATGAAGGCTGAAGTTCACTTTTACTGGGAACTGGTTGTTTTGGTGGTGGGGGCATCAGCTCAACTAAAATAAAGAGCTACTGAGTTTCTCAATTTAGTATCAAGGCGGCCTAATTCTGGGGTGTACGGTTCCTCTCTTCCTCACTAATAATCCATGTTACTGTTTATCCTTTCCTTTACTTTCTGACAGGTAGGGGAGAAGCTGACTTTTTCCTCTATAAGCTACTAATATTTGCTGGTAGCAATAGTACAAAAAACAGTGGTACTAGTAATTATGATAATAGCCAACACTGAGTAGTTACTGTGTGCAAGCGAGTTGGAGTACTATTCTTGGCCTTCGTGGGGTAAATCAGTGAAGTGGATTCATCCTCTGTGGAGGCATCACGCTGCAGGGAAGACGACTATGGCCTCTCAGTTGCCTAGTTCAGCACACAGGACCCTGAGCACATCGCCACTCCAGGAGGACAAGGCTGGTGTGCGAACACAGCCCTATCCAAGGTCCCAGAACTTCCTCCTTCCAAGATCGTTATGCCATTTCCAGGGAATGCCAGTTAGACAAAAAGGAGACAGAAGTAGATGTGACCACTATGGCCGATTCCTTGCCTTGGACCTAGGAGCAGGGCAGAGACCATAACTAGAACAATCACTTGTCCACTTACTCGCTCATTCAAACAAACATTCACCATGTGACCTCTTCCTCCCTGGGTGGGGAGGGGAGTATAGAGGGCTGGGGTTCGGAGGAACTCCAGACCCAGAAAGGCATGGCTCATGCAATTACCTTCACATATTGGGGGTGGGCCTTCAAACTGAAGGTAAGTTCCAAGTTTGCAGGTCAGGATTTCACTCCCCACCAAGGTAAAGCCAGGGAGGCACCTGTAGCGCACGATGTCACCTGTCCAAGAGAGTAACATGTGGGTTTCCTGGAGAGGTCTGGTCCTATCAGCACCCCTGAGTACCTTGAACCCATTTCCAGGCAAGGTGACCGGTGGAGGGTCATGTTCTGTTCAGGCCTAAATGACCAGCTCAGCTCCAGTCAGGTGACCCAGACAGCCGCTGCTCCCCTCTCCCAGCTCAGCCTTGCTGAGCCCGAGGATGTTTTAACATTCCAGGAACTTTTTACAGTGTCTTGCAGGGATTTTTTTCTCAAAAACGTACTGACTTAAATTACAGAAAAAGAAAACAAACCAGGTTTCCTAGCTCCTCTTCTCGGTGTAGCTAACAGGAAGAGTGGGTATATTTGGTGCAAACTCAGCTGATGGAACAGCAGCCCTCTTGCACCGGGCCTATTGTTTCTCTCCCCGGACAGGAGGGAGAGAGAACCTGCTGGCTGGCCCCCACCTCTACCTGGCCCCTCCTTGATGGTTTTTGGAGGTGGTACCTATGTTGAATTCTTCATTCTCTGTGACGACTTCAGCGTTGGGGAGGATGGTGGGAGGAGGGCACTTGGTGAGTGGATAAGCTGAAAAGACACCAGCAGACAAGGCAGTGTGAGAATGTCATCCTTGGGACACTTAGTCATTCAGGGCCTCACTTTCTCACTCCTCATTCACTTACACAGCAGATATTAATGAGTGGCTCTATACAGGGCAAGTTTAACCAAGCACAATTTTCCTTATCTGCTGTTAGACTAACAACGAAGGGGAGAGAATCCAGGAAGATGGAGACAGTCACGAGCAGTGAAGGGAAGGGGAGAGAACCATGTAGTTGCTGAGCACCAACTACATGCCAGGAGCTTTCACACGTTGTCACCTTTAATTCTCATGAAAGTTGACCCCCCTGTAAGGTGTTCAGGTACTCCTCCAAGGTTATGTAGGAAGTCAGTGGCACAGGCAGGATTTGAACCCAGGTCTGGCTGCTCCCAAGTCTCCTATTCTTTCCACTACACACAGTGTGGGTGTGACCTAGGTGAGTGCCCACTGAAGGCAGCTTGTTTACCTTCTGGCCTCTGCCCAGACACTTCTGGCTCCAGTGGATTTTCCACACTGGAACCCATCCCTCTGGGCAGGGACTGGATTGTGTGTGCTTGGTGTCACTGAGGCAACGTTCGGTGTGGGTTCACAGCTTGTTTCTCATGCACTACCTGGCACATGGTTACGTGCTATGTAAATGCGAGCTGTTGCTGCTGCTGCTGCTGTTATTTCCAGTCACCACAACCCATTGTTTCTTTACAACAGCACTTTTTAAAAAAGAATTACAAATGTAATCCCTTGTCATTAAAGAAAAGATGAGATTTTGTATGAAAACGGAGGAGGAAAATTAAACTCGTCCACTGCCCTCTCAGAGATAACCACTGCTGACTCTTTACTGTAAGTTCTTAGAGCACTTACTCTCTGCGTATGTAAATATTTTTCACTTACAAAATTTGCATCACGACATGTATTTGGTGTTGGTCTTTGTGTACTTACTGTATTACAAGAATGTCCCCACGTAATTACATTTCTTCAGAAGTATGATTAAAATGATTTCACAGTATTTAATTGCACAACCTACTAGAATTTATTTAAGAGATACTCTATTGTTAACCATTTAGGTTTTCAAAGTTTTGCCATTTAAAATAAAGCTGTGATGAACATCCTTCCATATATACATCTTTTATGGATTTTTCTTTTATTTTTTTTAACTCAAGAATGATTAAATCGCAGGGCCTTTTTGAAGTACAGGCATCTCCTGTTCCATGTCAGTAATCCATGCCTGGAAATCAGATGTTCTGGGCAAAGTGCTAACTGGGAGTCTATTTCCCATTACTGTAATGGGATCACTTCGTGATCACCCAACGATGAACACAGTGGTAACGGAACAGCGAGTCTGCGCACTGCACCATGTGTTTTGCACACTCCACACAAACATTCAGTGCATCACGCGGAGGGTCTCGCTTCAGACCTTGTAAACCCCTGGGCAGAGACAAGGGTAAATATGGGGGACTCGGTGGGAGCGGGTTCAGGACGGCGCTAGGTGGTAGGGCACCGCTCACAGAGGACATCACGCTGTGCTGACTCAGAGCCAGCAGCACGGGAGTGCACCTTCCAAATGCTCACATGCGACCCTGACATTTCACCAAAAGTAGGTGGAATGTAACTTAAGACTTTTCCTGCACTAGTTTTTTTGTTTTTTTAAACCGTCATATTATGTTCTGAGGATTTACCTTTAATTTTTTCTAGAGACGTGTCAGTTGAGAAATGTAGTATTGAGCGATACAGAAGCTTTACGAAGTGTGGGTACTGAGACCAAGAGGCGCTCTTGCGGTAACTGAGCAGGTTTAACCTGGATTTAATATAAACCAGAGGGCGCAGTGGGCGCATCTGATGCACGCGACCATTTTTCTCTGCAGGAAAATTGCTCCAACAGATACTGTCCACGGGGGATCAGTTTCTCCGATGCTGGGTGCTCTCATTTTTCTTGCCTCCTATTCACATCATGGTCCCCTCCTGAGGGCCCACCCTGGGTCAGACGCTCTGTTAGAGTTGAGATGCAAGAGTAAACAGACACAGGCCTTGCCCTCGAGGAATTTAGGGCCCTCTGGGAAAATAGTCATCAAACTTAATGTTTGTTAACTTGATAAAACAAAAAAAAGAACAGAATTTCTTTTCTTTTGAACTCTTTCTTCATGTCCTTTGCCCCTATTTTTTTTTAAGTTTGAATAACTCTCTGTATTTTTAAGATTGACCTTTTCTGTGGAATGTATTTTCCCAATTTATCATTTGCTTGTATTTATTTATGATGCTCTTTCGATTTGTAGAAATATTAATTTTTTATTTAGCCAATTCTCAATGTTTTCTTTTATAGAGTTTAAAAAATTTGATGCCTTTCATTCTCAGCCTCATGAGGCTTGTTTACCTTTCAAACAAGATTAAACACAAAGAGAGAATCTTAAAAGCAGCAAGAGAAAAGCAGTTAGTTACCTACACGGGACCCCCCCATAAGACTGTCAGCGAATTTCTGAACAGAAACTTTGTGGGCTAGAAGGGAGTGGCAAGACATACTCAAAGCTATGAAAAGCAAGGACCTACAACTAAGATTAGTCTAATCAGCAAACCTATCATTTACAATCCGAGGACATAGAAAGAGCTTCCCAGACAAGAATAAGTTAAGGGACTTTAACACCACCAAACCAGAATTACCGGAAATGTTAAAGGGTTTTCTTTAAGAAGAAGGAAATAAAAGATAAAAATATGAAAATAAAATGGCAATAAATACATATCTATCAACAAAACACAAAATATGGCATCTAAACCACAAAATAAGTGAACAAGCAGAACAGAAACAGACTCATAGATACAGAGAACATTTCAACAGTTGCCAGATGGGAGAGGGTTGGGAGGATGGGTGAAAAGGTGAAGGGATTCAGAAGTACAAACTGGTAGTTACAAAGTAGTGATGGGGATGGAAAGTACAGCACAGGGAATGTAGTCAGTGACATTGGGATAACTGTATGGCGTCAGATGGGTGTGAGATATACCGGGATGATCACTTAGTAAGTTATATAATGTCTGATCACTGGGGTGTGCAGCTGTAACTAATATAAAATTGTATGTCAGCTTTAATTTAAAAATAACACGATTGAAAAAGAAACAAGTAAAAATTGTCCTAGAAGCAGAGTTCCATAAAAAAGAATAACAATTAAAAAATTTAAGCTGAATAATAAAGGGCCATAACAGTGGAAAGAAACATATCATCTAAAACTTCCTAAGACACACTTAACTTTTCTAGGAAAAAAAAATAAAAAGAAATCTAAACACAGCCTGGGTATTTTATATTTTGTATGGAGAGCTGATGAAATACTGAAGAGAAATAAAATGAAAACTCCCTGAATCCCACCACCCGGGCATAAGCTTTGTTGGCATTTTGGTGAATGACCGTGGATCTCTTACAGACAACCCTCCCCACAGACACACTGTATCGGCCACGTTATTGCTACAGAGCTCACGGGCAAGGGGGCGTTCAAGACTCCTCTGTTTCACTTTGTCCCTACTCCCTACTCCTGTTCAGGCGGAGGCGCCGGTGCAGCCCAGTCAGAGTCCGGTACAGGTTCACATCCTAACTGATGGGGAGGACTCACTGCTGCGTGCCAAACAGCAGTCAGCTCCACAGGAGCCCTCACAGGCCACTGCACTTCATATTCTTCTTACCCACTCTTTCTACACCCGTTCTTTCTCATGCTGATGGCTGTGTGGAACTGGCCTTTCATCTGCAGCTTTTAAAGCCAAATTAGCTCAGGGAAAGAATGTGGTTCACTGGTTCAGTTTATCAGATGATTGGAGGCTCTGTGTCTGGCTTTGTGGTGCATGTTCAGGAAATAGTAAAATGCCTTCCTTTACTGTCGTTCTGCATCTCTCTCTCTCTCTGCCTCTCTGCCTCTCTCTCTCTCAAAAAGGGGTGGCTGTAGTCTAGGCTTGGAGTCCATAATCATTACATCCTTTGGTTATACCATCATCTGAGCTCCTCAACATCATTTGATTTTTTTCACTGAGTATAAACATTTCTCTTAAGCAATAAATTATATTCTACATGAATATTTTAAACAACTATATTCCCCCCCCCTTTTTGTGTCTCATCATTTGCACACCCAATCTCCTATTATCTTACATTTGGACTGATTCTAATTTACCTGTTATAAATAACATTTCAAGGATTATCTTTATACATAATTCCCAGAACTAGGATTGGTGGGTCCTAGATTGTTGTTAATTAGGAACCTTGGGTGAAAGTAACACAAATCAGCTGGGGGTAGAATAAGCAAAAAAAAAGGCTCACAGGGCCGAGAAGCTGGGGAGGAAGTGTAACCAGAGGTCATTTAAAGGAAGAGGACAGGGACTGAAGGGCCAGCAGGAGCCAGGACACTTTCCCACGTGTGTCAGTCCGTCCCTCAATTTAGGTTTGTCTGGTCCCTCACACTTAGATTCGGGGTGTGCATCTGTAACGGGACAGCCACTGACGCGGTGCCAGGCTCTTCTCACTGCGTCCTGTCCGGCGGGGCCTGATTTTGGTTTGTCCCATTACTGGCGATGCTCACTTGAGTAACTGATGGAGGTGGTGTCCTCCAGGCCTCTTCGCTGCAAAGCTATTCTTTCTTCCCTTTAGTTATTGTGTAAGGAGATGGTGTGAGGCAAAATATCCTGTTCCTCATACACTTTTAATTAAGTAACTAACTAGTTAACGCCTATATGGCCACACATGGCGTCCTGGTTTATTCAACAGGTTACTTGCTTGTTACCAACATTAATTACTTTGATGCTCAAATTATCCCCTTCATGGGCAGTGGGAGCCCCTTCAAGCCGGCTCTAATCCTTCAGGCACGTCTCCCTCGTTTTTTGAGCACTTCCTTGCTTTCTGCCACAGAATGTTCCAGGCTCACCTTGTACTTTCTCTGCTTTAGTCCTGGGGTCAGCCATTTCTCCAAGGAGCCCTGGTTCATTTTTGTGGAAAATGGTTTTCGGAAACTGCATCGTGCTCACCTTGGGCTGTAGCTCCCTGGGAATGGCGGTTAGTGCTCTGCTGTGGCCGAGGTGGCCTGTGCCCTCCCCACGCTTGTTTCTCTAGGTCTCTTTCCGTTTCTCTCCCCCCCACCATCTCTCCCAAGGGCCCAGGGCTAAATGTAGTCAAGTCTCTCTACGTGCACATGTGACGCGGTAACACTGTGTAGTCCCAGCAGAGCCCATACTGCAGAACTCAAAGAACCGGGGACAGAGCTGTTCCCAGTGTGTGGTTTTGGGCACATCCTCAATCTTCCTTGGTCTTCATTTCTTCATTTGTAAAAAGAGGGTAAAAATATATTATCTGCCTCACTACCCCACAGAATTCTTACAAACCACAAACTCTAAGCCCCTCATTGAACAGGTGAAGAATCTGAGCTCTCAGGCTGGAGAGAGACCTGCATGAGATCACACACCTGGCTTGAGGTATAAAGTCAAGCTTTCCTGATTTGCAGTTCAAATTATAAACACAGAGGATTATTCCATAGATGGGTGCAAGGCCACCAAGAATGTTCTATAAGTTTCTCTGTGCTGTGTCCACTATGATAAAAATGATAGTTCCACAACTTTGAAATCTCAGAAGAAAACTGGCTGTCAATAAGAAGAAACCCAACCTGAATCATTCATTCTCCTCCTGCTTGAACTCTCTGTGGCTTCACTTATGCACAGAATGTCCTGGGAAGTCAATAGAGGCCCTGGGTTCCTTTGGAGTGGGATGATCCTCTAGAAGGTGCTAAGGGACAAGTAGGTGGTTAACCAGCCAATGAGTTCATGGGAACAAGTGGAATGAGAAGCCTCACTCTGCTGCTCTAATCTTGAATTTGACACCAAGGGTCAAGGTCATGTGCCTCTCTGCCCTAGTGGTGTGGAGGAGGAGGTAAACTTACATTTATAGAGCCCTGTGCTGGGAGAGTTCATATAGGCTAACACATTTAATTCTCATAACTTTGAAGACACTGAGGCTAAGAAGCTATGTAAGTCATTCAGAGCCACACAACTGGGAATGGTGAAGCCAGGGCTCAAGGCCAGCCTCGCCTTGAGAGCCTGGCCCTTCCCAGTAGGCCAGGCTTCCATACTGACCAGAGAAAGCTATGGCGAAGATCCCACCTGTGGCTGCATCTCGGTGGAACTTGAGCAGAACCTGGTTGGTTGAGCTATGCAAAATTTTCTTGGCCATGCTCCTGGTGAAAACTCCAAGCTTTGAAGCTGTCTGCTGGGGGCCATCCCTGCAGTAGGAAAGAAGGTCCTGGCATGT
The DNA here is from genome assembly GCF_022682495.2 of Desmodus rotundus. NCBI lineage: Eukaryota > Metazoa > Chordata > Mammalia > Chiroptera > Phyllostomidae > Desmodus > Desmodus rotundus. Next base: position 20,985,825 of record NC_071389.1, read on the forward strand.
TACAAGTCCCTATGGCTGCCAACTCTACCTGGTGCCATCAGTGGCCTTAAGAGAGGCCATAGGTGGGTGGCTGTGACTTTTCTTGCACCCAACCTTGTCCTTCCCCAATATTCTATAAATACCTCTCTTCAGTCTCTCCCAACATGGTCTCCCAAGAAAGCTGACAGGGTTGGTGAAGCCCACACTGATTCCTCATTCACCTGATTCTTCACCAGCCCAGCCTCCTTGATGGGCTGCATGGACAACGCTCTCACATGACAAGCAGGAGCCACAGAGCAGGTTCTCTCAGTGCCAGGCAGCACTGGAACAGGGTGACAGAAGGTGTGTGGGAAGCTCACGCTGCTGTCTATACCAGCCCCCATTCCTTGTCCCCCAGGCAGGGACAGAACCACGTCACCTTTCTGGGCAAAGGATTCTTCCCTGGAAACTTTTCTAGTTCCTTCCATTTGTTCTTAGCCATTGCCTGGAAATCAAGCTGGAAATTAATCCAGAGCTGTCTGGTTGCAGCTCCCTCTCCCTGGAAATTTCAGGAAGAGAATCCCACTATCCCCTATTGATTCCCAGAATGACAGTGACCTTCAAACAAAAAGGAATTTTACAATCATATCTTTGTCCAAAGATCAACTGGTTTGGAAAAACCTGTGTAGGAAGCTGCACCTATCAACTAATAATTCACATTTTAAAATGAACTTGACATAGTCTAACTATATAACTCAAAGCAGGGCTGTTCAATTTGGTAACCACTGGGCAACACATGGCTATTTACATTTAAATTAATTAAAATTAAATGAAGTTGAAAAATCAGCTCCTCTGGCTCCTCTGGCACTCCAGTCACTTTCAAGTCCTCAGCAGCCACTGGCAGCTAGTGGCTGCCACGTCAGATGGCACAGTCGTAGAGCATGTCCATCGCTGTAGAAAGTTCTGTTGGACAGTGTCAGCTCAGCATGAGACTTCTCAAAACTCCACCCTGAAGCTCTTTCATTAGTTTGGGTAAATTATTACAGGTAAGTGGAGAATTATTGTTTAGACTCTGGAAATACTGAGAAAACTGACTGTCTACACCCACTCCCATTCACCCACTCATTGGTACTTTCAGGGCCCCCTAGCAGGACTCCAGATTGGGAACCACTGCCCTCCCATTACTCTCCCTTCAAGGAGCCATTAAGGGCTAAGGGAAGTAGACCCCTCATATTCGCTGTGCTGAATAAACAGATGGGTAATCCAGCTTAGCACCCAGCCAATGCCCTTTCCTTATTGGCTGTTGCCATGGCAACTGGCCCTACCAGACAGTGATGCAGTCTCCAGAGGGCTCTGTCTGCAGCATGCTGAGGTTGAGGCGGATGCCATGGCCAATGGGCACGGTGATCAGCCAGACACAGTCCTGGGAGCTGGAGTATGGACTGGGGAAGCCAGGGGAGTACACAGTGCCATTGGGAGAGGTGATGTTCCCACCGCAGGGGACTGCAGAGAGGGAACATGAACACAGGTGAATGCAGGAGGTCACCTCCCAGCTGAGAATTCAGATGACTTCCTAACGAAGACCCAGCTCCCAGCACCAGTCATTCTGTTCAAGGAGATTGGGCGGGATGGGGAGAGGCAATGGGGCTGAGGGCAGTCCGGCCTGACTTCCCCCACCAGTTCCAACACAACCCTGCCCACCCGGCCCAGATCTTCATGCAGGTGCCTCGGTGGGCCTGCTTCAGCCTCCCGCCTCCCTCTTTCTCTTTCTCATGGATGATACCTATCCAGGAGAAAGGGGCCCACTAAATAAAGCTCTCCCCTCTCCTTTCCTAGAAATGGAAGGCAGATGTTAGAGCTGCAGTACTTTTGCTGAGAAGAGCTAAGAAAATTATGAAAGTGGAATTTTCCCTTGTTATTTGCTCTAAGACTCTTAGAATGGTAATTTTGGTCTTGACTTAAGTGTTGAGGATTCTTGTGGTGAGGCTAAGGTCAGGTTCCAATGATGGCCAGACCATTTATTGACTAAATGAACTTAGACAAGAAGTTTAGTCTTCCTCCCTACCTATAAAATAGGACTAAAAATAGACCCCCTCATAGGACTGTGTGGCGATTATGTGAACTGATAAATGTAAAATGTTTAACCTGGGCCCTGGCTAACAGAGAAGGCATTTGCTACACGGATATGGGCCTCTCTCCCTATCTTCCGTCTCCCAAATGCGACACCCAGTTTTAGACTCACTCTGGCCTAGGCTTTGGTAGGGGGATGAAGAGTCCCTGAGATCTCTGCTGAGTTCAGATTTGGTGACCAAGGAGAAGAATGAAAAGGTGGTTCTGGGAAAAGAAAGCCTGGTCCAGCATCAGGAGTCCAGCACATCTGGCTGGCACAGGACATCAGGCAGACATGTGGACAGACCCTATCCTAACGCTTCCAAGCAGGAGAGAAGGCCCCGGGAATGAAAATGTACCCTGAAAGTGGGGCGTGGACACACCATTCCTCCTACATGCACTGAACACACACTTGGTCCAGGCACGGCCTGGGGAGACAAAAGGGAGCAAGGATGGCACAGCACATAGTCCTGTCCCATGGCACTCATAGTCCACTGGGCTATGGCCACGATTCCGGCATCTATAGCACCAGGGAGCACGCCATTGGGTGGAATGCCACAGCGACATTTAGGGGGGCCCCTCACCTGGTCATAGGAGTGTATGGAAGGATTCCTGGTAGAATTCACATTTAGACTCAGACCTGAGGGATGACAAAGAGCTAAGCAGGCAAAGCAAGAGAAGAGAGCAACATTCTCTGAGGAAGGAACACCATGCGCTCAGAGGTCAGAGAACATGGGAAAACTGAAAATTTTTCAGCTTAGTTGGAGCATGAAGTTTGTGAAAGTGGAGAACACTAGAAGGTAAGCAGAGAGCAGGCTCCAAGGGACATAGCGTGCTACATTAAAGGATGTGGAATTTACCCCTGGGGAGATGGGGGCACCTGGATGGCTTCTGGGTAGGGGAGTGTAGGGAGTATATTGATGGTTTTGAAGACTCGCTCTAGGTACACTGTGAAAAATGGATTGAGGAGTGCAAGACCGGAAGCTGAGAGACCAGTGAGGAGCCTCATCTAAGTGGTGGCCTGGACTAAGGTAGAGGCAGTGGACAGAGAGAAGTGGATGCACAGGCAAGGGGTAGCAGGTAGAATTAGGAAGATCTGGTGAACATGGTAGACAAGTGACAGGGAAGGTGCCCATATCAACAGCTGAGTAACCAGATGACCTTCACTAAATGAGAATTTCAGTTTGATGGCAGAAAGGTGATGAGTTCAATTGCGAATATATTGGGATTTAGATGCCTCAGGATACGTGAAGAAAGAGATGACTGAAGAGTTGACACAGAAAGAAAGGGAATTGCAAAAGCAAGAGAACATGGCATCAAAGAAGTCAATGGAAGAACTGTTTCAGGAGGAAGAAGGGCTTCTGGTTCAAGATGTCTGACTGAGCATGGTTCTTTTCTCTCTCCTGTGATGCCATGAAAAAGATGAATGAGGTGTAAAAAGGAATAAAAGGAAGAAAGTCCACAATGAAGCTTGTCACATAGCATATGTTCGACCAACAATTCCAGAATGACAAACTGGCATTACATAGGGATAGTTCTGAAAATCTGAAAACAAACTGGGGGATTAACGGTTTTGGAAATTACAACTTTACATTCCAACACCAGCACAGCTCGGTTCTGCAAACAATGTCTGTTTTTCTTTGGAGAGTTAACACTGCAAGCTCACTGCCTGTGAGCCAGTGACTGTGTTGCACACTTCATCTTGAACCCTCCCAGCTGAGATGAGAAGCCCCATTGCACTAGGGAAGAAAATGGAGTTCAGGGAGGTGGAGTGGTTCAGGGATGAAGCCAGGGAGATCTGACCCTGGAGCTGGGGCACTTTCTCCTGGACCATGCTGTCCTCCTACCAAGCTTTCCCCTTTCGAGACAAATCCCAGCTTTTCCTGCAGAAAAGTGCTGAGCCCCAAGAGTGAAAAATGAAAGAAAAAATGCAACTCAGGTGAGCAGATGGTGGTAGAATCAGCACGAACTCTAGGTCTGCTCCCATTCTGCTTCTGGTTAATGAAGACTCGGGCACACGTCACCTCTAGGTCTTTTACATTATAATTCAGACCTCTCAGGCACAAGTAAGAGAAAGAGCATAAGTAGAGGGGCACAGGTGACAAGGGGGACAAGAAATTCCTTCTTTCTAGGCTTTATTCTCTTCTCCCTTTGAGAAGATAGCATGATTAGCTCTACCTCTCTACCCCTCAGCTCACCACCTGCTCCTACACCCTCATGCAGAGTCTTCCCTTCTGACAGGGGACATTACTCATCAGGGTGGATATTCCCAATGGCTGAGTATGTTTTTCCTTGGATGTGGTCCACATCTCCTTTAGGTCCTCCCTAGAGCTGGTTCAGAGCTCTGTCCCCAGGATCACTCCCTGGATAGGCTGGGTCCCATCCATAGGAAAAGGATGGATAAGGTTTGCCAGAACCTCCCAGCATGGGTGATCCTATGGAGTAGGCAAGTAGACATGGGGCTGCTCTGGATCAGTCTCCCTAAGAAAAATCCCAAGGGATGAGAGAGGGACATACCTTCACACCTGGGCAGGGGGTGGTCCCAGTTCCGGTTGGCACCATGTTGACACGTGAGGACAGGCTGGCCCATCAATTGATATCCTGGGAGGCACTCAAAGGTCACTGATTGCCCGACGTTGTAGCCAGCTCCCCTCACAATGCCGTTGGCAAAGGGTTCTGGGTCTGGGCACTCTTGAAGTTCATAGGCTGGAAAAGATCAGGAAAGAAGGTTACTTTACTCTCTCTGAGTGTGTTCTCCCCAGCCAGAACACAGCAGCGGCAGAGTTATTGTAGTGCTGAAGCACCAAGATCGGGACTCAGGAAAAACTGTCATTTTTTTACTCATTGGCTTTGGGAAAAACTTCTCTGTGTCTTAGTTTTCTTCTTTAGAAAATGGTTATTGTGAGGATTAAGTAGGATTATACAAGGTCTGTCCAGAAAAAGTCCAACCATTGTTACTATACAAGAAGGATTTGTGCAACATTGATGTAACCTGTCAGCCGAGAAGAGTGGACTGGAATGCACATGCGTGAACAATGACGACTTCACTGTACTAGTCAGTGGGGGCAGTAGACACTGCTGAGTGAGCATGTGTACTGTGTGGCTGTCACATTAAAAATGACTGAGTGAGTCATTTGTAGAGCAACAAATCTGCATCGAATTTTGTGTTAGGCTCAAACATTCCTTTGCAGAAACTATTTTAATGACTCAGAAGGCCACAGCTATGGGCAGCTGGTGATTGGCAGCTTCATCATGACAACACACCTGCTCATGCACATGTCTCATACAGAATGTTTTTGTGAAACATCAAATCACCCAGGTGACTCAGTCCCCCTACAGCCCAGATTTGGCATCCTGCAACTTCTGGCTGGCTTTTCCCGAAACTAAACTCACCCTTGAAAGGGAAGAGATTTCAGACCATTGATGAAATTCAGGAAAATACATGGGGCAGCTGATGGTGATTGGGAGAACTGTGCCTTGGGAGGTCCCAAGGTGCCTACTTTGAAGTGGACTAAAGCATCATTGTCCTGTGCACAATGTTCCTTGTGTCTTGCATCTTCTTCAATTAATGTCTCTATTTTCATGGTGCATGGCTGGATACTTTTTGGACAGACCTTGGTGGGTATATGTGTAGCTCTTTGCACAGTACTGGCACATGGTAGGAGCTCTGTAAATGTTATCTATTATTGTTTCCATGGGAAAAGGGGGCCCAAGGAAGGGAATGCTACACTGAGCCGTTTATGAACACGTCCTTGGGGCCAGGGGTTCACTTCAGTTCTTTCTTGCTGCTTATCTCATTTAACCAGGATCAAGATCACAAACACAGGAAGTCATCAGGTGAGGACTTGGGCGGGATCTCTCCAACTCTAACAAATCTATCAGGAAAGAAGTAACTTGGTGGGAAACACTTTTCAGAGGGGTAGCTGGGTTAAAAGGGAAGTGTGATTGTCATACAAGGAAGTACCTGCACAGAGTAAGAAAGCTGCTACTATGAGCATGGGTGGGCCTGACTCAGGACCAGACACTTTCCTGGAAGCAGCTGAGGCCTGCCCAACAGGGAGGGGCCGCAGAGGCATTTGCTGGGCATGTGCTATGGAGCACAGCCTTCGATTAATCAGATTCACAGGACCAGGAATAGCCTTTGTGGCAGTAATTGGCCCCACGCTGCACAGGAAATTGGCAGTGGGAGTAGATGAAACTGCTACAGTGGAAATTCTCAGTGGAAGCAGAGGAAACCTAATGAATGCTCCATGGAAGTGGATGCATCCGTCACACGTAATCACAATATAAATGACACAGACCGTGGAGCTGACGTTTCCTAAGTGCTCTCCCTCGGCGATGGTGGCCATGTGATGCATCTCCATTCAATGTGTACAAAGAAGTCTTAGCGGGGAGAACTGGGCAGGTTTCACTAAAAAAATCATCCAGGTAATTGATGTCCAAAAATTGAGCAGCTATAGTGGGAGTGGCTGGGATGGTCAGGCAAAGGAGTGATGTGGCCCTGTCGGCAGCAGGGGGTCTGGGTGATCTGGCTGATGAAAGTCTACAGTAGAAGCAGGGAGCCTGGGGCCCAGGGACATGACCGATGGATGGGAAGGTGAGGAGCCTAAGGAGAGGTGGCACATGCTAGGACCAGGAGCAGCTTTAAGGAGAGTGGCCAGTCTCTCTTACAGGAACTGGGTCACGTGGAAGAAGCTGGGCTTTTCAAAAAGTGAGACATGTAAGTGAGAACACCTGGACTGCTCACACTGAGAGAAATCTCAGAGCTCATTTCCCCCAGGACAAGCTTCAGAGAGACAGACTGGCCTATGAGGCAGAAATGAACGCTGAGAAGCAGGATAATTAGCTTTTCTAAAGGGCTCCTCTGGGTGAGTAGCTGGGTTTGTCCCAAAGGGAGATGCTACGGCGGGAACAGATACAATTTCAAACAAAGTGCCATGATTAAAAATATTAATTATCACGATGTCTAACGTTTTGGAATAATTACATATCTTGCTATTGTGCTAAGTTCTTTATAAGCACAGCCTCCCAAGAAGCTTTAATGGAATTAAGTTAAGCCTGTCAGAACGGGAGACCTGGGTGGGAGTAGGTTATGCTGTTACCAAGAATTTTGAGGTTGTGGGGGTGATATTTGCCGGAAGAAGGGAAAGGAAAACTCCAGCCTGGGAAATTCAGAGCATCCAACAGAAGGAATTTTGAGAAAAAGTAAGGAGTTGGATTTCCCCCAAAGAAAGTCAAGGGACTACGGAATGCTGAGCCTGCTTTATAGAAGTGGCCTTCGCAGTGACAGGTGGCTCTTTCATGAAGCAGGTCTTTTCACAAAGAGAACACCTGGCGTGAGTGGTTAGGGCTTGTTGACAGAGCACAGGCCCCTAGGGCTAAGGAAAGTGCCTGTGGAGAGTGTGGGCCTACTGGGCAGGGAGAGTGACTCAGTCTGTGACAAACTGTGAGGCCTCAGCAGGAATACCTGGGCCTCTGGCCCAGAGACAACCTAGTCCGAGAGGTTGGGATCATCACAAATGAGAAGCCTCAGTAGAAGCCACGGTCAAGTCTAAGAGAGAGCAGCTGCCTTGACACAGAGGGTGGCTCCACAAGTTTCATCAGGACTGTGGCACACAGTGTGGCAGGTATGATGGAGTGGCTGAGCCTGAAAACATCCAGGCAAGTCGTGAAGGTGAAGCGTGAATGGGAGGAGGTGGGCCCACAGAGCAGACACCCCGGCGCTGTTGCCGGGCCTCACACAGTTGGGCTGATCCCTGGTGCAGGTGTTGGGCCTCTGAAGGCATATATAGACCCTGCCTTTTTCTGTGCTTCTCTCCCTCACTCCCCACTCTGCAGGAGAAATCCACAGAGGATTGGGTCTCTGAACACATGGAGCCTCGGTGGGGCTGTGTCCCACAGGTGAGGGCTTGGTGAGTGTGGGAGGGGCTCAGCCTGGGACCAGGGCTCCATGGGAGCAGGTGGGTCTCTTTGATGGGAGGGAGTCAATGGGGTCTGAGCGACTCAGAGGGACAGCCTGGCCAGGACCACATGGATTCAGTGGGCAGGGCTGTGGCCTTCACAGGGGCGAAGGCATGGTAGGTGTGGGTCGCCCCAGAGCAACTGTTCCTGTTGCAACGGTGGCATCATCAGCACTTGCGTTTGTCTGAGAGGAGAAGCCTCGAGGACAGCACTGGGCCCTCAGGGTGTAATGGTTGAATCGTGGCCTCCCAAATCCCTATGTTGAAGTCCTAACCCCGGTACCTCAGAATGGGACCTTATTTGGAGACCGGGGCTTTACTTATCTTCACCTAAATTACAGTGAGGTCATTAGGGTGGGTCCTAATCCAAAATGACTGGTGTCCTTATGAGAAGGGGAACTTTGGGGACAGACAAACAAGGAGAAAACCGTGCGACGATGAAGCCAGAGACTGGGGTGATAGTTGTGCGGGCCAAGGAATGCCAAAGCCTGCCCACGAACCAGCAGAGGCTAGGAGAGAGGCACGGGACAGGTGCCCTTCACTGCCCTCAAAGGAACCCTGATCTTGAGACTTCCAGCTCCCAGAACTGAGAGAGAATAAACTTCTGCTGTTTAAGCCACTCATTCTGTGGCACTTGTTAGAGCAGCCCGAGCAAACCAATACACAGGGGCAGCCCAAGAGAGGCGTGAGAGGCATGTGTCTGCCCCGAGGAGGAATGCTGACCACATGTTTGGGCGCAAGTCTCCTGTGACAGACCATGACCGGCTTCCTGATGCATCAGGACCATTTAACGGCGCCCCCGCTGTCCCACCCACTGAGGCTGCGTGCCCTTCACCAGCACAGGTGCAGCGAAGGCTGGCCTCTGTGACAAGCCCACACACAGCTTCACGGGGTGTGGCAGCTTCCTGCCCACTGATGAATATGAGGAGTCACCTTTGGGTAAGAGCAAAGCTTCTCCCTCCCCCCAACCCTTCATTGGTGTGAGAGGCCCGGCTCCTCTTCCTGAGGCTTCCCCAGAGGTGACAAGCCCCACCGTGCTCACTGAAGTTCCGTCTGAGACAGACACAGTGCCCTGAGGAGGCAGGCCTGGCAACCGGTCCGACTGCCCACCTGGCGGAACACGCTGCTAGGCCTTCTCTTCCTTAAACGACAAGCCCAAATCCACGCCCTTACTCATCTCAACAGGGATGAGAAAGCCAAGTGTCAGAACGCCATACATACAGAATAGTCTGTATTTACGTAGAAAACACAACCCGAAACTTCATGAAACATTACACATTTTTTCACAGGTACATATAACATGTATGTCAACACATGGAAAAAGATCTGGAATGATCCCACCAAAACCAGAGTAGTTTTTGCTGGGGAATGAATGGTGTTTGCTGGCTGCAGACAAAGAGGCCTTGGCTTTACCTGTAATAGTTTAATTTCTTCATTTCTTTCTCTCTTTTTAAACAAGATGAGTGTGTTTATAAATTGTGTAATTAAAAATTACTTTAAACAAGCGAATTGCAAAAACAGTATTTATAGTATGATCCAATTTTGGTTAAGATATAGTAATATAATTAATATATGAAAAGAAAAAATGGGGAAATCAAACCGTTGGAAGCTGATTTTCTGCACAAGGTGGGGTTGGGAATGGGGGTATGGAAGAGCTTGACTTTCTATGATACCCTCACAAAAACACCTCTCATGTTTCAATTTTTTTGTAAGTGTGTATTAGTTGGGGGAAAAAGCATCCAAAAATGGTGAAAAAAAAAATCAGTGGAAGAGTCTGGGGAAAACGGGTTAGAACCAGTGTCTCAGGGAAGCATCTGAGAGAGGAGCGGGGCCAGTCCGGGGCGTCATGCACATCTTCGTGGGTCGGGCAAAATCTGCCCACAGGGGCAGTGTGTGGGCCTGTGTCATTGCAAAGGCTCCGTGGGCTCTCCCGGGATTGTTACCAGAATCCTCTGTCATGTCATAGCTTTGCCGACCGTAATTGGGTCTGACACAGGGGAGGACCCAGAGGGAGTAAGTAAGCTCGTCAAGGCCAAGGGAAGTGGCTGGCTGCACACCCGTCGAGAAGTGATGGGTCACTTGCTCAGGGAAAGTGGTTGGCTATTGGGCCTGGACAGAGGTTGACCCTCTAAGGGGGTGGTTGGCCTTGCCCCCTTGCATAAGGCTTGTCAGCTGGGTCAGAGAGACATGTCATCGAAAGGAAGCCTCCATGTATAGGCCTGTCCCGCATCCCCTCAGCCCTTCCTATGTTCTCTTTTCTCCTACGTGGGAGGCTGGGCAGATGGGTGGTTCTGGGTGAGAGATGGGGACGGACAGAGGAGCACATGGGGCCCTCCTCGTCCTTACCTTGATACTCCAGCTTGAATCCCGGCCGGTTCTGGGAGTGGTCGCTGTGAAAATACACGGTGGTCTCGTGCGACGTGGAGAGCAGGGAGCTTGGAAGCTCACTTCCACTGAATCTGCCCATCATGCGGCTGGTCTCGTAGGGGCCGTTGCGGATTTCTATGAAGTCGTGGTTGGGCTCGGTGGAGAAATTCAGGAACTGGATGTGAGCTCCTGGGAGCAAGACAGAGGTAGACAGTGGCCAAAGCAATCCAGTCCTGCTTCAAATATGCTGCCTTGTGAAAGGCCCTCCCGCCAGAGCCCAGGCATCCCAGCTCCGGACGCCCCCCCAGTTCGGATCCCCAGAACAGACTTGGGGGAGCTGCCAGCCCGGTCTCTTGTCTTCAGGAAGGGCTGAACTTAAACGAGTATTATTCATTCAAAGGG